>NC_036444.1:1592500-2220985 GCF_002775205.1 Xiphophorus maculatus | reverse complement strand
AAAACAATCATGATTGAAATGACTTACGATTGGTGTGTTTATAGTTCTCCTGGGTGTTCTGGACAAGAAAATGAGCGAACGGACCTTTCAAGCCAACATGGAGCGCAGAGTGGCCTTGTTGCTCGGGGAAGCAATGGGACAAGTCAGACGAGTCAAAAGAGCAACCACTGTTGGCAACAGCAGCGTACAGGTAGCGCACCTTTGCACTCATTCAGAACGTCAGAGGAAAAGACATGAGTTTAAATCTGCTGTAACTTTATGTATTTGTAGATTTTTAATAAGAAAATCTAGAAACAACAAACAATATGTAATAGGTTTCACCAACAAATCTCCTGACAGCAGTTACACATTATAACTTATATAAAGTCACAACAAAAGTCCTCTTAAAGCTGTAAGTAAGTCATTTTATTAATATTGTGCATACGTCTAGCTGTTTTTAAATAATGGGAGAACAAAAAACTCGCTGACCTAGATTAAACCATAGTGTTCTCCAATTTGGGATTATTTCACAGTGATGACACTCTGCAACAGATATAAAATCATATAAAAATCAAAGGAAGTTTGTAACATTAGCAGGTTTTATTATTTAAATCTTGTGCAATGTGTCCCATTTGAGGATAAATCTCAAATGGAGCAGCAGCTTGCTCACCTAACTTCAAATCTTAAAGTGTGTGAAATTGACTATTTTTAGATTTGTATCATGTTATAATGTTATTCTCTCTTCAAAAACATACATACTTAGATTTTTTATGGCACTTTATTATGCTTTAAAATGATATTATGTGCCTGGGAAATTCATAATGCCCCCTTTAATGATCCAAGAGCACTGTGTTAGAGTTTATTTGTGCCTCAGAACAGAAATGATTTAAAATCCTAAGGTTTACAATAACTGGGCAGTTGTAAAAGAAATGTCAACTATTCAATCTGACTGTTAACAGAAATCATTACCAGATGATTCTAAACTGCAGTAAATGTATTAAAAATTAACAAATCAGAAATGCTTGGTACTCTGTCCAACAAAACGAAAAACAAAGAAAACCTCCACCTAATAGTTTAAGGTAAATTAAGACATAATACCTCAATACCAGGGGATTTTTCTGGGGTAAATGTCTGTCTGGTTCTCTGTTTTCACCCTGGTAAATGCAGTGTAAACTAATGGGGGTAAATAGTTGCCCCAGAAAGCAGCCCTGGTTCCTGGAAACAGATCCTGCAGTGGACACACACATTTATTCCACGCTAAACCAAAACATGAGCACACACACGCACACGTGCATGCACACACACGTACACCCACACAAACACACGCACACACATCAACTCTGCAACTGGATGCTTAAGCTAACAGAAGCCTTCCTAAATATTTTAGATTCATGCCTCTGTTTTCTTTTAATGTCTTTATAAACGGTAGAGACTCTGAGTGCTGGGACAGACTACAGACTCATTATGTGAGTTGCAGTAACCAGTGAAAACCTTACTGCTTTACTAATCAAGCTTCATCTTTTGTGGGTCCTCTCTGCACCTGCTCATCTCATCTCCAAAGGGGGGCAGGATGTGGCTTTTTTCTCCATGGCAACAGCATCCCATTTACCCAGGAGACTCGCCACTTAACAACCTCCACCTAACGGGGTTCAGATTTCTGTCGCTTTTCCTCGTTTTTTCACTCGCCGGCTGGGGAGAGCCACAGACCTGCTAACAGCAGATCAATTATTCATTTAGTCTCTTTCTCAGTCTGGATCCTTCGGTTCAGATGATTAAGAGTTGTCTATTTTGGTAAAGTAGCGGCTTTAATGCGGTGGGATTCAAAGACATGAAAGATTAAAGAAACTTAGAATCAGTGAATGCCACAAACGGAGATAAAAGGGACGTGTTATGAGGAATATTTTTATTTGACTTTATAAAATCTGAGTTCATAATGTGGATGTCGGAGTAATAATTTCAAACATTCTGCTTCAGAAATGATCCTGATTCAACCTGATAGTTAAACAGAGAATTTAAATCTATTTAATTAATATTGTTCTGAACTTGCCTGACCATCCACAAAGTCCAGCACTGGACTGCTGGACTGTGTGTAAAGCTGACCGTCTCTTAGTGTTTTTTGCACACTAATTCACATCCTGTGTGTCAGACAGATACCCTGATCTACCATGACAGAATAGGCGTAGTGTTGTCACCCATGAAAATACCTGATGAGGCTTTCTGAGCAGATAAAAGAGGAGACTAGAGGGGGACGGCGGGGCAATAATACACACATTCATGCTGACCTCTTTCCACTCTAATAGCTGTGCATGAACTAGAACTGACTCTGCATGAGGTCGCCTGCCCAGACACGACCTGAGCGTCAGTCTTTCCTGTTCAACAGACAGCAGCAGAGCCTGAGGGCGCCGAGCGGGAGAATCACACACACGCACACACACCCCCACACACACAAATAAAGAAAATAATGCGGGGATCATTTAAACAGTGGCCGATCTAATCAGATACGTATTTGCCCCCTAGGAGACTTCTGTTGATGGCAAGTATAGGTAAATATTTAATGCATTTTTCAAAGTTGTCACCTTTGCCACCAATAAATCTTTTACATCGCCATGGAGGAATGTTGAGACACCTTTATTGAAGAAATGTTTTAGTTCAACCACATTTTCCTGTATGAACAACCAGGTCATGGTCATGCGACACCATCATGGGTCAGCAGCCAAATTTGCTCAGACTTAAGGTTACAAACTGACTGCCCAACGTTATCCTGAGTTGCTTTAATGATGTTGAGTTGGCCTGGTCCTAAAGCAGCAAAGCAGCACCAGATCACCACACCACCTCCACCATGTTTGACCATAGGTTAAATGTTGTTCTTTTCTGAAATACTCTTAGTTTTACACCAGATGGAACTGGACACACATCTTCCAAAAAGTTAGACTTTTGTCTTGTCAGTCCGCAGAATATTTTTCCAAAAGTCTTGCTTAATCTGACTTAACTTAGTCAGTGAGCTTCAGATGTTGTTCTGGGTTTTCCTGTCCCCTCCTGGATGAATTATCAATGCACTCTGGGAATAATTTTATTCTTTATTCTCATAATAATTTTTTTTTAGCTTAATACTTTGTCGTAATTTATCTAGGTCTGGCATGAAAGTTTTGCACAGAGCACAGTTGTTTTGGAGAATTGTTTAGTGAAATCTTTGTTTAAAAATGTGCTTAAAGTATTTTATTTAAAAAAGATGATATTGAACATTTAAGTGTGCCAAAAAAAAGAAGAAATGTGACGTTGTATATTATGAACTGCTATCTTCAATTTAATTTAGTTCAAAAATACTTTATTAATACCAAAGGGAAATTTAAATATTGTAACTGATATAATCCAAGAATCATCAACGTGCCGTTGTGGATGGTGGTGCTGTGGGCAGGGAGGATCTCCAGTAGCAGTCGGTCTTGCAACAATTCTGAAGAAGCCTCTGATTGAAGACTGTTGCTATTTGACAGCCTCATGACATGCTAACAGTTCAGCGTCCCCGCAACAGCGGCGATATTTCACAATAACATGTCCTGGATGACTCCACCAGGTGTTGTCTGGCACTGCTAATCCACCTCATTTGCTTTTACTGCATCTCTTTAAATCTCTGTCTGGCCCTACGGTTAGAAAGCCGGACAAAGCTTTAATCGATAGATGAGATGGTATATTACATTATCTTGGACTTTGTGCAACAGCAGTAAATGTATTAAACCATTTTTAAAAAGTAACATTTGTCCAGACATAAAATAAAGATTACTGTTCAGTTTGCTCAAACTTTCCTTTGAGGGTTTATAGCATCCTGCTAAAGTATGCTGTGTCCAAATCTTTTGAGTTTTACTTTCTGCCTTCAAACGAATTCTCGGCTCCTCAGAGTTGCTGTGTTTCACTGACAATGAGGCACTGCCTTCTTCATTATAAAGTAATTCTTTCCCACAGCAGTTGTGACACATTGCTCGTTAGGATCTTCATCAGATATTCCATTCTTAATTTAGAGAGCAGGCTGCGTCCCTGAATAGCTCGTTTGCTTCTGGGAGCTCTTCTTTCCAGCTGCTTGTGTTTGAAAGTGGAAATATCTGTAACAAAACAAATTCTAACTTCTTAATTACAGTGCAGGGTTGGTGGTGAAGCTCACTGTGGTCTGCACTGATACTTAAAGCTTAAAATAACTACAGATAAAAAGAAATATGGTAGCATTTGAGGGAAAAGACATAAAAAACATTTAATGAGGTAATTACTGAAACTAAGTGAAAGGATAACTATGTCATTATGAGTGGTGATCGGTTTGTGTAGAATAGAAACCAGACAAATATACTCTATTTAGCAACGTCCCTTTTCCTTAAGCTGCTGTAGATTTTCTTGCAATCCAGCTAAAAGTATGTCAAAACCCGTCTGACGTGGTTAAAAACTCAAGGGAAGGAAGTACAGTTTAGGAAACATCGACTCTTCTCACAACATGAAGAAGATGAAGAAACAATAGGGAGACATTTGTACTTACACAGTCAAAAATTAACAGCAATAATTTGGGTTATTTAGACTGTTGTAAGAGCACAAAATGAAAATTTTTCAAAATCATATTTTCAGTGTTTGTTTATTTGCAAATATCATAGTTTCAATTTGAATATTTAATTTGTAAGCAATTTTTTTTATTTGAATCTAAATATTCATTTGGCAAGCTAACAATTTAGCTTAAACGTTATAATTAGGTCTGAGATAGCTAAATATTTAGTTTAAAGCTAAATATTTAATTTGGAGCATGTAGCTCCAAATTAAATATTTAGCTATCAAGTTATTTAGCCCTGAAATGGATTTTTAGCTTTAATATAACTAAATATTTAGTATGAAGCTACATATTCAGTTAACATTAGCAAGCTATCTATTTAGCTTAAGCTAAATATTTAGCTCTGAGCTAGCTAAATGCAGCCCAGAGCTAAATATTTAGCTAATATGCAAATTCACTTGCTTTTATTAGAAAAAAACCCACATTTTATATAAGTCCACGTTTTTCTTGAGTCGAGGCTGAAATCGTTGCATGTCTCCTCTGTCAGGTTTTGAGTGTGAGTCGGCTGGAGGGTGCCGACAATCCAGCAGAGATGGTGTATTTTGTGGAGGGTCATAATGGTCAGAGGATGCCTGCTGTCCAAACCGCCAACCTGCTGAACAGCCTGGATGTTCAAAGGGCCGCCATTATCCTGGGCTACCGTGTGCAGGGCGTTCTGGCTCAGCGTGAGTATCCTCTCTGTGCCAGATTACCTCGGTTGGTGTTAAAGCGCCATGTGTCATCCTGCCGCTCTGCTGGTGTTTGCTTCCAGCTGTAGAGAAACTGGCGTCCTCCCCCTCCGACTCAGAGAACAGCAACATGTGGATCGTCATCGGCGTGGTGGTTCCGCTGCTCGTCGTCGTCATCATCATCTCCATCCTCTACTGGAAGCTCTGCCGGACCGACAAGCTGGAGTTCCAGCCGGACGCCATGACAACCATCCAGCAGAGGCAGAAGGTACATCCAACATCCACCTGACAACCATCCATCCATCCAATTATACATCCAACATCCATCCAGATATCCAACATCCATCCAGACATCCAACATCCATCCATTCGTCTATTATCCACCCACCTGACAACCATCCAGCAGAGGCAGAAGGTACATCCAACATCCATCCATCCTACTTGGATGGATAGATGTATATATGGGTATATAGATCCATCCATATATGTTGACCCATCCAGCATCTATATATGTTGGATGGATGGATATTAGATGAATGCATCCAACATCCATTCATCCATCCAAAGTCTGGATGATGAATATTCTACTAATAATGCTGAAACTGGATCAATAATATTATTTAAATGGTGTTCTTACTAATGCAGCCAAGTTGTTGCTGCTTTTCCGTTGTTTCCTTTTTTTCTAACGAGTTTGTTTGTGTTTCATTTGGATTGAATAAATTATATTAGTAATGGGGAAAAGCTTTTAATTATTAACTATGCTTTATTCAGGGTAAACCTTTAATTTGAGCCACAGCAAGTTATGCAGTGTCTGAAGAAGATAAAGCCTGAAAGAAACGTGACTAATGGTCACTTGAAGGAGCTGCTGATTAATTAGCTCTATCTGTCTTTGTAATGAATATGCAGCAGGAGCAGAGCTCTAATAATTTTATTACAGAGAATTATTACTTCTCCTCGTGTTACTCTAAAAGGCAAATTACTTCTGCTGGTATTTATTTCTTTTCAGATTAATTTCCCTGTTTCCTTATTTTTATCTATAACAATTTAGATCAGTTTTCTCCTTGTTCTTCAACAAGGATGTATAAAATTATATCACATTTAAAAGTTTTTTATTATTATTATTTCTTCCAGTCCCTTATATTCAATGTCATAATCTCAAAAATAACCAGAAAAATATAAAAATGTTTGTTCTCCTGCCTAGTTTATATCATTATTTTGATCAAAAGCTCCTTTGTTTGTTTTTATAATGTTACTGATGTTATAGTTTTCCTCGGGGAACCACACAGCTTCTTTATTCCAACTCTGACTGAATGTCTGCAGCTGCATCTTGCTGTTTTTCTGATTTAAACTGTGCTTTTATTGTGAAAAGTCTGAGCAGATGCTCTGACTGGTTAGAGCACAGCCTCGTCTTTTCTACTCATCGCCTGTCACTCATCCTCACTGCTCTTCTCTCAGTCCACCACTTCGTTCAGTGAATCAGGAGCTTCCCTTCACCGGCCGCGCCCTCCGACTAAAAGGGATATTGAGTTTAGTGAGGAAGAAGAGGGGGAGTATGAGGAAGAGGAGGAGGAGGAAGAAGAAGAGGAGGAGCTGGAAGTTAAAAGGGGGAAGGTACAGAGTAGTGTCTGGTGGTTTGTAGATTATGTAGTCAGACAGTTTGTGTGTGATTGTGGTTTATGTTGTTGAATACAGTCATGTTAAAAAATTAGGACACCCATTGAATATTTAGTTCTTTTAGAAATGCTTTCATATTGATGTTATCAATAAGAAAACCAGTGATTTTATGTCACTTTAACAACATAAATCCAGCTTTTTTCTCATTAAGCAAAATATATCAAGATAATTTTGTTTTCTAGTTGAGGAAAAGCTAGGAACGTTTTGTCTTTGGACCTCCATGTTTTCCTCAGAGGAAATGTTTCTTCTTTGCACATCTTCCGTTTTCTTTAGCAAATTGTGGGCTGCTGTTAGACTATATTTCTTTGGACAGTCAAACCTCTGCATTTTAGTTAACGTTTTGAATGTCCTCCACTTCTTTTAGACTATTTCTATGCCATAAAACTGTTCATTTTATGTTCTTTAGAAACTCTTTAAATCCCTAACTACACTCATGAGCCAACATTAGACAGCTTTTTGAATCTCACCACTTTCACTTTAAGAGTGAGGAGCACCAAGCTCGATGTTTCTGGTTTTTAACGGGGCAAACATCCTTCAAAATGCTGAGTAATGATGTTTTAATCGAGCACACCTGCTGTGATTCACCTGTATGTGTGATTGCAGTCATTTTAGGACGGAGTTAACATGGGTTGTCCTAATTTATGACCTGACAGAAATTGCTTCTAGCAAAAGACAATTTTTTATATACTTTTTATTCATGTCACTGGAATTTTTCATAAATATATGTCCAGACTGCCATAGAGTGTCCTAATTTACTCACATGACTGTATGCGTATTTACACATCTTGAATTAGAAAGGTGATAGATGTATTTTATTGGACAGAATCTGGTTGTTGTTCAAGTTTTGGAGGTTTAAATTATTACCTGGTGGAGAAAAATATTCAACATGGAACCATTCATTCTGTCCGTCATTGCTTCTGTTTAGAAACCAGTAGCTCTTCCCAAGACTAGACAAAAAATGAGCAGTGATGAAGAGGAAGAAGAAGGAGAAGAGGAAGAAGAAGAAGAAACAGAAGAAGAAGAAGAAGATAATTATGACGAAGAGGAGGATGAGGAGGAAGAGGATGAAAATAAGAAGTTCAAAATGAAAAAAATGACATCTGAAGAGCAACAGCTAGAAAGGATCAGAGCTGTGCCGACTAAACCATCAGGAGTAAAAACAGAAGAGAGGAAAGTTGAGTCTAAAGGGAGGAGAGCCAAGGAGAAGGTACATGGAGGCCAGTGGTTGTTTGGATCCTGGATCCGCTCATCTAGTGACTTTAGTCGACAGCAGAACTGTAGTGCTGGACGTGTGTGGACTGTGGTGTGTTTTAGCAGCCGATTGTGATTTGTTGTTAGTGTGTAGGTTGTGTGTTGTGCAGTAGCAGATGCAGTGTGTGGTCTGTTGTAGGTGAGGCATGAGATGTTTTCACCCTAAGACAGCCTCTGTGTTTAGAGAAATGTTTCAGCATTATCATATTTGTTTTAATGGAAACTGAAAGCAAAAATTCTCTAGTTATTGCAAAATGACGTTCATGTTAATTCAGTTGTTTGTAACATTTCTTTATCGTGTCTGTCTGTGGCCCAAAACACACAACTTGACTTTTCACGCTACGACCAGACTTTTTCGTCAGCATAAACAGAAACAGTAAACTCAAAGCTGCTCAAACATGATCTCTGTTTTACTCTTTCACTTTTTCACATCCTACTACATAAAAAAGTACACTACTGTTTTAGCAAGTGAAAGTTTGTATTTTCCCAACAAGCAGATATGCTTTGGAAAGTTGGAGAAGTTATTGCTGGAAATCGTGAGTGTTTTGGGATCAGCTCGGATGAGACACGCAGCAGCTGCAACATTTGTAAACTTACCGTCCTTTAAAGGCTTATAATCTAAAATATATTATTTGCATTTGATAATTATTTTTCAAGTTGAGGAAATGTAAAGTTAATCACCTATTTATATTATATAATAATTTACAGTAGATTTTAGGTTTTTAAATCTAATATGACAGAAAAATATTGATGTTTCAAAACAAGTGTCACTGTTTATCATTAACCCATCGCAATCAAATATGCTTGGAAATGTTTTTGTATACATGAATATTTTAGGCTGAAGTTTCTACTAAATTAAAAAACAGTATCTATTGTCTTTCAGCAGGTTTTAGTCAAAGGAGGCCAACAGGTGAGGATTTTAATGATCAGAACATTTGGCTGCAATCCTTTTCCTCTTGCAGATTGCTGTCTTACATGTTACGTAATAAGCATCACACAGAAGCATTCACACAAATATCGTCTCTTGGGATTAGCAGTGTCACACAAGATTAGCCATTTTTAAGATGCACAATTGAATGTTTAGGAACTAAGAAGAGTGTTTAGTCTGGTAGCCACATCTCATCTCAGAGTTTCTCTGTCTGTCAGCACACAGTGAGCTTATATTCTCCTTTTACCCCTGTGCTGCTGGAACGTCCTGAGGGCTTTACACAGAAATAACCCCACCCTCCAAAACCCCCACCCACCACCACCTCAGTTCTGTGTTTACCCCAGTTTCTAACAGACTGCCAGACTCTCTTTATTCATTAATGTCTGCCTGTCTCCCTCCTGCAGACCCTTTCAGTTAGTCAACCTAATTATGGCTCTAAAATTGTATTTCTGTCTTGGCTGCAAATGTAGAGTCTTACTGGAATATTTATGTGTCATCCTGACTTGGAACTTGTTTGTTCTCCATTTAACCTGCGAGTAAAATCCAGCTCACAGCAGCTTAGCAGCTCTACCATAATGACCTCAGAATATTATTCCGCCTTTTCTTTCCACCTTTACCCGTGCTGTGTTTACGTCATCCTCCTCTTCTCCTCAGCTACAGGCTCCCAGTGTGAAAGGCTTTGATTTTGCCAAACTCCATCTTGGCCAGCAGAGTAAAGATGATGTCATGGTGATCCAGGAGCCCGCCCTGCCAGGCTCTGGCTCTGCTCCTCTCGCTCAGTCCATTAAAGATGGCTTCAGTCCATCTGAGAACGGCGAGGTCCCAACGCCCAAATCCAAAACCTCCGCCTCCTCCACCAAGGCGTCCCGCGGCGGCCGGAGGCGAGAAAGGTCAGTGCTATTGCAGGGAAACTGTGCCTGACTGCAGACAAACGTTTTCTTAAACGTTGTCTGAGCTGCAGATTCAGGTTTTAATTACATATACACCATAACAAATAAACAAAAAAAATACTCTGCAGGTTAATTAATACAATTATTAGTTTTGGATCTAGTAAGACTAAGAGATTTTTTAAATGAAATTACAAGAATGAAGTCATATTAGCATCACAATAACATCTTAATTTTATCCTAATAAACTTTTATAGTATTACCAGAGGAAAATCATAAAAATATTGAGAAAAAAAAAGTTGTTTTAATAAGAGCAAAGCTTTGACAGTTATCAAGATCTAAGGTGACTTGATCGTCCAGTCCGTGGTTCTTTCTTCTGAATACTCAGTCGTTTGATCAATTGTTTTTTAATCCATCTACTGATAATGATTTGATGCGGATGTGGTAAGAGAGTAAATATTTCTATACATATAAGAGCAATACCAAAGTTTAACTTCACAAAATGTGAAACATTCCTTATTTTATATTTTGTAGTGTATTTAATGCAAGAGTTCTCCTCAAATTATTGTCATAATTTAATCACTTTATTCTGGTGATATTATGACTTTATTCTCATATCATTGTGCCTTTTTTCTTGTATTATTAGGAATTTATTCTTACGAGGTTTGTTGTACAAGCCTATATTTATAATATTATATGTTTATTCTCATATTATTACAACTTTCTTCTTATATTATACCACCAGACTTCATTCTGGTGGTATTACAACTTTAGTCTTGGAATATTATTGCTTTATTCTTGTTTTATTATGACTTTATTCTTTTATTATTTTCACTGTAGGGTTGTTGAATGTTTTATTGTTTTTATACAACTTTATTTTCATATTATTATGACTGTTGTATGACTTTATTCTTCTATTATTACAACTTTAATAATTTTATGACTTTATTCTGGTAATATTGTGACTTTATTCTTTGATTATTTCCACTTTATTGTTGTACGACTGTATTCCTGTTTAACTCCATTTTGACTTGTTGGACGTCCTGGCTCATACCTTCCTGGAAGACCTTGTTTATTGATAATGCATGGCGCTAGAGCACATTGTTGTGGCTTGTATTATTCATGTAAGTGTGTGCGCGTGTTTTCTGGGCAGGATCTCCCCATCAGACGGTGACTCAGTGGTGAGTGACCACTCCAGTGAACGGGAACCCACTGAGGAGAACCCGAGAGCCCACGCCACGCCCAGCGACAGCAAGCAGACCCGTAAGGCCCCCATCAATGTTTTAAATGGCATGTGGCCATGGCAACGTTTCTCCAAACATGGAGGAGGAACAAGTTGGGGATGGGCACGGACGGGAAAATGAGCTGAGATAAGCAGATGAAGAAAGAGCAGTTAAAGCTGGTGGGACTGATTGACAAGAGGGCCAGACTGAGGGCAGAGGAGACGGTGAAGAATGCAGAAAAACTGAAGAGAGCAGCAGAAAAACCAGGAAAGATGTTGTATGTTTATGTTTGTGGTGTAAAAGGGTTCAGAGCAGGAATGGGGAGGGGAAACCCAAAGTGGCTGAATTTACTTTATCTGACAGCTTGTTGATTGAATCAAGCTTGCTTTGTCAGACAGGGTGTGTGTTTGGGAGCCAGACTCCATCACACACACACACACTGCAGGCTGAATCATTCACACAGGAATACTCGCTGCATTGTTACTGCTAAGAACGAGCTCCACTGTGTTTATAATTAGAAGGTGTGTGAAGCTCATGTGTGACGTCTTTGTTTTGGTTCAGTCAGTCTGTAATCAGGGTGTTTCCTGCTCCTCTGAACAACTGCTTTTGTTTTTAAAATGATTAGAGACAAAGAAAGTCTTTTATCAATCCTCCACCAGTCAATCAATTATCTTTAGGGGCAATTATTGCCTTGCATAACGCTACAACATACAGGCATAAGATTTCAGGTTATTTTAGATCATTAAGAAACATTGAACCTGAAAAATGCATAATTTTTAAAATCCATTTATCAAATGAGGCTTTTTTCTGTCTTTTTTTCTTCTATGTGTCACACCTGACTTTAGGTTTTCATCAAAGCGATCTTTAACTTTGTTTTTCTTGATTTGTTTGATCTCATTAAGACTCTTTTTCTTTTCCTTCATGGTTTACAGGCAAGAATAGAATTGGTAAGATTTTCTGTTTCCCCCACAGAGCTCAGGCTTGACCTCCAGCAGCTGTCTGTGTGTGTTGCCTGTTTGTTTCTTTAGTTGTTTCTGTGCTCCGTTCGTTCTCACCATCCGTCACTGTCTGCTGAGCTGTCAGTCACTGCGCAGATACAATAGACCTCACCAGAAAAAGGTTAATGCTGTTGTCTGAAGGAAAGTTTAGCTTTTGTAGATGGAGACCCATGCTAGTTCATGGCAACATTCCCTCTACATTTAATATTTTTACAAAAATAATGCTTTAAATATAGTTTGGTCAATTTAATAGAAAGCTCACATCTGTGTTTGAAGCTTCTGTTCCCTAATTTAAATCAATATTTATAGATTAGCAATAGCAGTTAGCATTCCTGTGCTCTACAGGGTCATATTTCCCCTCCTTTCTTTCTGCAGGTCCACCACCTATGAATGGTGCTGCAAATGAGCAGCTGTCGTCAGCCTCCATCTTTGAACATGTCGACCGGATGTCTCGCGCCACAGATGCGAGCCGCAGACTTCCCAACAAAGTCCAGCTCATCGCCATGCAGCCAATGCCTGTCCCACCACTGCACAGCCAACCCGTCAACGGCAAACCGTCTGATCCCAACCAAATGAACAAGGAGGTGAAATTCATCTTGATGGACAGAAAGATCCACCTACCTAAAACCTTACCTACCTGCCCACCCATCTACCTACCTACCTACTTACTTACTTATCTACCTAACAACCTTCCAACAAACCAACCAGTTTACTTACCTACCCACCTACCAACCTATGTAGCTAGCCATCCACCTACTTACCAACCAACCAAATTTCCTATGTACCCGTCTACCTTCCTACCAACTTAACCCACCAATCAACTAACCTACCCACCTGCCAACCAACCTTCCTACTTACTCACCCACCTTTCCCATTCACCCACCTAGCTAGCGATATGCCTTATCATATGCCTAATTACAAATGCATGGGACACTTTTCAGATTTTTATAATGAATGTTGAAAACCAAGAATCATTTCCATTTTGTGCTCATTTGTTTTGTTTTTTCACATAAAATCCCAATAAGATTGATTAGAAATGTCTGTATGGTTCTAAACTTCAGATCCAGGCAGCGTTGAGGCACAAGTCAGAGATTGAACATCATCGTAACAAGATTCGCCTGCGCGCCAAGAGGAAAGGTCATTATGATTTCCCTGCAATGGACGACATGGTCGGCAGCCTCAGCGACACAAAGGAGCAGGATCGCATCTACCAGAAGGCACAGACTCAAATCGATAAGATTCTGGATCCAGATAATCCCGTTCCCGCCGTCTTTATGGATTCCAAGAAAAGGTTTGAGCTGATGTCTTTGATCAGTGATTGTGTCTGAAATCATTGTCTGATCCAGCTGGAGCAGGATGACTTTACGTCATGTGGACTTTTGTCTGTTGGCTCCCCAGCGGTCGTGGGCGGCGCTCTCCAAAGCAGAGATTGAAGGATCAGCTGAATGGAGGCCTGATAGAAGCAGATAAAGACCACCTCATCACTGAAGACAGCGACGCCGTTTATAGGAAGTGCCCTGGGGTCAACAACGTGGCCTACGTGGTGAGAAATAACCATAATTAACATCTGCTAAAGTTTTCTACTGACGCTCAAACATATGCATGTTAATGTCTGGTGTTTTGATTCCAGTCGGATCCGGACCAAGGCCCCGGTTCCCCTCAGAGGAGCCCCTCCCCCACCGATGATGTCTTCCTCGGCCCAGCTTCCTCCCCTCCGGGCCACGCCCCGCCCCCGCCCCCCTACCTGCCCCCACAGCCCTCCATTGAGGAGGCGCGGCAGCAGATGCACTCGCTGCTGGACGACGCCTTCGCTCTGGTGTCACCCACCTCTCAGAGCAGCACGGCGGGCATCACTCTGCCCGGGGTCAACAGCAACCCCCAGGGCTGCAGCCCTCCAGGCCGGGGCCCCAGGGCCTGGGGCCCCTCCTACCAGCCTCCTTTTCCTGGTGTAAGTAGTCAGATCTTAATCAAAGGTTTAATCATGCTTATTTGACCAACTTTTAGTGATTATTGATATTTATGAATCTAAGCTTATCCTAAGCCTAATGTTGGGACTTAATTATTAATTGCAGGATTTGTACTTAAATAATCGAAACAAGAAAAATCCCTTACTGTACAAAATATGCGATATTTTCAATTCAAAAAGCCTTTTTGCTGCTAAATTATTGAATTAACAGACATATGAGCTGATCCATAAAGATATTTCTTATATTTAATCATCAGATTGGTGAAAATAGTTTTCTATCCATTTAGTTTTCCTCTGTTTATCTGGAACTCCTGATCATTCATGGATCAGGACGCTGACATTAGCGTTAGCATCTGTGCTGCTGCTACATGTTTAGCATTGAGATGCTATTTTAAGCTTGAATAGCTTCACTGATAAGCTAACTAGTTTTAGCACAACTTGAACACAACAGTAGTCTTTTCCAGCGTCCAATCAGATTGTTTTTTGTAGCAACAATTAATGTGAATCAACCAGACTAGACAAAGCATGATTCAGTCAGATGTTGTAATAAACAGGAAGTAGAGGTAGCTAACTAGCATGAACCTCACAAGAATGGAGAGTCCTCTCTTACATGCTGAAGGTTTGGACATAGAAATTTTTCAGAGTTTTGTGTCTCTGGCACAAACCCACCACTTGATTAGAGCGTTCATTGCAAACGTGTTTCCATCTCCCCTTAAGCTCATGAACTCTTTTTCTGAAAAAGCCAAAAACTACCTGAAGCAGGTTTAAAAACCTTTTAATGAAATTCAGGAAGTTATTTTGAATTTTGCCATTTCCATCAGGCTTTTCTAACGTGATACTTCAATCCACATAAAAAATGTTGATGGAGAGACAGCTAGCCTTCTTCTAGTCCAGACTCGGATTCAAGGTCCGAGTCTGGACCTTGAATTACCATAGCTTGTGTAATGATGCTATATTTTGGTATAAAAGTTTTTCTCTGTCTATTCAGACCCTTATTTAAAAGTGCAACCAACCAAGCCCTAGCAGACATGTCCTCTCCCTTTCATGTCCTTTCATTCACAACATGAAGCCTGCAGCTTCAGCTTAAGTCGTTTCCTCTTTGCCAACTAATTAGTTAAGTATTCCTCCATCTGTTGGTCCCAGAGAGCGCTGAGCGTACGGCCCTACCAGCCATATAAAGTTCACTCTTTAAGACCTGCAGCATTACAGTCTTTAAATGCTTCATCTGCATTTTGCCTCTCAAAGAAGGGAAAGTAAAGGAACCTCCTGAAACATTCTGTGAAATTATGCTGTATAAAAACAAGTGTCTTCATTAATTACTGCTGTAAGCTAAAATCTATGTTGGTGGTGCTTTATTTTATTTTATGGATGGAACTGCTGAGAGACAAAGAAGTTATGCATGGTGTAGATATCCTGCTTTCAGATCATATTTAGGCTTAAAGAGCGAGGACAGGATCAGATAAAAGCTTTCATTGCCAACTAGAGTTACATGAGTAGGAGGCATTTAGAGAAGATGAGGCATTTGTAAGTGGCTGCTGGAAACTGAGCTGCTAATAAATCCATCAGACTGAGTATTAGACATCAAAGAAATTTAACTATCGCACAAAAATAGTCTGATTTAATCAAAAAAACTGTTTTCAACAGATGATTTCCTTTAAAAGAGTAAAACCATATTTCCTTTAGTGTAGAAAAGCAATAATGTTGTTAAATAAACTGTGACTAACTACATTTACTAATTTTCTGTTTCTGTAACCAGAATAGTGGATGAATTAGATCCCATTTGGCAGGATGAAGAACGTTCATAGATTATAGAAAATGCCCCCCCAAAAAAATCATTCATCAGTTTAAAGAACAAGAGATGAAACTATTTTGTGTTCAGTCGAGTATTGAAACAATTTACTTTGTGTTACTTTGTGTTGATCTCTCGCATAAAACTCCAATAAGATCCACTATAGTTTGTGGTTTTAAAGTGGTAAACAGGAAGTGTGAGCATCTTTTTGAGTTGCTCCTATGTTTCTGATTTTTCTGGACGGTTGGTTAGGCGAGACTTTTCCGATGCGTTCCTAAATCTTTTACAGCAGCTGAACTGCAAGAACAAACAGGTTCACAGCTGGTGACCGATTAGACTGACTGAACCACGAGTCAAAAAAAGTTATTTCTGGTTCAGCTTGCAGAATCCAAAAGTAGTAAAGAAAATCTTCAACAAAATATTTTGGAAATGACATTTAAATCCGGTTTCATTGCCTTACTTGAATTTTCTACATCCTTATAGGCAACACAGAGCATTTTCAAGTAGTTTAAATCTACCTGAGATGTTTGTTTACTCTCAGTTAACGTGTTTTCTTGTTTGTCTGCTCTAGAGATTCACTGAGCTGGGTGTCTCCTCTCCTGCAATCCAAGGCTTGACCCCAAGGTGAGCAGTTCACCTATAAATCAATAAGTTTAATTTAATCTGTATTTTATGACACCAAAATGATGTCTGGTTGGATATTTCCAGTGGAATCTCCTCTCTGCTTAAGCGGTTTGAATGTTTTCCTTTGGTGCATCTACAGAGCTGGCCCCTCATGAATGAAAAAAGAAGCATTGTCTTTAATTTATGAGTTTAATGGATCAGATCTAACCAGAGATCATCAGAATACACAAACATCTGTTTGTAATTTTGGAAAATTTTACACGTATTGTGAAAAGGGGACTTTAGTTTCTACCAGTTCATAACTTCTTTCACATGAAGTAAATTCACACCTTGGCTGCAGTAAATGTGTGATTATTGGTGTAACTGAAGGATTTTCTGTGTTTCAGGCAGGGCCTTGGCTCCAGCTACCTGCCACCAGGAGAAGCCGCGGGCCTCAGCGAGTCTCTCCAGCCGGACAGCTTGTTCTCCAGCAGGGGGCTTTACGCCAAGGAGCTGCCCTCGTCTGCCAGGCCGCGGCCGGTGGGGGGGACCACAGGTACGGGAGGGGGGCAGGTCTGAAAACGACACATTTACACGCCTGCTGTCATGAATTACTGATGCTGTTGTACAGTTTCAACCTTTTAAAGTTTCAATTTACATTTTAGAAAACCAACAAAACAGAACTGATACTTAAAAATACAAATTTCACAGTTTTCTGGAGAAAATGCGTTTGAGGACAAGTTACAGTTGTTCATTATCATTATCCATCATAAATCATCTCCTTTGGTGGAAATATTAATTGTACATTTCCTTTAAAATGAAGTGTTTTTTTAAACATGGTGTAAGATCTCTGATGCTGTGGGCCTGTTTCCCCTCTGAGAATGTTGCTAAAGGTAATTATTAAATAGTTGAACATTTCCAATTGTTGAACCTCTGGGAACCAAAAATGTTTTGCCAAGTCAGAAACGGTTCTCCTGTTTCTGTCTCGCTCTGCAGCGTCTGAATCCTGAGGAGAGAGCGGCAGAGAAAATCTGTGTTTTCTCCCTTTGAATAAAATGATTCAAATTAAATGACAGAATTTTTCAGTGTGAGATTATTCAGCAATAAATTAAGATTTTATTTTTATGCATTTTACACATGGTTGCCAAGGGCGACAGTTAGTGTGGCTGTTTTACTGAGCAATAGCAGTTAATAACTACTTTAGTAGAATCATTTAAATAATTTTGGGTTAAGCATTCTGGAGTAACATCTGTCCTGCTTCTCCTCTTTTACTAATTTTACCGATTTCATGTATCCAACATTAATGCAGTCAGATTTTCTGCAAAGCTGTCCAACTGGACAAGCGCTAAATTATTCAAGAGCTGACTTTATTCCTGCATGGCCACATGATTTAAATAAAACAAACGTCTTTTGGCTCTCGGCGTCCTGAGTGAAGCGCTCGGCTGACTGACCGCTCTCTGGACTCTGTGGATTGCATGGAGCTGAGCTGGAGGCAGTGCTGCGGACCGAGTGTCGGGTGAGCTGACTCTGCTGCGCTGTGTGTGTCTCCAGGCGCCCAGCTCCATCACCTCACACAGGTGGGCCTGTCCAGCCGCATGAACGGCTACCCAGCAGGCATCAGGGCGGCTCCCGGCCAGAACGGAGGCCTGAGCTGGAACCTCTACCACACTGACAACTTCTCCAGGCTGGAAGTTGAAAAAGAGGCAGTAAGGGATTTTTCTACTTCCTTTGTAGACTTAGGAATGTTTTCGCTTCAAATCGATAAAGAAATATGAAAAGTTTGTCTAATACCTGCTTAAGGGTTATATTATATTTACTTGTATTCAGATTTACTAAAAACATGACGTTTAATCAAATTTGTTTAGTTGGAAATAAAACTTAACAGTTCTCTTTTCTTTTGTAAACTATTTGATGTATAAATATTTGCCGGTTGCCTTCAGTTTCTGTGCTTGTGTGACTTCTTGACCTTCTGTGACCTCTAGATGCACAGGAGTAGAAGTGGGGATCCCACGGCACCCCCTGTCCACCTGGACACGTCAGCGGCGGCGGCGTACCTGTCTTCCACCCCGCCCCTGGACACGTCGCCCCCCACCCACTCCTCCGCCTCGCTCATCAAGGCCATCAGAGAGGAGCTGCTGCGTCTCTCCCAGAAGCAGGCGGCCGTGTCCAGCTACCACAGCTGAAGCTCTGGACGCCTGATGATGCTTCCCATGGAAGCTCCTGTAGCGCCACAGCAGAGGAACTGTCCTGCTAAAGTGAAGCGGTGGTTCACCTAATCCTCAGACTCAATACAGGAAAAAAAACAATAGATGAACTGAGAGGAAGGGTTGTGAAATGGGACAAGTGTTTCTGTCTCAATGACCAGGCTGGGATAAATCCAGCCGTTTCCACTGTAGAACCATCATTTCACTGTACTACTTCAGACTCAGTATTCTGTCATGTTTGTATTTTACAATCTTACCTTCACAAACAGAAACACCCCATTTATGGAAGTGTTTAACTGCCAGTGCCTAGAAATAAATCAAGAGCAAAACCTTCTCATTATAATGAGGTGAGTTTTATATCTCATTTATAACAAGAAGGTTTTCTTGTTAGAACAAGAAGAACTTCTTGTTATAAGCAATGCTCTCCTCTGACAGACTGACTTCTTAAAGAGGCATAAATGGAGCCACTTTGATTCTCCCTCTCATCCTGTTTCTTCTTAATGACATCTAAAAAGCCCAACAAGTGTTTCTGTTTTACTGCTCTGACCATTCTCACTTCAAAGAGAAGATATTTTGGTTTTACTGAGATATAAATCACCATAAGTTGTTTTTTAAATCTTATTTAAATTAGATACTTTATTTCCAGCTTCTGGTAGTTAAAAGCTTCTGTACTCCATAGTGTCCACTCATCACAACTATGAAGAACTACGTACTGTATGTAGTTAAACTGTTTTGAATGACGACGAAACATCAGTGGCATCAAGTCTAACTCTTCTCTAATCCAATATGGTCAAAATTATGCATACAGGTTCAGACATCCACCACACTCACTGATTTATTAACCAACAGGAGTATTTTAAAGTCTGTTCTCTGATCTGTCTGATTTTGTTTTAGGCAGACCTGTGAAGACGCTGTTGCAGGAAAGATAAATGCATGGATGAGTTTCTGTAGATTTTTAGTTCTGTAATCCTGAAAATGTTCTTCAGGTGTTAGAAGACTGACTTTGTAACAGTTTTTATATGACTCTGAAGGTTCAGGTCTGAGCAGCACTATACCCAGATTTTGGTCTTCCTTCTTCTTTATGCAATCCACTTTGCACCACTGGCAGCAAACAGATCCTCAGCATGATGCTGCCACCACTTTGCTCTACAGTTTTTTCACTTCTTTAGGGTTAAGAGCCTGTATAAGCATTCTTCTTCTCTCCAAAACTAAAGTACTCAGTTATAAAATGTTCTCCGGAAGATTTCTTTGAAGTACATCTGGGTGTCAAATACAGAGCAATATGGAATCATGACCTCTGACCTTAACTGAGGCAGTGAGAGCTTTAGATTATGTCAAAAAGTTTCTGTGGCTTTTTTTCGCTCAACAGGTGACATTACAATCTGAGAACTGTTTCTTTGAAGGTCTGAACAATGTAAGTCAGTCACATTTTTCAGCCTGTATGCATAATTTTGACTCCTAATTTGATCCTGATTATTGTTGTTTTTAAAACATAACAGGATGAATGTTCCGCCAGTCCTTAAAGGAAATGGAAAGTTCCAAATATGCTGTTAAAACCCAGACAGTTAATATTTCTGTCCATAATGAGTGGATGTAAACTCTACGACTCCGACCATCAGCAGCTCGTTTTTGTATTTCTGCCATGATTGAGCCTCGCCTGCCTTGACACTGTGATGTAAACATCAAGCAAGCCTGACAGTGTGGCTTCCATACATGATAATACTGAACATTTCTTCCTCAATTATAAAAACCATTTCTGTTCATTTTGATCATGTTTTTTCATGTTAAAGTTCTATACTGTTTATTTCTGTGTAATATCTAACCGACTGGTATTTAATGGCCTTGGTAGGAACCTGAAACAGTTTTCTGGGCTGGTTTTATGTATACTTGACATATTACTGTATGTATTAAGTATTTGGCTGTAACTTGATGCACTGTTTGCAGACTACTCACTGCACCTCTGGTGTTTCAAAAAGAGCGAGTTCAAAAGTCATGAGCTGTAAACTAGGACAGGCAACTTTTCTGTGTTAACTATATATTGGACCATCAGCTTTTATTCTCACAGTATTTAAGGTTTGCTCTGCCTTTTTGTACTGTACTGTGCTTTTTTTGTCATTTTTTGTGCTTTATAAATTGCCTCATGTGATTATGTTTACTTTATTTGTTTTTTTAGTTGTTAAAAATCTTACAAGATTGCATTTTTCACAAGCAACGTCCTGACGTGTTCTATCCGGGGGCTGAGGTAATTTATTGAAGTGAAATAAAAGATGGAAATGTGGAAGCAGGAGTTGATCTTGTGTTTGTGTTTCAGGGTTGTGGATTTGACCCGCTGTGATGTTCTTTTTAAAGCTGGTTAAACGGAGCAGAGCAGTCAGCATGTCAACACTGCTCCTGTAAAAAAAAACGGTCCGGATGTGGAAGAAATTGTTACGTGGAAGCATTTTATTGGAAAGTGCTTGAAAGGCAGAAACATTTCGGTCATTGTGGTGTTGCAGCATCTGGTTGCAGCTCCATGTGCGTGCGTCACAAACTCTGCCGCCACCTTCTGGTTTTGTACCGTAACTACATTTCCTAAATTTTCATTATTTGATTTTTTTTCTCTTTGGAGAATGGATGGATGGATGATTTTTCTCTTTTTTTAATCAACTTTACATCTGATTCTCGTTGCATGTTCACTGGTTGAATTTTGTGAATGCTGTTATTTAAAAAAAAAAAAATCAAAACATAAAAAAAATGACTTAATGTGTCAGTGGAGCATATTTAATTCAGAATTACATCTGAGTTAATCCTTTAATTCACTATTATAGATTCATTACACATAATCAGTAATTAGATGATTATGGCTTACAGCTGAAGAAAACTACAAATTGAAACAAGATTTTTTCAGTAAAAGGATATTTCATGCTTTACTACATGGTCATAGGGAAAACTGTTTATTGCGTTTTACAAAGGAAGAAAAGCCACATAGGTTCATTATTTCTGAACTTATGTCTCTAAGAATGTCATTAGAAAGTTGAGTGGAAGGGAAAAGTGCTAGAAAAAAGTTGAATAATCAAGTAAAGATGGACAACTGACACTCTGTTAAGCCACTCCTGAACCCGAGATGGCAGCAGATCTAGACTGGCATTTAGCAGTTCAAAGTCCTTTTTTTCAGATGAAAATAAAGTTTGGATTTAATTTTGAAATCCAGATTCTGGTCCACTGGGTTTAATCAGGTCTAAAGTTAGAGCAGATGTCAACCAGGAAATTTTAGAGCTCTTCATGTTTCCGTCTGCTGACAAGCTTTATGAATATCCTAATTTTATTTTCCAGCAGTACTATAGTGCTGACCCACACTGTTAAATGTACCGATATCTGTTTTAATCACCATGGAAACAGCAGTAAACTTACATAACCTGAACCACACAGAGAATCATTGGGTTGTGGACAGAAGAGTCAAAGATCCACACTGTTAAAAGTCATACTCTCAATTAGTTATCATAACGTTTTTCTATAAGTTACTTCCAATTAACATAATGAGTTATGTAATTTCAACTTAATTTCCTGAGTTATTGGCATTTCAACTCGAGGATGTGAGTCAGTTCAGTGAAACATAAATTTAAAGGTGTGAACATAACTTGACAATCCGAGTTTTAAAAAGGTAACCGGATCTTATAAAAACTGATCACCACTGGCAATATTAATGCGAGATACAAATAGTGCCGGAAATTCGCTCTTTATCTGATAAGGGACTAAATATGATGTAAGATTTAGTCAGACTATATAAAGTTATCCATCCAAGTTATAATTGCATATTAAATGAAGAAGAGGAACACCACCTGACCAGATTAAGGACGTCGAAAGCAAAGTCGCGGATGAATACCAATTTTTCCAAGACCTCTGTCCCAAAGGCGTTCAAATTCGGCGGGACCTTTTTTTTGAAATGCGAAGCGAGCTGGAGTCATAGTAAGGTAAGCTTCATTTGTCGTTTTTTTTGATAATGCCATCCATTTTTAGAATATGTTAAGAGCTAAAAGTTCGTGTCTCTGTTACATGTTTAAACACAGGACATAAAACAACAGCTTGCTAATTGTCGAGTTAGTCAATGCAGATGAGCCTAGCTAAACTATGCTACTCGGTTGCGCTTATAGAAGTTTTCTTAAGAGAAAATACAAGCAGCTACCACGATTTTTGTATTGTACACGCCCCCAGAAACACATATGTGGCGCTTGGTCAAAGTTTTGCATTGACGTGCTGACTGCAGGTGAGTTAGCGGCTTCGGGAAAGGCTGTGCGTCAGTAATTAGTCGTGTTTCTTGTCAGTAATTAGCCGTGTCCTTTGTTTCATGTGTTGGTGCGCACCTGTGTCCCGTTTCTGGTTGCCGGTGACAAATGCAATTTCACTGTTAAAGAGAGGAAACTACCTCCAGCGGCAATTGCAGATTAAACTGTATTCTGAATTTTACAGTAATTATTTATCAAGCGTTTGTCTTTGCTCAGTGGCTTCCAGATAGTCAGGACCCCACTGTAGGTCCTGAAAAATCTTTTTTAAATTTAATTACATTTTAAAGATGACTACTAATTTACTTTAGTTGTTACTAAAGAGTGTGCTTAGGTCACCTTAAAATAAATTAAACTAGCATGATGAATTCTGTTCTTGTTCATTTGACCCAATATCGAGGTATATCATTTAAAATAAATTGGGGACAGTCTATGTTACTGTTATTGTGCGGGTCAAATTCTGAAAACTTTGGAACCTCTAGTTTGGACAATGAAGCTGGTGAAGATAACAATTTAGACAAGTTATTTTAACTAAGTGGCAAAACTGGCATTCGTATGTATTAATATTTTTTTTTTAAATACCATAATCTGAAATGTATGGGTTTTTTTGTGCAGGTGGTCCATTATTTAAAGTTTGGCAAAAACTGTGGATGAAGTGGAGCTGTCAGTGGCCTGGATCTGAGACTGCTGGAGGTCTACAAAGCAGCAACCAAATCTGGAAAGAAGCAGCCACTCAGAGACATTTTGGACTGCTTTGCAAAAGATGTGAGCAGAACTGAAGATGGCTAGAAAACTAGGCATAATTTGTTATTTTTGTTAAAATATATTCGTCTTACTGCATGTCTCATCTCTTGCAGGACACGAATGAAAGGAGAAGGGTTGCTGCTCTGCTTGGTTTGCCACGCTACATATCTGGGGAAGATCCATCAACTGTCATCAGGATGTGTGATGTAAGACTAAGACATGTTATTACAAAGACTATTTACCTATTTCTCTTTCTTGCTATAATATTTGCATTCTTTGCTTGCACACAAATGTCATTATTTCTTTTCTATTTTTAAGGCTCATGCTGATATTCTGGATGATGCCATGAAGGGGATGCAGGTTGGTCTCCTGATTGCCTGTGAAGGTAGTGAACTGGGGGCCGTCCCACACGAGGTCTTCGACGTGGCAGTTGTGGTGGAGGAGACCATTGTGCTTCACAACATTAAAGATGTGACACTTGGCTTTGCTATGCTTATGGGTGTCATCTACTGTATCAATCTCAAGTACCCAATGACATGAAGTATTCGTTTGAGTTTCTTCAGAGAGTGGTGATGAAGATCAGACCAGACCAGGCCTCAGCTCGAGTACATGGTTTGAGAAACAAAATCTTGAGGTACAAACTGTAACATTTGGTATGTTTACAGTTTTGTTTTCTTAAATAAGAGTTCCTGTAAGAATTTGTTCAGTTTGTTCTATGCACTAAATGTTAATACTAATGGTTATGCACTAAAACATTTAGCATTGTGCTGAATTTGTGGAAAAACCTCTCAGGGTTTTTGTGAGTTTGTTAAAACACTGATCGTTTTGCACTTTTTGGACTGTTTTTGAGAGAGCTAGCTAGTTGTATTGACTTTGCACTGCCACTGTTCAACGTGGTTAGAATGTTTTTTAAAATAATGGTATGATTTAAATGGAGGACTGAAACTCACCAATAAAATACACTTAAAATGCACCAATTAAATAAATAAGAAAACTTCACCTCATATCTTATAATTTACCTTGATATTTTTCCAGCTTAGTTCCTACAAACAATATTTTTGTAGCACATAATTTAATATATATGTGTTTGCCCTTTACTTATAGATGCATTCATGTCTTAAGTCTCTGTGTGTGTCCCCTTCCCTCAAGTCTTTTTAATTGTTATTTTTACATATCTCTGTCTTGTATTAGGCCTCATTTTGCAAATAAGTTGTGCTGTCTTTCTTGGGTCAGCTCCTTCACTATTGGTCAACAGACAAGAAGGAGCAGAATCCATGTGCAGATCTGTTGACCAATAGTTGAACTTGCCCAAGAAGGACAACCCCCCTTAAGATGGTCCCCACAGCCAGCTGACTTTAGAAAAATGCCACTGCCCACCTTATTTGCATAATAAAGCAGAAATGCATAAGGTAAAGTAAAAACATGAGACATGTAAAAGCAGCTTATGGAAAAAAAAAGTTTTGGGGGGGAAAAGGATAAAAATAAACATTTAAGAATCATAAATGAATCTACAAAGGGTAAAAACAAAATTTTTACAATAAAACATTAGGTAAAGTTCTTAATTGGTGCCTTTTAAATGCATTTATTTGAGATTTATATAAAAAAATATATTTCTGTTTGTCAAAAAATTAATTTCTGTTTTTGTCAGTTTTGGTCCTTCAATAAATGTCAACACTTCTGATTGTCTTGAACAAATGTTTTCTTTTACGCTTGATTTAAGGCTTGTCTCTTTTTTTGATAGAGAATGATAAAAATAAATGTATAATATTTGAAATGGAACCGCATTTTGTGTAATTATTTTTATTAAACTGGTGAACTTGGCATTGTTAGTGGAGAAGGTGAGCAATATTTGGAAATGTTAGTTTACTTAAATTGCAATTTGAAGTTCAGTAGCTGCCTTAAACTCTTGAGTTAAATTAACTCAGAAAGGGAATTGGTATGAATACAGTTAGTCAGTTTAACTTTAAAATGAGAGTTGAAAGTATATATAATTGCTTGCTACTTTAACAAAATAAAGCAAGTTTTTTTGAATGGTTAATGTAACTTTGCAAGTTATTTAAACTCGGAGTATGAAGTTCATACAACTAGTATTCATTAGTTAGACAAATGGTATAACTTAATTATTTGAGTTCAAATAGAATATGATTGTAAATTTACTTGACAAGAGTACTCAATTTTTTGAGAATGAATAATGTTCTATAGTTAGTCATTTCAACTTATGGTATCATATTTAATCAATGAATTATCAGCAATTGGTCTAGTTTTCTAGCTTGCCATCCTAAGTTGGAAAAAAACATTATTTCAAGTTGTGTTAACTTGTGTTTTTAAGGCAGCTGCTGAACTCAAGTTTTTAAATTTAACCACCCTAATTATTTTTACAGTGCAGATAACCTGAACGCCGCAAGTAACCCAGGCTTCCTGAACGCCTCAGCAGAACCAAAATCCCATCATGCAAAGCAGCTTATTTTGAGTGTTCACGAGTCATTAGCTATCATCAAATTAAGAAAATTAAGCACTTATCCAGTGTTGTATAAAGTACTGGATACTTTTACTCAGAGTCAAGTAAAAGTACAAGTACCTTTCCAAAATATGACTTTGGTAAAAGTCCAAGTCACTGACTGAAATGTTACTTGAGTTAAAGTCTTAAAGTATCTGAAACTTCTTGTACTTAAGTATGAAAATTACTGTAAAAATGGATGTACTCAAGTAATGTAATGAAAAGTACAAGTAAAAAGTAAAACAAAGCAAATGCAGTTTGAATGACATTTTTTATATTTTGGTAAACTTGTCAAATACACTTAAAATAATGTACACAACCAAGTGCAGGCAAAATTAAACCTGCTAATAGATATACCTGCAGGCATCATTTAGTTAAGAAAATTAGGTGCTTTACCTATAGCACAAGGTTAACTTAACCTGCTTTACAACTGAACCAGCTTCTTAGTAAACCCTCCAGGACAGAAAATACAAAGTTTTTGTAAGCCTTAAGTTTTCCCTTCAAGTAAGATCAGTGCTGAAAATGAGAAAAATAAATAGTACAGAAAATGCGGCCAACATGAAGAAAAAGATCTGTTATGATTACTCTACTTCACAAATCAGTGAATCAGTCAATAGGTGGTGCACACAACTGGTCATTATGCAAAAGAAAAAAGAATTGGGAGGGAAATGCAACTTATTGGCATCTGTAAACCTGGTTTTGAACTTGCATGCCTTTCCTATATTCGTTAAATTCAGTCTAAATTGCTATCGCTATGGCTTCTGTCCCCCTTGAACAGAGGAGTCTAGGTAGCCTGCTACAGTCAACATTAGGCCTAAGCTAAATACACCATGTATGGAACTGAAACAATGCCAAACAAAGTTCATTTATGGTCAAGATTTCACAATACAGTAGTGCCTACTGACCAAACTATAGTTACTGAAACAGGAGGATTATAACCATTTCATAAGAAGTTACCTCGATGGTAGGGTGACCAGACGTCCTCTTTTTCCCGGACATGTCCTACTTTTCAGACCTAAAAATCGTCGGGGATTTTGGTCCACTGCGTCAAAACACATTACATAGCTTACAGTGCATTGTGATTACATTGCCACTCCGTTCCACTACTCCATTCCAGGTTTCTTTATATGGCAAATTAATCACGCCCTTCTCCCCAAATCCAATCTCGTTGCATTATGTGTGCGAGTGTGTGTAGGAAAAGTAAAGATAACACCCCCCCCTCATCAAAGCCTAAATTGAGGTATTCAGCTGGATAATGTTCAGGTTGGCACCTTAACACTTACTTGTCAACCTCTCTGGATGTCCACTCAAGGCATCACAATACCAAATTATTATTTTCTTTGCAGTTGTGAAACGTTTAAAACTTCCCATATTATTTCATTCCTCATAAATCATTTGCTAACTTAAACAAGCCACTCTAAAGAGAAAACTGTTCTCTGAATTTAGAAAACTAAAACTACATCAAAATCTTGCCTTATGCGATGATCATGACTTCTCTACTGTCAGACAGACCACAAAACAATCCTCACTCCCTCCTTGCATGAATTTCCTCTCACCTAGTTTTCCTTCCAGCTTTTAGATAATTCATTATTTTTCATTTTGTTTACTAAATCATTTATTTATTTATCTATGCTCTATATCTTCAAAATCTTCTTTTTATTTTCTTTCTGTATTTGGTTGCTTAAGAGGAAAGGAGATGGGGCTTTTTCTGTTGTTGCTCCTCTTCTATGGAACAATCTACTTTTCCAAATTAGATCTGCCCACAGCCTGGATCATTTTAAATCGCTTCTTAAAACTCATTTTTATTCCTTGGCATTTAATTGAACTAGTGTTTTGATACTCTGTTTTTATTCATTTGTGTTATTGTCATTCTTGTGCAGCACTTTGGTGCAGTTTTATGCCTGTTTTTAAAGTGCTATATAAATAAATTTGACATTGCTTTTTTCTTATAACTCCTACCTGAGCTCCTCGCTGCTCTGCTGCCTGATCTGCTTCACTCTTCTTGCTCTCCTGTTTTATCCTAACTTTTCTGATTGCCTTCTTCTCTCTTTTTAGCTCCTCCATCCACTTTTCTAACTCGCCCATTCCTTCACTAC
Organism: Xiphophorus maculatus; assembly: GCF_002775205.1. Lineage (NCBI taxonomy): Eukaryota > Metazoa > Chordata > Actinopteri > Cyprinodontiformes > Poeciliidae > Xiphophorus > Xiphophorus maculatus. Next base: position 2,192,640 of record NC_036444.1, on the reverse strand, counting down.
TCATATTTTTTTGATTTGATTTTTGTTTTCTGTCGTACTTCATCCTATAACTCAGTCAGTTTTTTTGAGTGTTTAATTGGCCCTGAAAGTTATATTTTTCTATCAATTTATTTAAATTCTTTACTGAGTTAGGGTTTTGTCTTTCCATAAACTTCCAGTCCTTACACTGGAGTTTATCTTTCGGTGTTAATTTGCTATTCCCTTTTCCCATTTTGAGCAATTTAGTCAATTTCGTTCCAGTCTTAAAAACACAGGGTGGACTCTAAAAGACTGGATAAATTCTTAGCAGGACGGTGATCAATCCCCTGTTGTGGTAATTCCCACTTCAACCTTTTCAGGTGGGAAATTCTTGCCTACATGCATCCACCAGAGGTTCACCGTTTGCACTCCTGCCGTTTGGTATGAGGACAAATACCTAGTGGTATTTAAATTCCTCCAAGTACTCTCACACTCACACACACACTTGGTATTACGGGTTTTTCAGTTTACGCGGACTCCGCCGTCCTTCTGTTACGGATTTTTCAGTCCTTCTGTTACCAATCAGTGCCTAGGATTCATGGGGTTTTACACCCCAAAGACCCTCAATCGTTCGCTCACTTTTTAATTTAAACGCTACTCACTTGTCCCCCCTTCACGGACGTCCCGTCAGCCGTTGGTTTCCAGCAGGCGGGTCGGAGACACAGTCCTGGAAAAGATGTGAGACTCCTAGGGGCCTGCCGTGGCCACGGTCTTCTGATGTCCGTCTCTCCCGCTGGAAACCGCAGGCGTATCGGACTCCGGCTTCGAAGGAGCAATTTATCCATCCATCCATCTTTTTCCGCTTATCCAGGGTCAGGTCGCGGGGGTAGCAGGTTCAGAAGGGAGGCCCAGACTTCCCTCTCCCTGGCCACTTCTTCCAGCTCTTCCGGGGGAATCCCGAGGCGTTCCCAGGCCAGCTGAGAGACATAGTCCCTCCAGCGTGTCCTGGGTCTTCCCCGGGGCCTCCTCCCGGTGGGACGTGCCCGGAGCACCTCACCAGGGAGGCGTCCAGGAGGCATCCTGACCAGATGCCCGAGCCACCTCAACTGGCTCCTCTCGATGTGAAGGAGCAGCGGCTCTACTCTGAGTCCCTCCCGGATGACTGAGCTTCTCACCCTGTCTCTAAGGGAGAGCCCAGCCACCCTACGGAGAAAACCCATTTCGGCTGCTTGTATCCGCGATCTCGTTCTTTCGGTCACGACCCAAAGCTCATGACCATAGATGAGGGTGGGAACGTAGATCGACCGGTAAATCGAGAGCTTCGCTTTTTGGCTCAGCTCTCTCTTCACCACGATGGACCGGTACAGCGCCCGCTTGACTGCAGACGCTGCGCCAATCCGCCTGTCGATCTCCCGCTCCCTTCTTCCCCCATTCGTGAACAAGATCCCGAGATACTTGAACTCCTCCACTTGGGGCAGGACAAATCCCCTGACCCGGAGAAGGCACTCTACCCTTTTCCGGCTCAAGACCATGGCCTCAGATTTGGAGGCACTGATCCCCATCCTGGCCGCTTCACACTCGGCTGCGAACCGCTCCAGCGAGAGCTGCAGATCACGATCTGATGAAGCCAAAAGGATCACATCGTCCGCAAAAAGCAGAGATGGGATCCTAAGGCCACCAAATCGGATCCCCTCAACACCTTGGCTGCGCCTAGAAATTCTGTCCATGAAAGTGATGAACAGAATCGGTGACAAAGCTCAGCCCTGGCGGAGTCCAACTCTCACCGGAAACGAGCCCGACTTACTGCCGGCAATGCGGACCAGACTCTGACATCGGTCATACAGGGACCTGACAGCCCGTATCAAAGGGCTTGGTACCCCATACTCCCGGAGAACCCCCCACAGGGCTCCCCGAGGGACACGGTCGAACGCCTTCTCCAAGTCCACAAAACACATGTAGACTGGTTGGGCGAACCCTCCAGGACCCTGCAGGGTGTAGAGCTGGTCCAGTGTTCCACGACCAGGACGAAAACCACACTGCTCTTCCTGGATCCGAGGTTCGACTGTCCGACGGATAGTTTCCAGCAGGCGGGTCGGAGACACAGTCCTGGAAAGGATCTGTGGGACTCCTAGGAGCCTGCGGTGGTCACGGTCTTCTGATGTCCGTTCCTCCCTCTGGAAGCCGCAGATTTCTGCCTCTGATCTCAAGCTTCATCTGAGTCTTACCCTGCTTTTGTGGTCGTTATTTAATGTTATTTCGAAATTAAAATATCCAGGGTGGCACCCAATACCTCAAAGTCCCTGATTGGTACATTTTGATGAACGTTCTCCCAATTGTCTGAAATATATTTGATTTCTCTTCTTTAGTTTCTTCTTCCGGGGTCTGATTCTTTGTTTTGTCCATCTTTTCTTTGTCTTGTGGCTCAACCTTTGACTTTTCTTCCCTGGCTTTAAGTCTGTCCATCTTTAATTTCAGTCCAGCAATTTCTTGAGTGAGCTCTTTGTTCACCTTGCCAATCCAGTACAACTGTTGTGATTTCTCTTTCATTGAATTGTTAAAAAATTTCTTATCTACCATTGTTCCCCATTTTACCTTCCTATTATGGCTTGACAGGGCTTTGCTTTCTGATTGTAGTTGTTCAATTGTCCCTTTAGCCTCGTCCAATTCACTATTCAAAGTGCTGAATTGTTGCTTCAAATAATCATTTTTGTTGACCAGCCTTTCATTTTCTACCTGCCAGTTATCTTTTTTCCTGGCAGTCAGTCGCTCAATTTTCAGCCTCAGATCTTCAACAGTTTTCTGAAGCTTCTTGTTGTCTTTTGCAAGCTTCCGGCAGCTCTTCTCCAAACTTTCCACGTTCTCCAGCAATACATTTTGTCCCGCCATCGTTGAGTTTTGTTTGAGATTGAAGACTGCAAATGAATTTCTCTGTGGAATCTGGCAGGCGCCTGTGATGTCATAGACAGGATGAGTGACATCACAGCTTCACGTCAAAGCCACAAGAAGTCTGTTGGGTGAGGGGGAGGGAGAGGGGGGCGGATGTTGTTTTTTTTTAAACTTTATTCGCATACACACTGTATAACGACAGAGTTATGCCTCATTTGTTCTGCCTCAAGAAAAACAAATACAGATAAACATATTCAAGATAAAGAAAAAGCTAAGGGTTCATTTAAAGCAATACAGATTTCAATTGTTTTATTTTCTGTAGCTCTTTTTCTGTCATCTTCATGTCGAATCTTCACATTCAAAGACAAACTCCCAGGATTTTCTGGTTTTTATTCATTTTTATTTTCCACAGATTGTGAGAACATCCCACCTTAAAATGGCTTGTTTTCCGGTAGAGAAGAGACATTAAAAAAAAAAATTAAAGATAGGCAACAAGATTCTATGAAACAGTGTCATTGTTTTTATTGTTTTATACTTGTGCATATGTATTAATTGTTTTTTATCTTGTAACCAGGTTGCTATGTATTGCAAATTTTTTGCTCAGGTCCCTCTTGAAAATGAGATCTAGATCTCAACGGGGTTTACCTGATTAAATAAAGGAATATGAATTACACCCATTGAGTAAATATGAATGCAGCAGCGCCCTCTGCTGTTTGACAAAGGTTAAAAAAACCCCAAAACTACTTGCCGCATGTTTACGTTTATTAAGTGTTATGTCACCGAATATCTTACAAAACTCAAACTCTTATGCATCACTTATCCCTCCACGCTTAATCAATGTTTATTATGAGTTTCACTTTTTAGTGAAATCAACTTTTTGGAGATATTTTGCTGTAAAGTAGGTTTGGTAGTTACCACAAACAGCCAGCAGGTGGCAGCAGATTATGGAGTGCTGCTCTGGCTGTATGCTAGCAGGACGGCCTGCTGAAGGTAACTGGTTTAGTTTTCTTAAAACGGCAGCCTTAAAGTTAAATATTTAATTGTATGAATCAGTATTAGTAATAAAATATAATGACTACATGGCTGGGTATAAAATCTACGAATACTTTCGGTGAAAACCACATTTTTGTTGTTGCCTGAAACAAGCTACTATTTCTCTGCAAAATAAAACCTAAATTTAGAAAATCCGTGACTATTATCTGTAGTAAGATATGGGTCTGGTTTCAGGCTGAACTTCTTCACTTCTGTTTCATCCCATCACTGGACTTCAAGCAGCTGAAGGCCCGTCAAATCTCGTTAAATTGCCTCCACAGGGGGCGGCTCTCTGCAAGCCAGAAGGTATTAAACTCCACTGGTAGCGTTTATTTTATTCCTCTTACACAAAATGTCGATTTTCTTTTTATTTGGTGAACCAAAAGCCACTAAAATAGCACCCTTAATTATTCCTTATTCCAGCTTTTTCCATGTTTAAAGCCAAACTTCTAATCAATTCTACTTTACGTGTAGCTTGTCGCCAAGTTATCATTATAAGGTTTTCTACATGTTTTGTTTTGCTGCTGTAAATTTATTCTTGATTTTAAAAAAATCTACCCTGCTAAAACAAGCTGCACATGCGTGTGTGCTGACGTCACATAAGGCAACGTCTCTTAATTCTCCATTTTTGGGTTCGTTTTGTTTCTTATATTTACTCACTTGTTTTTAACTGAATTCCTGCTTTATGGTGTTTATTTGTGTTGTGATTGTCAGCAGCAAAATGTTTGAAATGTGAGGAAAATTTGGCAAAAATAAAACAAAGTTAAATTAGTCTTTATTGTTCTTTTGTAAATCTATGTATTGTATGAAATTTGGCGATATTAAAGGGCTTTATAAACACAACTGTGCATGTACGGTATATTCAGTTTGTTATGCATGAATTATGGCATCAGTGCAGCAGCTCATAGTTCCTCCACTGCAAAATGTGCTGGCCAGTCAAGTGCATGATCACAAAAGCAGGTCATGGTACTTTTGTCAGTATGGTCAGGTACATTTTCTGTGGCATTTTTTCCTTCCACTCAATTTCCCATCCATACGCTGGGCTGCAAACATCTGGCTTCTTTAACAATGAGATTTGTGGCTATTTTTTAGACAATATTATAACATTTCTGCATTCAAATCATTGATTTGATTAGTTTCATGAAACATTGAAGTTTTCATTCACTCTAAGCCACAATCATCATCAACTCCAACTGTAACCAAACACATCACCTTTTTTTACAACCAGGCTGTTAAAAAGCCAATCTGTTGTCATCACTGTACTATTTTATGGATTTTCTATAATCTAATGAGCTTTGACATCTTTATTGGTTTTTGCTTTTTTAAACTGTTGCATAAATGCATCAGTCATGCATCACCTGAGCTGTTAGAAGCATCACAAATCATGACTAAAGTAGTTTTTCACAGGACAACCGTTGGACAGACTGACTTCTCTACCAGGAGTTTGGAATTGATTACCATCTGATTTTAAGACCATAGCTGACATTAAAATGATCATTTCAAAAGTTAAGAATTGACTAAACATTAACCAGAATTGAACTTGTATTTAAATATTGTAATAGTTTTAAGTACATTGTTTTATATCTCTTTTTTCATCCTTCATCAACTGTTAAAGGGACCATTTTTGCAAATTAGCTGTGCATTCAGACATTAGATTATTTTGATCTATTTTTGTATCTATCAAATAAACAATATTACATTGTTATACTACAGAAATAATACAAATAAAAGCTTAAATGTGTCTGTGTGATGAATGTATGTTTTTCACTCTCCTGTTTCCTGCAGAGTTTTGTCCTTCTCTGTGGGGTCGGCACCTCCACCCCTCTTCCTGAGACATAATCCCGTCTGCATGTCGTCCAGCAACAACAGGAGCACCCAGGAGTTAATCTGGATCATGATGGTAATTACCGCCTGGGTGTCCGGCCCGTAAGCGGGTAAGGGAGGAGTCAGAGCGGCGCCTCTGCCCACTGACCTTGGAGAGAAGCGATGAGGGGAGGGAGGAGATGAGCCGAAGGAGGCAGATCGCGGCGCTAGCTCCCTGACAGAGTCCTGACTCTTTCTCTCTGTTTCTCCAGCTGCTCTCGCTTTCAGGGAGAAAGATAGGATCAGCGTGACGGAAAGCCTTTGACGGATGACAGGAGAGGATTTCTTTCTCTCCGCTGCGACCTCGGCACAGATTGAGGAAGGAGCCGACCACCGCATTGCCATTCACTGTGAGTGCATGTGTGTTTATGTGAGGGAGGTGTTGCAATGAGAGGCACAGCGCAAGAATTTCTGGGATGAGTTTCTCAATCAGACGCTTTGCTTTGGTAACCAGGCTCTCCTGGGGCTGACTGCACTTGATGCAGTCTGACTGCTGACGTCTTGGAGTTGTTTACATCCCAGGTACTGTTCCTTTAACTAGACTGCCAGAAAAAAGGAGCATTTCTTTGACAGCCTATTGGTGGATGGATGCATTTGTTGCGGTGGTGTTGCTGGAGGAGGATGTGGTTCTCCTTGTTTACCACTGGAGCTTTTTGCTATTATGCAATTCTCTTGCATATCATCCAGGATATGTTCAAGGCTGCAGCATTGGCTGGTTGGCTGCAACACACTGCAGCATCCAGGCATCTTCTGCAGTATGTAGCTTAGGAGCCAACTGGCACTGGTTCCACTGTTTAAAGCCTCTTTGCTGTCAGTCACTGGGGATGTTTGCAGCTTGAAAAGAGGTAAAGATATGCACTTTGAAGAGAATAAAATATATTAAAAGCAACATTTAGGTGGGTAAAATGGAAAGAAAACAACAAAAAATAAGGGGAAACCACAATTAAGAGTAATGTTTTCAGTCCTGATTTTAGTAAGCTAACAGTTTAGACATGTTTCAGGTTTTCACATAGTTTGTTCCACTACTGAGAAACACATAAACTCCCAGTGTTTATGCACCACTTGCTAAGAAGTTAGTAGCGTTAACCCTAAAGCAGTAATTGTAGATATTAGGTAGCTAATGTGCTAATCTAACAACTCAAAGTTTACAAAACAAGTAAAATAGCGCTTTAGAATTTATATGAATAAATGAAAGGGCAACTTAGTGCGATAAACGTTTTCAAAGTTAGCTAAAGAACTAAAGAAACTAAAGAAATACATTAGCTCTGCTGTTAGCTGATTGGGGTATTAGCGGAAGTGCGGATTCTCCTTGTTTGATTCTGGTTCTGGTGAGAGGTGATCTCTCGTTTAGCATCTTAGAGATGATGATTCATTTTCACGGTGTTGGTCAGGACTCAGGCACCCTTATTGTGATTTATATGTATAATTTGTTGTACTTAAATGTTAAATTTTATGTCTTTAGGAGTTCATTACAGCATTTATGTTAGTTTCCAGACTCAAGTTGAGTTCTTCTATTTGTGGGACCAAAACCAATGACTTCTGTTTTTTCCACTCTGATCCGTCTTCTGATGTGTATTATAGACAGACTAAGTCACTGACTCTAACGGAGTGTGGTTATGTTTTAATACTAAAATATAAAGTTTTGTGTTATCAGTGTAAAAGATGTTTTAGGACTGATTCTGTCTGATTATCTGCTTATGAATAAAAGTGGCCCTAGAATACAGCCTTGAGGAACCCTACATGCAATCTTTGTCTTATTGCATCAAAAAGCAGCTCTGAGAACACAGAAGGATTAGATATATTAAGATGTTTGTCATTTAAAGCTGTTCCTGTCATTTGGTTAGAAACCTCACTAGAAAGCTCTGAAAATCTGATTTTTTAAATCAAATTGAGAACATTTGTTGGTAAGCTACCATGTCAGTGATCTTTGCCGGGTTTTAAACTCCTTCCAGTTATCCAGGTTATGCTTGCTCTGTAATTGGGTCATTTTCTAGTTTTGCTGTGTCACACCGGCTGCAGGAAACACAGCCGGTGTGTTTCCCGCAGTCGGTAGAAACACACCAGGGATGCTTGGATGTTTCTCTCTTTGTGGGAGCAGAAGACAGCGTCTGCCTGACGCAGAGCCAGCCTAAATCAGCTGCTTTGGATGCACAGTGACACTGTGGCCGTCGGGTCAGGTAGCTCCGGCTCACACTCACCCGTCTCCTGTTTCCATCGGGCCTCAAGGTCAAAGAAGCAGATCATCTGTTTCTCCTCCCTTCCTACCAGGCTCCACTGTAATCAGAGGACACAGAGTGATATTGTGTCCTGCGCTGCACTGAGTAGGAGGTAACACTCATGTGATGCATAAAGGGGGAGGTGAATAGCTGTCATTCATGACCAAGTGACCATTTGCTCAGCAGCTGCCCTCTGACTTCAGACACTGATCCTGCCTGTCAGCTGCTGCCAGTCGTCTCCAAACCGTTGCCCCCACCCCGTTCCCAGAGGACGGGACATGATAAACATGTTTATTCTACCTTAAGAGCAGCCTGGTTCAAAGTTCAAAGCAGAGCTGCTGCCTCTTCACTTTGATTTAGATGAAAACTAGAATGTTTTCAGTACGTTTCAATCATCTTTTTCTGCAATGCAGACGTTTATTTGTAGTGAGAAAATTTCCTGCTGTGCCACAGCTGCTCTCTGCAAACAAACACTTTTTTCTACAGGATTGTCCCACAGATCATCTCCTGCTCCTGCTTTAAGGGTAGACAACAACACAAATAACGATTCTAGGTGTACACCAACCGTTAAATCGACCCCAGTCTCTTTAGTTTTGGGAGATCGGCTGATGCTTACTTGAAAATCAGCCACTGTCCCCGTTTGCTCTGCTGTGAGTGAGAGCTGACTGACAGCCCGCCCACTTCGTCACGCCTGTACGTGCGTGGGTAACAACAATCACCCCATTGTCGCTAACTAATTGACTTTGTTGCTATATTTAGCAACTTTTCAGACAAAGAAAATCAGTATCAGCCAGTATTTAAAAACTGCAATCAATGAATCTCTAAGCCATGTTCATATAGATCTCTTCTCATCTTTAAAGGTGACCTACTACACAAAATTCATATTTTGTGTAATTTTGGTTTCCACTGCTTCCATAAACAACCCGAGCGCTTAAGAATAACCTACCAGCTTTTTTTGACAATAAGTTTTTTTTACCATTTAAAAAATCGTCTGAATGTAACATCACAAATCAGCAGGCACAGCTCGTCTCCTAGCAACTCCATCCCATTACCTAGCAACCAAACTTAGCTCCAGCATATTTGGTCAGCTGGTTTTCCTGCTGTATGCACTGTACAATGGGTGCTGGAAAAGACAAGTGTTTTGTTGTTGATTCACCATTCAGAAAATTAAACAGCCACAGGCCGGATAATAACTTCCTGAACACAGAAACACAACCAGTGACGTTTATTTAAAAATAAACTCCCGCCTGTGACTGACTGATATAAAGATCAGGTTTTGCTGAGCATTGTGCTGCTGCTGTTTGCTTCCTGTTCCTACTGATGAGGGAGATGCAGTAGAGCTGACCTCATCAGCAGACATCAGCGTAATGAGAAAGGCTGCTGCGCTCAGCATCCAGCGAAGGACAAGTGGGTGAAAAGACGACCAGGGAAGCAAAGTTTCAGGAACCCATGAAGGAAATAACGTCTTTATTGAAAAGTTGCGATAGGAATGTACAGTAGCTCCACATTCAAAAATCTGTTGTTTACAGTACAGTCACTTTGTAATTCAGGTGAACACTTTATTTTATTTATTAAAATCTGATACTTTAGAAAGAACAATGAGAAATTCAAGCAGTAAATGAGTTTAGATCAACACAGATCTCCTCTGTTTGTTGTAATTGTTCGACCTGCTCAGAGGTTAACCAAATAAGCCAGGCAATTCTGATTAATTAGTTACTTTTTCACCTTTTTTCTTTTATTTCTATTCTTAGACATGTTTTTAGGAGAGTTTGTGAAGAAGGGTTGAAGAACTCTTTAGAGCTTAAAAGTTTTAAGGACACACATAGAAATAAAAGTAGGAGCACTCAGAATTATGAATACATGACTTAAATTGCACAATAACTACAGGAATGTGTAATTAAAATATGCCAGGAATTACAATAAGGCATAGATATAAAATCAAACAATTTAAAACATTTTGAAACACAAAAAACATCATATTTTTGTGTTGCTGTTTGTAAAGTTATATAGTCAGGCATCAACAGTAACAATTTGTTTTTTTTTAGCTGTAATAAGTAATAAAAGTGGGGGTTTATTTTTCAAAGTCATATTTTCACCATGGTAATCATTGATTTATTAATGTCACAGTTTTAAACTAAACATTTAATTAGTAAGTTAAATATTAAGTTAGCAAGCTAAATAAGATAATATTTAATTTACAAACACAATTCTTAGCTTTTAAGTAAGCTAAATATTTTTTTAAAATTTGCTTCAAACTATATATGCAGTTAGGAAGCTAAATATTTAGTTAGCAAGTTAAATAATCTAAATATTTAATTTGAATATGTGCTAACCAAATATTTAGATTATTTAGCTTGCTAACTTAATATTGAGCTTGAAGCTAAATAACATTTGGACAATTTATTGGTCAACTGGAAAAATACCAAAATGTAACTGTTTACATCACAGAGAACCTGCTGCTCTGCTGAACTCAAAGCAGTTTGGCTGGAAAAATGGGTTAAAATTTGACCCGATTAATGCATGAAGATAATTTCTCTATAAATGAGACATCCTGTAGCAGTCTGCTAAGTATTGAATATATGTCGGTAATCCTGTTTGCTAGTGGTTCCCTGTGCCGTTTAATGTTATTACTCAGATTCAATGGAGTAGTTTGTGTTGATTTTTCTGAATGTCTGGATTACTTCGGTTTACACTGACATCATCTGTTTTCTCTGCTGTAACTTCCAAAGGATGGGTGGAAGGAAAACTCAGGGAAGTTGATTCATCCTTCCCCTCTGTTAGTCTGTCATGATGCTCTTCCGGCGCTGGAGGAGTTGAGTCAGGAGCGCCGGACTGGCTCCTGATGATTGAGAACGGTTCTGAACGTAGATCAGGCTCTGGGGGGCACGCTGTAGGTGGGTCGATGTTTGATTGTGAGCGGACATATGGTCTCCATCTGACATCTGTATCAGGTTTCTAACCATGTCACGTCCACCGGTACAACCAGCAGAGCAACTACACAAGCTAAAACCATTAGCAGCGTCAGTGGCTTCATGTAGAACCACATATGAGAGCAGTTATGCATGTCAGTAAAACTAAACTGAACAAGGACTTTTCTATTGAAGCAAAGCACACACTGCAAAAACACCAAACCTTTCCAAGTATTTTTTATGTCTTATTTCTAGTGCAAATATCTAAGTACACTTAAAATAAGCCAAAAAACTAACTTGCAACTATCTTTTCAGCAAGATATGAGTTTGTTTCAAGTACATAATTCCTTATTATTGATGAAAAAAATACTACTTCCAAATTTACTTATAACAGGAAAATTTCCACGTTATAAGTGAAATAATCTGCCAATGGAATTAGTATTTTTCATCAGTATGAAGGAATTATTTACTTAAAACCAGCTCCTATATTTTGATGATGAGTTACTTTTTAGTTAGTTTTGTCTTAATTCAAATGCACTAAGATATTTGCAATAGAAACGAGACAGAAATACCTGGTTAGATTGTTTTTTGCAGTGCATGTGCTGTGATTTGGTGAGCAGCCATGAATGTTGGTAGATCTCAGATGTGATGATTCTGTTTTCCAGTGAATCTGTGTTTTTGTTTTTCACACTAACTTGTTACAGATGTGGGCGACATTTGATTAGACAGATGCTAAACTGGAGCGAAGATGAAAAATGTGACTCTTTGGAGGAAAATTAAACACTGACAAAATAATCCATCTGGCCCGGCTGGTGGATGTTTTTCACGTCGTATTTTAAATTCATAACAGACTGAGCCAGTCAGCATCATTATACAGTTGGTAGATCTTGACAAAGAACTGTCTGTTTCGGATTTCTGACCAGATCTGATGGGAAACTGATGATATCTCAGGTTCCTGGAGCTGTGGTGACTGACTGTGAAGCTTCAGGGTCTAAAGATTTATTTCTAATGCTAAAATCCAGATAAAACGAGACCTCAAACAAATTCTTGTTATTTTGAAGTCATTTATAACCGATTGTTGTGACCTTTGCTCATAAATTAAGCAATGATGGGTCCAGGTAGGACGGTATGTGTTTACCATTTCACACAGTCAAAACTTTACATCAATAAGTTGGGCTATTTACTGGGTTCATTTTCCTGTTCATCATGCGATGCATTCATTTATAAATGGCACTTTCCAAATAAACACTTAGTTTGAAAACTAAATATTTATTTTTTTAACCAACTAAATTATTTTCTCAGAGCTAGCTAAGTATTTAGCTTCAAAATGTTTGCTGAATAGCTTGCTCCCCATACAGTCTCCAGCCACTCTAACTCATCACTATTTAAAGGATGACAGATAGATGAATGGGTTTGTGCATAAAGCAGCGAAGCAGAGAGCAAAGCGCTGCGACTCGCGGGGCGAAGAGGTCGAAAACATGAGACGGCATCTCTGAAGTGCGAAGAACTGAAGGAGCAAGTTGGACACAACAACACCAACACAGGCCAGGGGTCGGCGGGGGAAGGGCAGGAGGTCAGATACGGAGGGCAGATCTTCATAAATAGATGCAACACACATTCGGACGTGACACATTCATGCACAAAGATGGAGACAAACCGGGCGGAGGTTTTCTGGGCTTCACCTGTTCCTCTGCTTCTGCTCCCAAACTCACAGGAATCAGCTGTCACACAAGCGGCATGGCAACCAGGAGAGACTCCAGTCTGGAACGATTATCCATAAGGAAAAATCCCCTTCAAACTGGGCCTGGACTTTGACTAGGCCCTCCTACCTCATATCTCTGTTATTTCAGGATATTATACAATGATTTCAGGAAACTTAAATGACTACCATCCAGTGTGACAAAATGACGAGCGTTATTCCTTTTTTAATACGCACAGATACATTGGTCTTGTTTTAAGGTTAGAAATTCAATTAAATTTTGAAAATAAAACTAAAATTGTTTCAGTATGTTATTCTAAAATCTAAACATGAAAAACATTTTCATGTTTTTCAGAAAAACATGAAAATGTCATGAAGATAAGACAAACCTGAACAAAAGTAATACAGCAAGACAAGCACACAAAGCAAAAACACAAAATCTTTCCAAGTATTTTTGGCCTAGTTTCTAGTCCAAATATATTAGTACACTTGAAATAAGACAAAACTAGCTGATAAGTAACTTTTAAGCAAGATAAAGGAATATTGATGAAAATGTAGTAGTTCCACTGGCAGATTATTTCACCTACAGCAAGACATTTTCCCATGTTTTAAGTGAAACAATCTGCCAGTGGAACCACTACTTTACTTAAAACAGGCTCCCAAATCTTGTACTGAGATATTTTCACTATAAACTAGACCAGAAATACTTGGTAAGATTTTTTAGTGTAGCAGCAGAGGAAGCTGAAGGTGAGTGAACGCCTGAGGGACGGTCATGTCTCAGTTGTGCTCAGAGGATTTATAAACAGTCGTGACTGAATGCGAGATCAGAGCGGTCGGGTCATGGTGCAGGTTCCTGCCGGGCATTCGGAGCGATGCAGAGCCGGACGTCAGGAGAACGGGTCGGGACGAGGTTCATCCATCCTCATCATCCTCATCATCCTCACCTGGAGCCTCTCTGGCTCTGTGGGAATCTTCCTTCCCCTGAAACGTTTTCTGCCCGGAGTCATCCTGAGAAAGTCAGAGGCTCTTTACTTGGTTCTGGTTTGATTCAGGGACTCGTGAGGTTTTTCCTCAGAAACATGAACTTCAGGCTAGATAACGTATCTGTCTGCAGAAAAGAAACTCCTCTCCTTTTTGTGTTTGTGTTAGTCCTGAAGGTACGACGAAGAGTCCGATTACCTCAGTGAAACCGACCTGGTTCCACATCTGCTCCTGCTGCATACAGCAGCAGATCGTCACACTGTGTGACGTTTACCGTTTTTATGGTTACCAGTGAAATGAAACCACTGGAAGGCCGACTAGGTGATTTACAGCTACCTGAGGGTGTGTTATGCACACACGCCTAGCTGGGTGAGAAGATTATGACGGCGGCTCGGGCTGAAATTAACGCCGTTCTTTCTGAGTTCATGTCTGCATTCAGAGGCAGATGCTGTGATTATCGTCTGAGCGTTCGGTCCGGTAGTCTGGACTTTTCTCTTAAAGTTAAAGGAGTTTAGCTTCTAAAATAACCTGCTTTAAGGTGGAATGACTGAAAAAGTAAAGTTTACTTGATACCTAACAAAAAATAGAGCTGCAACTATTACTTTAGTTGTCAATTATTCTGAAAATTAATCCGTTTAAAAAACTGGCACAATCAGAAAAAATTTTCATTTAACCATTTAACCCTTTTTATGCAAAATTAGAAAATACTAAACAATAAATAATTAATTCATCTCATTTTTAAAATAAGAAAATAAACATTTTATTGCCTTTAGTGAATGTTTGATCATTTGTAGCAAGGATGCAGCTAAACAAATTCTTCTGACGTTAACATGTGAAAAGTTTGTCCTTTTCTGTTTGACTGAACATCAGTTCAATGTAGAGTTGATCTGTTGATTATGTTTTTTATTTAACTGGTTAGTAATTGGAGGGAAAATGTGCTTAATATGAGATTTTTTATAAGGAATTTGAATCAGGTGAATCTAGAACTACCATTTGAGGAGTTTTAGGTAGAACATATTTAAAGACGAGTTTAAATATTTCATTTAAACTCATTTCATTTAAACTTGTTTCATTTTGTCTTAAATTCAAAATGTAAATTTTTTTGTGCAGTTTGGCTTAATTACTGCTCTGAGTATGTTGGTCTTTGTTTTCTAGTTAACAATTAATTTATTGCTACATTATTAACAACACAGACAGAATGGTAATTAAACCAAAACTGTTCAAAATCTTACATTTAGCATCTAAGATATAAAACAACGTATGTCTATAAATATTTTCCCAGAACTCGTCAACTGTAATAGTTTAAATAAATTCTGAAAAAGCAGCAGAATGTGTCAGTTTTCTTTATGTGATTAATCATCAGAATAACTGATTACTAAATCATTAATTGAAGCCCTGTCTGCCATACAGTGTTGCTGAAAGGCTGCAGAATAATTTTACTAGTATCTTTGATTTTTTGTTTGCGGGAACTTATTGTTTGAATAGAACAACCAAGAATCACTGTGAAGAGATAAAGTTACAAAACCAGCTGCGTAGAATCGCAGAGATTTTGGGTTTTGGGCCCAGGATGGGTAAATGGCTTTAAACGTCTTTTTTAAGAATGAAAAACAAAGAAAACATCAAGACAAAAGCAGCTTTGTTTTCCTGAAAGACAGAAAAAATATGATTTAAGTCTAGAAACCACAGTATCATATGTCATTTATTCTTTAGTTTCCTCATATTTGTTTAGCGTGACTCGAGCTGAACGGCAGACATTTCTCAGAGATGCAGCTTCACATGAAAGCGTGTAACGTACAGGACGACCCACAGGGACGGGATCCTTGTTCTCCAAGCCATTGTGTTCTGGTCGTTCATCACAAACCCTCTTTGTGCCGGGCGGAGAACTCGGCTCACAATATTTGAACAGCTGCGGACTGTATGGTGTGTCTGGTTGTGCTGGTCTGTTGACACTCAGAGCAGGAATCCGTTTGATTAGATGTGAGAATGTGGAATGAACTGCTCAGCATGCAGGAATGAAACATTTTACTAGTGCAGAAAATGATCAGTATATTGTATTTTTATTAGTTATTGTGTTCAGTAAAATAAGACAGAATAGTTAACAAATTCTGTTTCCTGTTCTTAGCTGATAGGAGTGATACCTGCCGTGGTTTCTGCTGCTGTAGTTCAGCTGCTTCAAGGTTCAACGTGTTGCTGCTCGTTCAGAGATGATGTTTTTTGTGTAGCTTGGTTGCAGCGAGTAGCTATTTGTTCTGATGCTGCTTGAGTGTCGTCTGGAGCCGCTCAGCCCATTTCCCTCTGACATCAGCAGAACGTTTGTGTCCACTCTGCTGCCACTCACTGGATATTTTCTTTTTCACACAATTCTGTGTCTAAAATGTCGGTGAACACCACTTACTGAATACAGAGCATAAATTGCATGGTCTTTATGCCACTTGAGCATTTTTAAAGCTTGGAGCAACAAGAATTTATTTAACTGATAGATTCTGACCACATGCAGTTCCCATCACTAATCCTTGGTGAATTGGTGTAAAAGTTGAGTTTTTACGAGAGTGTTGATAGGTGAAAGATCTATGTTATATTCCAAGATGTTTGAACAAGATGGTTTCACATCAGACAGAATAATCAGAACGTGTTGTCAGGATCTTCAGAACCTCAGAGGGAACAGCATTGAGATAAATCATTCATCAGGATTTGATTTCCCCCATGGATCAGGAGTTACCAGTAAAAATCCTTCCTAATTGTTATTTTTATAAAAGTCACTTTGTTGCTCTCAACCTCAGAACAGAACAGAACAGAACGCCATGTTCTGATTTCTGCGTAATTTCACAGTTTCCCAGAATTATACAAACCCATTCAATAAATTAGGATATTATTGAAAGGTTCGTTTCTGTCATGAAGTGGTTCGGTGAAGGGTGGTGAGGCAGACGCAGTGGACCCAGGTAAGATGAATAATGATTTAATGATGAAACTCACAGTCCAAAACAACGAGCAGCAGGCACATGGACACACTGACAACGAACAGACTAGACATTGACGACGACAAGGACCCGACCAGGAACAAGGAACACAGGTGGAGTTAAATACACGGGAGGGTAATCACAGAAACGAGACACACCTGGGAACAATCAAGGGGAGGACAGGACAACGAAGAGACTTAAGGACACAGAACACTCTAAATAAATAAACAAAGAAAAACACAGATCCTGACAGTTTCAGTAGCTTCATCTTTTAAGATGATTTTAGTAAAAATACAATATTTAAGATTAGAATAATACACCACACTAATAACAAATATATATTTTTAAATTGTGCGTAATGAAAAGTACCTACATAAAGGTTGTAATTTTTAATCTTAGCATATTCTAATTTCATGAATATTACAGTATACCAGTAGAGAAAATTTGGAGAACCGTATTGGAAACCTGACAGGAGTCCATTATGTTGTTCAGTAGTACAGAAATGTTTGTTTAAATAGTTGAACTTCATTTTAAAAACTTATTGTGCTGTGAGCTGTGATCTGAGAAGTGAGTGACGGCTTTGAATCTGCCTCAGGTGGATGAGTCATGTCTAATTGGACACAGACCAGTTTGTTGTTACTGGACACCAGTAATGGGTTCTGTTGGAAAAGGCATCGACTGCATGTTGTCACTTCTGACTCTCTTCATTGACCTCAATCTGTCAATATCAGGAAATTCTCCCCGACTTTTGCCTACCATGAATTTACAACACATAGATAGGAGTCTGGTTATTTTTAAATTCCTGACCCAGTAATAAAAGTCCAGAAAGCCGGGTTAGTTTGGGGAGGTGTGAACGTGTAACCGAACTCTGATACGGACTAAGAAAAACAAACTCAAACCTCAGTCTTGGTTTTGTTGAAATGAACTATGGTGCGACTCAGATGCATATGTGAACACCTAGTGGACCAGAGACCGCTCCAAAAGCAGACAGTGGACTACAGAGCAGGGCATTCTGGGTAAATACAACCAAAGCAAATGTGCTAGTCTAGCACTAGGTGGAGAAATGACTTGGGGTCTTTAGCCAAAGACAAAAGATAAATCTTTTGTTTCCATCTGTCAGTGTCTTCAGAGGTTTTTGTGTTGTTTCCTTCAGTGGTTCTTGGTGCAGCGCCCCCACAGGTGAGGAGGGGAACAGGTTGCTCAAAGGGTTTGGTTAGTTGTTATGCAGAGAGAAAAAGAACTGCAGCAGCTGCAAATGGATCAAATGTTGTTTGGTAATCAGTTAAACCGAGTCTACAGGACTATCTGGTGTGAAAACAACCTATGTTTTCTCCACAAGAATCACCAGTCAAGAAATGCTTTAAACCAGGGGTGTTAAACTCATTTTAATGCTGGGCCACAAGATCAAGACTGTTTTTAAAGGGTCCACTGTGGCAGAATGTGTTGATAAAACTATCTCTTGAAATTAAATAACACCTTGACTTAATTTGGCAGGATACAGATACAATTGCTGATTTGATTGATAAATAATATTTAAGCATGCAGCTAAAATTTGTCTAGAGCTAGAAGGCCACATAAAAACATCTGGAGGGCTGGATTTGGTCCACGGACCTTGAGTTTGAAACCTGCTTTGAACCCACGTGCTTTAACATCCTGACAGGATGAGGCTTTCAGGAACGTGTCAGTGTGACTTTGTGTTTGCTGGTTGTTATGAATGCTGATGAGTCAGATGTGTGGATGCATCTGTTCATGATGTTCTTTACTCCCATTGTCAAGACAGAATGGCATTTAGCTTTTGTCTTCAGGCAGTCTCTGTTCTCAGACACACTGTGAACGCTGCAGAACGTGTCGCGTTCAAGAAACCGGCCTTTTGGGAAATGACAGAGCCAGCACCTGCTCATGTAAGCTACGCTAACAAGCTCATTTTGTGCAGCCACCAACTGCCAGAAGTGTCAATAAAAGTGGAGTTGTGAACTTATTTTTTTTATTCTTAAAGGTAAGCCATTGTACAAAATTCACATTTTGCACATTTTTGTAATTCCATTTGAGTTTCTATTGCTCCTAAAAGCAGCACAAACCCTTAATAAAACACCCAGACAGTTCTTGACAATAAGTCAATGTTTTTTGGTGTCTGGAAAATGAGAAGTTTCAAAACCTTCCCAATTGTTGAGTTATAATCAATGGACAATGTACAATGGCTGCTGGAAAAGACAAAAGTTTGGTTGTTGACTTACCTTCCAGAAAGCACTTGCTGCATTCTGGTTGGTTGTGCAGGAGGCTCTGCTAATGCTTTTCAAAGATGTATGGTTGTATAACTGCATCTGTTTGTAGCTAAGAACGATTTTGTGCAAAAAATGTAACAAACGTTTAGTATCGCCCGTTAACCCATCCTAACCTGTTCAAGGAAGCAAAATAGGTTGCTTTTAACAGAAAGATGTTTTTGGAAACATTGTCACATAAATAGGGCCTCAGATTGCTGTAAAAGAAAATGTATTTTTACTGACAATAACTTAGCTTTCCAGAAGCTTTGCGTCTATTCATTTGCGGATCGGATCACAGGTAGATCAGATAGATCTGCTGGAGCAGCGGAGCTGAAAACGACACAGCTAGAGGCTCAAAAGCAGCTCTGATGATGGTTTAGACCAGGGGTCTCAAACTCCAGTCCTCGAGGGCCGCAGTCCTGCAACTTTCAGATGAGCCTCTGCTGCTCCACACCTGAATAGAATAATTAGGTCATTAAGGCTCTGGAGAACTGATCTACGCAAGAAGGAGGTCATTAAGCCATTTCATTTCAGTGTTTTGTACCTGTGGCACATCTAAAAGCTGCAGGACAGTGGCCCTCGAGGACTGGAGTTTGAGATCCCTGCTTTAGACAGAAGCACAGAATGTTCTGTGTCATTGTTTGGTATTTGATCTGGAGCTGCTTCATCACAACAACCAACATCGCGAGTAACGCTGATGAACTAAAGAGAGTGACTGCAGTGCAGTGCAAGATGAGCTGGAATCAGAGAGGCTGCTGTTGCACTCTTAAAAACAAGAGAACAGGAATCTCAAAGCCCTGTGGGAGATATTATCACTGAAACTTGGATAATAACACATTAAATATTATTTAAAACTGTCTTAAGAGAAACAACCATCTGGAAGGTTTTGAGATTTGGTGAAAGGTAAACAGAACAGATCTTATAAAGAATTTTAAGAGAGGTGATGCAAATCTTTCAGCTACAGTTAATAAATCTTAAATAATGCAAATATTTTGTATTTAACCAGAGATCAAATTAATATTAATTAATAATCTTTTACTGGAACCTCCAGGGCAAGTCAGACAGCATTAAAGACGAATTACCACAACCAACCAGATGAACACTTATATAATGAGTAAGAAAAAAAAAAGGCATTTGAATGGCTAGAATAACAGTTTGCTCCAATCTGACGGTTGAAGATCAGATGAAAAACAATAAATATATTTGTTGTTGAGCTCATACTTCTTTATTCAATAATTTAGCAGCAAAAAGGGTTTTAGAATTGAGAATGTTGCTTATTTGATAATATATTCAATTATATTAATTACAGACCCTAAAATTTTAATTGAATCTCACCACTAATTCTAAGAACGTCTACATTTTGCACACTGCATATGTTAGAGTGAAATCCAGGTGAAATAGGAACAGATTTATGTAACTTTGGGTCCCTCTTACTGACCTGTGTAGAAATACCCCTGGCCTTTTCTAACTACAGACCACAACTGGAGTCATTCCGGGCCCTTAAAAGCCCACAGTACGAATAATTGCTTTGGTTCGTAACTGTGAAGGTGTTATACGTTTAACACAGGGCAGAGGGTCACCATGATCCCTGTAACTCTGTGAAATGACAGGATTTATGGCGTGGCATTAGAGCAGCTCGTGGACGCAGTAAGAGGACGGCGGGGTGAGAAACGGGTTTGCTGCAGCCGCGCCCTGACCACTGCTGGCTGCTGCGCTGCTCACACAGCTCTGAGGTCTCCTAAACACATGCAGTTAAATTTAGACTGGCTCAGACTGACCACAGTCAGACCTCCTGAAATCTGGCTTTCATTGTTTGCCCCGTCTCTCTCTCTCTCTCTCTCTCTCTCGCTTCGCTCGGCCACTGTCTGTGGGTTTTTTATTTACTTTTCTGACTCGTTTTCTCCTCAGGACCCCCTACCACCGCATACAGGCCTTCCACTCCCCATCATGCTCTGGGGCGACAGAGCGAGGCTGACTTACGTGGTGTTTGCTCAGGGTTAGCGCTCATAGCTCTGGAGGAAATTAAATGTTCGAGTTACATCCCGGCTTGATTCAGGTTACCTAAAATACTGGAGCAGTTCCTGGAAGAACTCCTGTCTGAACAGAGAGCGATCTCATGGTGTTCATCCAAACCTTTTATTCCTGCCTACTGTTCTATACATTGACAGTTTAATGGAAGATGGAGTTATAGTTGTGCTTTTTTGAGTTTTTCTTGGCTTTCTAAGCAGAGAAAATCCATCTTGCTTCACCTGCAAATTCCAGTTTCTTTTCCTCTCTTTTATGGCTGCTTTATACGACGGCTTATTAGGGCCATTGTAGATTAAAAAAAAAAGAGGAGTAAATTTCCACCAAAAAACTCAAAAACTTTGAGACTAATTTCAGAAATTTTCTAGAAAAAAACTTAGAAATGTATAAGTTTGAAAAATTGAAAATTTGCTCATTTCTGAGTTTTTTTCTAGCAACATTTTGAGGCTCTGTCATGTAAACAAAACCTCAGACTGTTGAGAAGAACCCAGATTTGTTACATCAACAAACCTTTAATCTGATACAGTG
This sequence comes from Xiphophorus maculatus, assembly GCF_002775205.1. Classification (NCBI taxonomy): domain Eukaryota; kingdom Metazoa; phylum Chordata; class Actinopteri; order Cyprinodontiformes; family Poeciliidae; genus Xiphophorus; species Xiphophorus maculatus. The sequence goes on along the minus strand of NC_036444.1, from coordinate 2,171,325 downwards.
TCTAAGGTGTTTAGTTCTCTCACAGTTAAACTTTTAGTCTCTGTTTCTCTATTTAGTTCCTTAAATTTTGACCTCATATGCAACTGGACTTTTTTAGGAATGTTGTTTTAATCATGACGTCAAGCAGACTAACAATGCTTGACCTTTTCTCTGACCCGCTAAGTTTGTTTGCCAACTTTTTTCTTCCTACCAATTTACTTTTCAGTCATTTATATTAGATTTTTTAAACACTGATTTAAAACTTATTTTCAGTTTTTTAAATATTGAACTATTTAATGATTTCCCACCTTAAACTTATCAAATCTCATATTCTTTCTTGAAAAATCATTTCTTTTTTCTTCCATGTGCTATAAATATTGATCTCAGCTCATGAAGAGATCAGTTTTATCAGAAATGTTAATGAATGACATTCCTCTACCACTCGCACCCTTCCTCCTCCTCCTCTTCCTCCTCTGCAGCTCGATGCTCATTGGCCCGTTAACATGACGGGATCATCTATTAGCTTAACTGTTTCTCATTATCTCTGCCACCTACTGATCTTTTTCTCAAGGATGAAGGACAACAGAGTGGCGATCCAGCCTCAACGCTCCAGTTTAGTTCTGTTTTATTTACTTTCTATAATATTTAATATCAATCAGGGCTTTTTTCAGAATTAGAATTATGAACAATAATTATTTATATTTTTATGAAAAAAAATCTTTCATCTAAATAAACAAGAAATAAAAGGACATTTAAAGGCCTCTTATTTAACAGAAATACACTAAATACAGTATAGTATAGATGATGTAGGAGCATGGATTTGAAAGGGGATTTTTTGTGACAAATTATGAGTAATTTTGTAAACTGTTCTTACTGAACAACACTTTATAGCCTCTGTTTGGAGAACCAGATGGCTTTGGAGTCAGTAGTGCATGTTTTATTAATACAGCTCCCTGCCCACTGATGGCATTGGAAGCATTTATCTGCATAATGTATATCTCTGACTAGTTTAATAACATGATGTTTCAGATACAATTTCATTTTATTCAGTTTTATTTATTTGGCACCAAATGTCATTTAAATGTACAAACGGGTTCAGTTTGTATCCAAATATAAATGTGTAATTCAGATAAATTATACTCTATTCCATTTTATTCCAATGCTACACATTCAGCTTCAAGTATGCACAGTTTATTATTATTAATTGGTCAATCAAATAATAATAATAATATTCATCACCAGATCAGCCCTGCACTGTATTAATGTCATTTCAAGCAGAAAGGCCTGAACTTTTTACATAGAAGTATTTTTTAGCTACAGATTCATCCTTTGCTATAAATGATCAAGCACATAGTAGAGAAATGCTATGTTATTGCATTTTAGACAATAAAATGCTTATTTTCTTATTTAAAAAAGGAATTGAATTGTTAATTGGCATCTTGGTTGCAGCCCTAGTCCTCTGTGTGTACGTATTCTCCCTCTGATTCATGTTTTAGTCACTTTTCCGTTTCTTGTACTCCTGACTGTTGTACATCCGGTTTGGTTCGGTGTTCCTCTGCAGCCCATGTAGGAGGATAATGTGATGGATTAGCAGATTTGTTATTTTTACATCCACTGAACCCTCATATGCTGCTCAGCAGAATAACAGATGAACTTACCGTGATCTGAAAACACCTGAATAAAACTGACATCCCAACATGACAGATGTCCAGAAGTCAGTCAGGAATCATCCACCTCATCCACCTCCACCTCAGAGGACAGCCTTTGTGTTGCCTCGCTGAGGATTCCTCCAATCTGGGATCTGGTGGGCGATTTGACACCCCTCGTCTCTTCCTTATTACTTCACTGCATCCGGCCAATCAGTAAACAGAAAGATCTGGTCACATGGTGTGTCCCCCGCTCCCCTCCCTGGTTGCCATGACAACGAGCCCTGGTCCAGGCAGCATCTTGCTGTGGTGAGAAAGAAAAGCAAGAGAAGAGGAGGCAGACGGAGAGGAAGGAGGAAAATCGTAGGAGGGAAACCTTCTCAAATCCGGTGCCTGTTCCCGTTTTCCCTCCATGCTGTAAGTCATCTCTATCCTTTCTTCTCATCCAGCCACAGCTGACCCAGATGACTGACTTGCATCTACTTATTGAGATAAATATCCGACGGTGTGTCTTTAAGGATTTTGCAGGTGACATCATGTGAATTTTTTGTGATCTACTGAGAACGCGGCGCGCCTCACCTCAGGGAGACGGCCTTTGTTTGTGTGCTTTAGTCAGCGTCCGCTCATCCTTAATGACAGATCTCTATAGTGAACAGAGGCGTGGTGAGATCAAGCAGCTCTGCTCTAATAAAGGCACTTCCTTAATGTGGTGAAACTCTCTCTGATGTATTGTGTCTGGCAGCAAGTGATTTAGCCTTTATTTTCATTCCTGCTGCTTTAAATCTGCCGTCTTCCTCTCTCTATCCAAGTCACTCTCACACAAGCAGACCTGTTTGCTTCTCTGCATCCTCCTGTGGTTCTGTTTAATTAGCAAATCCGTGCAAATCCAACTAGGGCAGCTTGTTCTGATTGGAGACCTCATATGTAGAATGTCCTTGTGCTTCTGGAAACAGTGGGATTTCCTGGCTTAAAAACACTTTTAGAGTTCAGATGTTTTAAATCACGCTTCAGCTGGTGCCTTTTTTTATTAGATTGTAACTGACTGCGTGTACAAACATTATTTTCCTGATAAGAAGACATTTTTAGAGTTTAAAAAATGGCAAGTTGTTTTTACAGAGATACGGGTGCACAGTTCAGTTTGACATCAATCTGCAGTAAATGTTACTGGAAGGCACTTAGCAAGACAAGCAGGTCAAATCCAGATCCGGTTTTGTGTCCAGACTGAATTTGCATCTGCATTCCCTTGACAGATTACAAAAATTAATATACAATAAAATAATAAAATAAAGCAGAAAATATAACACTACAAGTTGCTTTCTAATCACATTACACAGAGAAATGCACATTGACAGACTTAATCACTTTCACACACACACACACACACACACACACACACACACACACACACACACACACACACACACACACACACACACACACACACACACACACACACACACACACAGTCATACAGTTAATTTTTACATATCTGAGCAGTTTTTAATTTATTTTTTCAAGTTAGATTTGAAAACTCTCAGAGAACCAAAGCTTCTTGATAAAAGGTTATCTAACTAAAACAGTTCATTCTGATCAAGCATGTGGTGACGGGGGGAGGAATGGCTCCCTTTTAGCAGGAAGAAACACCCAGCAGGTACAGGCTCATTGTGACCATCTGTTAGGACTGACTGGAGTGGAGAGGAAAGAAAACAGCCACATAAAAAAAATCACATAGAAAACACAAAAGTGTACTAGAAAGTCAGGTTTCACTCTCTCTGGTTAATGCTTGGTTCAGTTGGGTCTCCATTGGTAGTGCCTTCCTCTCTTTATAGGCGTGAATTAGGACAGGAATGTGTGCGGGCTGCGATGATGTCATTTTGTGTGTGTACTCTTGGGCAGCCAGTTTAACTGAAATCTTTCGGTATAATTGTTCGTTGTGGATTGTCCAGTTGTCACCGATTGGGCAGGAGTTTGGTTGGACCGTGCACATGCAGGAGCTGTGATCAATGGTCCAATGTGCTGCTCACCATCTTGGCAACTATACTGTCTCTTTGCAGATTGGTTCAAGGAGAAAGCCATGAACCAATCGACTAACGCAGCTGGGAAAATGGAAATAAAATAATCTGAACCTGACTGAGGAAGCTTGTTTACCAGACACGTTGTGCCATATCATAGCACAATGAAGTAACTTTGTTAACTTCAGTTGTTAAAAAAGGACATATATATCAGAAATGACTTAAAAATTAAAGAAACCTTACTTTGTAATGTAGCATCTTGAAATTGGCCCTATGTCTCTTTAGAAACTCCTACTTTTTCTGAAACTCTGTCTTCAGCAACTAATCGTAACATGGCTCCTCTGTTTAACCTTTAACAACATTTTTACCTGTGTTTCACTGAGAAGTTTCTAAAGGAGTGATTTCAGCAGATGTGCAGTTCTCCTAGGTGTTTGCTAATTGCTGCTGGCTAGTCTGAAGGAGCTGGGTGGGGGAGTTTCTCTGGAGAAGGGCTGCTCACTGCTCTCTGAGGCAGAAACTCAGAAGCTTGGAAACTGCAGCTCTGAGGAGAAGGTGGAGGGCGGAGCTAGGTTCACCCAGGTGTTTGGCATAGCTGAATGGTTGCCATGGGGATTAAAGGATTTCTCAAACACATATGAAAGGTATATTTTTGATGAGGGAATAACATGATGTAAATTCATTTAATAAGTAGGTTTTACATGACACTGCCCCTTTAAATCAGCAGTAGCTTTGACACAGGGAAGAGACGGCTAAACACCTGAGCTCTGAGCCAGGAATACTTTCCATGGTAAAGAAAAAAACTGAACAGGGAAGTAATGCAAAATTTACCTGCAAGAATCACGTTGACAGAAACACGTTTACTAAATAATTACAACTCATCCTTCTTTAGTGATGCAGTAAGAACTATTAGATGGAAAAAAACAAAGTATTAGTCAAAGTTTTAATGAAAGTTTCAGATATTGTTTATTATTGATCTCATGCAGTTAGGTGGAATAGACATTTTGCACTGAAAAATTTCTTTCATCATTAGAACAATGTATCAGTTGTGCTATGTGGTTGTATAGAAGTTGAACTTTAAACTGTTTGAGAGGGATTATAAGTTCCTTAAGTCTTTGGTCTCAAAAAACAACCAAACAAAATTATGAACAAGTTGAAAGAAAGTTAAAGAAGGAGAGAATGATGATGTACTGTAATACCTAATGTGGAGTTTGATCTAAGAGAAGATTGTAACAGTCCAATCAAAGCAGAGAACAAAAATAAAAGCCCTTTTCTGATCAAAGTGAAGGAAAGTGATCTGATTGTCTCCTTTTTGTTTTCCTGTTATTTAATTTAACATTTGATTATGAGGTTTTCTTAGAAGACATTTCCTTTGACAAACAGCAGAGGCTTCACTAAGTGATTCTGAGTTATCTCTTCCTTCCATTCTTTAGATAATCAAAACTGGTGAGGCGTTGATAAAGAAAATACTGTATGTTTTTGTAGCAGGAAGACAAATGTAAGATTGTTTTGTGATTGAGAAAGAACAAAGCAGTTTATCAGTGGCGCATATTTCTGTCTGCAGGGAGCAGCCAAAGGCTCGCTACAGTAAATCATTTTTATGCAACGTCTTTCCTTGTAAAGCAATTGTTTGGACGTTATAATTTTCCAGAGTTGTAATCTTATGGTCTTCCACTGAAGCTAACTTTAGCCTCACTTAAACCCGTTGCACAATCTGTGTGTGAAAGCAGACGAATGGACTTTGACATTTTGTGGGAGTTATAGATTCTTTGTGTTATAAAAACCCTTAAACAAAAAACTCATAAGAACTCAGACATTAGAACCAACACATCATAAATGATTTTCCCTGTGGCACGCAGTTTATTTGTATTATTTTATTGATTTATGATGCCTTTTTATGGTCTTCTGTTGATAACATTCACCTTTCTGAATTTCCTGCTAAGATAAGTGGTTGATATTTTCTATGGTGTAGTTATGCACCGCGGTTAACATGACTCTGTACTGATGATGAGAATTTAAAGCTCTATCAACCAGTGATTCTTTAGTCCAAACTTCTAACTTGACTTGAGACGAATGGCAGTTCGGTCCAAACCCGGTCCAAGTCTTATTTTAGAACCAACAACCATGTGGGAGGGACCTGATAACAGTGCAGCAGAATCAGAATCAGTTTTATTGGCCCAGATTGAACACACAAGCAAGGAATTTGACTTGATTTCAAGCCCTCCCAGCGTACAGATATTATTTATAAATATAGATTAAACAAAATAAAAGTTAAAGAAACAATTTATAAATATATTTCTCTGTTCACCCAATAATTATCTATTTTTTAATGGCAGGTTGTGGTAGTGCAAATAAGCGGAAAGTAAAATTCTAAACCAATGTGTCCAGAATGTGTGGAGTCTGCTTAGATGTAATGAGACGAATTATCAAAGCAAATTAAAACAGAGAGAAAGTCTGGGAAACATCTGCATGTGAAAAGATTATTTTACTGAAGATTTCTACCTGACTCCAGGTATCTTTAACATTTACCTCAGTTGGTTTGATATTACAGTGCCGTTGTGCACTTTAACTCTAGTTCATGAATGTTTTTCATTCAAATTCATAAAGAAAGGCTCTTTACTTGTTAAGGCATAAGAAATTATTTTATCATGTTAAAGACTACTTATTGCCCTTTACTGTTAAATATCAGAGTTACAAGTGTAAACATAAAGTATCATTTTTCTTCAGAGATCCGTTTATGACTTCGTCCTCCAGACCTTCAATCTTATCTTATAATCAGATTTGAACATTTACATTCAAAAATACGTTTGAAAACCCCTGATCTAAATATGTTAGGCATCATTACGAAATAGAAAAATACTATGTAGATCATAAACAAAAAGCAACAAAGAGAAATTAAGAAAGATTTTTTTTTACAATTTGCACCTGGTTTAGTTGTCATTCCGCTCTGTTTTTAATAATTAAATAACATAACAGAAATGAAAACAATAATAAAATTATATAAAGGGTATTATAAATAAAATATATTATTATTATTGATGATGATTACAATAACAATAATAATAATAATAATAATAATAATAATAATAATAATAATAATAATAATAATAATAATAATAATAATAATAATAATAATAGACTAAGTGAAAGATATATAAATTTGATTTGCTGAGCTATTTTTTGTATCAGTAAACTTACATTAAAAGCGAGTTTGCCATCCACAATATGGCGGACGCGCTGTCGCATTATTTCTCTTTGACATTGGGTGTCTGTCTTGTTTCCGACACCAAGCAAACGTAGCAGTTGTGCTGCGTCACGTTGGCAGAGACCAATCGGATTAAACTGAGCTAAAACATGCAGGAGAAGTCAGAGACGGGGCAAGGGGGTGAGACACAATTTACTAACAAAAACATTAGGTTACAAGTTCGTAGACAACAGTTTATGCGTCATATAGGGACTATTTTAATTTTTGTTTGTAGTTTTAAATGACTGTTTGTAGAAGTTTGTCTCTTGCTTCGGTGATTTTTAGCTAACAACTGCGAACTCCCCCTCCATGGTTGCCGTTATGGTCTGGACCGGTCGCTCTGTGTCAGTTTCAAGTTGCGCCTTCTCTCTCTGCTGTTCTCTGCTCTCCTCCGGGCTCAACGGCCGGAGCTAACTAATTCATATCATCATTGTTTTCATTCCCTCGTAAAACGCTGACGTTCCCACGAAAATGGATGTATTCTTACCGCATAAGAGTGGATTTTAACAGCGGAAGGATTCGGAGGTAGGATGACATTCCTCCCACTCGCCGGACTAACGCGGTGTGTTTTCCTAAGGTTGCCGTGGGATCAGTGGACTGCACCTTTTGCACGTTTGGCGAATTAAACGCGCTGGTGGTTTTTAGTGCAGCCACTAACGATTTAACTGCATCCACTTGCAATAAATCTGACATGTCCTACTTTACACATGCACGTCTCGTCTTGTGCATTGCTCTGGTTTTCTGCCAGCCACGGTTTTAATGGGACAGCCTGTGGAATGTGTTGCATGGTGACAGCATGCAGTCTCATAATGAAATATGAAGTGTATGTTTCGTGTTTGCAAATAGGAAATGAGTAATGCAGGGGCAAGGTCATAAAGGTGTCAAAAACAATCTGTTTTTAGCAGAATTTGATTTCTAAGGCTGTGCAATGTTTCGAAGTTTTTATCTTATTTACATCAATAACAGCTACAGCAGCTGGACAGAAGTCTGTAGTAACGATTAATAGGCATGTTTTCGAATGAGTTGAATGTCAGAACAAACTATTTCAAATGAAAGCATCAACATAAATTTTACATGATGCCAAGATGAGATGTGTGAGGAAACCTTAGCCATCTGCAGTGTTTTAAAACTTGAAATTATGTGCTGCTGTTTTTACCCTGATCTACTTTAAAACCTCTAAAGTTTTTTCAGAAAAATGGCTTAATTATGTTTTGTTGAAGCCTTCAGCAAATATTGGCGATCATTTTGTGTTTTGTGTAAATGACCTTTGGCAGACCCTTTATTTAGCCTAAAGTTAACTTTTGTTGGAAAACATTTGTAACAATGGGGAACTATTCAGGATAAAATGGTACTACTTGTGGGATTAGATATAGATTTAGTCACATTCTTACTGTAGTTGAAGATACTAATTACAGTTTCTTTCCCTTTCTCTTTTGTTTCATGATATAACGTTTTCCTGTTCTCATCCTTCTCAGTGGTATCCGTCTCTATAGTAACCACTTTACTGAATAATAATGAGAAAAATAATTTAATGTCTCTTTCACCAATTCTTTGGGTTTTATTTGTAATCGTTTTGCTGTCTACTTCTTTCTCACCTCCATCTCTTCTTTCTTCCTCTGTCTCTGCTTCATGTCTTTCCAGAATACATTTTTCTTTAATTAATTAAACAGTTTTTAGTGGCTCCTTAGTTTCTATGAAAGACTGATCCTGCCATAATTAGTAGTAAAAACAGAGGTAAAGTCACTTTACCTTTTACAGAATCAGGAAGAAAAAGAAAAGAAAACATGAGAAAAACAACAAAGAAATCTGTAAATAAACAGATAAGGAGAGAACATGAGGAGAGAAAATGCAAAGATTAACTACTACAGGAGAATGGAAAATATGACAGATTGGGAACAGATGGTTTAATTCTAAACAGGGATGATCTTGAAATTCTGTAATCTTCTGTGAAATTTAATTTTATGAAAGAAACTGCAGCATTTCTTTTCTCTGTGTTGTGTAAATCATTTGAATTGGGCCAAAATTGGTATCAATAGTATAAAATGGTTTAGACAAGAGAAACCTATAAGAAGGTTAAATAAGCCAAGTTAAATGTGTAACCTATTCAAAGCAACGAGAGAAAAGTGAGTTTTTAAAATGTTGATTCAAAGATTCAACTCCTGAAGGATGCATGCCTTTATTTTCCTGTTTGCAGCCTTGCAGTTGACTTCATGCTGGATTCAATATTGCAAAACAAATGGCTCCTACCTGACCCAGATTTGGTCCATACATTATGTCACAGCAACAAGAGTCATTCTGTGGTTCAACGAGGCGGAAAGTCGGGAGCCGACGGCATTTCTGTCAGACAAATACTCTTATCCGTCTCAGTTGAGTGAGGGTGTGTTTGCTTTATTGACCAACGGTATTGATTCTACTTTTTGCTTACATTTGAGTGAGTTTTGGTTTGCAGCAGACGTAAAGCTGGACGTCTCTGAAGGCAGATGGGTCTGCTGCTGGCTGTAGAGTGGGATCAGGATGGAGAGCGGTGAAGGAGGAGGATGTTTGCTTGTTGTTTGAGTCAGCAGCAGACAGAATAGGAGGCAGCAGTGGCTTGGTTTTTATTAAATTCATTACTCATAATTACTGCTTGTGCAGTTCTACCATGTGTGGACATATTTCATAACAAAGATTACAGTCATTTCCCAGTTGGTCAACATTAAGTATAGTGAGGGTTCACATGCAGTTTGGATGGGAACCGTTTCCTATCTGGTGATTAGATTCTGATTTTTGTATCAATTCAGAATAAATGTTTGAGTCAAAACAATTATTCACAATGACCCTAACCCTATTTATCTACTCCCGTCTGCTTTGGAAGACAGAATGACAAATGGAGGCATTAAAGTGTCACTTTCATTCCTTTTTAAATATTAAGCCATGCTTAGATGGAATTACTCCCTCCAAGGACAGAGAGAGCGCCACCTTTCTGCAGACACCCTCCTCTGTGTACAACGACTTTGCAGTTTTCATCTAGACTTTTTTTAGCCCTTTGACAGTCTTTGTAGTTATTTAGAGAAAAATCGTATAAACGTACATAATTCGTCCAAAGTATTCAGGTGGAAGCGGACTACTTGACGCGACATATCGTATAAATATATAAAACATGGCAACAAACTTCTGACCAATCACACGACATGCCTCCTATCTGAGAGGACGTTGTACCTTGGTTCAGTTTTAGCTCGTCTCTGCTTATTTGCAGTGTTTCCGAAGTGCTAAATGTTCATTTGTGAACTTTGCTGCTCACGGTCAAGTTCATGTAAAGCTCAGTTTTATTGGGAATTTGGTAAAAACCAAAATGATTCTAAATTCAACATTGATGGGTTGAATCTCTCACTTAACTTTTGTAGTTTTCTCTTTGTTGTGGTACTTTCCGGACATTAGTATATTCCAGTACCGTCTCCATGGCAACGTCAGACCATCCCACCCTGTTACAAAAGTTTTAAATTGTTTTATGTTTGTATCTATTCTGAGTTGTAGTAAATGAGAGTCGTGATAAACGTGAATCTATTTTTGGAACGCCCCTAATTAAAACCATCAGCAGCCTCCATGTTTGTTCCCTGGAAAAGTCACATCTTTACCTGAAATCTGAAACTTCCAAGCCTTCCAGGACTTTCCGTAACAGACGGACTTACTTTGCTGCTTACCATTCAGCCTTCCTGTTATCTTGTGAAACTCTTGTTCTTTCACAACCTGATTATACCTTCTGTCCTATACTAACAACTGAATAACTTAAATAAAAGGCCTGCCTTGGTGTGTAGGTGTTGGAAGCAGCTTGCAGAGGACGAGGCAGGCCGTCTCTCAGAGGGGAGACGTTCGTCCCTTCTTTACTGTGCCTCTCCGTCGCCCTACACGGCCTCATGGATCTGGAAGTGGCCGCTAGATGAAAAGCCTAGTTGGAAGGAAGTCGTCTGAAATCAGCTGCTGCTGTGTTTCCAGTAACAGCCGTCTGTGGCGGTTCCTCCTGCTGATGTGTAGCTAACGGTTCCTAGCCGGTCTGGGCTTCTGTAAGCCCTTAAAAGGAGAGCTGTGGGTACCAGCATGCTAATGGCACGCTGTTAACTGTGCGAGGTTAAAGTTCCTCAGCAGACGATTACCGGAAATAAAAATAAATCAAGGTGCAATTGCCCTGGTTTGCTTTTAGCTGAGTAGTGTTCAGGAGGAGGTCATGGTGTTCCTCAGGGAGGAGTCAGAGTGAAGGAGGACATCAGGATGCTGCTCAGGTTGCTAACTTTTCCTTAACAAGATAAAAGATGTAAAAATTAAAGCTGCAACTAACGGTTATGACAGTAATCAATTGGTCTGACAATTCTGCACATTCATTTAACTACTTAATCTTATTTTATACAATATGAAAGATACATGAGCAAAAATAAACATTCATTACGTAAAATGTAATAACATAATTTGTAGCAAAGGAAGCATATCAGCTAAAATAAAAAAAACATCTTAACATGCAGAAAGAACTTTTCAGTTCACAGATTAAAATTTACATAGCAAAACATGCTTAACAGGATATATTTTTGATATTTTTATTTTAACAGAATTCCAACCAGGTGAAGCTAAAACTGCCACTTCAGCAGTTCTGGCTTGAACAGATTTACAAAGTTTTTTATTTTTATTTTATCTTAAATGGAAAACATAAATATTCTTTGCACAGTTTTGATTTAAAACTGGTCTGAGGTTGCTGTTCTTTTATGTTTTAGAGTCTGTATTCTCCAGTTAACAACGATTATGACGGTAATCATAATCAATTAATCATAATTAATTAATTATTTCAGCCCACGTGAAAAGATCCGGTTCTGTGTCCTGTTTGCTAGAACAATGAGAGATGGTTGAATTCTACCTGCAGCCAGTCAGACAGTAACATGACGACTGACAGTAAAGTATGTGTGAGAGTCACTAGATGACCTCGGTTCATCTGGTTTAGTGATTTTCTTTTTTTTAAAATTTGTTTTGTTTTTTCCCCGTCTGGGCAGTGAATTAAAGACTTGGCAGTTGGTTGCACCTTTGAGGTCAGAAGTGGGTCAGTATGACAGATGCATTCCTGAGCTCAGGCCAATGAGATTGTTGACGTGTTGGGAGTCTGCTGACCCTTGGAACGTTTCAGCTCAGCAGGAGATTTACTTTCCTGAATGAACGACGGAGTTTTATCTAAAGCGTCTGAAGAAAACTTCAGCTTCTCATTTTCTGTTTGATGTGATGTTTGGTTCTCACCTACAAAGTGAGTAAGGTGGCAGCGAGCTGGTTGGAGTCTATTCAGAGGAAAAGAACTGTCCCTGTGAACTGAGTCAATTATTCTATCGATTAATTGGATAAAAAGATTGCACAAAATGCAGATTTTTCATTGTATCACTTAAGCTAATGTGATACGATATTAAAAAATGCATAAGAATGCAAATAAAAAAAATAGTTAATTTTTAAGAGGAAAATAAACATTTTATTAACTAAAATGCAATAAAATTGAATTCCATTAATAAATGCTTGATTATTAGCATCAAAGGATGAATATGGAGCTAAAGAAATACTTTTTGAGGATATTTCTGTTCAGAATTTAAACCAGATGAAGCTAAAACTGCCACTAGAGGAATAGAACATATTTACAGAAAAAGAACAGCTTTTACATTTTTTTTTAATCTCAATTGCAAAATGTATAATTTTTTTGTGCAGCTTTGGCTTAATTACTTCAGCTAACGATTTGTCAATTACTATAGATGACAGTTATTTTAGTAATCGATTCACCATGATTAATCCAATTAATCGTTTGAATTTCACCTGCAGTCAGTCAGACAGTATTTATATAGGTATTTTATAGGTTATTTATTATTATTTAGGTTATTTATTGCAATAACAATAAAATAAATTTTGAATTGAACTGAAAAGATTTGATTCCAGGCCGTTCTCCTCCTCTTTCTGTTCTTTTTAAATAAAGTGTTTAAAATTCATAACCGTCTCTTTTGCCATAAATCGGATAATGCCTCTCAAACACAGTTGCACTTCAAAGAATAAATGAAGACAAACTAATAAAATAATTTTGATTTATATTTATGCATACACAATAATTGTATGCATGAATATTTTCAAAAATGTTTTTTTATTGATGCTCCTAAAGAAACAAAAGAAGATCAAACAGATAAACATCATCAACTAAAGTTTATTGTTATTGAAACATAAATTCAGCTGTACCTCTGCGTTGAAAGAATAAAAACGTGCTTAAAAATATCCCACAGGCGACCCTTCATTAGTTATGAGCTGTAGTTTATTGGAATAGGTAATCTACACGCTCCTTTTTGAGGTTCAATAAACCTGTGAAAAGTCAAGCCTGTTTAGAAGTCCACACAATAACCAAAACATCATTACTGCATGAGCTGTGCTATTCTGAGCAGCCAGGGTGTTACCTAGCAGCAGCTGCAGCAGCATGATTAGTCTGTTGAAACCAATTTGTCTTCATTTCATGCCCGTTTAAAACATCCTGTGCTTTTCAGGCAGGATCTGCTGGTGCTGAACCAAAGCAAGCCGGGCCTTTTCTCCCCGAAGACCACATCATATTTCACATTCTCTGCGCTTGTCTTTGGAGGAGCTTAAAGTCCTCGTTATCTGCCTATGTGAACAAGTCACAAATTCTTCTCTGGCAGGAGTGATGGAGAAACAAGCCCAGTTATGGTTCTTTTCCAAAAAAAAGTCAAAACCAAACTCTCTGGAGAGTTTTTCTTTCTGTTTTAATATTGAGGGCTGAAGTCTGAATTACCGCTATCAGATCCCAGCGTTCTCTCACTGCAACTACCTGGGATTCTCATCAAGGCAGGTTTGGTAGTGCAGCCATAAATGATCACAATCATAGTAAATAATGATCATCAAGGCGTTTTCTTTAAGTCAAAGTGAACAAACGTTTATCTGGTTTCTTCTTTATGTTGTAGCAAATCTAAAGAAGCAACATAACACTTCTTGCTGTAGTAACAATAGTCACCCCACTGTTTCCAACTGAGCAACTTTGTATTTAGCATGTAGAAAAAAAATAAACGTCAGTATTGGACGAAATCGTTATCGACAGGTGAGGTTTTTTAAAGATGGATAATTGGCCAGAAAATTCGGTGCACCACTAGTCCACTGTATACATTAGTGAGTAAAATGCTCAGAGGCTGGTTGGGTCATTGGGATGATAGAAGAGAAAAGGTTATGTGTTTTACTTTATCAAATACACATGGCTCCAATAAGCATAGAAAGAAAAACTGTCAAATAAAGTAAAAATGTAGGTGATTATGGCATCTTGTTACATTTCTCATGGTAACAATCCTTATCTAAATATTACAGTAAAATACAGGAATTACTCTGAGACTCGGCTTCTGTGAGTTTCCATTCTCCTCTTGCTTCCTGTTAACCGACCTCTCTAACCCATCCTTTATATTTATTTACTGAAACATGAATTCAAGCCAAGCAAGTTTTCATCAAGTGTTTAAACATGATCTGTACTCCACCTGTCGGGTATGATTTGACTCCCGCCTGCATCTTGTAATAAGTGACAGGGATTAAAGCATAGTTTAGGAGGAATCTACTTTCATTCGTTCTTCAGTAAATCTTATCAGCATGCTCTGCAGCTCTGTATCAGTGTTGGATTACCTTCCTGCTGCAGTCGCTCTGTTCTCACACTGAAGGCCGGCCGGCTGGCCTCCCTCTGCTGCTCACTGGGTCTAGGAAAGAGGAAGAAGATTCAAGCAAGGAAGGTCACACTTGTTTTTTATACACTACTGACATGTGACATATTTTAATATATTACTTGATTCTTTAAACATTTAGATAGAAATAAAATCTGTGTTATGTTGCATTTTTTTCTGCTAACTCGTCCTTTATGAGTTTTTCAAGAATTTTGCGACCAAGTTCGGATGTCCTGTAATCAGATCTCTGGACCTGTTTGTCTGTTTTAACCAGTTCTGAGCAGAGGTGATGGCTCTCCTGTGTGAGAGGGCAGACACTGTAAAACAGGTTTGTAACAAATATTTTAAAGCTAAATTATTGAACTGGTGATTAGTGCAGTTAGTGTGGGTAGTGTCATGAAAACACAAGTCTCCATGTGTTTGTTGTTGAGGATTCAATTCAGCTTATCACTAATTGACAGCAAATGTTTCAGTCACACAATCAAACTGATTTTAGTTATCAAACAAAACTAAAGCATTTTGTTCGATGTGGAGGCGCCGTAGCTTTCTCCAGCTGAACAGAAATAAAACTGAAGTCATTATCTTCGGACCTGAAAGAGGCAGTTTCAGTTATTACAGATAGAAACTAGAGATCAGACTGAAATCTGGGTGTAGCAATAGACACTGACCTGTCCCTTCAGAGACACATAAAGACAGTTACAAAGTTGGCCTTCTCTCACCAGAATAATATTTCTGGGATTAAAGGACTAAGGTCCCAGAAGGATCTAGAGAAACTCATCTGTGTGTATTAATCACTGATTGGCTTAGCATCAAAATACATTAAAGACCTGTTGTTGTATCAGCCTTCCAGACTTCTCGGGTCTTCTGGTTCTGGTCTGCTCTGCATTCCCAGAATCAAACATGGAGAAGCAGCATTCAGTTTTTATCCTGTAATCTGGGATAAACATTGGGAAAACTGCTGAGACTCTGAGTTCCACTAACTCGAGGCTAAAAACCAATTTTTAGCTCACTGATTCCTGCAGTACTTTGACAGACTGTCTGTTCATAACACTAACTGGAACATCATTATTTCTGGTCTGTAGTCCAACTTTATTTTCCCTTTCCTATGTTTTGTTACTGCAATGTTTCTTTTGCTTTGTTTTCATAGTGTAAAACTCTTTGAATTGTCTTGTTGCTAAAATGTGTTGTACAAATAAACCTGCCTTCCCTGGTGTGGTGCGTTCACTGACTGACTTTCCAGCCGGTGACTGGTCAAGGCAAATTAGGCTGAAAATAGTTTGTTTCTGCCACTAATCGATCTTTGCTGCGTGTACAGAACTGATATTTATTCATAAACTCTGTTCTGTGACCCCCTTCCTCTGAGGCTCAGCGTCAGCTTCAACACCCGTTCCAGATCAGCCCTTACATAACACACAACGAAGCAGAACAGGTCCAGATTCCTGCTTGAAGGTTTCTTCTTAAATTGACTACTGAGACATTTGGAGTTCTACAAGTAACGACAGCTGAAGATAAATAGGATTTTATTTCAATTTTTAGCAGAAGTTCAGATACACCAGGAGAAAGTAAAAGCTTTAACAGTGTTTTATATTGATTTACTTTTTGTTTTCTTTCTTGAAAATGCCATAAATATTTTGTTCCCATTAGTTCGGTCAGTTTGTCATCCTGGCCTTCCTGAGTCCTGCAGTTGTTTAACAGGCTGTAAGTATCCAGATGTGGTGGATTTTTAAACCTTGGTTAAAAGGTCAGACTAGCGCTTCACTTGTCTACACAAACACGCTACTTGTTTACCATCAGACCTGCTCACAGCCGCGCCCGTTCTCTGAGATTAGAGAGAGCAAGTCTTCATGACACAGGATTAGACCTTGTGATGGTTTGCTGTTGCATGTCCCATCAAGGCTTTGCAAAGCAGCCTGCATGCACTTTGACCTTATCAGATTATATTGGATCCTAAAATTGTTTCATATGACAAATCCGAAGAGAAAATGTCCCAGAATGTTTCACTTATGTAAACAATATGCAAATCGGATATACCTAAACTAGTTTAGCTGTTTTTACTTCATTTATCTATGACTATTCCTTTTTAAATCAAAAATATGAATAAAACTAACACATACGTATATCCAATGTTTCCTTATCATGTTTGTAAACAGTCATGAGCTCTGGCAGGTGAAAGGTGTGTTATCACAACTTGTAATGTTGACTCTTAGCCACATATTTAATATCTCAGTTAATTCCAAAAAAAATAAACAGCAGAGTCTTTGAATTGCCTTGTTGCTAAAGGTTTAATTCCAAACCTTTAGTGTTGTTAAAGCAACTGTGTGTTGATGCAGTCATTAGTTGTACTGTAGTTTTATCATTGCATGCCAGAACTGAAGCATACAGTGGGTGAGGCTTTGTGTGTCTAACATGCAGCTGACTGATGAGGTTTTCTATCGTCCAGTCTAACCATGAGGAGCTGAAGGGGATTTTATGGAACATCTAGCTTTGTCCTGTCTTTGACGCTGTGCCCGGTCTTAGATAATGTACGTATACTGAGATGAAGTCTGTGGAATGATCTGCTGTGTCAGGACTGGGTGTGTTATTTTTACCTTGATATTTTCTCATTTAAATCTTTTCAGGTCTTCACCTAGAACTGATCTGAATGCAACTTTAGTATTATTTAGTCAATGTTTCAAGTAAACCTCAATTATGATAGCATCTTTTATTTAACCAACTTAGCTGCACATTCCTCCTAAATGGAGCATGCAGTAATAAAAAACTGAATGCTATTTATGTTGAAATTTTGCTTTTACTGTACAGTATTTTATTCTTTATTATTCTGTTTTTTGTAATGATTTTTTATATTCTATCTTTGTTTGATTCTATTTGCTGCTGTTGCCTGTCACTTTGTTAATGTTAAACTGAAATTTCTCCGTTGTGGAACATAAATTATATTCCTATTTTAAAGCTTTTTACCTCATCCTAGCCCATGTATGACTAATACATGGGCTATGACTAATACTTGGAGTCTTGTTTGTGTTGCTTTATAATCTCAGTTTACACATCCTTTTCTCTGTGATGAATAGAACCAAAGCATAGCAAAATTCAAATGAACGTCAGATAACCAAATATTAAAGAAACACTGGAGGTTTTTATGTGGTGCTGTGTTGTAGAGATTCAGTGTTTATGGCTGCATTGCATGTGATAGATCTAGAAGAAAAGACGTTTTAGAAAGTTTCTAATGTGAATTAGCTGCTGCAGGTTCTGGCAGGAAGCCTGTTAATCAGGATTGACATTCAAGCGAGTGGAGTTGAAGCTTTAACTGAGAAGAATTTCAATAGAAAGACTCTTTGTCATCTGCATGCTTGTCCCTCTGGGGCCTGTCTTCAGGAGCTGGTCCATGTTAAATACGCCGTCATGCTCAGCAGGGGCTTGATGCAGCTCGTTAGACTTGGAGATGAAACGAGGCCCGGTCCGAGTCAGGACCTGTTTCTTTTGGGTTGGACCGGATTGTCTTGGGAGCAGAAGTAAGTAGAAATGATCCAGTATTGATCTTGGAGCCCGTCTCCCCTGCGGTGATGTTAGCCTTTTATATGAGGTATATTTTAAGAAGGTCAGCAGGAGTTTGAAGATCCCAAATGCAAACACAGGATTTTATTGGAGATGCTGAGAATCCAGTTTGATTTGCTTAGTTTTTCTACTTCAATGCATTTTAAAGAGAAATGAAATTCTCTGTCTTTACTTTTTTGTATTAAAATAACAATCTCTATGTTGTGAAAAAAACACAAGCTAATGTGAAGAAACTGGCTTCGACCTGCGTTGGCTTACAAACATTTAACCACCTCTCCAGCTGTTCCTCATCTTTGTTGCCTCGCAGCCAGAACATTCATTGTATTTCATTAAGATTTATTGTGAACAAGGTGAAAATGAATATGTTATTAATATTCATTTTAATAATATTTTCCCAGTTTTACTTTTTGGATCAATACTGGTCGGTATTGGAAGAGGATATATTGTAAATTTTGACTGAATTTATTGTGATAGACTCACATGAAGCAGTGCGTGATTTAAAAGGGAAAAGTTAAAGATACAGAAATTTTTCTGTGAATAAAAATCTGAAAAGTGTTGCATGTTCAACCCCCGCTACTATGGCACAACTAAATAAAACTAACCACTCACTGACTTCAGAAGCCACTTAATTAGTAAAGAGTGCAGCTGTGAGTAATTTAATGTCGGTTTCTTAAGCTACGTTCCCATAGGAAGACGAATTCCAATTTGTCACTGAAATCTGAAATTTGTAATTTGTTGAAATTGTGTGATCGGTCACACTATTAACTAAATACGACACAGTCAGACATCTGGCTGCTATGAGAACATTAGGCAACAATCAGCATCATGAAAACTGGGGGTGCACCGTTTGCAGTTTTCTGGCTGATAAACGACCTTTTAAAAAACTTAACCTGCCAATTCCGATTTTGGCCGATACCAATTTTTTATGAAATGTTGCTCAATATAGCAAGAAAGTTGTTGAGTTGGCAACAGTGGGGTAACTATTATTAATTGTAAATGTGTAGACATAACTTTGTGAGCTGGTCTGTCAGTCAAACCTTTCTCACTGGAGAGCAAAAGAGGACAGCGGTTGATTCTTTGACAGGGTAGATAAGATCAGTGTATAAGATTGGCTTCACATGTAAAAATCGGCCGATCACCGATCTCCCAAAATGAAGGAAATCGGCACCGATAAATCAGCTGGCCAATAAATTGGTGCACCCCTAATGAAAACTGCATGTTGCATCTTTTAAAGATCAGGACATTATACAAATATAGTCTCAGATATTCACTTTTGAAAAAAGACTTAAGCTTAACTTTCCGTGTTTCATTTGTATTAGTCAAACAGAAAGATGAAAACACGTAACACATGTACCGGATGCTTCTTGCACTTTCTGAGCTTCAGTTCCCAGGGGAACCAAATGAAGTGATTCATTTGACTGAAAACATGTTTTCAGACTGCTGAGCATTAATATGTCAGTTTTTGAAACGACTCGAACAGTGGAGGCCACAGGGCTGCGCAGACTTCCATGCTGATTGGAGGGAGTCTTCCTCAATTTTTGAAGTGTTCAGCTGTGAGCTGCAGTGATTCAAAGGCCAGATGGTCCTGAGACGCTTCTGCCAGAAGCTAACTTCATTTCTGCCAAATGTTTGCACTCAGCTTGAAGTCAAAAGTCGCAACTGCTGAAAGTCTGGTGTCCAAAGTGAGTCCTGGAGAGAAGCTGTCCTCCATGTTTTAGTTCGTTCTCTGATTCTCAATCAAATCCTGGTTCTTTATATCACTAAGCTGCACACAATAATTTTATTTAGTCATATTTTCAAATTAGCAGATATTTATTGATATTCTTGTGGAATAAACAGTGGAGAAAATTATAGAAATAACATCTTTACATGATTAATAGACAATTTTTGAGACAACAATAAATCAAAATTCTTATCCTGATACATTTTTTACAATAAATGATAAATGGTACAATTTATACAATGTATCAGACAATGGTACTCATTTGGTCTAATAGAAATGTGCCTTTTATCAATAAAGGTGAGTTTATGCGAAATTGGCATGTTTCCATGAAGCTGAATTTATTTTTGTAATTTCAATTTGTGCAATTTTATGGTCTATGAAAATGTAGCTGGTGATACTGATGCAGATTATTAGTTATTGGCTATAAAAGCAATACTATTGATATTAGTCCAGATTGTTATATTGGTGCATCCCTTTTGGACTAACTGGAAGGTAAAATAACAGAATTCTAATTTTTGTTTAGATAATTGATTTGTTTTATAATGATAGACGGTGAATGATCTAGTCCAGACGTGTTTGTCACATTTGGTGTAAGCTTAATCCCTCTGTTGACTTTAGGTGTGTGAGTACTTTAACTCCGTTTACATACAATGTTTTTCTTTCGGTTGATGATTCATCTTAAGGCTCAAAAATTAAACATGAACCAAATTTCTGGTAAAGAAAAAAAGTGCTATGTGTGTAGCATTTTTCATTTACAGTAACAACCTAAAATCTGCCATATGGTTTGTTTTAACTGAGCCACACAGAATGACCCGCCAGTAACAGGAAGTGAGAGTTATTAACGACTCTGATGTTTTTACAGCCTACCTGCTGTCCAAGAGGAGGCCACACCTGTTGGTACATTGCTCTGTAATTGGTGTTATGGTGCTACTGTAATTCTCAGCCTCTGTCATGATGAGTGGGTTCTTAAGGTGCTCATTAACTAGCAGGATCAGAGCCAAAAACTATGCCAGCCCATGTTAACTGATAGTTTGGTTTTAAATCTAACAGTGTGGGAATATTCTCTGTCTATATCACTTCTTCCTGAGTGTCAGAGACAGAAACTGAGGTCAAAGTTGACAGGTTAAGCATCATTACTACAGACACACAATGTATCATGCATTGGTATCAGCTGATGTTGGTCACCTTCTAGAATACTGGTATCAGCCCGACATATATAAACTGGGCCAATATGAACAACCGATGATTGTTCCATCTTTGTGTGTTATGTTTCAGGAAGAGGTTGATCATATGACCATGATACTGATTTAGTACAGGGTTCTAGAGTGTTTAGGGCTCAAACGATTAATCGGATTAGTTTGATTAATTGTGATGAATCAATTGTTGAAATAATTGTTAACTAGTTTAGTTATCAAATAAGAGTTCACTGATATATTCAGACAAAAAAGCCATTTCTTGAAAGAACATAGTCAAAGCAGCAATTAAACCAAAAACACTGAACAAAAATTTTGCATTTAAAATAAAAAACTTTTTTGTCTGTAAATATGTTCCACCCAAAACTCCTCGAGTGGCAGCTTTAGCTTCACCCGGTTTATATTCTTATTTATTTTTAACGTGTTAATGTATTTCTAACATTATACATAAAAAAAAGTTTTAGTGGCTGAATGAAAAATATGCATCATGTGCCATTTTTTAAAATCCATTTAATCAATTAGTCATCAGATTGATCAATTATTAAAATAATTATTAGTTGCAGCTCTAAAATGAAGCAGAGAAACAATGTAGGCGGTTTGTTTGTTTTTACATGGTCTGGGAAGTTTCTGAAAAAAATATGGTATGATATTGATAAATATTGGTCATGAGTCATAGAAGCAGTATTGATTTTGGATATCGTTATTGGTAATTATTATATTGGTTCATCCCTTATTACCGTCCCAGAAAGGTCCAGATTTGAACTGTTCAGGACATTAATGTGACAATGCAAATGATGAATTAATTTTCTGCTGTAAAATTATTTTTTCATATAACTTAATGTAGTGTTTTGTTATTTCATCTCAAACTTTTTAGGTTTGTAGCTTATATTAGAATCAAGGGAAAGAAAGAAACAGCAGAAATCTGAAATAGAAGGAAAAATATGAACACCCTAAAAAAGTAAAAGATCAAATCAGGTCAAAACGCAGTCATCTGTAAATTTATTTGCATGGTAATATCTGCATAGAATATCTGTTGAATGTCTGGTTTGTGCAGCTTGTGACTCAGAAGCGGCCATGTGAAACGTGCAGCCTCGTGGCCTAATCTCCAGATCTATTTTTAGGTGGTGATGTAGATGGATGATGTAATTCAGCCAACAAAACTAGAGGCATTCTCTGTGTGTGTGTTTGCATACAGAGGAGGGGGCAGCTGCTGTGTGTGAAGGATGACATGGATGTGTGTAATTCCTGGGAGAATCATTGGGATGTGTGAAATCCTGCCGTTTACAGAGGGAAATCTGGATCTAACAAAAGAGATTTCTTCTTTTATTGCTGACGTTTTTAGGACAGAAAAGCTTGACGCCCCTCTCCTGTTGTAAGTGTGCTCCCATCGCAGGAGGCTTTTATTTTTCAAATTACAGGTCACCTTTGTTGTCGTTAATGTCTGACTCAGGAGCATCATCATTACAACACAACAACCTGCCTGAGAAACATCTTCAGTTCCTTCAGGTGCTCAGAATGAGCAACCAGCTCACCCAAATCATTCAAAAGCATTTCTACTCACCGCGTCTTCAGATTTATCAATACAACGTTTTTTTTATAGAGTCTGTTTGTGCAGTCAAATGTAACACAAAGTGCTTTATGGTGATTAAGAATATGCAGACATACATAAAACTCTTGGAGACAAACAATAAAATGAACTAAGGTGACCAGACAGAGGTGACAAAATAAAATCAATTAAGGCAATGAGGAATAAACAGAGGGAGGGAAGCCCATCAGATATTTTGTAATGGCTGCTTCCTGATGGACGTACGTTGCTTTTATGTGGGAAATTCACTGTTTGATATTTTAGATTTAAGATCTTTGGTTTTTGGACCTGATGGTGTGTAAAAGTTTAGGTCATTTTGTCATTATTTGCTTCCTCCTCCCCTATTGGAAGCCTGTTTTTTTTTTTTTTTTAATGCACTAATAAAAGGATTTTAAAGAAGAAACGAAGCATCAAGTTGACATTTAGTGCATATATTTTCATTCTCATCCTTCTGACCACTGCACTCATCTGACCTTTGTACCCGCCTTCTTTTCAACACCTTTTGCAGCCAGGACTTCGACTATGTTCATAAATTACCTCAGCATGCTGGACTTTGCATGTCAAACTCATGAGGAGAGCACAGAGGATTAAATCATAAAGATTATTTTCAGATCAGTATTTTGATAACTTTAAATTAGGTTGAAATCTGAAGTGTGTTTCCAATTTATACGAGTTTTAAAGTCAGTGGGTTTTCCTTTAAAAATAATTTAATAATTTTGTATCACTAGTGGTTTTGTGTTTTGAATTTCTTTACTGATTTTTACATCCTAACTAGAGAGTTGCATAATTTTTCTCCTCTTTTATCCAACTTTTTCTAAAAATGAGCAGATATTCTGGATTTTTTTAATCCAAATTTATGCTCATTTTAATCAGTAAAGCTCTTATATATTTTTTGATGATCACACATCACAGTTGTGGTGAAACAATGCATTTTTTAAAAACCATTATGAACTTCAAACAAGCCGGACGAGTTTCTGCATTTCATCCCTGAGGGACTGAAGCCAAAGCAGAGCTGCTGCTGGTTTTAAACACAGATCAACCTGACGTGGTTTTCTCATGTTTTCTCTCCCTTCATTCTCTCTGCATTGTTGTTCCGCTTTTGTTCTGGTTTAACTGTGGAGTAAAGCTGACATTTAAATGCTGTATTGATGCATTTTTCCTGTCAGACACTCAGACAGAAAATCCAACGAGACGTTCCAGATGTATCAGCAAAGCCACACATGCCAGAGAACATGAATGGTCTTGCCCCCATGAGGAATAAAAAGTTAAAACATGAGAATTAACTGCAGCATGTTGTTGCACGTTTAAATGCTTCCAACGGGAAAGAACACTGTAAATGTAGTTTTCAGCCTTTTGCTTCTTGGATGTGTTTGTTTTTGGTGTTGAGCTGAAAATTTGGTGTTTAAATTCTGTTTGGAGTCATTTTGACTGGTCTGTGTACTTCATGTTTAGCTTTCTGTAGCATCAGTGTCTAATATCTCATTTTAAAGACCACTGAACTTGAAAATAGTGAGTTTTCTTGTAAATGTATCTTTTCCACCTCGTGAATTCAGAATACAAAATTAATGTCATATACACAGAAAAAAATATTAAACCTAAACTCTTTGGACAGTTTAGGATGCTGCTAATCTGATAATGAGTTGAAACACAAGTTTCATGGTTGTAAGGTATTGAAAATGTATGTAACCCTAATCCTAACCATAGCTAAGCAAAGTAATAGTTTTAGTAAGTGATGGTGGACACCACTAGCTAAATATGTAGTTGATCTAACACTAAAGTGCTAATTATTAACATTAGTTTTGCTAATGCTAAATGACTTTACCACCATGCTATCTGGCAGAAACTAGTGCTAATGCGCTAAATTGATATGAACCATATGTCAATTACAAAACCTTTTTTACAGCATGTCATCTTAAATGGAGTCAAATTTTTTCTCACCTTCTTGTACAGTTTGCGCTCAGGAAGTGATTGTTTGGAATCGACCTTTCACTCATTGTTTCAGTTTTATAGTTGAGTTTTACTAACTTCTGCATCAAGAAGGTTTAAACCGTTTACTGTCGTTCTACAGTGATGCATTCTGGGTACTACAGAGAAAACTCTGTTACTCTAAAATATGAGGCTACTGGTTGCAACAAACCGAACTTTTCTTAGCTCTTTTTTTTTATCCTGTCTGTGTGTCTTTCAGAATGAAGATGCTGGGGGCTGGGAGTTAAAGCCCTCCACCAGAGGGAAGCTGGTTCACAGCTGGGGCTGGGCCCCTGCCTCAGGTGGGGGTGAAGAGCCCTCACGGCCCCCTGCGGGTCTGGACCATGGGTGATGGAGGTGTCGGTGCAACTGGAGGAGATGGGGCCAACCAGTCTCATGTTCTGTTCGACAACTTTGTCCAGGCGACGACATGTAAAGGCACCCTGAAGGCCTTCCAGGAGCTGTGTGAGCGCCTGGAGGTGAAGCCCAGTGAGCACAGGATCTTCTATCACAAGCTCAAGTCCAAACTTAACTACTGGAAGGCAAAGGCTCTCTGGGTGAAGTTAGACAAGAGGGCCTGCCAGAAGGAGTACAAGAAGGGACGTGCCTGTGCCAACACAAAGGTGAGCCTGAACCTCCGGAAACGTGATCGTTCCTGTAAAGCTGCAGCAGGACGTTCCTGAGGCAGAGTCTCGTATCATTAGATGCTCATGTTTACCAATCAGATCACAGAGACGGGGCAACATGCTTTGGATGAGAAGACAGTTTCACTCAAACATTTTTTATTTGTCATATTTCAGAACATTAGCTTATGTTAAAAGGGATGTATTATGAAAATACAAACTTTGCACGTTTTTCTACTTGCATTTGGGTCTAAACTATTTCTAAAAACAACTCAAGCGCTTAAGTAAAAAAAAACTAGCTGTGTTTTGGCAATAGGTTAATGTTTGTTTGAAAAACCTCCCAAATGTTAAGTCCCGAGTTGAGCTCTGGCACATTTCATCATCTGGTTTTACTACTGTATGTGCTGTACAATGACTGCTGGAAAAGACAAGTGTTCAATAGTTTACTTACCAGCCAGAAACAACTTGCTGCATTCCTATTGGTTGTGCAGGAGGCTCCACTTCTGTTTCTCAAAGATGTGCAGTTGTATATTATACAGTAGCTTATTTGAATTTAAAGTGACAAAGGCCCTAAAACAGCTGAAAATAGGCAGAACGGAGCAGGCTAAAATCTCATTAAGTGAAAAAATTTAATGAAGCTGTCTTGTGCTTGTTCAGGGAAGTGTGAAAGGTCACTTTTAATAAATCACCAGCAATAATACTGGAAAATATGAAGAGAATATTGCCTCGCAGAAGTATTTATTTGATCTTTTTCTTTCTGTTGCATTATAATCACAAATTTTGATCCATTTATTAAGATATTGTTAGTCCTCCTGTGTATAATTTATTTCTAATCTTCAGTCTTCTGTCCCTCTGAATTAATACCTTCAGTTACAGAATGATGTCCAGTTTGCATCTTGCAATACATGTGATAGAAAAATGCCTTGTTGTGTGAGCACATCAAGATGTATCATCACAAATAATTTAATATGACACTTAAACACCAAGCCTCTGATGGAGAATGGTGAGTTATTGAGGCTCACTGCGCTGAATAAAAGGGACACCTGGAGCAGTTAAAGCAAGCCTCAACTGACAGCAATCAGCGGTATGAGCGTGACAGTCAGGTAGCTGAGCAAATAACCTGAAAAATAATTAAACTTATCACCTAGTGGAGCAGCCTTTTTCAGGGATGAACAACTCTGGGTTCGGCGATAACTTTAAGTTTTATTTTTTACATATATATTAAAACTTTCACCATGTCATGACATTATAACATGAGACATATTGAAGCTTCCCTGCCTCCTCCATGTGGTCCTACTGTCATCTATAGTAAAACTCTGCTTGGTCAAAACAACCAATCAGAACCAGGAGGCGGGTCTTAGCGCTGTCAAAATTACAAAAGAGTTTTCTCATTTAAAAAACTAGCTGTAACTTTGAATTGTGTATTTGAATCCAATCTACATTTGACTTTGAATGTTTCCTTTTTTACTTGACTTTATTTGATATAAGCAGTGTTATGAAATGTATTTGACATTCTGTGTAATTTAAGCTGGTGAGCGCCTCAATATTTTCAGTCTGTTAAATATTGTAACTGATAGCAGGTTTCTCAGCTGTTGTTTTGATTGAACAGTTGCTGCAAATTTCCTGCAAGTTTTTTCAAATGTTTTTGTTTAAATTTTATGGTTTCTTTTTGCCATTTCATTTAGCATTCATCACTAAATTGAAAAATTAACAGCCAATCCGTGTAATCTGTATCACTATAAGCTCTATTTATTTATGGATCCAGGTGGATGGATTTTGTTGCCCGTTAATCACAGACGTCTCAGTAAATTTGCTCCCCGTCTCCTCAGTGTCTGATCATCGGTGCGGGGCCATGTGGTTTACGGACTGCCATCGAGCTGGCTTTCCTGGGGGCCAGAGTGGTGCTCCTGGAGAAGAGGGATGCCTTCTCCAGAAACAACGTGCTGCACCTTTGGCCCTTCACCATCCACGACCTCAGAGGCCTTGGGGCCAAGAAGTTCTATGGGAAGTTCTGCGCTGGTGCTATCGATCATATCAGTGAGTGCATTTGATACTCCAGCTCTTGTTTCCCTCAGAGCCATGCATGAAGACACTGGTGCCTGCTCAGATTAATCCACACTGTTTTTTCTCTCTGTGGGTTTTAGGTATTCGTCAGCTTCAGCTAATGCTGCTCAAAATGGCCCTCCTGCTGGGGATCGAGATCCATGTCAACGTAGAGTTCAAGGGACTTATCGAGCCGCCTGATGACCAGGAGAGTGAGAGTAAGACTCAAACTGCTGCTTTGTATCGGTTTCATCAAGCAAATATCTCTGGGTTGCTGTAAGCCTGGCGCTGCGGATGCATTTCAATCTGATTACACGCTGTTTGTTCTCAGGGATAGGCTGGAGGGCTGAGGTCCACCCCAGGACACACCCTGTCAGCGAGTTGGAGTTCGATGTCATCATTGGAGCAGATGGAAGGAGGAACACACTACCAGGCAAGTCTGCATGCACAGACTGGAGGAAAAGCATTAGTACTGCAATTTTGTCTTCCACTAAAAGGACCTATTATGCAAATTTCACATTTTCCACATTTTTGTACTTCCACTTGGGTTTATACTGCTTCTAAAAACAGCCCAAGCATTTAGCTGTTTCTTGGCAATAAGTATTTTTTTGGTGTCAGGAAAATGAGCCATTTTAAAAGCCTTCCTAATATAATGTCACAAAGCAGCAGGCACTGCTGGGACGGTGGAATGACCCCCCCAACAACCGAACAGTTTGACTTATCTGTTAGTAGCTTCTGCAACCTTTAACTTGGATGATAAAAATGGTGATTAGCATAAAGTCCAAGATCTCATTTAGAGGTTCTGCAGCAACTACTGACGTTATAATTCAAAATATGTAATAGAGAATAGAGAGACCTGAACAGACTGAAAATATGACCCAAACTGAATACAATGAGATCAGTGCAGCATCAGAAGACTAAATTCAACCTTTTTGTACTTCTGGAGACTCAAAGTATACAAAAAGCATATCAAAAGTGTTAAATAAGTGGATTTTGCCTGATATGTCCCCTTTAAGTAAACACAGCAAACAGAGCTGTTTGTTGTTCCCTCTCCGACTCGTAGGTCATCAGTGATTATGATGTCACTGGTTTACAGCTGCAGATGGACAGCTGACCTCACTCTGCTCCTCATGAGCGCTTGTGCGCATCTACATGTTTGTGTTGAGCTGCTACATTAAACTTCCCAGCGTGTTTGCTGTCCTGCAACAAGAGAACAGGAACGGTTGAGGTGGCTGTTTGTTTTCTGTCTGAGTGCTGAGCCTTTACTGAGTACTGACTCCATAAAAAGAACCCATGTCCTCCGCTTGAGCTATTCACTTACAGTAAAATACATGCATACGGCGTGAAAAGCTGGGAACTGTTTACATTGTCCGGAAACAGAACATCTGGTAACATTTAAGCGTTCTGAAACCAGATATTGTTTGTGAATTGCTCTAGCTGGTGGTATGTTTTCCTTCTGAAATGTAACCGTTCGGGTCCGTTAGCCACGGCTGCTGAACCGATCCACTCCTCTGTTTCTGCAGGATTTCGACGGAAGGAGTTCCGGGGGAAGCTCGCCATCGCCATCACCGCCAACTTCATCAACAGGAACACAACGGCGGAGGCGAAGGTGGAGGAGATCAGCGGCGTGGCCTTCATCTTCAACCAGAAGTTCTTTCAAGATCTCAGGGAGGCAACAGGTGACTGACAGGCAGCTGCTTAGTTTCTGCGGACATTTCGCTTGAAACCGAAGTTTGGAGTGAAAGTTGGAGGAATAAATCTTGCAGGTTTCTGTAATCCTGTAATACAGCTCCACATTTTAGTAGAAACCAGTTCTACATGTAAAACGGTGACTTAGACTTTTTCATTGTCTGTCATTTTGGCAAACAACAAAGAAATTCTGTGATAATCTAGTTTTACCCATCAGTTTCTATAATTGATATATTAACATTTAATTTATATTCAGTTTATTAGTATTCAATCTGAAAACGCTGAAATTAGAATCTTCATCAAGCAGATGAATACTTGTAGCTTTTCTCTGTAGTGACAAAAATCAAAATCTGCGTTTCTATTGACCATTAATTGTGCAAACTGGAATTACGAAACTAAATTTGCTTAATGGAAACACACTATTTCTGAAAAAATGTTTTTGGACTATGATGAGTTGGTCTCAAAACAACAAAATTAACAATTATCAATAATTACTGAGACAATATATCGTCCAGGAAAATTTGTTATTGTGACAATACTATTTGTCACTCTGGATTTTATTTAGGGTTAACAAATTAATTTGAGTAAAAATTTGCATCATTAGAAAATTATTGGAACTATTTCATTGCAAAGGCTAGAATAAAACTAATGTTCTCAATGATAATGAGTGTATTATAATAGAGATCAGGATGATATAGGCGTTCATTTTATAAATCACTTATTATGGAAGCAGCGCATGCAAAAAAATTGATATCAATAAAAATGTTATAATAGTTTGAATAATTCTGGGTTTTGTTAGAGTTGCCAGCCTTGCTGCTGTTTTATTGCTGACTAGACAATGTCCTTGGCGCTCTGAATCCCATAATTGCTGCTCCGGTCCTGAAATGACGACAGGACTGGCAGCCTTGGCAGCAGGGAG
The DNA here is from genome assembly GCF_002775205.1 of Xiphophorus maculatus. NCBI lineage: Eukaryota > Metazoa > Chordata > Actinopteri > Cyprinodontiformes > Poeciliidae > Xiphophorus > Xiphophorus maculatus. Next base: position 2,141,473 of record NC_036444.1, on the reverse strand, counting down.
AAGAATTGTGTTCTGTTTCTGTCAATCCATCTTTTTTCTTCTTCTCTTTTTAGGTATTGACCTGGAAAACATTGTGTATTACAAGGATGACACACATTACTTTGTGATGACTGCCAAAAAACAGAGCCTGCTGGAGAAAGGAGTTATTCTGCATGTGAGTGATCAAAGCGCTGGAGTCTCTTTCTGCTCCTCTGTACCCAGTATGAAAGCTGCGAACACGCAGAAACAATCCCAGTCAGAAACATGTCACTCCTGTGGCTCTCTTTCATTATTTTGTCTTTTTTTTCTTCTTTGTGTGACTTCGCCAAGCGGTGGTCTAATGGCCAAACCGAGCCAACAGGGTTCAGCAGCTCGCTGACTGCTGATGTCTTCACTGTAGACGGTGGCTTCCTTTCTCTGGGCACTTTCCTCAGGAAACAGGAAAGACTCTTTAAATGCCCGCCGTCATGTGAACACATAATGCTGCTGTGTGTTATGGAAGAACTCCTTACAGTTGGTTCAGTTTTTTTAAAGGCTGAGTCAGGATGTTTGGGTCTCTTTAAATGATTATCTGAGTTATGAAAAAGTTGCATTCTGCACTGTTACCTGAAAAGGTTTTCACACATTCAGAATATTTCACGTTTTTTCCCAAACTTCATTGCATTTTGTTGTGATTTCTACCCCATTTTAATCTAATATTTATAAAAGGAGTTAGCCTATCAGCAAACCTATTAAAGCCTAAAATATCATCTTAATGCATAATATAGCCATGCTCTACATGCACATTTTCATGTATTGCATTAGAAACGGTTGATGGAAATGCCAAAAATTCAAAATGACTTCCTCAGTTTTATAAAAAAAAATGTTTTAAAGAAAGCTGGTGATTGTTTTTTGGCTTTTCTAAAAAAAAAAAGAGTTAAAGCACTAAACCAACATGTTAGATGGATAAGTTCTGATGTAGTGCTGGTAGGCACAAAATTTAGATAAATTTCAAAATCCAAAAATCCAGCTCTCTCCACTTTTCTGCAGGGTGTAGTACCGGTATATGCTATTTTGCAGCCTCTACTTCCTGTTTATTGCAGCCCTGTGTAATCTCCACATCAGATGAATATTACGCTTTTTGTAATTTGGTTAACTCCAAACTAAGAGATGGAAACACGCCTAATTCGCATTTTCTTAGTTGCGACCTTTCAAATGTTTGCTCAAAATTGGGAAACAATGGAAAAATGGAAACAAAAAGGCGTCTGAATCTTTACCCCTCTGATTGCTGTTGTTAAGTTTCCCCGTTTTGTCTCTGTTGTTGTCCTGCAGGACTATGCAGACACTGAGCTGCTCCTGTCCAGGGCTAACGTAGACCAGGCTGCCTTGCTGTCCTACGCGCGTGAAGCTGCAGATTTCTCCACCAACCACCAGCTGCCCACCCTGGACTTCGCCATCAACCACTACGGCCAGCCCGATGTCGCCATGTTTGACTTCACATGCATGTACGCCTCGGAGAATGCCGCCATGGTCCGCCAGCGCAACGGCCACAAGCTGCTGGTGGCGCTAGTGGGCGACAGCCTTTTGGAGGTGAGAACCGATTGTTTTCTAATTGTTCAATTACAATTATAATCAAATATAACCACAAGAGCAGCTGGTAGAGGAATTGTAAAATACCTTTTATGAAAAGCTCCTTTGGTCACCATAAAATCTGAAAAATATTACATCATTGAACTGTTTTAGAAATTCATTACCATAAATAAATAACAAATAAATAAAATGTATATCTTCGAATTACTCCAGTTTTGAAATTCAAGCAAAATCAATAGATCCCTGTATTTTTTCATGTTACTGCATAATTCTAACTTTATTGCAAATTTTCGTCAAAAATAGTCAAAAACATTAGGTTTGCTAACTCCCACCTACAGGTAGCATAATTGATTCTTCTATGGCGAATTACAAAAAGTCACATTTAGCATCATACATAAGTGCAAAATATTTCTGATAATCTGTCTGGTCATTTTTAAAATCTTTTAAAGATGTTTGATGAGGACAAAATATCACAGAAAATTTCTTGCCAAATTTTCTAAAGTATAACCCCAAAAATCAGTGATTTGATTGGAAGAAAACCTAAAAATCAATAGTGAAATCCTGTAGGACAGTTTTAATTCCCTCTCCTGCGCTGTGACCATATTAGGTAAATGAATGTGCTTTTCTCTGCAGCCGTTCTGGCCCATGGGCACCGGTATTGCGCGCGGTTTCCTGGCAGCCATGGACTCCGGCTGGATGGTGAAGAGCTGGGCGCAGGGAAAAACTCCTCTGGAGGTTCTGGCCGAGAGGTGCGGATGTGGAAACACTCGTACACATGTGCCAAGATTCACATTGTTCCTGCGTTCAGATTTACACACAGATCCACATTCCTAAGCCGCCTCTTCAGATACACGCTTTTATCTCTAAGTGCTTTACTAGGAACTGTACCCGCTTGTGATTTAAAGCTTCAGTCCCACCTCTGAGTACTAATGGGATAAGAAGCTCTGATACGGCCTGAATGTGGCTCCCCAGTCGTGCAGCATGTCTGTTTGCTGTGCTTTAATGGTTTGTTAATGGACTGAGATGAGCCGGTCCAGTACAGGGCAGGATAGCTCACTGTGTTGCTCTGTTTTTTAGGGAGAGCATATACCGGCTTCTGCCTCAGACAACACCGGAAAATGTCAGTAAGAACTTCAGTCAGTACAGCGTGGATCCGACCACACGCTACCCCAACATCAGCCTGAACTTCCTCAGGCCCAGTCAGGTGAGTCTGACTGTTCACAAACCACAAGGATAATTTTGGTTTTTCCATTCAGGCAGAAAATCAGCTCTGAAAAACATTTCTCATGATGTTTTCAGCATGATGACCTACAGTAGCAGCTCCTAGAAGTTTATCACATTTTGTTATGTTAGAACCATAAAATTACATGTACTTCATTGGCACTTTATGTGAAAGTCAAAAACAGAGCAGATGATAATTTTGGAGTAGAATTTTTTCTATTTGGTACCCAAAATTAAAATCGTCTTCTGCATAACTTCCTTTAGCAATTAAAAAAAACAAAAAAATCATCGAACAACAGAAAATCTCCATTGTAATGAATCTTACATGTACAAAGCTGAGAAACGTTCGCTGCACTCGATAATCCTATTTCTGACTCACCACCAGGGGGCGTGTGTCTGAGTGAGATGGTTTCATACCCGAACTGTGTGATGTAGATATCAACCAAGCTATGCTGTTGTGACCAGTAGGAAAATTCAACTGCAGTAGACACTGTTCGACCCATAGAGGGCGCTGAGATTGTCTGAGTCAAAATAATGCAGAACTAAACAAGTTTAAATGAAAATATGGCAGTGTGCACAGAAACATAGATAGCACATTAAAGAACTAATCTAGACCATTCATCTACAAGAGAAGATTGATTTGGGATTTAGTTTCTCTTTAAATTTTGTGGTTGTCATGTGACAAAATGACGAAAGCTTCACTTCATTTTGTAATAACATCAGTCTGCAGTCTGACAACAGTGTTTATGCTGCAGGTGCGACACCTCATTGACACGGGAGAAGGAAGGGAAATCCGAATTGAAATTGAGAATGTGATCAACTCGTCGACGCCGAAGTTAGCCCGGAATGGTTTGTATTATTTCTCTTTCCATTTTCCTTTCTGGGGTTATGTTAATTAGCTGAACATTAGCAGTGGATCTACAATGTGTTGAAGAGAGACATCACTTTGTTTAAATGAAATAATGAATGACTGTATTTTCACTCCAGACAATTACCTGCTTGACAAACAGTTTCAAGGTAACACAAAGTCTGAATGCATGGTGTTCCTCAAGTTTTCTAATAGTTTTAACAGTTTTAAACCCTCCCTGCTTTGTATTCATAAAGAAAGAAATGTGAAGGTAATGGTGGAATGTGAGAACCTTGTGGACGAGTTGCAAATGTTTCCTTTCATGACTCACTAACCCGGCCAGATATGCTGCCGTCTTCCTGGATTTATTCAGCAGCTTGTTTTAAAGATTCCCTCTTAAATCTGCAACCTCTAACTTCTTGTTTGCATCCATTTCCCCTTAAGTCAGTAAATTTGAGTTTCTTAAGATCGATACTAACGCTACCTTTAGGATTGCGGATGACAATATTCGTATGATTTTTCTGCTGGTTGTTGATTGTTTTCTGCTGATGTTGTGCTGATTGCATTTCTTTCCATTTTTAATCCTTCAAATTCACTCAACCTGCTACTTTAACTCCAGTATTTTATTTAGTTATCTTTTGATCTTTTCTTCCCAGAATCCATTGCTCGATCCAGTAAGCTGCTGAACTGGTGCCAGAGGCAGACGGAAGGATACAGGAACGTCAGCGTGACGGACCTCACCATGTCGTGGAAGAGCGGCTTGGCGCTGTGCGCCCTCATTCACCGATACAGACCCGATCTCATGTGAGTAGCAGGAGTCAGAACCTGCAGAGTGACAAAGAAAGATGGCAGATTTGTTTTTCTTCTGCTGTTCTGTTACAAACTTACTAATTAATAAGGTCCCTGAGGAGTGAATAAATTATGCTATATGACCACTGCATTATTATTTGGTGTTACTGATCTGTCCAAAATAGCAAAATATGTTCCCAAATGCATATTTGAAAAACTTCCAGTTTTAAAGGGACAGGATTATGTGAAATTGACTTTTTTGAGTTTTGCATCATATTATAATGTTAATCTCTCATCAAACATACCTGTAGTGTTGTTTGATTCCTTCATGCGTATTTAAGAAATCCTTTAATCTCCGTAGCAACCTGTGCAAACCGCCTGGTTGGACCTAGCCCTGCCTTCGAGGCGCAGCTCCTCCTCAGAGCTGCAGCTTCCGCCTCACAGAGCACTCCTCCCCCACTCGGCTCCTTCAGACTAGCCAGCAGCAATTAGCAAACATCTGGTGGAACTGCAGATCTCCTGAGCTCATTATAGGAGCTACTTGTCAGAAAAGTAAAAAACTTTGCTAAAGGATTAAGAGGAGCGATGTCGTGATGACTTCCTGAAGGAGGAGTTTCAGAAAGAGCATGAATTTTTAAAGAAACAGAGACCCAATTTCATGGCATTAAATTACAAAGTAAAATTTCCTTTAAGTCATATTTTATATGTAGTTAAGTTTTTAATAACTGAAGTTTATATAGTTGCATGATTATTCTATGAAATGGCACTGTGTTCCCCTTTAACATAAAGGCTAATAAGCTGCTATTTTCCGTAGCTAATTTGAGGCGTAGTATTATGCCTTTGTGCTGTTCTGTTCTGTTCTGTGTAGTATGTTAAGTAGTTTGGCTTCCTGCTCTGATGGAGCCTGCAGTCAGCTGCTTAACACTCACTCTGTTTGTTCTTCTATTCCTGGTTGCAAACACGGCCAAGCATGTGGTTAGCCTGGTGCTCAGCCTTCAGTGATGGTGTTTGTAAACGGTTTTTATCACCCAGCAGGGCTTTTGGTTTTAAACTGATGGCTAACGAAGTCCCACCGGGTTTGTTACTGGAGTCTTCCTCAAACCAAACCTTCCTCTGCAGCCTTTAGATGCATAAACACTCTGCTCACCATCACACGCACCATAAACAGCGCAGTTTCCATCCGCTGTGTCTAATGGGGTTTACTACCCTCTGGAGGTTATGCTGCAATTAACATTAGAAGCTATTAGTGGCTGCGTCCTACCTGACCTTTACACAGTAATGCTCGGCTGCGTTGGATTGGCCAGATGATGGGAGGAACGGAGCAATGAGCAGAGGTTCAAGAGAACCGCGTTCGTGCGTTCTCATGTACAAGATGGATGTAAAGAGGGTTCAGAGGGAGGTCTCACTCTCTCCCTGATGTGATGTTCGGATGCTTATGGTTTTAAATGGACTTCATGTTGGAGCTGAGATGTATCGATGATGCATGTTAAGAGTATTTTAGGCTGAAGTATGATGACATTTACAGTAAGGCTTTTCCACAAAGTATACAGCAGTTAGTGCAGAAATGCTGCGTCGTCAGTGGTTGTATTAGTCCAGACTCCCTGGCACCTCGTCCACATGAGAAGTTAGAGGGTCTGCTTGGTTGGAGAAGCCAAACTTTGGTTTGAAATCTCGTTGCAAATCATGAGATCATCTGGTAAAAACATTGAGAACTGCAGGATCCTTCAGCTCTCTGGAAGTTTGAGCTGCTTGTTTTGTGTTTACAGCCCACAGCATTTACTGTTTTGCCTCAACGTTCCAGTCACAAGAACACAGAAATCCTCTTTGTTTTCTCATTTATTGAAGCGGTGAGGTGAAACGGCTTAAAAACAGGACGATGTGGGTTTGAAAACAAAAGGAATCGGTTCCAAAGAACTGAAGAATCCTGCTGAGCAACTTCACATCTGCCTTTTAGATAATATCACTGGAACTGGGATTAAATTTCCTTCATAATTTGGATTTTACTGAGATCTTTTTGCCACCTAAAATCATTTGTTATTCTTAATTTTTATTTTTCAGTTTTAAATGTGATATGCTGCTTTAGAGTTGCTATGCCTACAGTAATAATCTGTCAGCATCAATGATTTTAGTCAACAGGAGTTTTTTTCAATTGATCTATTTGATTTCTTTGATTTGGTTTCTGGTTCTTTCTGATTCAGTTGTTGGAACTTCAACCTAAATAGAAACATAATAATAAAAACTAACATTTCCACATCAGAGTATTTTAACTGTATTCATAAACTATATGCAGTAAATGTGACAATAAAGCTGATTTACAATAACAACATTAAAAACTGACTATTCTCATTACAGAGTCATATTAATATTTTATTTTTAAAGCATGCTAAATATTTAAGCTATTTATTTTTAAATGTTTATATAACAAGGATTTTATTTTATTGTGGTAATATTTATGACATGCAATAAAAACCAAACTTAGCCAACTGATTTTTTGGAGGAAAGAAATTAATCACGAACATTAATCATTAATACATCTCTCAGGATTAGCAACAGAAAACATATTTTTATTGGTATTTATATTTCTAAACTATTAAGACCAGGTTGATTTTTGCTGTTTATGCACAATTCAATGTTCACTGTTCCTCCCTGTTCCGGGTTTTGTTTTCAGAGACTTTGACTGTCTGGATGAGGAGAACCATGAGAGGAACAATCAGCTGGCGTTCGACGTGGCAGAGAAGGAGTTTGGCATTTCGCCATGCATGACCGGCAAGGAGATGTCCTCAGTGGTGGAGCCAGACAAGCTCTCCATGGTCATGTACCTCAGCCAGTTTTATGAGATGTTTAGAGACACAGTGCCACCTGGAGGTGAGTGGCACTATAACACTTGTTTTTGTGACTGATTTTGTTTGGTTCGTTTGTTTTCAGGGTTTGTATGGTTGCTAAAATCCTTGATACTTTCAACTAGGCGCTAACTAAGTGCTTGATATTCAAACTGCACAGTTTTCCATTAAAGTCCAATTTTGTTCTAAAGCCTAAATTTTAAAACCTCCTACACAATTGAAAACAAATATTACATACACCTAATAAAAAAGACAGACTTTTTTTTCTCACCGTTCGAAGTTGAATTGAACTAAACGTTTCTTATTTTAGGTTAGTTAAAATTAATAAAATTATTTGTATTTTCTGAATGCCAGTTCTGAACTTAGTGAGAACATTTTTAAAGATGTTTTTGAAAATTTCTTTGTATTTTTTGCTTAAGCATATTATTTGAGCAGGAAGTTCATTTACCTTAAAACAATTTGTTTGGATTGTTTCAAAGTAATTAATATTTATTATTTCTAATGTTCATCTTATATTTTATACATTAAGCAACATTAAAGTATAATGAAATTGGGTTATTTTTTGTTAAATTGGTGATTTGTTCTCAGATTAATTGGGTGTACAAAGTGAGTCATTTCAAAGCATATTATATTTTAGTTTCTTGTTTCTGCTGTAGAATGTAGAATATTATCACAAGACATCATTAATAACAGTGATGAACATCACATAATTGTGGATTAAAATTATCTTCTTTTTTTTTTCACTTGTATTGTTTTTATCTCCAAAGTGTACTGGTGGAAAGGTTTCAATATATCTCTTAAAATGTGTGAAAATTGCTTGAATTTTACTGTGGGAAAAGTGTTCTGCTCCATTTCTGATGCGATCTACTTTTATGCCTTTGAATCTGTTTAGATAACCACAACCTGAGTCCAGAGGAGAAAGCTGCGCTGATTTCCAGCACAAAGTCTCCCATCTCCTTCCTCAGCAAGCTGGGTCAGAGCATCGCTATTTCCAGGAAGAGAAACCCCAAGGTAAAACACACCAAAAAAAACCTAAACTGCAACACCTTCAGCTCCTTTTTTCAACTCTTCATCTTTAAGCTCATGCTTCAGGCCAAAATAACACCTAGCACTTTGTAAACAGGATAAAAAGGAAAAGGATGTGGACGGTTTGGGCAAAAGGAGGAAAACCAGTCAGTCTGAAGATGTGAGTCTGACAGAGAAGCTTGTGATTGTTAGTTCAGACGTCCATCCATCTGGAATGAACTAATTATTCTCACTTGACCAAATCTGGATTATTTTGCTTCTCCAAAGGAGGACGTTTCCAGGTCCTGTCGGGAAGAACGGCCGTCTGTCCCTGCTGTCCTGTCAGAGAGAAAAATGGACTGTGCTGCTGCAGGAAACCACAACAAAGTGAAGGTGATGGCCACCCAGCTGCTGGCCAAGTTCGAAGAGAACGCCCCGGCTCAGCCTTCAGGCCTCAAACGACAGGTATGCAGGAAAAATGCAGGATGTGTTTTAATCCTCCTGCAGCTGCAGGCGGGACATGGTCACATCTGGTTTGATGTGACAGAGTCTTCTGTTTGACGCGGCCGTGCAGTAGACCACGGTATTAATGAGCTGAAGTCCAGAACGCTACCGATCAAGCAGATGATTGTTTCTGGGTCATGTGGGCGACCTCGCTGTGCTGACTGGACCTGAATGCACCGTCTGATTCACAGTGCTTTGGTTTGCTGGCTGCTGATGATGTGTAATGTGAGGAACAATGGGAGGGTTAAGTTTCCGAACAGGAGACATGTCAGCTCCTGGGTTTCCTATGGAAACATGGAGTGGATTAAACTGGGAAAAACTGCATAAGAAATCCCTGTGTTGAAACTGCTTCTGCTTGGATTCCTTTGCACATCCCAACCTAATGTGAAAACACCAGACTATCTTCACCACAACCTCGTTAAAGCATCCAATGGGTGTAAATAAAGAAGGTAGGAGACGTTCCTAAATGAGGCTCTATAAACAAAACTCTCTACAAATAGTCAATATTTTATATCAAAATTAGTGGTGGGACTCGATTAACATTTTTAACCAAAATAATTGCAGCATATAATTAATTAATCACATTCTCATTGAACACCATATTCTGACAACATAACCAACATTCTCAATTCAAAAACCCTTTTTAGTGCTGAATTATTGAATAGACACATAAGAACAGTGTTATATATTGTTTTTAATCTGTTCTTCAGATTATTCAACCATCAGATTAGAGCAATGTGTTTTTCTATCATTCAGCTTCCCAGTGTTTCAGTGACTCCTGATCATTTGTGGCTCTTCTTTAAAAATCTGGGCTGTGGACACTGACATTAGCGTTAGCTGCTACATCTTTAGCACTGAGATGTTATTTTAGGCTTTCATAGCTGCGCTGATAGGCTAACTCGTTTTAGTATAACTTTAACACAGTAATAGTCTTTTCCACTATCTCAGATCAGTTGATGAAGCAGAATTTAACCGTGTTAAAATCTCGGCATTATTATTGTAACTGCATGTAAAACCTGGCTGAGGTTGATAATTTAATCCCACATTATGGGATTAAATTAAACCATGCAATCTCCATGCTTTACAGCTTATTACTGCTGTATCCGAACTCTGTGTGGAAAGGGTGTTTCTTTTACCTTATCTTAAAAAAACAAGGCTCTTTTTAGGTTAGTTTTAAGGAAATTCTTCCTGTTGAGAATGAATTGAAGTAACAAGTTAAACCTTTTGCCAAGATAATTTACAAATGATGGACCAAACACATTTCCTATGTTTTTCTCTGTTTATTTAGATTCATCTCCTGTATGACATTCCTTCTGCATCTGCTGCCTGATATGTTGACACCATCATCATAAACTCTTTATTTTCTCCTCCACACATCTGTGACTCTTTTTTTGTCTGTTTTCTCCCTGGCCTCTCCTCACCTCCTCTCTGTGGACCGTTCCATGACGCCTTGCATGATTGTTCTGTCTCTCATTCTGGCCATTGCAATGTTTGCCTGACCATTAAAGGGGGACTCTCTGCCCAACCTGGACCACATTTTGCCCCTTTGCCCTCCACCAAACCCTGTGAACGAGCCAGTGCGCCTGGCTCCTGTCCCTGCATGGAGAAAGGTAGCTGCAGATCTGATTAACCAGCAGGGAGGAAGCTGTGCTGCGTTGTGTGTTTGTTGAGAGAACGTTGTGTCTGTCGTGCTATCTCTTCCGTGCTTGTTCTGTTCTGATTCAGAGACGCACCCAACAGCAGGAGAAGCTGAGCATTCGCTACAAAGAAATGGTCAAATGTCAGACGCTACCCAGCCTAGGGGATCAGGTATGGTTAATTAGCGCCGTAGTTCTCCAGCCCTTAGAAACTCTTCACATCCTTAGATGATGCATCATAGATCAAAGTTTGTAGAGCACAATATAGAATGTGCACATTTAGTGTACAAGGATAAACAGTTCTGCAGTTGCATAAAAAAAATACTGTTATGAGATCGATAACAAGTGATGCTCTGATCTGCCGATACTGATTTTAGCCAGTTACGATTTCCAATATCGACTCTTTCTAATCACATTGAGGCGCCAAGACGTATTGGAAGTACAGGATTTTTCTCTGGTTGTTTCTCCCAGGATAGCCTTGGCTTCTACTAATGATTAGATGCGTACCTTTGCCGTAATATTTGATTTCATCTTGCTAATCTTACTTATGTATGAAGTATATGAACGTTAATATTCTTACTCTGTAGAAAAGTGTTTGCTGCAAATACTCAGAGATCCTCCAGCCCTTTGTCTGCCAGATTGACGGCTCTCCATGGCCGCCATATCTTTCCTCATCAAATGGTTTTCAATAAATTACACGTTTAGTTTGCATCCTTGTCTGTTTGTGCAGCTGATCATGCAGCACTCTATAACCATTTTTCTGTGAAATCAACGAAGTAAGAGCGATATTAGACGACAAACTGTGTGGCTTTACAGGAGGGAACACGCTCATTGATTGTTTGGAAGTCCGTCATGACGAGTCGCCTTGGAGTCATAAACCATTCAGACAAATGTCCGATTGCGGTCGCATTTAATTAGTAGTGTGAAATCCACCGCGTTATCAGATGGATTCTTCACACTGAACTCTTGTTAGTTTGACTAGGAAGGCGTGAATGCGTAAAAAAGTGAATTTTGGTCTGCCTACAAACCTTTGTCTCAGTTCGCTTGAGGTGAATTCTTCGTGGTTTGAATCTAAGCAGATTGGTGACCGTTCCAAAAACAGGAAGAGGACTACACCGCAGGGCATTCTGGGTAAATACAACCAAAACAAACGTCTGGCACTAGCAGCAGAAAAGAAAAATCCTACAACCGCTGAAGTCCTACGCCACTCTATTTTTGTTTCCATTTTGTGAAAAAGGAAGTTGAGCTCAGTGTTTTCTTCGTTTCCTTCAGTGGTTTTTGGTACAGCGCCCCCACAGACGAGGAGGGGAACAGGTTTTTTAAAGGATTTGGTTGGTGTCTCAGTGAGGTGTGAAAGAGAACTGTAGCAGCTGAAAATGTAACAAATGTTGCAACTTTGATCTCCAATCGAAACAAATCCCTGTGTGTGTGAGGGGTGTGTGTGTGTGTGTGGTTGTTTTTCATTGGTGTTAATTAGTCTTGGTTGTAATTGTTGCAGCCCAACTAAAAGCTCACTACAGTTGTTTTCCTATCCAACTTGTCGATTCACCCCACATCTGGTTTAGAAGCTCTGCTGCATTTAATACTATAATAAACTTTTGGTTTATTATGACTTGTTTTCTTCACTTATTTACTTTTGCACATCTTATCGTTTTATTCTTCCTCTCCTGAATTTGCTGTTCCTGTCCCTCACTTTTCAAGGCCAGAAGCGCTGCAGATCAAACGTCCAGCTCGGGCTCTCGGAGCTGCCCAAAGAAAACCATTCTGCTCCCTTCCTCCTCCTCCACTTCCTCGCTCTCTCTTCACTCAGAGGTGACATAAAGTCTGCTGTTTGTTTCTATTTGTCTGCCTCCCTTAGCTATAAATCTGCAGCAGACCTTCCCCTAGCCTCCCTTTAGCCTCCCTTTACTCCAGCTGCTCTCCGTGTTTTCCCGTCAGTGTCACGTTAACTTTGTGGAGAGATCAGGTTGTCTGTAAAAGATGGGGAGAATTGTTTTTAGAAACCCTTTTCTATTCGTTTCTGTTTTCAAGAATTTACCCTCAGAGGAAGAGGAGCTTGAATACTATGAAAGGCCTCTGACACACAGGGTACAGTACTGCATCTCTATAAGATGTTAAAAACCTGTTAGAGCCAACCCTGAAGTCTCACCAGAGCTCCTTTAACAGGAAGGGAAGCAGTCACTCACAGTTGACCTCGCTCCCATTCACATCCCTGGTATTCAGGAGCGGGCCGACCGCCTCATCTCCAAGTTTAAGGGCAAAGCTGATAAATCACCAAAGGTGCTCAGCATGCATGGACATTCTTCTACCTTTGGGCTCATTTGTTGCACAGATCAAAACTTTTCTGCTGAGTCTGCACATCTAATTTCCCCTTTCAACCTTCCTCTGTCTCCCGGAAGCCTAAGAAAAAGCCATCCCGTTTCTTTTTAGAGCAGTGGTTCTTGACCCGAGGCCTGAGTCAGAGCCCAGTGTCACCTCTGTCCTCCTCTGAAGCTTCCAGAAAGGTCAGACTGAGACTCACCCTCTGCAGTGCTGAAAAATAACAGTTTTCCTTGAAAATAAAACTGTAATTGAAGTTTCACCTTAATTTTTCACATTCTGAGTTTATTTAAAGTGAAGTCTAGTTTTGTAAGACATGCTTGTGCCGTATTTGCCTACTAATCCTTTGGCATCATGTACACACCCTGCTTTAAATTACTGCATGAATGAAAGGCTCAGTTTGCGCCACAAGCTAGGCTAATTGATTGAGAAGTTTGAATCTTGGTGCTTTATTCCTGCAGTTCCCCTTGGTAACTAAATCAATTGCTTTTCTGCAGGAGCCAGTGAGGCCTCTGGACTCTGAGCAGATGCCCATATATGTGCTTAGTATTCAGGAAAGAGCCGAACAACTTGAATTTCAGTTGGAAGGCAAGCAAGTCGGGCCGCAGGTGAATCCCCCATTCAGCTGAAAATAGTAAATGAAGAATGTCTGATGCGTATTGATGACAGAAAAAGGATGTAGTGAGCATCTTTGCAAAGATCATCTATGCAGGAAATTCATAGAACTTTGTAGAAGGAAACGGGTCAAGAGAGTCCAAAAAACGCCTTTTGGAACTATTTAGCAGTTTAGATTGTAAATGAAATCAATTTTCTTTCATGTAAACTAAACCCATGAAAACTTTCCTCTCTCCCTCTTGAGCCAAAGAAAAAACCCTCTCGTTTTTTTATGGAGCGATGGCACCTGGCCCGCGCCCAGAGCCCCCCCGACACCCCCCCGTCCGCCTGCTCCAGACAGGTAGTCGTTTCGCACCTGGAGGGCACGGATTGCTGATGCTGACACACTGCACCTGCATTTGGTGTTCCAGGAAGATGCATCACCACAGTTAGCTTCAAAATGGCTTAACACGACTAAACTCACTGCAGACTTTCATCCTGCTGAGAAATGAAAATACAAACTGAGCTGCAACCTGCTGCACATTGATTGTTGTTGCTGTGATTAATAATTGTGTTGTGTTTTTCTGTAACTGTGGCTCTGAACTCTAAATATTATCACCACAGAAAGCGGTTCCATTCATCTGTACTGGCAGTTCTCATTCTGCAGTTGCAATAAATTCTGGTGCTATAGTGGATAAAAATTGTATCTGAGAGGTTTAATAGGATAAAATCTTATTGTACTGAAGATATTTGTGTCAAATCTAGATGAACTATCAGCTTTAGTTAAGAGCAGGAAACTGGCTTCCATTTTGCTTTTGGTTTTCAGTCCTTGTTAAAGTCATTAAGTAAATGTGTTTGTGTGTGTTTTATTTGAGCATTTCTCACTTTGTAAAGCCAATTTTTTCTAACAAATAGTACATTGTAAAGCTAGGCCTCCACAAGGTTGCTGTTTATGGATAATATTAAGGATTGAGTTTATGTTAGGTTAATTGTTAGTTATATATGTACTAGTAATGGTTTGGTTTAGGCTAAAGGTCACAGTTAGAGTTCAGAGATGAATAGAAGTCAATCCAAAGTCCTTGTGAAGGTAGAAACAAATAACGTGTGTGTTTTATCATCTCTGTGTGTGTGTGAGTGAAAAATGCTGCTTCAAGTGACTGTGGAAGCATAATCCATATGCATTGCAGAAGCACTGATTAGATTCCTGTTTAGAAACTTTGTTAATTTATTTTGTCATCTGTGAAGCTCAAGCTGAGACATAGTGATAAACTTCAAGTGTTTATTTCTGTTGATTTGAGTAAATATGTCTTGCAGCCAAAATTCAGCTTCTCTGAAATGGATAATATTATGTATGACTTACAAAAAAAAAAAGGAATGTTTAGTGGAAGGAAAAATGCTGTGGCATTACGGTGCTGAGAGGCCAAAACTCCTCCCATTTTGGAGGAACATGGGGAGTGTCATGATGATTTGATAATCCATGTTGTCTTCTCTTCCTCTAGGATGTTTCTGGTCCAAAATAAGTTCAGGATATGTTAAAGAACGTCGTGTTTCTGTCTGCTGACAAGTTTCACAGGCAGGGCTAATTTAAGTCCCAGTAGGACTAGGGTTAGGGTAGGTGTTGGTACTGTTAAAAGTACCAATACCTGGTAACCATGGCAACACCCACAAAACAACCTGACCCGATCCCTACATAGAATCTATGTGGTGACAAGAGACACCAGAACCAAAACGCTAGAGGTCAGTGTTAAAGCTTTCTGAGCAGCTCAGCAGAGCCGCAGGCTGGCCTCCATGCTGCGCTGCATTGATGCAGAAATTCATGCAAAAGGAGCCCAGACCGTGTCCTGAATGCAGATACCGTCTGCAGATGATCCACTTTGCTTGTGCACTTTTTTCTGCCACATTTTCCTTCCACTCAACTTTCATTTAATGTGGATACAGTGTCTGTGAACAGACAGCTTCGCCTGCAATGACTTCCTGTAGGTTATACCATAATATTTCAACATTAGTAATACTTACTTTAAGTCTGTTTCATGTAAATCTTAAGTTTTCTGAGAAGCTGAATTTGCTGTTTTCTTTGCCATGATGATTAAAACTGACAGAAATATCTACTGGTAATTTATCACTTTGTGTGTAATAAGGGAGTTTCACCTGTGTGAAGGAGTGCAGGAGTTCAGTTGGGTTTCGGTTTGTTGTCATGAGCTGAGTTTTGTTTGCCGTTTGTTCAGTGAGGCGGCTGCAGCTCTTCTTAACGCTTGGTCAGTCAAGCATGGAAACGCAGCTCTGTCGTGTGTCAACTCCCTTTTTCCCTCTGCTCGTACACACACCTTTTCCCTTTTGTTCTCCATGTCCCATTCCTGTCCTCCAGTCATTTGTAATGTTTCTTCACTGTCTCTCATGCTGCTGCTAGCACTTGGTGAGGATGTACACAGGGGGAGTTAGCACCCTGGCTGAGCAGCTAGCCGGCCAGCTTCAGTCTCAGGAAGAGTCCAAACCCACACATGTACCAGAAAGGAGGGATTTGGTAAGCATGTTGTCTGTAGGGTAGAAAACACCAAAGCAATCCTTTGTGCTTAATCAACTGACTAATTATTACAAATCATCCACCCACAGTTTGACTGTTCTTCTTTTATTATTTAGAAAGAACATAAATACTCAAAAGGGTTGAATCCCAAACATTTTGCAAGTGCGCAATCTGAGCTGTTTTGGCAAAAAACAAATATGGAATATTTATGGCAAAACAGTGACAAGACTCAATAAAATTAATGAATTGTGTCAGGAATGTCAAAAGTTTTTGTCTTTATGCTGCGTCATTTAGGAAATAAAACATTTGGAAAACATCAGAGCGGATTTTTTTTTTTTTTTAAATGTTGTCTTTCACAATTTAGTATCCGATTCCCAATCCTTGTTACTTTGGGGTGATCTGCCAGAAATCTTCAAGGCCCACATCAATGAGTTCTACATTTCCTGAATCCCGACAGATTCCTGCGTTTCCATGTGTGATATGAGGAGAAAGAATGAAAACTGAGGATGTAAGCAGGAGTCGCTCAGGGATGAGCAAATTTTTATAAAGCTGGAGAGACACTGTAGCATCAGAAGAATTCTGACATTGAAATCCATGATGAAAATGAAATACGAGCAAAACATTGGAGAGGGACTCTATGAAAATGGTAAAAGATATGAACAAGCAGAGATATGCAGAAGTAGTTGAAGAATATGACTGCATTTTAAAGTCTCTAGGTGAAAGTATATGGAAGTAGGTCACTTTTCATTGTTGTATTTCATTTAGAAAGGACATAAATACTCAAGGATTGAACTCATAATAACCTGGCTTTCCCTTTTGTTCTGTGTTTTCATCTAAATGCTGATGCGACTGTTTTTCTTGCAGGGTTCTTTCAGGAAAGAGTTCCCCGTCAACATTGGCGGCAGCGACGTCTGCTTCTTCTGCCGGAAGAGAGTCTACGTCATGGAGAGGCTGAGCGCGGAGGGGAAGTTCTTCCACCGCAGCTGCTTCAAATGCGACTACTGCGGGACAACGCTGCGACTTTCCTCCTACGCATTTGATGTGGAGGACGGTGAGGCCAACACTCAAAAGCATCATGCTGTTATTTTAGATGCACACACACACAAGATTCCTCGGCTTGAGTGTTACTGAACCAACCCAGAGACAGTTGGAAATATTTCAGCTGCTGGTGAAATAAAAGGAACTTTTTTTTTCCTGAAAACAAAATTACTTGAAAATCAGAATGATAAACGAGATGAACTGCAGGGTTTGAAGCAGTGTAACTCTGCTGCCCTCTAGTGTCAGTTTTGAGCAATGTGTGTGTGAACAAGCTCCTTTTTAAATCACAGATTTTTTTTTTGTTAAGAATTTAACTGATAAATAGTTTCAAAACGGGTTTTTTTTTCATACAATGTATCCTGTACAATTTTCCCAAAAAATAACTGACAGTGTAGTGTTGCATTGTAGGCAATAAAATGTTTATTTTCTTATTTAGGAAAGTATTGTAAGTATTGTATTTTTTAACGTATTTCTAATATTTCCTAAAATAAGCTTAAGTGGTAAAATGAAAAACCGCAGAATGTGGCAATTTTTTTAATGCGAATAATAAATGGAATAATCAATTTCTTAAATAATCGCTAGCTGTAGCCCTAGTTTAAATTACACCAAAGTTTATGTTTTTATGTCCTTTTTTCAGTTAGTTTTTCATCTAATAGTTATTTTTCAGTTGAATTGTTCAATGAACTCTGGAATTATAGCAAGTGTGCTGATACTTTTTCTTTAATCTAACGTTTAAAAATGCAGAAATCAGAACATTAGTTTGTTTGTGTCGGGGTTTACAGTCTGTGCTCTCGCCCTGAACCTGCCGGTCCTGTGATCGCGGACCTTCTCTCTCTTCGAGGTTTCCATTGTTCTGACGGACAGGCAGCAGATTGTTGGGTGAGACAGAGTAGCTGTTTCTCACTGTTTTCTGTGGGATTGCTGCCCACTGAGGGTCTGAGCTGAAACACAAAGGCACTTCTCTTTTATTTTAATTTGCACACAGTCCACCTTCTGCAGAACATTATTCTGTTTCATGTGATTATATTTTCTGTTCTTCTCTTTTTCTTCCAGGGAAATTTTACTGCAAGCCTCACTACTGTTACCGACTGTCTGGTTACGCCCAGAGGAAGAGGCCGGCTCCTTCTCCTTCTCCCGCTCCGGTCTCAGCTAAGGTGCCTCTATTTATTAATTTTTTTTACGCTGATTAATGCGTCTTCCTTCCTTACAAAATCAGACAGTTGTTACACTGTGGTTTGAAGAATCACATGTTTTCTGGATCGCAGGAAAACCAGATGCCCCTAACTCCGATTCAGACCGTGGACGGCCCCAGCAGGGCGGCGGCGGCGGCTCCCTCGGCTGAGATCCCGCCCTCAGGTACCAGATTTTCCTCTGTAGATGTGGTGGCTGTGTCCCGCCGTCTGGCCGTGGGGGTGGGAGTCCCTCTGCGCGCCCTCCGCTACTCCCTGTCCTGGACTTGTCACCAGGTGGCGCTCAACCCCTTAGATTCTCCCTTCCTTTGCACCTACTGCATCTACCTCTTCTGCTGTTTCACTGTCAACATCCTTCTGAGCCTCCTCTAGCATGAAACCTCCTTTTGATTTGATCTCACTCTGTTTTAGTCTCTACTCACTAATTTGAGGGAGATTTAAGGATTACTAACGGAACTGGATGTGTTCATGTTGATCTTTTTTTTTTTGGTTAATTTATTCCTGAAGACGCATCATCCACATCTCCTTTTGCCAATTTAGGATTTGTAATTGGCAGAGGAAGTTAGGTAGAGGTCTTGTAGTAAAATCGTAGAGTTGAATGGTGCATTATGAATCTTTTTCTCTTGGCTTAGAAATTCAGGTGAGCTGATCAGGATTCCTGCTGATCAGCTCTTCAGGCAGCTGTATTCCATTTTAACTGAATCATATTAATTTAAAACCCACTAAACTATCAGCTGCTTGTGGTTTTCTGCCTGTTTTTATGAAGATCCAAGCCAAGAGTCCCTGTTTTGTGTTTGTAACCTTGCACTAGCCTGTGACTGCTCTTTTTTTAGCTCTACCTCCTCCTTGTGTGATGTGTTTCCTTTCATGCGTGCTGTGTGATCTTCTCTTTTCTCTGTAAGCTGTTCTGCACCTAAACATTACCCACCGTGCTGTAATGAAGTGCCTGTATCAGTGCTTTGTGAGCTTTACCTTTCCCTCTCCTACTGGAGCATCTTAAAACTGGGAGCTTTGTTAGTGCTGGAAGCTGTGCCCTCTGATTGGCTGATTTTTATCCCCCTTTCAAAGCTTTGTTTTTTCTCAGTGCAGCGTAACATTTCTGCATGTTAAATAGGACTAGATGCAGCTAAATAATGAAGACTTTGCTGAAAATATACAGAATATAAACAAAAGTATCGTTTTTGGTTTGTGCAAACTTTGTGCTTTATGTCTTATCTTAATTAAAGAATTAATTTAAATGTTTGATTAATTACTTTCTTCTTAAAGTTTAAACTATTGAAAGGGTTCTTTATTTCCCATTAAATGTTGCCTGATTTGTGAGTCTAGCAGCAGATTTGAGTACTTTGGTTCTCATCTTTTCTCATGAGAGATTCCAGCCCATATCATCACACTGGTTCTACCAACAGCTGTTAGCATTGGTTAGGTTTGAAGTTGCTGCAACCAGCAAACTCAGCTCTGCTGCTCAGTCCACAGACATGGAACCATTTAAGGGTAAATTAGCCACTGATCTATGAGATTTATTGTTATCAAACATAGTTAATATATATATATAAAAAACATCTAAAAACTGATTTTTTTTACATTTTAGATACATTTAGATAATGTAGGATGCTTGTAAATAAAATAGTATAAGAATAAAAATGGTGGTTTAGTTTAATATTGGTGTTCAGATATAAAGAAATCACGACATTTAACCTTTAAAGTAATTGCGTTATGGTATAATAACGTATTACAAATTATTATCTTAAATAATTTGGAGATAGCTTAGAGTGTAAGATATTTTACATGAGATGTTATATTTTATTTGCATCATTTGAAAACAAATACACAAAGTCCTTCAGTTATTTTCACCCCAGGTCAGGGCCGGGTTTAGAAGGATGTTGGTCCCTGGGCTGCAGCCATATTTGGTGCCTCGTCCCAAAACAGCAAAAATCTTGTATTATAGGTCTGTACATCAGCATACGGTGGCTCATTTTGTTCCTAAAAAGATGGGCTATAATTTGCCTGAATAGTATTTACATGTAATATGAAGTGCAATATTTGCTAAACATTTATGTGTATTTTAGCCATTTCCTGATTTCTGAAGATCAGCACATCTCCCCTATTTGAACATGTTCTCTTGTCTTTCCCCTTTTGAAGAGTTCTAAAGAGAAATGGGGTCTTTTGTTACTGGATATTTATACCGCAGAAAAACAGGAATTTGCTCACTAACAATCAATTATTTACTTCTTCATATGAAATTATTGGGAAAATTTGATTCATTTAGTGATAAAATGTATCGTAAGTATTTTTCAACATAACAATAAAAATTAAAACCAGATAAAAGAGGAATATAAAAATAATTCCAGCTTTATTGGCAATAGTTTAATTTTAAAGAAATGCTTCAGTTATATTTACTTAAAATAAATTAATTTGATGTTAATAATTGTAAGAATTAAACAATTCATCAACAATGAATAAACTTAGTACAAGGATCAACACAAAATTAAACATCCCAGGAAAAAAAACTGAAATAAAACAAAATCAGAGATGGTCAAAAAACAGATAATAAGGAATTTTAAAATGAAAGTGTCAAAAAAACAGATAATAAGGGATTCAATATGAAAGTGTCATTGTGTTGCACCTTTTCCTGAATCCTCAGTTGATTCGGTTGCCAGATTCAAGGTTCTGAGGCATCAGAATCTTGTTTTAGTTCAGAATTCATTCACACTTTGTGTGATCTGAACAGTTTTAAGGTTTGCTTTTCAGGATGGGATTAAGGAAAGGCACCAGCCTTTTGTATTAAACTGTAGCATAAGATAACTTTAGTGTGTTAAGATTACATGTTTGTTTTTATTGTTTGCTGTAGGAATATAATCTAATCCAATAAATTCAAAAGCGAAATTGTTGTGTCCTTGTGGGTTTGTCCTAACGTTGGTGTGAGCCGTTTGAATGGAGATCAGGTGTAACAAAGCCTGGAGACTGAAATGATTAGTCTGATTATTCGTGATTAATTGATTATTGAGATAATCGTCAACTATTTTGGTAATTTATTAATTGTTAACTGGAGTATTCAGTCTCAAAAGGGCAATTTACTGTAAGAAAAAAACATATTCAGGGGAGGAGTTAAGATAAAACTACAAGAAATATATACATACTGTATTTAAATTAAACTATTTTTGTTTGTAAATATGTTTTAGGCAAAACTCCAGTTTTAGCTTCACTCAGTTCAAATTTACTAAAGGAATGCTAAGTTATTGAATTTTAAGCAATAAAACATTTTTTTCTTATTTAAAAGAGGAATTGAATTATTTGTTTATTTACATATTTCTAATGTTTTAAAAAGGCATAAGGAGTTAGATGAAAAATCAGTAGAATGTGCCATTTTTTAACTCTGATTCATGTCCAGTTTGTCTCTGTTGGAGTTGGTCCTGCATGGCGCCGTTTCTCCTCTCCTGCATCCAGTCGATTCTCAGCCGTGTGTTTTTTGCTCTTTTTCTTCCTCCGGCTCGTTTCCACCCTGGGGTCTGCGTTTAACGCCGGACCACAGCACCGGAGGTCAACGGGGTGCCGGAGCCCAGCATGGCTAAACGTCTCCGTGGAACCCCGGAGAGGATCGAGCTGGAGAACTACCGCCTGTCCCTGCAGCGGGAGGAGGAGCTGGAGGAGGTGCCGGAGGAGACGCTGGCCGAGCACAACCTGAGCAGCGTGCTGGACAAAGCCACCGACGTCGATTTGGGCTCCAGGTTAGATCCTGTGAATTAAAGCGTTAACTCTGCTTAATTCACGCTCTTTTAAAGCCATTAGTTTCTTTTTTACGCGCTGTGAATTTTAGGTTTCTGTACTTTTTGGACGTCTTCTGCGCTGCAGTTTGAACGTCGTTTCCTTCTCTGTTTCAACTGTTTCTCTATGGGGATAATTTCTCCGGTTTTTTACTAATGTAATCTGTGAAAAGAACTAAACTCTCTCTGCACTGGAAAAACCCTGAAATTAGTTTACTATTATTAACAGAACAACAAAGCAAAGCATCATTTTAAATGCAGCTATTCACGACTGAAGCAACACTAAACTGCTACGATATTATTGCTGGACAAAATAAGCGAAAAACTTATCACAATATAAGCATTTAATATCATTTGATGTCGATAACTGTTAATATTGATAATTGTTGATTAGTTTTTTGTTTTAAATACCTGAAATACTGGCATACTGTCGGCGTGACTTTTCTGTTTTATCCACAGTGTTCACTCGATTTCATTGTTTTTTATTTTTAAGCAGCTATGAGGCGAAACATGAAACTGAATCCTGCACAAGTTAGGTTGTTGCTAAGCAAATAAAGTCTGAGTTAGTTGATGCCACCCACCTTGCTTAATGAGAGGTTGAGCAGATAAATCCATCTCCCAGAATGCTGTTAGGTTCTTAATCAGAGTTCAGTGAATATTCTTTAAATTGAATATTCTATCAGATGTACTGTCTATTGATCTTGATCAATTGTCTATTGTGATTTATATTGTTATTGATGAATTGTCCTTTTTCTTTTATTTTGGTTTGTAATTTTTGTGCTTTGCTTCTTTATTTTCTTAACAGTAGCTCTGAGTCTGACATGGAGGAAGAGGATGAGCAGGAGGAAGAGGCAGAGGTGGAGGAAGAGGCGGAGGTGGAGGAGCAGCCGGCCAGCCCGTCGGACCTCGGTGGCGTTCCCTGGAAGGAAGCCGTGGAGCTCCACGCCAAACTGCGAGGCGGTGAGCTGGAGGACGAAGCTCTGGCGGATGCTGCCAGCAGGGATGGAGACGTGGAGGAAGACGAGGAAGAAGAAGAAGAGGAGGAGGAAGATGAGGAAGAATCCAGTGATGGTGATTTTTTTTTATTATTTATTTGGTCGTTTTTTCTAGTCTAATCCTGTTTTTATGTATGTTTACATCATGTTCACACTGTTGTCAAGACAAGCCACAGCTCCATCTGCTGTTTGTCAAAAGAAGTGTTTTGTCTAAATGTCACCTTCATCGCTGTCCTCATCCTGTTACTTTCTGTCTTTACCCCCCTCCTCCTCCTCCTGCTCCTCCTCCTCATCCTATGTGTATATGTGTACTGTTTTGGGTGTTTGTCTCCCCCTGCTGTCAGAGGGGGATTACTGCCCCTGGGACAGAGAGCTGCAGTCAGGTCTGTGGCTGGAGAAGCACCTCACTGATGAAGAGGATGTTGGTAAATTCAAAGGTAGCAACAGAAGTGCTTGCGGTGGCGTTTTCAGAAAGCTGACATAACTCTGGCTGATTTCAGTTCCTAAGCTTCTCTACTCTAGGCGCTCCGTTTCTGTTGCTGTGTTTTTGTTTTTGTCGTGGTTTGTTGGTTGAAGTTTTTCCATTTCTTTAAAATTAAAAACTAGGCATGGGTCGGTTAACAGCATCAGAACCGCTAAAACGTTCTGTCATAACTGTAGCGGAGATACCTGAGAGGGTCGTAATGCAGCACAGCTTCTTCCCCACATGTTACTGCACACAGCAGGTCAGCTGGCTGAAAGAAAAATTCACAACCTTTCTGTCACCCACAGAAAGGAAAAACTCCCTTTAGCAACTCGATGAGCAGCTGTTTTAAAACAGCAGTTGGCCACAAACGATATGTCTTAAGCTGTTCTTAAAGAGACAGAGACCAATTTCAAGGCATCAGATAAGGCTTTGTTGCAAAGTCAGACTTCCTGTAAGTTGTTTTGATATTTAAAGCGTTTCCATAACAACTGAAGCTCACTTGATTGTGCTAAAAAATGAGACTACATATCTGGAAAATACATAATACTTTAAACTCTGAAATATCCCTTTTACTGATTTACTGCCTTGTTCAGCACAGATGGCTGTAAACACACATCTGTAATTTAGACTTTATTGCAGTTTAACAGAAAAAACGAGCTGTAGACAAGTTTGAGCTGGTTTTACTCAATAATATAATGGTAAAAAAATCAATCATTTCAAAAAGCCTCAACAACACTACATCTAAACATGTGACCGCCTGACTGCAGCTGTTTTCTCACAGGTTTAAATATCATTGTGTCATAATATTTTAGCACCAGTGGGAATAATTGTTGGTTTTCCTTTAATAAATCAACTAATTACATTCTGTTTTATGTTTTTTGTGAATCTGTGATACTTTTACTGACACCGGCCCATGCCTACTGCAGACCATTTAACCTGCTTATTAAAGCCTATTTTTATTTGGCTTTGAAATATTAATCTAATAAACTCCACAGATTCCTCCAGGCGCTGCTGTTATGATTTTTTATTGATTGGCAGCATTGCTGTGTGTTCAACAAATGTGCATTTCTTTTTAACTCAGAATTTTCTTATTTTTTAGAGTTTAGTGTTTTTTGCAGCGTATGAATGCATGCAGACTTCCTGTAACTCTTCCATAAGGAGATCGTTCTACCCCCTCAGTGACTCTTTCTGCCTTTTCTCTCTTTTCATTTCTTGTCTGTGTTTCCTCCTTTGTCCTTGTTTTTCTTCTGCTCATCTTCCTGTCCAATTGTGCGTCTCATTACTGAAAAACACGACAAACGTTTAGCCAGGAACATACAGATCCAGCAGCTCCTCCAGCCGGTGGATCCCAGCGCCATTCCGAGTTTGGCGAGAGCGCGGCGGGATTCTGACCAGGACGGCCCGGTGGGTTCTGAGCCCACTCTTCCCCCCTCCACAGGTAACCCACCCAGAGGCGCCGTCGTCCGGACGCAGTCCCCGCCATGTTGAGGATCTGATCTCATCGCGGCGGTTCTGTTTGAACATCTGTGTGACAGGAGGGTCCACCCTCCACTAACCCATCTGCTATTTTTAACCATCTTTGATTTTGTTTTATATTTTTTTCTGGAATGTTTAATTTTGTGTTGAGCCTTTTTCATGTTTCAGCCAGAGTTGCTGTGTAATGTTCTCCAACCTACTCCCAGTGCACCATGTAACCCCCCCCATCTGTTCCTTTGATATTTTTTGGTTCTGCTTTGTTCTGTTGTGTTCTGCTCAGTTCTTTTCCCATGTGTCTAATTGCTTTGCCGTTATTTCCCCCGCCATCTTTCTGTTGTTCTTCTGGTTTGAGCGTAGCCCCCGCCCACACATCCACCCGACACGAGGCAGTGAGGGTCTGGTTGGAGTCGTTGTCTGGAGGTAGCACAGACCTGAACAGGGATTTGTGTTTTTATCTGTCTGTCGGCTGGCCTTTCCCTGCAGCATGCAGAAAAACTCACGAGCATGCATGCAGCGCCGCAGCCAGCGATCAGACCAGCATCTGTATCTCACCAAGCTTCTCATTTCACCCGCTGCCTTCTGGAAATAAGCTTTCTCTTGGCTTCATGTGCGTTTATTTCACAGAATGAGCTGCTGAGCTCTGAAAACGTTTCCAATGTCTTCAAATGTGTTCAGCTTTTTCACATTTTGTCACATTACAACCACAAACAGCAACGGATTTTACTGGGATTTGATTAACAATCGTTTTCAGCACTTGCCAATGATTCACTGTTAGATTTTGGTCAATTAATCGTATTAATTGTGACGAATTGATTATTGAAGTAATCGTTAACTAATTCCGAAATCAAATAATTATTAACTGGAGTACACAGTCAGAGTTTTCTGAAAGAACAACACAATCAGAGCAATGATTAAGCCAAAACTGTACAAAAAATACAGTTTTTGCATTTAAGATGAAAAACCTTCATTATCTGTAAAATCTGTTCTACCCAGAACTCCTCTAGTGGCAGTTTTAGCTTCACCTGGTATAAATTTTGGAAAGTCTCCTATTAAGCATCTTTTGCTCTCTAGTTATTAACTGGTTATGTGAAAAAACAATCTTTAAATCATCCCTGCACTGTATTGATGTTCAGTCCAGCAGAAAGCGCTGAGCTGTTCACATGTTTGATGTTAGAAGGATTTTTTTGATGCATCCATTGCTTCACCTGATCCAAGTTTACTAAAGGAGCGCTGTTATTGAAGTTCAGGTAATAAAATGTTTATTTTCTTATTTTACAAAGGAACTAAATTATTTGTTTATTTGCATAAGTGGTCAAATGAAAAATCTGCAGAATGTGTTAGTTTTTTAATCTAACTTATTGTCAGAATAATTTATTAGTAAAATATCCATTAGCTGCAGCCCTGTTAATAGTTGGTCTGTCTCATAACATCCCAATAAAATTCATAAAAGTTTGTGTGACACCATGTGAAGTTTGAGGGATATGAATATTTTTGCAGAGCCTCTGTATGTTCACTTATGCAGCAGTTATTTCTATCAGACACTGCTGTGATGGTCCAGATATTAGCAGACCAACTCCTCTTGAACATGCATAAATTACTGGTATGAACCTGTTGAAGTTTCCTTTAATCTGCTGATTAAAAGCATGAATGAGTGAAAAACTCACCGTATTGATGCACAGCCCAACTTCAGTTGAGATCAGACTCACTAGAATGACTAATTCCTTTCCTGTGCATCCATGCATTCATGTGAACAGATTTAGTTTAGTGCATTTCATTAAAGTGATGACTGGAGGAGTGGTTGGACTGAATTATTGCATGAAATGCTTATTTTTTGTTTTCTTGCTTCAGGTTTGTTTGGGGAAAGCAGCGTTTCCTGTAATATGCTGCTTTTGAACAGTTTAACAGTTTAGTTTCTGCTTCTGCTTCGATCAAACATAATGGACGTCTGCATGCATCTTCATCACTAAGTTCACTCTGGTTTTCTTTTGTTCATGAACTACAGATGACAGACTGCAACTGTCATCTGTGCACTAAACCTTTCTTTGGCACATCAATTTCCTAGTGCTGAATGGAGTAAAATGAATTCTGGCTTTGAAACCTATCCATGCTTTTTCAATGATTTATTGTTTTTACTATTTTGTTCAAATTAATCCCTATATCTTTGGAGCAACAGACTTTCTGAGAAAAGTTCATTCAGGCTCTTAGGCTGTCAGGGAATTGGAAAATGTTCTCACCCACTATTGACTTCAGTCAGTCTGTAACAGCCAGATTTCTCATTTCTCTCCATTTTGGTCTCATACCAGAACCGTGTGAGGATGAAGAGCTGGAAGCTGAAGCAGACAGTCCGGACATGGAGCCCGGCACGGAGCTGGACCAAGGTAAAGAGCCGAAGAATCAAACATGTCCGCTAATTTATCTGTTCTTCTTCATATATCAGAATTATAAAAAGAAGGTTATGTATTAAAATATTATTGCTTGTTAAGCAAAAGCATGAAGATACATTGGAAACCTGTTATTTACATTCTTGACACAGAATAAAAATGCATGTTTTTTATTTTTAAGACGGTGAGAAAACATTTGGATGTCTTTTTATTCTGCATATGTAAATATCTGCCATCCATCCATTTACACCCTTGTCCCTTGTGGGGTCAGGAGAGGGGCTGGTGCCCGTCTCCAGCGAACGTTTCGGTTGAGAGGCGGGGTCACTCTGGACAGGTCACCTGTCTGTCGCAGAGATATTTGCCAGTGGCAGCAAATAATCACAGAAACATGAAAAGTTGAATAACTTATTCTACATAAGCTGCAGTAAACGTTGAGTTTGTTCCTTCGCAGCAGCTTCCCTGTTGAATGTGATTGGTCAGATAAATTCAGTCAGTATTTCATTCACCTCAATGATTTCAACTGTTTTGTCCAGATGACATTCCTTCGGATGCAGAAGCTGAGGCTCGGCTGCACCAGTCAGAGCAAGACGAAGCTCCTCCAGAGGAAAACAAGGACACAGAAAGTCTGGGGAAAGACTCCAGTATTGGTACAAAACACAAGTTGTTCAGTCACGCTGATATATTGGAGATATTTTACACACTTTGTCTTACAGAAGTATCTTACATCACTGAATCTTTTCTGTATTTTTCACATTGCAACAATACACTTGAGTGAATTATGTAGACGTTTTAATGCTGTTTGGGGGTGCTAGGTAGGTGGCGTCTCAGGATTTTGTTTCAGGGTTTTCAGAGTAAATGGGGCTGAACGCAAATTTGCATTTGTAAATAAACACCTAAAAAACATCGTTTTCCTTTTGTTTTAAAGTTATGAGCTGCTTTGTGTTTGTCGGTCATGTTAACTCCAATTAACTCCATCCAGTTAAAATAGTTTATATTTGTGTGGAGGTAATGGATGATCGGTTTCATTCCTGTTGTGACTTTAGACCCAGCCAGCACCAGCTCACTGCTGAAGGACGACATCGTTCTTTCCCCCCTCAAACCGCCGGCTGAGCCTGTCAGCCCAGTAAGATATTCTACGTACACAAAGTTAAAATGATGGGATGTTTTTTTCAGGAACTCTAACTTTCCCTGCTCCTGCAGGTGAAATCTCCCGGCATCCGTTTCTTCCCGGTTCCCTTCTTACCGGAGGAAGAGAAGACAGCTGTGTCCCCGGCTGTCAGGAACCCGCTCAGCCCTTCATCCGTTTCATTTTCCGCTCCCATCCTGTCTCCCGCTCCTGCCGTCACCCTCCCCTCTGTCTCCCCTTCTTCTTCCCCTCCTGTCTCACCCGTCGCCTCTCCGCTGAAGCCATCTGGCCAGTCGCCTGTCAGCTCGCCTGTCAAGTCGCCGCTCAGCTCCCCGATTCGCTCCCAGCCCATTTCACTTCCAGAAACACGCACGCCTAAATCCCCGGTCTTCCCCCACCGCTCCATCTGCCCTCTGACAGGAAACCCCCTTTCCCCGATCTGCGCCCAGCCTTTGCCCTGCCAGGAAGCCTCCTCACCTCTGACCTCTGACTCCCCCGTCAGGACACAGCCCGTCAGCTCAACGCCCGAGCCGCTCAGGTCCGCCGACTCCTCCATTGAGGAAAACGCCTCGAAAAAGTCAGACATCATCGAGGAGTTCTGGCTGAAGAGTGCAGAGATCCGGAAGAGCCTCGGCCTCTCTCCTTTAGACCGAAGCAGTAAAATCCTGGAGAAGACCCCGATACCGGACCCGACCCCTGTGAAGACGCCGTCCACCAGGGAGCCAAAGCCGGCGTTTACCGGCCGCACCGTCATACGCAGACTCAACATCACCCTGGAGGGGCAAGTCATCACGCCGATCGCTCCCGCTCCGGCCAAGAGTGACACAAACCTAACGGCGAACGGTGACAGCGGCAACACGTCGGACTCCACCATGCTCACCCCGCCCTCCAGTCCACCGCCACCCGTCCCCGCCAACCAGTCTCCGGCGGTGCTCAGGCAGAAGAGACACCAGGCGTCTTGGAGCAACGGCACAGAAAAGCTTCCAGCCGACGCTCCGGTTCCTGCGCCCAGGACGCAGCTGAGTCCCACCCCCGCACCCAGGAAACTGTCGTCCCCTGAGGCAGCGCCACAGACCGCCCCGGTTGTGATAATGAGGGAGAAGAAGAAGCAACCTCGGCCGGCTGAGGTCAGGAAATCGTTTGTGGAGACGGTTGAGGAGATTCCTTTTGCCGACGACGTGGAGGAGACGTACGATGAGCGCACGGCAGAAACGAGCCAGAAGAAGAGTCAGGCGCCTCCCGCCATCAAGCCGCCGCTGCACCTGGCGTTAGCCATGGAGAACGGTAAGCCGAACATCCCAGTAATCCCAGTCTCCAAATCCCAGAGGGCCACTCGGTTTTCCCCAGAGGCCAAGGAGATCGCTGAAGAGAGAATCAGAGCAAGAGAGAAATCTGTGAAGAGCCAAGCTCTCAAAGACGCCATGGCCAAGCAGCTGAACAAAATGAAAGAGTCCGACCTGAACAGGAGCGTCTCCCCTAAGATGGCCTGGAGCGCCACTCCGGATTCAGCTGGAAAGACCAAAAAGTCACCCGGATCTCCCAAAACGTCGGCCGTGAAGGCGCTGGAGTCAAAGAAAGAGTCTGTTCCTGAGCGTTTCTTCAGCAGCAACAAGAGTCTGGACAGCTCAGTGGCGTCGTCAGAGGGATCATCAACGGGCAAGAGCAAGAAGCGGAGCTCCCTCTTCTCACCCCGCAAGAACAAGAAGGAGAAGAAAGCCAAAAACGACGGCAGCAGGCACTCTGGCGCCGAGGAGACGCCGCCCAAACACAAGTCGCTGTGGAAGGCCGTGTTCTCTGGCTACAAAAAGGACAAGAAGAAGAAGGACAACAAGTCGTGTCCGAGCACGCCGTCGTCCAGCTCCACCACCCAGGACTCGGGGAAGAAGAGGATGTCGCCTCTGGGGAAATCCTCAGGTCAGTTCCGCGTTGAGAAGTCCGGTGTTTCTGAATGTTTGTATTCTGTAGGTTCATGTTTTCTTCTCATTGCGTTGAACAGACTTAAAGACTCGGAGGAACCTGAGCTTTTCTGAGGACTCGGACCTGTCCTGTGATGATGTTCTGGAGAGGTCGTCCCAGAAATCAAAGGCAGATGTGAGTAAAGTTTCACAAATCAGCTCCGTCTGCCAAGCCAGGAAGACTCAGGCAGCAGAGCATTTACACAGACTCACTACGGCACAGTGCCTGACAAAAGTGTTCACACTTAAACTGCTTAAACTAATTCAGAAGATTGCAAACAAATAACTTTAATGTTACTGGGATTTCAAGTGATTGACCAAAACAGAGCAGTGGTTGGTTGTATTGTGCATATGTATTCAGTCAGTTTAATCTGTTATCCCAAAAAATATTTAGCCACCAAATAACTGAAAGTAGTTTTCCTCTGTTGTTCATACATCTGAAAGAAATATAAAAGTCCAAGGGGAGTGAATACTTTATCAGGTGCTATTCCAACAGAATAATCCAAACATAGTAAACATCAGATGTTTTGAATTTGTTGAAAACGTTAAGTGAAGTATTAAATTTATCCCTCGTTTTATCAGATTATTATAGAAAATATAAATCACTGCTGATTTAAACTGCCTTCAGTAAATGACAGGAACTGGAATATTACTGTCATACCCACTGCTTGTTTTGAAAAACTCATTTCTTTTCATGTTTGTTTTAATAATTTCTTCCACTCTTAGCGGCACATGGACATCTTTGACCTAGTGTCAGGCATGCAGAAGGAGGCAATAAAGGAGGAGAGTCTGGAAAAAGAGAGGAGGAGGGAGATAAAGAGGAAAAAGAGGGCAAAAGAGGGTCTGAAAGAAAGGGAGCCTGAAAAGGAGGTTGGCCAAGAAAAGGAGAAAGACAATGAGGAGGTATTACGCAGCGTAAGGAGAAATGATTCTGAGTTTCAAATATTCACCCCACATAGCCTGGTTTTGGCTTTTAAATCTCACCTCAGGTTTTTTTTAACATTTTTATAATAAAGCCTCATAATGAGAAATGTTTACCTTTTTCTCCTCAAGAGATCCCAAAACTAATCATGGCACCAAATTAGGACATGGACCCATCTCCAAGGTCTGGAGAAACCCAATAAGAGATCTAACATCTTAATCATGCTTGATTGGGGGAAAAGTTGGGAAAATTCTTCCAAGGGCTGATTTTTTTTTTCTGTATGCAGGCTGCAATATATCATGAGGTTCACAAAAACCTCACATTTTAGAACAAGTTCTTTCATTTCAATGGATTTGCATTCATCAAATTGTGAAATTCAGAATGATTCTCCCGCTGCAGCTCAGTCCGTGTGTGTCCTTGTTTTTCTAGAGACACAGTGGAGTTCAGGGCCAGAGGCATGAATTTTTTAACCATTGTGGAACTATTGACAGGCTCCCTTTTAGTTTTCTGCATTGTGATGACGATGCTAGAAGAAAGAAATGGATATTGTAACGGTCTGTGAAAAGTGATCTGAATTCACAGCAGCATGCCTCCCAGGCCTCGTGTCTCACGGGAATCTGGTGAACTCTAGTCACTGTCATGGTTGCAGTTTTCCTGTCAGTAGATCTGTTCAGATGTAGGTTTAGAGCTGAAACTATCCGATTTGATCTTGTACTGTTTTGTACAGCTGTGAAAATATTTACTCTCCTACAGATTTCTTCTGTTGTTGTCCCACGTAAACGTAAGCTGAGTAAATAAAGTTTTCATGTAATAAGAGAACACAGCAATGCAAACCAACCGTCTGCTGTACTAATGTAACCTAATAGCTGCTTGTGATTAACTTTTAGTGAGTCTTTAAAATCACTGGGGTGGATTTTTGGCAGAATTGTTTAAATTCAGCCATATTGAGAGTTTTCCAGGATGCAAGTCGTGTTTAATGCCAAATAACCACAAAAATAAATGTTTGTGTTAAAGTATATACTTTGACTAGGACACCCCAAAGCCATCTGGAAGTGGATTTGCTTTCATGCTGTTGAGCTTAAAGTTGCTAAATCAAGGCCAGTCAAGGGTCGCGTTAACTGAATATTTTCCGTCTTCCTGACTTCTGATCACTTCAACAGGAGAAATGTTCCCTGATTTCAAAACTCTGGTTGTAATTATCATCCCCATCGTGGCAGCAGATCTCTGATTCATCCTCCAGATCAACATCAAAACCCTGAAACATTTGATCACACACAAATTCAGACGCCACATCTGTATTTTGCTATAGGTTTGATTTTCTTTTCTGAAATGCTAGTAATTTGAGATAAAACCCTTCCAAAAAGTTTTATTTCTGCCCCAGAGAATATTTTCCCAAACGTCTTGCAGCTCATCAAGATGTTTTTTGGTAAACCATGACCAAGTGAGCCCTGCAGAGTTTTACATGTGGGACTGTTGGAGTAATTTTTGCGACAGCTAGACAACTTTGTAAATTTGTAACTTGGAGTGCATCGATTGCAGCTTTCTGAGCGAACACCGATTTTAAAAAGACTGACCTGGTGACACTGATTTTGCTGATACCATTTTTAAATTTTTTTATTTTTGCCTGAAAGGTTTCACACAAGTAGATGTGACCTGTTGGGCGGCGCTCTCACTGCAGAGCAAAAGGGAACAGCGGCTGAGTTTCAGATTGATGCGGCAGTAGATCAGATCCGTGGATAAGATTGGTTTCTCATATTATTGGCCAATCAGCAATCATTCGATATCTAGGAAATTGGGGCCGATTTATTGTTGCATCCACACTTGTAATCTTTCCAGTTGAATAAATGTTAATGACTTAATTCTCATCTGTTCTTTGATATTTTTTTTTCGGTGTATATGTTGCATTGCTTTTCTAGATCTTAGCCAACTTTATGCTGTCAGGCAGCTTCTACCTCATCAGGCCTGTTTGGCTATTAAAACTCAACAAAAAAGTTTGGATAATCACTGATAATTCAAGATTTAACAAGGGAGTTGATATTTAAATTTTTAATGAAGAAATCTGTAAGGGAAGAAATACTTTTGTCATGATTCTGTGTCTAGCTGTCCCGGGTTAACATTGCCTGTTTTGATTTTTTACCACCTAAGTTGTCCCTTACTGTTCTGATTTTGAGCTGTTTAACATAATCATTAACCCATTTAATCATATCGTCTGTATTATGTCTGTTTTCCTCCCTGTTTTCTGTTTTGTCTTCATCAAGTCTGTTTATGTTCCTCACGCACTGGCGTTCAAGAGATCGTACGCCACAAAGGTAGTAGTATTACATCCGTTCCTGTTGAAAACTCCCTCCACTCCTCGCTGTTCCATTTCCTGCACAGTTCCCTGTCGTAACAAACTGTGTGTTTCTGGTCCACAACTAATAAACGGCGCTCGCTCTGTCACTGCTGGATGCTCTAAAACGTGACTTCTTCTTCCTAAAACGCTCACTCTACTGGTCGCTCTGATAAGACTGCATCTCTGTCTTACTCTTCCTTCTGACGTTTGTCATAAATATTCATCTGTCGTATGGATTTACTTCAGTGAGCCGACTGGAGCAGCTTGTTCTGCCTCGCTGCCTTTACTCCTTTCTTCTGATTTATTAAAGCTTTTCTTGTCCCAACAAGTCATCTGATAAAGAGAACATTTCAGCTTTTTTTATAAGCAAACTGTAATTCATCCTATGAAAGAGCAGGTCCAATATGTGGTTTCTATTGAGTCTGAAAATGTGTGATTTCATTATTTTTCAAGACTCATAGTACGGAAAAGATGCCGTAGCTATCAAAACATTTCAATTACCTAAAAGATAAAAATTTGACAGAATTTTATATTAATCAATTTATTACAAAAATGGTACTGTCTTGCATTTGCTTGTAAAGGATCATTAATCCGGCACAGTGAAGTGTTAAAAAAAGAATGAGATTAAAGTCATAACATTAGCAAAATAAACATTCAATTTTATCAGAATAGAAGTTATAAAATTATGAGAGAAAAAGACATTTTAATGATAAAAAATCTTGGATAAGTTTGTATCTCTTTCTTTGAAAAGTTTCATTCATTTTCACAAAATCCTGATAGTAATTTGATGCTGATGAGTTAAATTTCATATTTGTAAAACTTATTCAGAAGTATGGCTTTACAACATGCTCAACATTCCTCATTTTAATTTTTAACATTCAACATGTTGTTGATGTTATAAAATTACTACTTCATTCTCCTAATATATATATATTTTTTTTTCTGGCAATATTACAACTATATTCCGATATTCTTGTGACTTTATTTTGGTAATATTAACACTTTATTCTCATATTATTATGAGTTTACTTTAATTAGCAATTCTGCAAATTGTGGTGTTAAAGCTTTTTTATTACATGTTAATTCAAACCTCAAGATGTTTTTCAGTAAATTTATGTTCTTTTAGAAAACCAGTAGATTTCCGGTGAAACCGCGCCTCACCCTCCCACCGTCCAGTTTCCCTTCCTGCTGTTGATGTTCTGAAGTTTCAGGCTCTTTCTAAGGCTTCCAGTCTGAAACATTTATAAAAGAGATTCTCTGAGTCATATTTTCTGTTCTTTACCAGAAAACCTACACAGAGGAGGAGCTGAATGCCAAGCTCACACGCAGAGTCCAGAAAGCCGCCCGGCGGCAAGCGAAGCAGGAGGAGCTCAAAAGGCTGCATCGCGCTCAGGTACACGGCTGAAAATGAATCTGTCCTGATGTCATCTCAGGATTTTAAGCTGAATTATCGTAGCTGAGGCTGCTTTTCTCTTCTCTCTTGCGTCTTGATACCATACGGGCTGTTCGGTGTGACTCAGCTGCTGCGGCCTGAGCTCAGCTGCGTGTCTTATTTAGGAAAGTGTTTGGATTCGGACCTTCAGGGTTCTGACTCAGCTCTCAGCTGCCTGCTTCCCTGAGGCTGTTTGGATGTTTTGCCTTGTTTCTGCTCAGCATTGAGTTTTTACTGTCTGTCATAGCCAAACAGAAAAACTTTCTGCATTCTTATATATGTTTATGTCAGTACGTTAAAATTTTGAGAGGCAATTTATTTCAGTAATTCAATTTAAAAGGTAAGACTTTACACATTTTCACACTCACTCCATGCTTTTTTTTTTGAGTTAATTTTAACTATTAAAGGAAAATCTGAAAACTGGAATAAAAATCTGATTTTTAATGCAGAAATGTGAACAGTGTCTGCACTCAGTAGTTGGTTTGGGCTCCTTTTGCATGAATTCCTGCATCAGTGCAGCGTGGCATGGAGCAGACCAGCCTCTGGTTCTGCTCAGGTGTTCAGGAAGTCCAGCTTGCTTTGATCAGCTCACCTGCATTGTTGGTTCTGGCATCTTGACAACTGAGTTTACATTGGGTTGGTTTGCTGGTGTTACCATGGTGATTGAAGCTGGTATGGTTCAGGAAGGGCTTAGTGGGTTTTGCTTCAGAATCCTTTCAGGGCTGTCATTATCCCTCTTGCCTCCACAGTTTTTCCTTCCACTAAACCTTCCATGGACCAGCCAGCTTCTTTTGCTGACCTGCCTTTTGTAGTGTTTATGATTCCCCACTGAACAGCCTTCATCCTTGGTGTTTTGTTATGAAACTGACATTTTTCATTTTCGTCATCAAAATGAACACAAATAAACACTTTAAATATATCACTTTGTGTGTAAAAAGTTCAGTTTTGTTAGTTTTTTACTGAGATGCAACCTTATGTATTTAATACCAAACGTTTTATGTGTGTTGGGGTAACTGGTAAATTTCGGTCTTAATTCATTGCAGCTGCTGTTGCTCAATTTTTCTCCCATTTCCAGCAGCTTTTTTTTTTAAACTCTGAATCGCCTTAAGTCCCGTTTAAAAAGGCCACTCCTGGCTCAATATGGACCATTAGATCCTCCTCGATGTTTATGGTGGTGATGAAGGGCCAGATTGCACTTCACTCCCCATAGCAGCAGTGAGATGTACTTTGAGGTGGATTTATTTGAATATGTGAAATAAGTGCATGTGAATTGAATATTTGGTATATTGGTTCCTTCCTTTGAGCCGTTAATTCTTGATATGTCTGCGCAGATCATCCAGAGGCAGCTGGAGCAGGTGGAGGAGAAGCAGCGGCAGCTGGAGGAGCGGGGTGTAGCCGTGGAGAAAGCACTGAGGGGAGAAGCAGGTAACAACTTATTAAACTTTCATACTCGCTCATTTTTACAAGCTTATCTTTTAAAATCACCACAAATTCGACTTGACATCGCAGTTAGAAAGCTAATTGCTGTCACCACTTTTATTATTTGCTTTTTATTAATATTTTAAAGGGATTTCTTTCATGCCTGACAGTTAAATCTTCTTTCACAGTTGGTGTCCCACTGGTTCCCCCTCCAAGACCTCATTTTATCTTCATGTCATTATCAGTTAAACCTTTTATAGATGCTCCAAAGGGAATAACATTTATATCTGAAAACCCGTAAACCACACAGTCTGCTGCTGTGGTCATGATTCTCACTGCGCTGAAAGACATGTCCACATTTACAGTTTATTTAGTTCTACCAACGTAAAATCAGACAGAAAATGAATCTGTTGTTGATCTTAAAGTCATGTTGGCAAGTGGCTATCACAGACAAATAATCTGTAACACAATTTATTATTTCCACTGTCTAAAGGGCCTTTATCATCATTTTCTTTTCAGTTAGCTTGTTGCTCAAACGAATTATATTCCAGGAGTGTCCACAGGTGTCCTGGATGTTCCAGGTGTGTCCTTGGTTTGAAATAGCTGAGCTAGCTACTCAGCGTCCCGTCAGGTTTTAAAGGAACCCGCAAACAAAAAAAAATTTAGTTCAAGCATGTTGCAGCAGGGAGTCCACCAGTGTTTTGTTAACTCTAATACTAGCATAATATAAAGTTACTTAAATCTTTTCCATTTTCCAGAAGCCAAATTTATTTCTCCCATCCAATATTCATACAATCGAATGTTGCAATGTGTTTTAACGAGTGCACTGCTTTACTCTCTTAAAGGCTTGTATAAAGGTACTTGTACATTACCCAAACAGCACAAAAGAAGATCAGGTATTAGATTTACTTGGGTTTCTGTGTTGCACTGCACTGTCATGTGGACTCCATCTGTGGTGACACACAGCAGCAGTTCTCCATCTCCAAACATGTTGATCTCTGTTTGTTCATCACACGTGTGCCATCGTCAAAGTGCAACGCTGCATGCGATCAGGAGAATGTGTGTTCCCACATAGATTTGTCTGTGCTCAATCTGGATGTTTAGCCTCTCGCTGCCTCTCAATGAGGAGAGTTTCTGATTGATCCAGTTTGCCAGTTAGAACTTTGACAGCTTCTTCTGTTTTAGAAGAGTCTCTGCAAATATCTTTGTGAAATTCTGCAGATATTTGCTGAGATTTGTTTGGAGCCCTCTGAAGCTTATCTGTTATAACTGGTTTTCATAGTTAGTTTGCCATCCAAACTAACCTTAAAACTGAATTTCTCCAATGCATTTGACTCTAAAACTGAACCCAAACTCACCCCATAAACAGCAATACAGCAAATCTATGCAACACTCTGTTTATTATATCTGGAAAATGCAAGTTTGCGTTGATTCCTGCACTACAGTACACACTGTGGTGCGTCCTGCTGAACTCTCTTTGTTCTGAGCGTCGCTGCAGCGTGTCTGTGTGTTTGCATGACATGCTGTTGTTGAAGATTTTTGTTTTGTGTGTGTTTGTGTTTGGATGCCCAGTTTGGGGTCGTGTAAAGTAACTCCTATCTCTAATCTACCCTGTCATTGTAGACTATTGGGGAGATTCTAATTACAGTGAAATCCTGGACTTGCATCTGGGCGGTATGTATTTCAAATCTGTCGCTTTAAAACTAATCCAGTAGCTAACCCAATCTCTCCTTCCCCTACTTGTTTTACTACTTGAGCTTTGTACCCCACGTGTCTACCTTTAGTGCCTGGTGGCTTTTTAGCCTTTGCACTATTTGTGCTCCTTAACCCCTCCGCCTTCATCCATCGCTGGGTTTCTATTCGGGACACTTGTAACACCAGAGATCAGACACTGTTTTTATAAAGATCATGAGGTTATGAATAAGGAATGAGGGAGTAGAAGATTAGCTGCTGTGTCAGTCCTTGTTATGCAGATTGTTCAGTACAGACTGCAGCAGAAATCTGAGCAACATGCATAAGGAAAACAAGCAAAACACTAAATCATTTTCTTATAGCTGTAAAACTGTAGAAATCTATTTTAAGCAGAAAAGGAGGCATTCCCCAATGAGGATTCGTTTTTGTCCCAGTCTGAAATTCATTTGAAGTTGATAAATTTATTGCATGTTGAAAGCCATAAATAAATGCCATAAAAACACATTACAGTTAATCAAATTCTGAGCAGAGTGCAAAGCTCCTGATATACAGACATGGGACTGAATGTGTCTAGAGATAGACTTTTAAAAAAGTCTATCTCTAGACTTATCCTCAACTATGGATATGTTGAGGATCCATAGTTGGATCCTCAACATATCCATAGTTGAGGATATGTCAACTATGGACAGTTTAGAGAAGAATGCTTCTAAAGTTAGAGCTATGGGTTGGGAAATGTCAACTATGGTGTGAAATGCTGCAGATATTTGCTGAGATTTATAGGTAGAATAAAGTAAAAATTACTGTTATTATCCCACAAAGTGAAAATTCAGGTGTAACAGCTGCATCAAGACATGTAGGATCACACCAAAGGTCCAAAAGTGTTGAAAATATATATATAAATAACAAGGTGAACAATAATAATAATATACAGTACAAGATTATAACATATAATATTGTGTATTTATCAATAGAAATATACTCGCAATCCACAGGATGTGCAAATGAGGTTTTGTTTACTGTACATAATATTTATGTGTTGAACATTAAAAAGACAACAGAGTGTTTAGAGTATCAGAAAAACAGATGTGCAACAACAGCAGGAATAGTATGTAAAATGAGTAAAAGCAGAATAAATGACTGTACGAATGCCAGCAGGGATGTAAACACTGATTTAGTTGGTTATAAAGTCTAATTAAGTCTAACAGCTGCTGGGAGGAAAGATCAACAGATTCCTCAACATTTGGCATCATGATGGGTTAGTTTGAAGGTAACTAACCCATCATGCACAACATGAGCAGTAAAAATCTTACCTCTAAGGCTTACTGGAGATCTGCTGGACAAAGTCACAGGCAGGAAGTTTTGTCATAAACTCATTAAAAAATTTCTGATTTTTTAATCAGCCTCCAGTTTAATACTCATGAGGAGAGTTTTACTGTCGAAACTCTTTCAGCCAATCATGCAACAGCCTCGCAGTCAAAGGTTTCCCGCTCAGCAACATAAATGTGTGTATTTTTCTGGGTCTGTTTGTAATAGATGCACTTTTTACAACCCTGTTTGCCCCAAACGGCTCTGAGTTTTGGATGCATATAATTCCTCTGACAGGATTGGTAAAAAATATATCTATTTTTTTACCAATCCTGTCATGGACCGACAGAAAGGATTGATCTACAGATAGGATTGATCTTTTCTTTTCTTTCATCATTTTAAATTTTAAAACAGGGAATTGCAAGCCTTATCTTTTAAAGAGATTATTCAAAAATAAATAAAAAACATCAAACTATTTTACGACGGGGATTTTTGATACATGAGCTCTAAGCTACCTGTTTGGATTGACTTTAAAATTTATATTCTTGTGATTAAATATATCCAATTACTCCAGCTTTCCAGTTTGTTTCATCTCAGCCTTCCGTAATTCATTTACATATTTAAGATAGAATATGTAAATTGGAAATGCACATGAAACCCAGCCCTCCTTCACACACACACACACACACACACACACACACACACACACACACACACACACACACACACACACACACACACACACACACACACACACCCACCCACACACACACCCCTGCACACACTACAAAAGTCTTATATAACCTCCATGAACTGACTCCTACTAAGCTGCTGGCCTGGCTCTGTGCTGCTGTAGTTCTGCTTTATGTCCCAACAGTTGCTTCCTCATACCTGCTCAGTCTCTTTATTCCCAGAGTGTTTCCGTTGTGCGTCCTGATAGATCGATGTTTTAACCCTTTCACGGCGGCGGCTGAGTCTGAAGTGTGGTTGCAACACGGAAGCTGTCTCTGTTTGTCTGGGTTGAGACTTGATGTTGCGTCTGTTGTTGTCGCCTTGTGGAGGAATCCATCTTTTTCTCCTCATGTGTTCTGTGAGCTCAGCAGTGTTTTTTGCAAGAGGCCAGTAGTTTGATTTTGAGTCAGGGAATTTCTCAGCGAGCGGCCGGAGACGTGTGTGTTTCCTCTAGTTTGCACGATATTTGTGTGTTTTCATCCCGCTGCTTATTGACAGGTGAATGTGTGGAGATTTTAAAGGTGAGCATTTTAATGTTTCTCGCTGTATCCGCTTGACCTGAGGCGTGCTGTTTCATCTCTTTAGAACCAGCTTGTTTTCCCATTTAACTGTTGGGCTCATGCACTATGCATGAATGCTGAACAGAGTTTCTCTTCTGGTTCCTATCGCACCAAGTCAACATCATTTATAAAACACTTCAAAAACAGCAGAGCTTTAATAAGAGTAAGAAGAATAAAAAAATATTAGAAATGAAACAAAATAGTTAACAGTTGAACACAAGTGAAAGTATCATTATGAGAGCAAAAGAGATATAGATTAGTTTGAAACCCAAACCAAAGAGGTGCATCTTAAAATAAGGTTTGTTTATTTGTAATGAGGATGCATTGAATAATTTGGAAGTCAAAAAGTTTATATCTGAATCCCTCCAGTTTATCACCAGTAAACACAACAATCCAAAGAAGATATTAAAATAATTGAACTGACTGTTGAGCTATAGGAGAACCAGGACTCACACAGTTCACTCTGTTACCAAGACAACCGAACACCGGTTGCTACGGAGTCTGTAGTGTACGTAGTTGATTTATTGGTGTTATATTTTAGCCCTTCAGGTGATACAGGAACCATTTATTTGTTTTCCTTTAGATTCTGTCACCTAAATGTAGATTTCCATAAAAATGTAATCAAATAAGTTAAGATAAGTTAATTATTCCTGTTCAGATAAAAATCTATTGAGCATGCATTTCCAAAAATATTTGCATAATCTGAGGAAGCCATTAAAAAGCCATTAGGACTCCAGTCTTTCCAAAGCACATATTCTAGTCTGCAGCTTTTCTCTTTTTCTCTGTGATAGTCTCTTGTCATTATTATCTAACATTCAGGCCTTAAAACTCTTCAACCACCAGCCGTAAAACCTGCTAACTACGTCCCACACAATCAGCTCTGCATCCTTTTTGAATTCTCTGAGCAACATGTTTTACCTTCATTATTTGGACTTTAATTAAAGGAGCCATTGCTGTTTACAATCGTTCCTCTTTTTCTTTGGAAAAACTCTTCACTGAAAGCAAATTAGAAAAATAAATCCCAATTTGCACTTCAAAAGTCTCCAAACTTCAAAAGTCTGGCAACACATTAGTGTGGGTGGTCTAAACGTGTTGAAGCAGGTATTTACTCGGAGAGGCTCTTTAAAGACAAAGCAATTATCAGTGTGTGTATGAACGCCATGGACCCTGGTGATCAGTAATGGCTGGAGTAATGTTGTTAAATTATTTTATGTGCTTTGATAAACACTGACCATATGTTGTAGGCTATTCCCATTTTATTACTGACAGGGAGCTGTTACCTAATTGAAGTTTATCTGCGGAGCTGCAAATGGAAGATCAAACGGGAGGCTTATTTTTTTCCAGCTTGGTCGTCTGGATTTGTTGTTTTCACTTGTTTCCCTTCGGTGTTTTTACCCTTTTTCATTTTTCACACCACAGCTTATCTCTCCCAGCTCTTCTCTGTAGGGGATTGGTCTTCTCCTCCATATCTGTGTCCTCTGTTGACTTTTCTCCTTGATATTTTCTTCTGCACCGCACCCTTCTCTTACCCCTTCCTTCCCCTTCTTTGTGCTTTTGTGGTGTCCTGTTCTTTCTTCTACATTATCCTCTCATGCTTCCTTCTCCCTGGCTTCTGCACCATCTGTGCCCCTCCCTCTCATTATTTCCCCATGTCTTGTGGAAGTTGAGCCCTTTGTGGGGATGCCTCGTCGGAGACCACTCTCCCTCTGCCCTTGCTGTTCCTCTGAAGGTAACGCCACCTTGCCGCATGTTTCCAGAGTTGTGGCAGGTCGCCTTGTCAGCCGTAAGGCTCTGCAGCTCTGGGTTACTTTGTTTTCCCTAATGTATGACCTCACTTACTCACATTAACAGAAACAATAGCAACACGTCAGAGTACCAAAAGTTAGTGGTGATGCTGCTAAAGTTTAAACATATCAGTAAACCAGATGTAAGGAATGCTAAAGAGGAAATGTTGTCCAAACTGTTTGCCTCAGTTGGTGTTTATAGCAGCATAAATAATGTGTTGGGAACCGACCTAAAGATCAACTGGACTGTTATTACCAGAAACATGAAGAATTTTATTGGTTTTATGTGACAGGGTGTATATAGTTGCAAATCTACAACTTTTGTCTAATCTAAAGTATTGCTGCAACTAGCATTTATTTTAGTAATAGATTATTCTATTGATTATTTTGACAACTAATTGAATTAGAAAAAAATCTCATTTTGCAGCTTTGTCATTTAACCATTTAAACTTATTTTATTCAATATTAGAAATACATGAAAAATACAAATAATTCCTTCTTTAAATAAAAAAGCCTTTTCTTTCCTAAAATGCAATAATAAATTATTCTTTTAAGGTATGCTTAATCATTTGTAGCAGAGGATGCGTCTGGAGCTGAAAAAACATTCTTAACATCAACATGTGAAAAGTTCAGCCCTTTAAGTAACAACTGCTGGTAAATGACTAAAA
Source organism: Xiphophorus maculatus (assembly GCF_002775205.1). Lineage (NCBI taxonomy): Eukaryota > Metazoa > Chordata > Actinopteri > Cyprinodontiformes > Poeciliidae > Xiphophorus > Xiphophorus maculatus. The sequence goes on along the minus strand of NC_036444.1, from coordinate 2,098,414 downwards.
GATCTTCTAATAGTGTCTTAAATTTCTACAGTCAATAATTGTATATCGAACAAACATCTTGGTGGCGTTGCTATGCCTTGTCCTCCAAAATGGCCGACGTATGATTGGAACCACACATTTAGCTGTTATACAATGAGGCTTAATGATATTATTTTTACTGTAAATGTTCAACAGCAATTAAACTTAATGCAACTTTGAGTATTTCTCAGCAGATTTAAAATGTTGGCTGAGAAAATATTTCCCTCCTTTAATTGTGAAACGCTGCAGTCAAATCAAGGGGAAAACTATCCGGACATGTTTTCAATTAACAGCATGTTTCTTTTTGCTGTTTGGTTAATCTGCATTTATCCCATTTTTGTTCTTGCTGTTGGGAATTGTGCCCTTTAAATATGCATATGCTTTCTTCAATATGAATACCTGGAAGCTCACAGACAAGTGTGTATTTGAGGACTGAAAAGTTGCATGCTGTGACAGTTTGACATTAACAATCAGGTTTTACCCAGAGCAAGTCTTAAAATTTAATGCGTCGTCTGGTTTGTCTTTGTATCTAACAGCTGTGAGACGTAACTCTGCCTGAGCTTTCAAAGTGTGAGGAAACCGGTGTGTTTCTGTGGGTTGTTTTTGCTGTTTTGTCCCAGATTTGAACAGTTTGTGCTGAGGGTTGATGGTGGTGGAACTGTTCTGTGGTTTAGGAAAGAAAAAATGCAGACTATGTTAGAAAGATCAGTTTTGATTTGGTAATTGTTCTGCTTTCAGTTTGAGGCGCTCTTCCTCATCTGTGTCCATCTCTGTTTCTGTCAATAGCTCAGCTCCATCCTGGAGACCACAGCCATGCCGTTTATTTGTGTACGAGGTTTTTCTTTTTCTTTTTGCAAGAGTCTCCTTTAACCCAGCTAAGTATGTCATGCTGCATCAAGGATTCCCTTCTGGTGTTTGATTGAAACTGCTTAGCTCCACCTGCTGCAGGGAGATAAATGAAAAGTTTCATCACACCAGCATCAGACCTCCCCAGGCATGCTGCATACACCGGTCTTCTTTGCAGAACAAAGCAGGAATGAAGTCGGAGATTGTGGCTGTTCTGAATGCAGTGCATGATGCCGGTGGCTCTGACCATGCTTTCCCCTGAGGCAGACTCAATACGAGAGCCGAGTCATTTCATGAACATTTTAAACTTTTAGTAGAACAGGTGCAAAGAGTGGATGGGATTTCTTACTTTCTGCCCTCTAACTGCTGAGCATTAATGGGGTCTAAAAATGGTTTTGTTCCAAGTTGTGGGGTTTTATGTGAAACATTTGTGGAAATTTTACATAGACTCTACTTATTTTTTTTTCTTTTAAGATTTAGGACGGTAAATAATTTCCAGGCTGGTTCCACCTTCTTAATGTGATGCAGCTCCTGTAACAGCTCTACTGGAAAACTGGAGAGCTGTTTGTGATTTGTTTGTGCGAAGCAAACTAGTATTTTATATTCTTCAGTTTGATTTAAAAAAAAATTTAAATAATTTTCAGCTTTTGAACATCTAAAGGTTGCGACTAGTATTTAGACTATTCTAATCCACTTTGACAAAATGCATCATATCTACGATGTAAAAGTCGGATAAATGACAGTTCAGACTGCAGGTGCTCTGAAAACGATTGGATATGTATCTGATTTAGTCCCACAAACAGACGTGACACAGGGCGAATCTTTTGGGGGGTGTAAAACAGTCAATATTGGGCCGTTCACACTGACATGATTTGGATTCGTGTCGCATTCGCCTGTTGTGTGAAGGTAACTTTATTAGCCTGGCCTCAAAAAGTGGCAGCCATTTTACAGCAGCTCTTTATGTTTCCTGCTAACACGTTTGCTTATTTTGAGTTGCATTGTAAATGGATCTAAGTCACTTTAAAGGTGGAAAATGTTTGGAAATGATTTATTGTGGTTTTTATTTTCTCAAAACATGCAGTTGATTATTTTCTTGTTCTTTTCAACCTTTTAAGACTAAGTTTGAAAAGAAGACTGAAATCTTCCCAGGAGGGGCAGCTGTATGTAGCACACTGGCCAAACTGGGTAACACAAACTCAACATTGCAGCAACAGGGGGTTGTGTGTGTGGGTGAATGTGGGTTGTTTGCTTTTAGTGTGTACACTAAGCAGAAGTGTACACATACACTACAACCATGGGCTCTTCCCCCACTCTGCGTGCCATCATCGTCATGTATGGCCCCACTCAGCACGCTGGTGTCAGTTCCTCCTTCCACCAACCATTCCTCAGCAAGGACACCCGGCTTGGCTGTCTCTGTCTGCCTGTCTGTCTGTGTGACTTCCTGTCCTCACCTTCTGCTCCCGTCCTCCAGGTATGGGCAAGAAGGACGACCCGAAGCTGATGCAGGAGTGGTTCAAGCTGGTGCAGGAGAAGAACGCCCTGGTCCGCTATGAGTCGGAACTCATGATATTGTAAGTAAATTATTGTAAAAAAAAACCTATTTATGTAATTAAACTGTTTTGCATCCACAGAAGATACAGTTTACACTGGAATATGGCAACTGTTTTTTGTCCCTCTTTTTTCATTTTTTGTTTTTACTACTTGAAATTTTTTTTAAATTAAAATCTTATTGTGCTGTTGTCATTTTACATTTTACAACACCACTCAACAATCTCAGACCTGAGAAATTAAAGCATGTATGGTTGTTACAGGCCTAATGGTATGCATTCAACATGATGTAAAAGTGTTGCTAAGCAGAACTGTTATTTATCATTTTGAGGAGAGTTATGAGGGACTCTACATCAGTTTTGTCTAAGATTTTTTTTGCCCCAAAGGCCAAAATTGGGAAATTTAAGCAACTTGCGGACCACAACATTCATTAAATTAAAGGCAAAAATGTGTTTTTTTTGTGATTTTTTTATTTTTATTTTTTTGGTTGTTTGTTTTACTTCCTCAACAGAAAACAAAATGTTAATGAAATCTGTCTTTGAATGTCCCCTAATTGTTAAAATAGTAAAAATTCTCCACAAATCTCTTCTTAATAAAGAGGTTTGAATGTAAAATACATTCTCATGGGAAATCCAAGTCTTCTTGTCTGCAGTTTGTCACAAACCACCAAACATACGGAAGAAGGCTCTCTGCTTTTGGCCCCTGAAAATCACCGTCCCAGTGGTTAAACATGGTGGTGGCAGCATCATGCTGTGGGGATGGTTTTCTGCAGCAGGAAGACGGCTGCAGAAGACCTGAGATTGGGATGGAGGTTCACCTTCCAGCAGGAAAACCACCTGATTCATGTGTTAGAATGGCCTACTCAAAGTCCAGACCTAAAAATAAAGAAATACATTAAAATGTGCTGTTAAATGTGACAAAGTAAAAAAAAGTGCAACATTGTTTTTTAAAAATATGGTTATTTAAAGGAACATGTATGAACTCAATGACAGTAGAAGAAGAAATTTTCAGCTTTAATGTAATTTGTGTTTGATTTGTTTAAATTTTCTCCAGATTCTGATTTTTTTAGTTTTATTAGTCTCAACTGAAGTTTCTGGTTTGAGAAGAACTGTAGATCAACGAAGCCTTCAGACGGCTCCAGGTCTCAGCAGCCGGCTGCTAATGTCTGCAATAATAATAAAGATGTTTCACTGTCAGCCAATAAATATCATCTTCCCCGGAGTCCTGAACCGGGACGGCTCAGCAGATCATCATAAAACCGTCAGGGTTTATTCTGTTCATTTTTTATCTAATCTCTGCTTTCTTTTATGAGAACACAATTCCACTTGCTATCTATTTACTGAAGTAACTGTATTATATTATCAAACAAATTCATTCAATTATGATGTTATCTTGTTACATGTTCTGAAAGCTTCTGGATCAAGCATCTGTCTTGCTTTGAAGAACTAATAATTGTTTATTGAATTTAACACAAGTGAGTAAATTTGCTTGGAATCCGCTGGATTTTTACGGCCTGGCACAAGTTTTCACATCCTCTGAATTATTCATGTTGAAACCACAAACTTCAGTTTATTGTCATTAGATTTTATGACAGAACTGTAATTATTCAGAGCTGGGAGAATGTTCTCCACCCAATCTGAGCTTGAGCTGGAGAATTGATCTGCAGCAGACAAAGTTTCGACTTCCATCACACTTTCCAGGTTTCATTTCCAAAATGGTTTTTCTCTACTTTGTGTTGATCTATTAAATAAACTCTCAAAACCATAATTTGAAATTTGCTCTGCTGATCAAATATGTTTTCTTTTTAACTTTTTATCATATTTTGTCATGTTAAAGCCTCAAACTTATTTCTTCTTCTGTGATTCTGTGTCAAAGTGCCAGAGAGCTGGAGCTGGAGGACCGGCAGAGTCGGCTGCAGCAGGAGCTCCGGGAGCGGATGGCTGTGGAAGGTGAAAACATGAATGCTGGTTATCTGAAGGAGATCTCACTGTAATACTGCAGACAAATATTATTGGTTTTAATATAATGAGTTAAAACAACATTTCATTTCCTTTTGGGGTCAATAAAGTATGTTTAATCAAATTGAATTAAAATTCATTTTATTTAAAATAGAACTGAAAACAACATATTTAAATTATTTCAAAGTTTTTAAGCATCTTATCAAATAAATGGCTTATCATTTATTTGTTATAGTTGGTATTTTAATCTTTTGAGATTAGGGCTGCAACTACTTTAGTAATCAATTAACCAGGATCAAAACAGATTTCTCATTTAACCACCTCAACCTTTTTTATACAGTATTAAAATACATTAAAAGAAGTGAATAAACATATAGTTCAGTTATTTTTAAAATAAGAAAATGGCAGCATTCCTGTAGTAAATCTGAACCAGGGGAAGCTGTAACTGCCACTTTAGGAGTTTTGGCTAAAACATATTTAGATGATCTTATATGCAAAGTGTATATGTGTGTTTTGTACAGTTTGGGTTTAATTACTGTGTTTTAGTGTCTTTACAGCAAATTGCCTGTTTGGAGTTTGTATAATACTCCAAAACCATTAATCAGTCACTAAATTAGTTGACAATTATTTCAATAATTGATTCATCACAATTAATCAGATGAATAGTTTCAGCCTTAATTGAGATGTTCCTGGTTTGTTGGTCACTTCCTGAACTGTGGATGTTTTTGTAAATCTCTTTCACTTTTCTCTCCTCAGACCATCTGAAAACCGAGAAGGAGCTGGCTCAGGAAAAGCAGATCCTGAATGAAATGCTGGAGGTGGTGGAGCAGCGCGACGCCCTGGTGGCCCTGCTGGAGGAGCAGAGACTTCGGGAAAAGGAGGAGGACAAGGACCTGGAGGCAGTCATGCTCTCTAAGGGATTCAACCTGAACTGGGCCTGAAAGCTGACACACAAGCAAGAAAAACACAGGGTTTGTCTCGTCAAGCAGCAGCGCAAACTCCACTCAAGTTGTCTGAAGATAGACACGAGCAAACGATCCGGAACTGTCACACCTACAGCACTGAATGTGTAGATATGTGTCCAACACAACAAACACGCCGCTGCTGCCTCCGACACTGACGCAGCGTTCCCAGATCCCCGCCTGAAGGCGGTCCAACTTAATCACTCTGCAGTTGGGTTCCTCTCCCTCTGTGTGGGAGGAGAGCCGAGTTCATATTCACTAGTTTATCATCGCAGCCTTGAAGAGGATCCTTTCAGGCCCCGGGGCCCACAAGGAGGATGTGTGGAGACTTTATAAAGGGAAGAATCAGTTCAGTCCTGCTGATGTAAAGAAATTGTAAAGTTTTTGTGTATAAATGTGTTGAACAACATTTTCTGCAGAGGTGTGTTGAAACATTCAGCTGCCTTTCTCTCCAGTGACAGAGTGTTTATCCTAATGAACCACACAGCCCTGAACGGCCATGTTTTTGTCCTCCTCAACTGTGTTTAGTGAGTCAACACTAAGAATTCATTAACTCTGGCCACCTTTTTTAGTTCTTTTTTATATTTCTATGTTTGCTTTTAAAAGATGAACACTTTTTTCTGTTGCATTCACAGGAGAGTGCCCAGGATCTCATTATCTTCTGCATAAGCCCCCTGCACTCCTAAGCCATTGTGTGTCAGTAATGCGGCTGCAGGCTCATGCAGCAGAGCAACTTGACGTGTCTTTAATCATTTCTCAGACTCGATAACGCCCGGCCTCTCCGGGAGAAGCGCCGTTTTACGGTAAATCACACTGACAGTTAAAAGTTTACAGAAACGCGTTTGATTATCGGGTGGCTATTGATGGCGCTGCGGGAGGCGGGACGCGTTCGGCTGGTGGAGGGAGCAGAGTTATCGGTGTGATCTCGTTATACCAGCAGAGGTCTGGAGTTCCTGTCACTCACTCTGTGCCACAGGAAGTTCTCGGTTACACTACAGACGAATCGAGGCTCATGCTGAATATTTGAACAAGATGCCTTTTGAAGTTTTCTTTTCCACACTAATTACTCCACTACTCCAGTTTTTTGTTTTTAAGGTAGGACTAAGTTTTTAAATCTATTCTGCTTCATGCAAATCAGTTAGAAAGAATCCAAAACTGTTAAAAGTGCAGCAGAGGGTACGGTTGAAAACCCCGACGTGATCAGTGGATACAGTTACACAACTTTAAAGGCTGTTGTTTTTCAATGGCGTGTGAAACGTTTGACGTGATTGTACTGATATTTATTAACGTGTGAAAACTGTACCATATGTAAAGAAAATCCTAATTTGTAAAACTGTTCTGCTGACACATGGACTGCAATGTAAATGCTTCATCATGTAGCTAGAATGCATAGATGTATGCAATAAAACAATGCAGTTGTTCTTTTACATGTTTGGGCCAGAACTCTTGATTCCTTAAAGGGACGGGTCCAGTTGTGTGGGGAGGGGCTAAAAAAACACAGGTGAATGGACGTCACAAATTAATTTAACAAACTGCTAATTCTGCTTTTTGTGAGGTTTGGTTGTTGACATCATGAGAGCAGTCAGCTGACCAGTGGAGGAAATTACGATGGCTGATCGACTTTTGGCAGATTTGAAATGGAGCCTGAAGCTCTGGGAGCTTTTGAGCTGCGATAACTTCAGCTTCATGTTTTTATCCAGGAGGATCCTGGATCCTCAGCACCTTGAGAATCCACAAGGTGCTGAGGGGCACAAAATATTCAACTTGTAAAAAATCATAACATATTTTAATAAAAACATATAAAACATTTTGTTATAGATAAACAAAAGTAACATTTTTTGTGCTGATGCTCACAGCTGGGAGGGAGAGAAACGGGATGAATCATCTAAATTATTTTACTGTTGTAGACAAAAAATAAAGTAGCAAAGCATCATTTTTCATGCAGTTATTCACTATTAAAGCAACAATGTACTCCTAGGAACAAATGAGAAACATGGAAACTGATTAATACAAAAGCAACAGAGTCAGATTCAAAATTTACCTTGAACAGCCAATATAGAGTTTATTAATCAAAAATAACTTAAATAAAAAGTAAAAGACTGAGGATTTTATGATTTTAATAAGCTCTTAATGAATCTTCCACATGAAAACAAAACCTGTTGTGATTATATAGGTCAGTTACCGCTGTCGGGCCTCTTAGTTGTTTTTTGGGTTGGCAACATGCAAAAACATCACTTTATATAATGAGCCCAGTTCTGTATGACACTCTGTTGCTGCCATTCATTCATTGTGCTTTATTTTTCCCTCCTTTTATTCCCACTTGAAATTAGTTATTTTCATGAATTTTACTTCCCACCAAATAAGGAAAAATGCACAAAAAATACTGATTTGCGTGGACACCAGATCATTTTTTATGAAATCACCTTGCTTGATGGTTTAAAACGCTCTTTAAAAGTTTTTCTGACACTTGCAGCATTTATCTGCAGTCCAATAGAAAGACATAAGGGTCTGCAATCACACTCCGCCACTTTTATTATATTCCGTTTGTTGCTTTAGATCAACTTGTATATCATCATTAACTGTTACATTGCAGGCCGAAAGGCTAAGAATTGCATTTCTGCCCAGCTTTAGCGTCTTATTCGTGCTTTTATTGTGAAAACGAATGAAGCAATATATGACTTCCGGTGAGGAATCCGTAAAGGAAACATCTGTTTGAAGTTTTGGAAATTTTCTGCAGCTGCAGACGAAACGTCGGGAATGATTGCATCGAGTTTCAGGGACTGTCAGGTGAGTATTAAGACTGTTTTAACCACCGATACAGTAAAAATCTTATTTTAGTTAAATTCAGAGTTTTTTCGCTGTGAATTGAAGCTGCAGTCGGTGTTGAAGGACGTCGCTAAAGTTAAAGAGACTTTAAACTTTCCTGCTGACCGCCTAATCAAAGTCAGCTGGTCTGGAAAGTGAAGCAACAACGTTTTCCATCTGAACTGAACTTTGGATGTTTGTGCTGAGGAAGTTTTCTGTTGGAAGATGCGCAGTTTTGTTATCTGCTCTGCAGGCGTGGAAAGATGAGGCTCTCCCTCTGACTACCAGCAGCAATGAGGCGTCCAAACTGTATGACGCCATTCTCACACAGGTAACCTTCCAAACATGGAATTAGAAAACAGAAAACCCACAAGTGACTATTTTATAATTATGATTAATATGTGGTCAAAAATAGATTGCTGGACAATTTAAATTTGTTTCAATTAGTAATCACCTGCAGATCTGTTTTCTACATGGAAACATGATTATATCGCCGCCTTGACTGTAGGAGGCGCCGTTTCTCCTCTACACCTGTGCTTTCACACATTTCACCACCAAAAATGAAGAAATAAATTTAAATATATTAAGATACTGATAAGCTGAGATGAGGATAATTATGAAAAATGAATTTGCATATTTTGAGAACAGAGCTGCAGAATACATGTAAGTGTATCATGACTGCAATATTGATATCTCAGTTGACTTTCTGAAGCGCCATATTTTCATTTTTCATGTGAATGTATTTAATTAATATTTAACCAGTTGGACAGAGTCAAAAGGCGGCAGATCTTCACAACGGACACAAAAGATATCACCTAACAGGTCAAAGGTCACAGAGTGATCATTTAATATTATCATCATCGTCACAAGATTTTCTAATACTGTGCAGAAAAATGTTTGAATCACTCAAAATACTCATTTACACAATAATAGTGAAGGTACTAGAGTATCCATGGGAACCAACGTTGGAAAGCTGAAAATGTTTTCTGTTGACATCAAAATATTTTTTTAGCTTTTGTTGAGCTGAAATGATGACGGTGAACACTGAACCTCCAACAGACCGTCTGTATTTTAATATAATCTAATATTTAATACTGATTAAAACACCGTCAATATTTATTCACATAGTCCTTTACACAGCCACAATATTGGTGATCAAAGTATTTAGCAAGTCAGTATATAAAAGAAAACAGTTTTTAAAAATCAGGCTTAAAAACTGAAACTAAATGGATAAGGTCTGATGAGGTCAGAGGTGCTGCCACAGTTTTAGATGTCCAAAGCCTGCCTGAATAAAAACGTTTTGAGCTTTGACTTAAAAAGTCAAGCTGAGTTAAATATGGAGATCTAATGGAAGCTGCTTGACATAATTTATGATCATAGTGTTTTGCAGAGGTTTATGGACTGAAACCAAGTATCATAATCTCTCTTTAGGTTACAGAAACTTCTCATTTCTTTTATTTCATTCCTCTTCTATTTAGTTCTATTTACATGTCGTTGCACACATAAAGGATTATAATTTTCTTCCCCAAGTTCAGTGCATCTTTAAAAATGAGCTCTGTGATGTTAAACCTGTTTCTGCTTGTCTAGTATGTGAAATGGAGAAATGATGAAACACTGGGAGGAATTGAAGGATGTATCTCTGCTATCCAGACAGCTGATCCTAACTTTGGTAAATAATTTCTTTATTCTTTACAAGTTACTAAAAGAAAACCTTCCCTCACTGGGAGTCGACCAGAGAATAAAATCCAATCGTTGGATTTAAATTTAATGCTAAGATTAATCATTGAAGGCTCCACAGGACCAACAAGTGCATTTCTTGTGAGTTTCAGTTTTAGCAAAAATAGTTTTCAGGTTGAATTAAATAGTTTTATTGTTCAGAAAGAAGAGAAGACACTTTCTCTGACATGAAAAAGATACTTGAAGTTATTGGTGCAAAAGGTGGTTCTACTTGGTCCGCATTACTTTAGCTTGTGTTGCTATGGAAACGTTCTTTAATTTTAAAACAGACAGAGGAGATGCAAAGCAACTGAGCTGCACCAGGCTGAAAATCAAATTTAGTTGAAGTGTTTATGGTTCTTGCTTTTATAACAACATTTAGCAAAGTTATTGGCTGCATATTAAATATTAAAGCTCATGAAGTCGTGGTTTTCAGATGACTGTTGAAATGTAGGATATCTGTCTGGTGTATAGATCGACCAGTAGTTGTTGTTTTTAACCTTTTCTGTATTTTTAGTATCACTTTGTCTGTTGTTTACAGTCAGAGACAGAAATGAAGCTTTAGGAAGTTTGCAGAACCTTCTGGGTCCGAAACAAAACCACAGAACCTTGAGAAGAGCGCGTGATTTCATGTGATTTTTCCATGTGATTTTTCATGTTGACTCTTGCACCGTGGGAAGGAAAAAAAAATTATATTTATTCATTTCTTGATGCCACAGTTATGGGTCATGTGATCAGCACTGGGTTGGAGCTGGTTGCCACGACGAGCAGCCCCCGGCTGGACGAGCGTCTGGCCAGCGCTGTGAGGCGAACGGTGGAGCTCGCCAGCAGCCAGGATATTTCTCCCCGGGAGAAGCTCCATGTCAGAGCTGTGGAGCTCTTCTCACACGGGTAAGATCCAGAACCGGCTGCAGGCGGTCCGACCCAAAAAGGTTCGATCAGGGATGGGAGGGTGATTGTTAAAGAGGCCTCGTTTGTCCAAGAACCAGCTGGATGTTTGAAAATGTAGCATTTTTAAAACTTCAATTTAGTAATTTTGAGAGCAACTAGATAATTTTTAGTTTATAAAAAAAAAATGAGTAAAAAATTGTTGGCTGTTTATCAGTTTAATTTAAAGTCCTAAAATGCTTTAAAGCTTTTTTATTTACTCAAATTATATCATTTGTACTTTTATTACCAAAGATGATCTGAAGAAATGCTGAAAGCAGTTTTACATTAAATCATGAATTAGCTGTGATAAACATGTTTGAGCCATTATTGTCAGCCATAATGTGGTTATGACCTGACATTTTAATATTGCAGTCAGGTTTATTCCTGCAATTCAGCGACAAGAAAACTGCAAAACAGCCGAAACACTGAATGCCTTTAAATCTAGACTAAAACCCACTTGTTAAGAGTTGCTTTTGAAAAATCATAAATGAAACATTAATCAACATTCTGATGTGTAATGATAGCACTTGACAAAATGTAATGTATGACTTTGTATTTTTGTGTTTTTATGATGTTGAGCTGCCTTGTTTGTATTTAATTGTATAAAAATAAACTTGAAACAAAGCAGTTCAAAGTTCTTCACACCATAAACATATAACAGAGTAACTAATTATGAAATCAGCAAACATTATTTTGTCAAATTCCATCATCTAATCATCAAGAATAATCATCTTCAAATATATTAATTAATGTTTGGGTTATTATTAAAGTCAACTTTAAACAGGTGGGTTTTTAGCCATAATTTAAAGGAACTTTGTTTTATTATTTTATAATTTCCTGAGAAGGTGAATTTTGCTCTTTTATCATCTATAAGCCATAATCCTCAAGATTAATAAAATACCAAGAACTTGGTTTGCAAATTAGTAGTTTTGTTTTTTTAACTGCAAGATAATTATTACACTTGTTGAAATTCTATTCAGAATTGCTTTACTTATCCCAAAGAGATAAGTAAAGACAACAAATGAAATGTTGTCGTAACTCATATGACCAAAGTTTCTGCAAAGTGTCGTTGTGGACGGTGATGCAGGAAGCATCTCCAGTAGCAGTCAGTCTGGCAACAAATCAGAAGACACCTCTGACTGAAGGTTGTCGCTGCATGATGATGTCATGACATGCTAACAGCTCAACTTCCAGGTAACACGTCCAGGATGACACAATCAGCTGTTGGACAGCTCTGCTCATCCATCTCCTTTGCTTTTGCCACTCCTCTTTAAATCTGTTCATTATCATGGATGGAAGAGAAGATTTGAACTTCCTCCTCATCTGGGATTTGGGGTCAGAGTTCAGGTATTATTTGAGCTTTTGAAATGTTACGGTTCTTCCCAGTTGTAAAAACAATACCTCGTTGCCACGGTTACACATCATGACTGTTTCAAAATAAAATAAAAAGAGAGAACCAAAATCCTGCTGGCTGCAGAGCATCCAAACTGCAGCCATGACATGTAGCAACCAAAAAGTGAACAAAAGTCTAGAAAACCCAAAATCAGAGCTAATGTAACAGAGCTGCTCCAACAAGCTGCCACTAGAGCGGCGCTGTTCTGCAATCAATCAAAAATGCAACAGTATGTCATCGTTAAAACTTAAGTAAAGGATTTATTTAGATGAGAAGGTATTGTGCATGCCTAGGGTAATCATTACTCTCTGATTTTTATTTTATTTTTTATATTTTCTTTCGAGTGTGAAACCTGAGCTCCTGTTGTTAACCAGAGTAGCTGCCATGTGGGCAGGATGCAGTCTCCGTTTCATGCTGGAGTTTATGAATAAAAGAAGAAAAGTCTGGACTGCAAACCAGGAACTGCTGGTTTATTTTTCATGCTCTCTGCTGAAATCTTGATGTGTTTTTGAAACGAGACTCTGTGCAGTATTCCACCAGTCCATGTCACCACTGAGGTCTGTTAAAGTCCCGTTCGATAAGACGTGGGTTCCATTGTGCCACAGGAAATTGGTCGCTTGTGAGCGGATTAGAAATAGTTTATCAGGAAATAGTTTCTATTCATGAAGCTGCTCTTTCTCTGTCTGCATGTGATTCAGTCATACGCTCCAGATTAGCAGAATCCAACTCAGTATTCATGACAGTCACTCTATGACGGCTGGACGTTTATTATATCCTGAAACGTTAAACATACATTTGGTTTCTTAACGTCGCCTCAGAGGATTCTCATTTCTCCCCAAAGCGCTGTGATCCTCCTGCTGTTCTCTGAACAGTTCCTGTCTTCCACAACTTTTTGATTTCTTTCTAACAAGGAGACACATTTCTCTTGTAGGAATTTCCCAAAAGCCTGTGAAGTGTGGGAGGAAATCCTGCTTGATCATCCCACTGACATGCTGGCTCTGAAGTTCGCCCATGACTCCTACTTCTACATGGGGGTCCAAACACAGATGAGGGACTCGGTGGCCAGGGTGCTGCCCCACTGGAAGCCTCACATGCCGTTGTTCAGGTAGCCGGTCCAGCTTACTGGTTCTGCATGCTGGTTTAGTGTGAAGCTGTTGTAACTGTGAGTTTAACCACAGTTTGTCTCCCCACATTTCAGTGACTTTATTTCAAACATATAGCAACAAAATAAAACGGAGACAGAGAACAAGATCTACACATAAAGATGATATCTAAAAGCGTGTTGGAAAATGTTAACTATAATATGAAAATGAAATTAGTGCTAGAGTCTTTCAAGGACAGATAATTTGATTTGAAGTTGGCATTCTACTAAATACCATGTTGTTGTTGCTTTACTGTTGTCTGAACTAATCTTAATGACTAGAGCTTCAGGGTTAGCACAGCTAGGCTAGTTAGCGGTGTCCACCACCGCTAACTTGAATAATAGTTTTCTCTTGTGTTCCCCATTTTGAAACTACGGATCCCTCCTTGGGACATGGGAATTTTTTTTCTTTTGCGTTCCCTCGCAATAATCTTCTGATCAGTTATGCGGCATAATTGGATCCTGTAAGCCTTTCTTACGGTGGCCGCCGTATTTTCTGCTTTAATATAAGGTTATGTGAAGGTTTTCCATAAATGTTAATATCTCTTTGTGAAATATCTGAAGTTTTATATCATTTTTCTTTAGTATAGAAAGTTCACCACAAACCTATGATATCAACAGAAACTTTCCATAAGTAGGAAATAAATAAAAATACATCCAAACTATTTGGACTATTTCTGAGTTATTATAATAAATCATCTGACAGTTTTAATTGTGTCTGTTGTGTTCTAGTCTCAATGGTTTAAAGGGCTTTCAGTGCCGTTCCATTTCAGCCTTAACAGACATAAACATGCAATAAATACATTTATTTTCAACCAGTTTTTTGCACCAAACAGTTAATAATAATAAACAAGTTTTCACTGAGGCTCTGTAAGAACCTTATGAATGAAATAAGTAATTATTGATATGACAGGAGCAGGAGGCTTTGACACCTGGGTGGTGGGCGTGTCGATGTGGGCGTGGCCTCACCAGGTATGAATGTGAAGGTTTCTGACCTGCTGGCTTTGTGTTTATGAGGAAACGGTGAGCGGGGCGGTCAGTCCTTGCAAAGTTTGGAGCATGATGATCAAAATGGAATAAATCGATAATTGGGACAGAACAAAGAAATGGTTTGGAGTTGATTTATACACGGACAGATGAGATTCCCCGAGTTAACCCAGTGCGGCCCTCTACCATCATTAGTTTGTTGTGTTTTATGATAATAAAACATGTTTATTATTATTAAGTCTTTGGTGCAAAAAACTGGTTGAAAGTCGATTTATTCACTGCATGTTTATGTCTGTTAAGGTTGAGATGGAACTGAACATGAAAACGGCCTTTAAACCATTCAGTCAACCAGCAACACAGAGACACAATCAAACTGTCAGATGATTTATTATAATAACTCAGAAATAATCCAAATTAGGATGTATTTTTATTTCTTTCCTACTTACGGAACGCAAAAGAAAAAAAAATCCCCATGTCCCCTGGAGGGCTCCGTATGAAAGGGCCCAGAGAAATGAGCCCATGTATCATTTAAATCCCAGAAATGGAGGAAGTCAAAGATTTTCCTTAATTAGAAATTATAGTGGTGTGAAGAATTGCCCCAGAGATTTTGAAATTTTATATTTGTTTCTTAATGAGGGATTTTCAATGTGAGATTTTTCCATTGTTATGAACTATGAATTTAATTGGAACACATGTTTACCAGTGTGTGGGAAGAGATGCTTTAAATAATGCAATGTGTCATTATAAGAAGCTTATTTGCTCTGAATCAGATTGTGTTTTATGTCTGTTTTTCTGTTAAAAGTACATTGTTTCCAGTATTTTCTAAAAGTTTGTTTGCATTCAGTTACCTGAAGGGACAATACTCCTTCGGCCTCCTGGAGACTCGTTTCTACGACCAGGCTTTGAAAGTGGCCATGCAGGTGAGCGACTCTGCTGGTAATGGGTTTCTTTTGTGCGCTTTGTTGACAACACAGCAGCTGTGTGTTTGAGGTTATCTGCCTTGACTGATTGTGTCAGTCCACCCTCCACACTGAAAGCCTCATGCATTTAAAGCAGCTGACATGAGAGTCTCCAGGAGAAAAGAGTTGAGAAATTTCACAATAAGTTATTTAAAGTGAGGACTGCAGTTATTTGTGTGTGTGTGTGTGTGTGTGAATTCATCTTTCTTGTTCCAGGGTCTCGCCTTGACCCCTGATGATGCTTGGGCCGTCCACTCCGTGGCCCACGTCTATGAGATGAAGGCAGAGGTGGACAAAGTCTTGAATTTCATGGATAGCAGAGAGAAAGACTGGCAGGTGGTGTTTTTTTTCATCACACCATATCTGGAACATTGTGGAAAATTCAGAGTTTAAGGTTTAAATATTTGGAAAATAAATATGAAAAAACTGCCATTATTATCTCTAGGGGTCTGACATGCTGGCCAGTCACAACTATTGGCACTGGGCTTTATGCTTCATCGAGGGGGTGAGGATAATCATGGCTTTATTTAAGGAAAATGTTAGATTTTATTATCTTTAGGTTCTAGTTTATAGTGACGTTTTTGTTGCTTCATCCTCTGCAGGGGGAATATGAAGCTGCTCTGCAGATCTACGACTCCCAGGTGGGTTTGAGTTCCCAGGTTCAGGTTGAAGTCTTAAAGGAGGGAGGTTATGAAAAATCAACTGTTTGAGCTTTATATCATGTTATGATGTTATATATGTTGACCCTCATTTTAATTACAGCCAATATATTTTTTATTAAATTCAAAGATGAGGCTGTTTTCTCACATCATGGATGTTGTTACACTCCAACATTCATTGACGCTGTTTTCAATAACCGTAAAACATCAACCCAGTATAATAAAATATCTCCTCTGAAGGATTAGCTCAGCTACCTGCCTTTATATGCTAATAAAAATGTAATCATGACCCACTTTTTGTAAAATCACACATGCATCAAACCAACTGCACTTTATTAGTCACATTTTAGAAGTAATATTAAAGAAGGAAACTGAGTATTTTGTGGAGATCTTAGTGATCTTATCAACAAAACCAAACTTCTCTTTAGAATCATATCTGTTCAGTTTTATCTGCATTTAATTAGTTTTGTCTCCGGCAAATCAGTTCAAACATGACATGGAGGCTTCAGCCATTTTGGTTATTAGCTTTTACTATGAATGCTGTTGTAAAGAAAATATGTAAGAAAAAACCATTTCTGGCTTTCTGGGAGCCGTTATCAGCCTCCTCACCTCAGCCGTGTCTCTGAACATCGTGTTCTTCTCAGTACTCCAGGTAGGCTGCAGTTATGGAGTAGAACAGTAATAAAAGATAACTGGCTCCTTTTTCAAAACGCGTGTCTAGCAAGCCTTCTGGTCATTTTTCGGTTTTCAGTTCAATCTGTTGTTTTGGCCCATTTTCCCTGAAGAAAAGTAAATAGGACAAAGTTAGGCTTCAAACATCCAGTCAGAACTACGGCAGGATGTTATTGATGTCTACACAAACAGACTGGATTCATGTCTGCAGCTTCCTGAGTCACAGAGCATCAAAACACCAGGCGTGCAGATTTAGAGAAAGGCGTAGTCCTCTTGTGAGTCGAGAGCTAATTGCAGATGAATGTTGAATCCAAATTTAAGATGTAAGAGCCAAAGAACCACCCCCACACAGCGTCTCGGCGTCGGCTGCCAGGTCTGATTTAGTCAGGATGAGACGAGAAGACTGTGAGACGAACGTCGGTTATTTTCTGAATCCTGGAAAAAACATTTTGTAACGCAGCAGATTCTGCTCTGCTGCATTACAAACTAAGATTTATACAGATGTGGAAAAGAAAAAAAAAGTTTTTTATTAATATATTTAAACATCTGGCTATTTCAAGTTAACAGATAATAAAAATTACATTGCATTTTTGTATAAAAAATGAGGATAAAATAGTTTACTCCTTCCTAAAAGCCAAAAATTCCACACAGGTGGAGAAAACCTTTGCTCTATATTTAAAACATGAAGGTCAGACTAAAGTTCAGCAGAGAGATCATAGAGAAAAACCAGAACATCTGGAATAACGACGTTTGGACAGACCTGAATATCTCAAACTCCAGAACAGAGGAAACTTTTGGCCTAAATAAAACACAGCATTCCAGGAAATAAAGCTCATAGTAACCTTAAAGCATGGTGGTGGAAGTGTCATGGTTTGGGGATGTTTAGCTGCAGCGGAACCAGTGCAGCCCACCGTCCAGGATTCTACCGTCTGAATGAAAATGAAAGACCTACAACATGGCAGGAGACGTCCCGGTCTAGTCAAAGCCCAGATCTGGATGTTATTAGGAGGCTTGAAACATGTTATTAGTTATTTCAACTAAAGGGAAGGTAGGGTGTAATGCAGGGGTGGCCAACCAGACAAAGACCAAGAGCCACATTTTTACCAAGTTACCGCAAAGAGCCACATCATGGAAGTAATTTTCCCCTTTGGCTGTAATTTTTCTGTCCTTCAGAGTCTTTATATAAATACTGATGATTTTTATTTCATTTAAAGATTTTCAAGCGTTGTAAAGCCTCCGGCGCCATGCTCGACGTCGTAGACGCCTGTTCAATGCTCTACAGACTGGAGATGGAAGGTTGGTGTTAAATGAAGGGATCGCCAGAATATGGAAAATAATGTTTATATTGTTGACTGTTTTCTAATTGAAATAATTTTGCAGAAATAAATTGAGTTGTTTTTTTAATATTCTGCTAATGACCAGCTGTGATGTCTAATTTAACACAAATAAGACTTTGGTCTGAAATCAAAAAGACTTAATGAGGTGAGATGATCGGTTTTTATTTTTACTAACAACATTGGAAGTGCAGCAGCAGAAATGATCCGTGTTGGTTGGATCATGCGTGGTTGGAAACGTCTTCCTGTTGCAGGTGTGTGTGTGAAGGAGCGCTGGCGGGAGCTGCTGCAGGTCACCCAGCCTCACACCGATGACCACGTCACGCTGTTCAACGACCTCCACTTCCTCATGGTGGCGCTGGGGGCCGACGAGGACGGGGCCGCCCAGCGCCTCCTGGAGGGCCTCCAGGAACTGGCCAGGTTAGTTCTGTCCCAGTTCTCTTCACTGCACACCTCCCCGCTGTCGGGTTGCATTCGAGCAACACGACTTTTATATAACACAGAAACAAACAAGGCAGAGCGTGGGAGGTAAGACTGAGGAAGACTGAGCAGCTTCATCGGCTGGAGGAAGGGGCGGGGCTTCCCTCTGCAACAGCTGTACACTTATCAACAGACAGGCTTTAGCTTATGTTATAGAAAATAATTAGTCTTTGCTAAATTAAAACTGTGACAACTTTAGGAAAGAAACTATCTTGAGCTGTGATCCAGTGAACTGAAACAGGATCCATTCTAGAATCTCCTGTTTGCTCGTTTTGTCACATCTAAATGTTTCAGGTTTTCAAACAGTTTCTTGCTGCACTAACAATCTTTTACTGAC
Source organism: Xiphophorus maculatus (assembly GCF_002775205.1). Classification (NCBI taxonomy): domain Eukaryota; kingdom Metazoa; phylum Chordata; class Actinopteri; order Cyprinodontiformes; family Poeciliidae; genus Xiphophorus; species Xiphophorus maculatus. Next base: position 2,079,669 of record NC_036444.1, on the reverse strand, counting down.
AGGAATCAGAGCGAAAATTATTAGGGCTAAAACAATGAAATTAATAATGATTAATCTATTATTTAAATTGTCAAATAATTTAGTAATCGATTAATCGCTTGAGTGTACAGACTCAAAAAGGCCTTTAGCTGTACATAAATAGGCACAAATGAAGAATTTGCCAAATGTGCCTGATTAATATTTTTAGCTGATTGACAGAATAATGTATTACTAAAATATTTTTTTTATTTTAATTGTGCAGTAAAGGTTGAATCGCTGCACGGAGGACCAGTGAAAACTCCAGTCTCTCTGTCTTGCTGTGGGAACATGACCTCTGACCTTAGCTGAGAGTGTTCCATGTTTCCTCACTGAGTGGATAATGGTTCTGCTCTGTTTAGACTTTGCTCCTCATCTGTTATTGAATAATTTAGATCTGGTTAAGATGTGCTGCTTTCATATTTTTTGGCCTACTTCCAGCTGTCAGTCAGGTCTAAATTATTTCTTAATTTTTCAGATATGAGTGATGAAGTGGACTGTTTTTTGTTTGGTATCAAAATTAATTTGATCTCCAACTTTTTAGTGAGACGAAAAGAATAAAACAGAAAGAAGTCTGTATGGAGGTGAATATTTTTTACAGCAGTGTATTCAGTTCATCACTTTCCAGCTTTGCATCTCCCGTCTTAAGCAGCGTTCATGGTTACAGCTTTAGTACTTCTGACGTATCACATTGCTGTGGTGTGGAGTGCTTGGCCTTAAGTGATGTTAAACCTTCTTCTTTTAGAGATAGAAAAAAATGCCTGAATATTCTTTAATCTGCAAAAGTAAAATGTTTTTTTCTACAGTTCCTCCACTTCCTGTGTCTAAACTATTTCCCTTCACAGGGAACCAGGCGACAATCAGCAGCATCAGCTGGCAAAGAGCTTAGGCTTACCGATGTGTGAAGCTATGATGGAGTACAAGCAGGGCAACTTCAGCCAAGCTGTGGCGCTGTTGCACCCGTTACGTTACCGCATGGTGGACATCGGTGGCAGCGACGCTCAGGTAAGGTGAACAGATTGGATAAGTTTTACAGTGAAAAGTAAAAACAAAGCAAACAGCTAACCTTTAACTTCTAACCTCACAGGGTTTTTTTCTGAAGGAAAAACTAGAAATCTGTTGTATAATTTTTTCCAGAAGTAAAGCCTGCTGGGCTTCATGTGGTGTGAGGATGCAGAGCGCAGTGCACCATCGTATGAATAATAAATCTTTGTGATGGACGTTGATGCATTTTATCTTCCATGTTCAGACGAGTTCTCCGAGGTCCTGCAGTGAACAGACGATGTATGCGGAGCAGCAGCTCTGCTGTAGTGGAGCCAGAGGTTTGCATTCACTAATGGCTTTTTCCGCTGCTTCTTCCAGAGAGATCTGTTCAACCAGCTGCTTATTCATGCAGCCATGAAGTCTGACAACAAGCAACATCACAAACTGGGAAGGTAATCTTCAACTCGCCACTTATTACATGTTTCTCTTATTTTTACTTGCTTGTTCACAATTCATAAAGAAACCCAACCCAGCTTACATTGTTAATGTTTTCCTTTACCAGCTTTCTTTACATTTTTCTGGCACTTTGTGTTGATCTGCTAAGTGGAAAAGAAATTCAAGCCCTTTTATAACTCTGATAGTTTAGTATTATCAGTTGTAAATTTTCTGTTTTGTGTCATCTGGGCATAAACTTCCAACAAAATACATTTGAGTTTGTAGTATAAAATGTGGGAACATTCAACAGTTATGAATATCAGTAATATATTTAGCTCTGGTTAGTGGTGGGCACACTAAGCTAAGTTTTTGATTAGTATTTTTGCAAACTTTGGAACCAATTAGTGCAATTTACTTGGCTGTCTTGTAAACTTTTTATTTGAATAAAGTTTGACAAGTAGCTTAGTACAGCTTTTAGCTCCTGCTAAATACTGTAGCAGTTTAGCAGAACTAATGTTTGATTAGTGCTTTAGGGTTAGTGCAGCTAATTGTTGCACCACTGTGTCTCATTCATTTAAAAGATTCAGTTCTTTCTTCCCTTATAAAACACAAACCACCTCCAGGTGTTCTTTCCTCCTCCTGACTCATATTTTCAGTATCTGTGTTGATCCAGACTTTATATTAATGTTCATATTCACTAATCTGTCAGGTGGACAGGTGGATGCTTCATGTGCGTCTCGTCACACCAGGTCCTGAATCCTTTTAGTTCCAAATATAAATCCATACATTAGCTGTAATCGTCTCTAAACTCTAATATGAGATCAAATTTGCAGCATGTAGAGTCATATCAGTGCAGTAGTTAATTCCTTAATGCAGTCAGGATATAATTATATTCAGACAGTTAATGAATGTTGGTAATTCAAGGATAAGCTCTGAATGAGGCCTGTATGCACACCTGTAATTAGTGCGTCACTCAGGACAGATGTTGGCACCACATGTAAACCTAAAACTAAACTTCTGGGTGTAATTAGTGCTACAAATCAGCCTGGAGGAAAACTATAAAACTAATAGATCTTATATGGGAGGAGGAGGAGGAGTTGGTGGTTCATGATCTGCTTTCTCCAGAACTTTGCACAACGTTTCTATTACATTAGAAACGTTTCAACATTGTTTATTTTTCTTTAGATTAATTTAAGTTATCTCGGCCAAAATGTCGTAGATTTATAAGATCTATTCTTGTGAGTCTCAACCAATGAACATCTGGGTTCAGTGGAACATCTGGTTCATTTAATGTCTGATAAACAAAAAGTGGTTGGAATGAGAAAAAAAACCTTCCTATTTTTCCACAATATGCAAGTTTTACAAATTATGGGTGATATTTTATAGAATTAGCTTCTTTCACTTAAAGAGTTGCATCAACAACAGCAAAGTATCTCAGCCTAACTGAGATACTTTAAAGTTTCTCATTCCAGATCTTTTCTGTGGATCTTTGTTGGCACAGAACTGGTCTGGACCTGAACTAATCATTTAGCATCTTTCAGGTTTTTTCCAATAATCCTATTGGCATTTAATGTAATTTATACTAACTGGCCAGAACTGGTTCCCTGTTACTGCAGGAAAACATAATCAGTCTCTTCAGGATTGTTTTTGTGATCTTTTGAAATAAAAATGACAGATTTCATGATACTTTATAAATATTTGTTTTTATAAATAAACACTTTGTAATGAGGAAAAACATATTCTTTCAAAACCTTAATTAGCTTGTTAGCAGGTAGGAGTTAAATTTAAACCGAATGTTTTGGCCATTTTGGATGCATTTCCATGGTCAGCTGGAGAGACGTTGTAAGGACGTTTGGGCTCTGACCTTAAGTTACTGGACATGATTGGTTCTACTCTTCACTGTCCACCTCCCGTCTTCTGTGCACAACACCAGCTATTTTCTCTATATCTGACACCATGTTGCACTTTAATTACTGATGGAGTTGTTCTCCCAGCTTGAAGTCTGGCTGAATCTGTTGGTCTCTGCTCTGCTGTGTTTCCCCAGATGTCTGCTGGTGGAGCGTGACGCCGTGCGGCCCAACTCCCCTCTGACCCAGCGCCTCACGCAGAAAGCGCTGGCTCTTCACGGCTAGAAGGATAGCAGCGCGCGGGCGGGTCCCACGTGAAAACATCAAAGCGCCGCTCTAATCTGATTTTGTTGTTTGGGTTTAGAGACATCGAACCCACAGGAAGGAGCTCCACACCGTTAACCAGATCATGCTTCATGCCCCTGGACATTCCTCATTGAATGTGACATTATGAAGAAATTGTTTGAAAAATCTGTTATATTATACAATTCAAAGCATTTTGCACATTTATTTGCAAATGTTTACTAATAGAAATGTGTATTGAAAAAGTTAAAGAGAGAACCAATAAATACTTTGCACTATGCATGTGTGTCACAGCATGAAAACAGTTTTGCCAAAGGATATGTAATCTAGATGTGTTGACTCTGATTGGACGAGTTCAGCACCAGAATTTCTTCCTTCTGCCCTCAAAACGGCGAAGCAATCTCATTTTGGATCTGAGTGATCAGGATCTGGGACAGCACAATGCCGGCAATCTAGAAAACATCAGAACACGGCAGTAATGAGCGTCTCAAGGTCCCGTTGGAACCAACGCTGCTGCTCTGTTTGGCACAGTCAGGAAAATAATCTCATTTACATCTTAAACTTTTTCACATTAAAACCTTTTGCATTCGGCCTTTTATGCCTCAGTAGTTTGGAGAACAGGCAGCAGCATAAAACTAGGAAACAACAAAGTTGAACTAATGCAAAGATAAACTTATTACCTGAATAATTTTACTATTAGTCCAACATGAAAAACATAAACCTAGTTTGCCCTAATAATTCCAAATATGAAAAGTTTTCCTTTTTCTCAACAAATCAGTTTGTTAAAAATGTTAAGAGGTTTTTATACTTTTGGTATTTTTACATTAATCAAGTTGTTTCTGTTCGTAGTGCTGGGTGGAAACCTGACATTACAGGTTGCTGTTCTTAAAGTGACCAATCAGTGTTGTTTCCCCAAACATCAAAGGAATCGCAGCTCTGACACGATTGGTCCAACGGGATTTATGGGAAATGCAGTCAGAAGCATGTGAGCGCTCCTGCAGCGTGATGGTTTGATCTGATGTGTGCAGCTCCTGATAACAGCCGACACGTTAATCTGACTTTAGATATTAAGGGACTAATTGCTGTGGGAGTGAAGCGTGCTGCGCAGCCGTTCTCCATGAGTGGGAGGGAGTTGTCAGCATTTCCCTTCTCAGACACTCAATGTTACCGTATTACTGCTTCACATAGTGCTAATCCTGCACTAAATCACAGTGTAGTTACTTTACAGTTATTTCTTGGCATAAACCTGGTTTAAATAATTCCTTTCCTCAGGTTTTTATTAAATTTGCTTATTTTTCCATTATAGTGCAGAAATTTCACCCTGAATCAGTAAATTTCAGAAAATCCTCAGAAAGAAAAAGTCTGTTGCTGCTTCTGAACAGATTGATTAAGTGTTGCTGAAACTACTTGAACGCAGCATCCAGCCTGTGAGGTAGAAGGTCCGCTCAATAGCTTGATTACTGGCCGCTCCACCCAGCAAGCCTCCATCGATGCGTTCATTGACCCGTTGTGGCTTATTTAAAACCAAAGAGCTACTTTTGTTTCTGATTCTGAGGTGGATTACGCTGGAGGTCACCTGAGGTAAGGCCATGCCCAGGGTGAGCGCTCCCACCAGCAGCAGGTGAGACTCCATCCACATCACCGCGCTGTCTGCACAGCCCATAGAGTAGATGGACTTGTCTACTTCCTGGGACTTCTGCGTCTGAATGCCAAAACCACACATGGTGTTGATCACCATCTGCAGAACAGAAAGAGACCTTCAGTAGAATATCAGCGACATGCTTGATTAAACTCCACACTGGGCCGTTCTCTGACTGCTGCTGGAAAAACTAAAGATGGTCATTGTGGCACCTAAAGGCTGATGAGTCAAAAACAAACATGAAGGGAGCAGGTGAGGCTGAAGCAGCGACTGGAAGCTCCTGCAGCAGTCTGCAGCCTGAACTTGCGGTTTGCCACCAGCAGGTCGCAGCACTGCATCGACTCTTCTGCCGTTTAATTAACTGATTTTTCAACCATGTTGGAGTAGGTTCTGTGATCCGTTTTCTGTGCAGCTTGATGTTTAATCAATACTGGCCTGATGGCTCAACATGAACTCTTTAGCTTCCCTCAGTTGTACCTTCATGATGCGCCGCTGCGTCTGCATAATAATAGGGACGATATTGAGCATTCATGCACAGAAGCAGGACCTATGAAGGCTGGTATGCAGCATCCATACACACACCTCTTACACATGCATGTGTAGACAGCTTGCTTTGATGCTCAGAACATGAAATCTCATTAGAATCCAGTGAAATCACAGCCAGTGCTGCTATAAAGGCCTGTGATGCTTTCACTTGCTGCAGATCAGTTAAGCTATGAACACATGTTGCATGTGTCCATGTCAGGCCAACCAGCATCACTTTAACAGTTAGACAGTAACACACACAGTTTCTGTTCCCATTGTTAACTGGACGGTTTTCCAAAGGAGCCACAGATCAGCTGAGCTGTCAGAACATCTAGCTGTGTTCTTCAAAGAGCTGATGCAACTGGGTGGTAAACATGAGCCTGTCCCAAACTTCCTCTGCAAACGGAGCAGAACAAATAATCATCTTTGTTTGTAGCAGCTGACATGTTGCCTTTCAACACTGAGAAAAAAAGAGAAGCTTTTATTTCAAGAGTCTGCGGCTCTTGAGGGGAATCTATAATTATTTACATTCTTTCTGCAGAATTTTAAATATTCCAGGGGTTACCTAAAAATAAGAGGAGCAGCAAAAGCAAAGGAGGCAGATTAGCAGAGCAAGCCAACAACTGGGACACGTTATGGCCAGATATCCAGCTGTCATACAGCAACAATGTCCTCAGTCAGAGGCCTCTTCAGATTTGTTGCAAGACTGACTGCTACAGGAGATCCTTCTGGCCCACAGCATCACCAGCCACATCAATTCTTTGAAGATGTTTGGATGATCTGAGTTATGAAGACATTTCATTTCACTTTGGGATGAGGAAAGTTTTTCTGTCCTGGATGAAACCAGGTGATTCATCATGAGGACGGCTGGTTCAGCCAAATCGCTTTCCATCTGATGTGATGTTGCTGCCTCCAGGCAACAAGCAGTTGCTGTCTCGACAAACAAGCAGAAATATTTTGGGTCAATATAAATCAAATGATGCAGTCAAGAAGCTGCGGCTGTTTTCCACTGACTGTACAGCATGTTGTACGGATAAAGTTTGATGCTTTTGAAAAGTGATCGGTTAATCACCTGGAACAGACCTGAACTCTAATCCAGCATGACACTTTGAACTTTAAGCTGCAGTTATAAACCTGGCTAATCCTCTTGGTTTTAGCTACATGAAGGCGTTATATTTAAATGTTACATATGACTGAGCAGAGACCCGGGTTAGGAAGGAAATCTGGCATATTTTACACAGTTCTGTCTTCACCAGATACTAAATAATGATCTATAACAAATATGCTGATATTTATGTACCTAAAGCCAATATTCCACTCTGTTACAGTTTTGTAGTTTATTGTTTAAGCTGCATTGTGTGAACCCACCTCTCCAGGAACCGGAGAGCAGCAGGAGTACGGCACGGCGCAGCGCTCTGAGCTGGGGTTTTCCTCAGAGCAGTTGAAGTAAAGGTTCCAGGACCAGTCGGTGTAGTTGTTCCATCCACAGCACTTAAACTGAGCCAAGCACAGAGCAGAGGTGTATATTTAGAAACAGTCTGGTGTCGTGCCGGCCGTCTACGAGGGGAAAACCCGGGCTCCCAGTTGGAGCCAGGATGTGCAGATGGCGCAGGAATATCTCCTGAGGAATCCCATGGAGCTGCAGGAAATGCATGTTTAGCTTCTCATGTGGAAACTCCTCACTGAGGCCAACATAAACACAAACAGAGCTGGCAGTGTGGTGCAGTCAGGTGTGTCTGTGTCAAACCTCAGCACCTCTTTCTGGATGTAATCCATCAGATTCTGCAGATCCAGGTCATCCCTGTAGTGAACGATCGCTTTCTTCACAAACTTCCCCAGAGCATCTCGGGTCTATGAGAGAAAGAGAGAAAAAAGATTTAATAAAAAGATAGCTTGATATTATAATTTCCATCTCTTAAAAGAAATTAAGTCTTAAAACTGTGAAGCGTCAGAAGACTCCAGCCTGTGGTAATTAGGAGGAGGTTTAATGGCACACTGGAAAACGTCTTGCTGCAGATGCTGGGAGATCCCAGCAGAGCCGGTGATGGATAATAACTGGAATCATTTCAGACTCCGTCGGCGCTGCCACCACTTCGCCGTCAGCCAGGTACTCCTGGGTAATTCACCGGTTTCCATGACGATCTAGGGCTTTCATCAACAGTTTGGGTTATTTACATCTGCATAAAGGCAACAATGAAGCATAATATTCACACCTGAAGGGCCTCCTCAAAACATGTGCTGCAAATTTACAAGTCAACCCAGAACCTGAAAGCCTGAAGGATTTCTGTTCAAATGTTAGTATTTTGGGCGTGCTGTGGTGGCGTAGGGGTTAGCGGGACCCATATTTGGAGGCCTTGAGTCCTTGACTCGGCCGTCGCGGGTTCGACTCCCGGACCCGATGACATTTGCTGCATGTCTTCCCCCCTCTCCTTCCCCATTTCCTGTCAGCCTGCTATCATATAAGGGACACTAGAGCCCACAAAAGACCCCCTGGAGGGATTAAAAAAAAGGTTAGCATTTTGCTCAGATTTTTTTAATTATTTGCCTTTGGAAAAAAAAAAAGAAACATGAATGTACGTATATTCTAGCTGTAATCTAAGCCAGTAATTAACTTGAGAAAATATTCACTCCAGAACATTTCCTCCACAATCTCTTAGTAAAAGGAGCTTAACAAAATGACCACAGCCTAAACTTCCACAGTAGTTATTGTAATGTAATTTTGATCAGTTCCTCAGAAAGTGAATAAATGCATCCGATTGAACAATCTGTATAAATCTGAATGAAGCTGCTTCATGGTGTTTATGGATTATAAAGGTCCATTAAAGGTTTATTTTAATCTGCAGCACAGAATTTTGCATTTTATTTCTCAATTTCTTTATTTTAACATACTGATGATGTCACAGCTAGAATCACAATACTGCTCAGATATAATAAATGCTAACGGGGCTCTATATGCTAATGACCTGCTGAACTTTAAAGTTTCATTAAGCTGGAAATGAACCTCTGATCTGTTTGCTAACGGCGTCATAAACTGTTCAAATTACAAACGGTGTTGAAACAGTTTATGTTGATAAATACTATTATCCTGCAGTAGTTTTACTGAATCGTGGGAGGATTTTTAAAACCCCTCCTCAACTCTTCGCCTCCTTCCGCTCCTGTTTCCCAGCTTGGCCCTTGGGCTTTGAAGCCCACCGTTGTACTGTGTCATTAGCGGGAAAGTCTCCTTTAAGGGATCTGCTGAAATGGAACATTTGGTTTCACTTTGAAGTGCCGAAGCATCTGAATCATTTAGCGAGGAAGGATGCTGGGAGGTTGTTAAACTGCTCTGTTTAGCAGCAGGCAGTCTGAGCGCTGACAGTGGAGAGGCGCCATCAAACACCAGGAACATCACCACCGTGCGCTGATGTGCGGCAGCGGCGCCCCTGCTGGCTGTTGTACTTTTATTCCCAGCGGACCTTTAATGGAGAAGCTACTGAAGAGGATAAGTGAAGCGAGAGCCGCTATTGGGATGAAACACGGTTCCAGAATAAACCTGAGAGATGCATTAATCTGTAGCTTATGAGGGAAAAATCAAAATGAGAAACAAATACCCAGAAACCTTTAGTACAGAACCTGTTACTTGTTTTTCTGTGAAGGAAATATGCAGTGGAAAAGAGTTTTTAAAAAATTAAAAATTCATTCCTGCAATAACCTGGTTCCTCAAAAACCAAAGTCAAGGACACTCCTAAGTTATCCATTAATCATGAATAATGCATTTGTTAATACTGCAGTATTTAACTTGCATAAAAAAAAATATTTTTTTAGATTTGTTGAAACAGTCACTAGATAATCTTTGGAGAAAAAACCCCAAGCTCCTCTGCTAACTACAACCAACCAATCAGAGCGAGGAGGGGGAGGGTCTTAGGTTACGTTCCCCTGCTGCCCGACGTGACCCTAAGAGGGTTTTTTGTGAAATCGGAATTTTTTTGGTGTGGTCATTAACAACAAATAAATACAAGCTTTATGTGATCTCCAGTATGAACGGCAAACGACCTGAAAGTGCCACACATGCACAATAAGGTTAAACATAGAGAGCATAATCAGCGTTTTGCCAACTGCCACCAAGAAGAAGAAGAGTTCAGTGTTGGCAGAAGTAAACATGGCTGCTAATGGTGGAGAATATCTTATGATTCTGAAGTTGTTGTCCATTCAGAGCCAGAACATTAACAACTTCATGGTCCAACATGGCTGTTGTTTTTCCTGATTGGGGAATCAGGACACAGAATATTGACGATGGTCGAGTATTAATGACATTCAGACTCGGGTCACATTTAAAAAGATCAGATATCGGATGTAGGAACACATATTCAAGTGGCCTGAGTCACATTGGAATGAAATCGATTCCGTGTTGATCAGACTGTCATGAAAAGATCAGATACAGGTCACATTAAGGCAAAATAAAAAATAAAAAATCTAGATTTGGACCACTTTAGGCTGCAGTGTGAACGTAGCCTCAGTGCTGTCAATCATGCTTGCACACCCTTTGCTCATAACCTGCCTTTTCCCGTCCAGCTCTCAGGCGGAAATGCTAAAGCTAGTTAGCATGACCATTGCTGACAGTGGATGAAACAGTTTTCCTGGAACAGCAAGTTGGTTCTCCACCATTAGCATGTTTAGCAGAAAGTACACAAAGTTGTCTCATATTATACTGTGACAACATGGCAACCCTCTTAACAAATATGTTAAAAAAACCAACAATATATTTTTTAATAAAAGTTACATACAGCAGCTTTAAGGCCCTGAAAGTGCCATCAGGAAAAAGAGAAAGTGTCTCCAGAACGGTTTGTACCTGACCAGAGTGGAAGAAGCCCAGAACTGCTATAACCAGCTGGATGAGGAAGACCAGCGTCAGCGTGAAGGAAAACTGGAGGAGAAATTTAAAAGACCAAAATATTTCATCTCAAGTGACACATTTCCTGTCAAGCGTTTGATATGAAACATGATTCCAGATTTAGAGCCATATTAACTACTGGAAGGAAAACATGCCGCCAGTAAAAGTGATGCGTCTTTTTGGAGAATTACCGTCTTGAGGAGGCGAATGTTCTCTCTGAGGGCGCCGATGCAGCCGCAGAAAGTGATGAAGAACATCACCACCCCCACCACAATTAGGATGACAGCTGGGTCGATGAGGAACGTGTCCCGCACCGTGTCTGGCAGAGACGGGAACACAGCCTGCCTTTAAAAAGCTGCCATCCTCTAGACTTCCTGGTTCTAATCTCTTGTCAACTTCATTGTTTGCAGAACAGTTTCCTATTTTTGCTGCATCCCTTCCTGGACTGACTGTCCCGATGCTGTGAAACCATCAATGATGATTTGAAACTGAAGGATTATGCAGATGCAGAGGTTTGATCGCAGGGATTAGCCACAGGTTAATCCTTTTCTGTTGTCCATGAACTATATACATCCTAAATTAAATGTGAGAATTGGGAGGAGGGAGGATGAAGCTAGAAGCTAACCCCCCCACCCCGTGTTTCACACCAGACTGTAAACAAGATCTCTGTTCTATTTTTACTGGGATGTAAACACAATCCAAACAGGCCTGTAAGCATGATTACATATCTAATGGATTTTAGTTTTAATGCTGTTTTATACTTTTTAATCTGTGATTTTGTTTAATGTACCTGTAGCTTTCTGGACTTTGGCATAAACCCCGATTCCAACAATCAGCAACGAGAAAACCTGCAGAAACACAAGATAACCAGGTTGAGTCACATCGCAGCTGAACACAGAACATGACCTAATGACATAATGTCAGCTTTAATCTGAAGTTTGGTAAAATGCCCCCAAACCTACAGCCACAAAAAACACGATTTATCCACATTTTTAGTGATAAACTAAACTAAAGCTTAAAAATAAAATCTGTTTTTTACACAACAGATTTACTTTCAGATTTAAATTTTTTTTAAATGAGCAATGAGAGGATTGGGCAAAAATATGACAGAACAAAAAAAATTATACAAAAATATTTAAAAATTGCACAGAATAAAGAGAGAACCATAAATAACCCATTTAGACTAACAGGGGGAAAAGTTGATTTGGTGGTTAGTTCCACTTTAATAAGAGCTTGGAGTGTTTTGTGTTGGTTGTGATGAGACATTCTTCAGTTAAAGCCTCCAGTTCCTGTAAATTCCTGAGCTGATTTGTATGAACAGAGTGGCTGAGACTGATGGCCACTCCAGAACCTTCACTCTGTTCTGCCGTAGCCAATCACAGGTCGACTCGGCCTTTGGATCGCCGTCACGTCAGAACGTCCAACTGCATGAGCAGCTTCCAGGCTGATGAGTGAAAATTTTCCTCCAGTATTTTCTGATATGCTGCCTTCGTCCTGCCATCAGTTTTAATCCAGTTTCCTGTGGCCTCTGTGGCACACACATCCCCAAACACCACCGGTCCACCGCCGTGCTTCACAGTAGGAATGCTCCCCCTTCCATCATAAGCCTTGTTGATTTCCTGTCTGTGGCCAAAAAGTTACATTTTGGTCTCATTTCTCCAAATGATTTTTTTCCAGAGATGTTGAGCTCCTCTCCTTGGAAGTGGGACATTTGAGGGATTTGCATAGTAATGACTTTCTTCTGCCACTCCACTTTTCTTTTTTCTTTTCCAGAGATTCCTTTATTCCAGCTGACGTTATTTGTGGATTTTTCTATCCTGGCAGTTGTTGCTGAAGTTTTTGTTGGTCTACCTGACTGTGGTTTGGTTTCAACAGAATCCCTCATTTTCCACTTCTTAAAGTTTGAACGCTGCTTTTAACAAATCTTTCGCTTTCCCCAGGACTCAGAAACGTCAATTCAGAACATTTCTGAAACGCTGTGATCCCAACAATCACCACAGTCTGTAAATATTTGATCACTGTTATTTTAGTAGTTTCTGTAATTTTTATTTCAAAAGAGTAAACAGCAGTTTTACTGGAAATAGCTTCACCGAGCCATGAACCATGAATGAAAGAGTTTTTGTGTTCTGGGGAAAAAAAAAAAAATTGAATTATTTATTTTTTTTGCTGAAATTATTTACAGATTTATGGCATATTGCAAAATCTGAAGAATACAATTTCTCAGAAAATGACCGAATAAAAGAACTGGACTGAATAAATTCTCAAACCCGGGTCAACAGGTTCTAAAAAACACGTTAGGATAAGAAAATCTGTTTGATTTGAAGCAGAATATTAATAAAAAACAGCTCAAGGCGTTTATACAGCTAAAGGATGCAAGTACATATGAAAGTTTTGTAGCCATGGCAACCACTCCTTCTAGTTTTTATTGTTATAAATGAGCAGATGGAAGGTTGGAAATGGTGACCCTCCGTTTTTATCACCTGAATCTGAAACATGTTGGTGGTAAACTTTCTTTTAATATTACAGCTTTTTCCTAAAGAACTTTAAACACATTTTTCAAACAAACTGATGTTTTTTAGGGGGATTTTATCTGATAGATCAAAGCAAAGTCACAGAGTTGCAATGCGAAATATACAAAAATCTACTTGGCTATAAGGATTTTTTTCCGAGGTAAGGTCAGTCTTGGTTGGGGGAAACATTATTTTGTTTCTTCTGTGTGCATCAAAGCTGCTCCAGGAAATGTTGGCAAGCTGCTGAAGATGATAGTTCACTTTAAATAATCGTCCCGATAAAACGGCTGCAGGAGGAAAACAGGTGCTGATTCTGGCTGGCGGCTCTAATTCTCCCGTTTGCTTCGATTCTTTGTCTTACGTTTAACAACAACCTGCTCAGCTTGGTTGTTATTTGCAGCCTGCAGATCCACAGCCTGTCTGATGATTAGAGGTGTGTGTCTGTTTGAGAACAATGATTTTGTTTCATCCTTAATAAACTTGCATTATATTTGAAAAGCACATTTTGGATTTCTGCAGGTCTGAAGATTCGGTTTGTGGTTTAATTAGAAGCTTGAATGTCTCTTTAAAACTTCTGAAGGAGGAAATTGTTGCTTTTAAATAGTTTCTTTACAAATACAGAATCAATAAAAGCACCTTGACAAAACAATAGCTGTAGAAACATGGAGATGTGTTTTCTGTTCCCAAAGCTTTTGAAAAGGGGACGACTTTTCTAAAGAGGCTTCATCTGTTGTGCAGGAGAACCCTCAACTCCACTTCATTTTCAGCTGTCTTGTTTTCCACCACTGGTCGGCTTGTGTGTGTGTGTGTGTGTGTGTGTGTGTGTGTGTGTGGGTGTGTGTGTGTGTGTGTGTGTGTGTGTGAACACGGGTGGCGGTGAGGCATGCTTATGTACGCAGTGATTGTATTCCAGCTCTGTTTTTCAGCCTTTTCAAAAGGATGATTCAAGCTTCTCCCAGAGGATTTTGCTGCAGAGGTGAGCTGAGCCACGGGACGCGGGACAAAGGCCTGATGGATTAGGGCTGCGCCGCTCACTCCGGAGCCTCGTGTCTGATAAACAAAGTGAACACGGCCCGGGCGTGCGGCGCTTGCTGCTGATTGGCTGTGATGGCAGTGATGGTGCGCTGCAGTGTTTTTGTGTTGCTTTGGACGAGCCGCGGTGTGACGGAGCTGAGGGGAGGGACAGGTGTGGTCTGTGTGTAAAGCAGGAGAGCGGAGGAAAATGAAGGCAGATAGAGTTTTAATATGTGTGTGTGTGTGTGTGTGTGTGTGTGCGTGTGTGTGTGTGTGTGTGTGTGTGTATTGGAGAACTCAGGTCTAACACACAGGTCATCAGAGCTCCTCAGTGCCTATATCTATTTATGTAAATGCAATAGATTCCTGGTTATTCGAGCCAGAGTTTATTATGCTGAAGACTTCCCACTCCCTGAGAAACAAATATGCATAATTATGTGCATTTTAAGATCCTGAATATATATGAAAACAGATTCCAGTGGTGAGCAGACTGAAGGCGAACATAATCCATCTATTTTCTATACAAATGTCATCCTGACAGTCCCAGGCAAGCTGGGTTCCTATCTGTCACGGACAGGAGGTTCAGCCAGGAGGTTCTGGACAGTAACAGGAAGCTGGAGTACCCAGAAAAACATCCACTCTTTGAGAAGACTTGGTAAACCTCCGGTCAGGATTCAGACTCAGGCCTGCTGCTGCTGCTGCTGCAAGGCAACGATGTTAGCAACAGTTCATCTGCAGTAAAGTTAAGCTTACAGAGCAGGAATGAGACTTTAATGTGTTCATTTTGATCAGTTAATGACAGATTTTAATATAACTGATTTTCTTTTCCTTTTTACATACAAAAGTTCTGAGCAGAGCCATTTACACTCAGTATGAATATTAACAACACAAACGATCGTCTACAGCTGCAGCATCCAGGACTGAACACTGCTGGGTTTCCTTATGGAAACTTTTTCAATTCATTTCAATAATAAATTAAACTTAATGCACTGATTGATATTAGAATCAGTTGGAATGTATGTGTGATAGATTAACTTGTTTTACTTTTTTGTTAAAGTATCTGTAGATGGTGAATAGATGGCGCAATAGAAATAAAGTGAATTGATATCTTTTCTGAACCATAACTTAATTTCATCCTGAAACATGAAAAGCCATCCTGACCACAGGCCTTCAGAATGAGCTCAGTTCTCACAGCGTTTCATTTCTGGCAGTAATTCCTGTTTGTGCTGCGTACCCACAAATATGAGTCACCTGTCTGTAAAATGCAGAATTAAGATCCATGCAAATGTTCAGTGAAGGAACGCGGCACATTTAACGGTTGCTTTCAGACGACTACCAGCAGGCATGCACACACTGTTATCCTTTGCTGTATTTTCTACAGCTAAATACCACAAAATGCCCAGTAAAACTACCATAAGACATCTTTACAAGTAGTTACTGTAATTTGCATTGCATTATGGGTATAGTACATAGTATTACAGTAACTTACTGTATGTTTTGAATTTGCAGTAATTTACTGTTTACACATTACAGTAGTGGTACTGTACTTATAATATACAGTAAGAATTATATTTGATTCCCAACGGTCATCATACACTGTTAGCCTTTGCTGTATTTTTTACAGTTAAATACCACAAAATGCCCAGTAAAACTACCATAAATAGGGTGACCATATTTTCAGTTGGGAAAACCAGGACACGTTGTAGCGAGGGGGGGGGGGGGGTCTGAAAGCGGGGAAACTCTTTTATAAATAGTAGGTAAACATACATTTGCGCTTTCGTATGTTGTTGGCCACTGACAGCCACGCTATCTATCTTCTGATTAAGAACAGGGCTGCCCGCACTGACGCGGCTCAGGGATTACGTCACACGCAGCGCCGTGCGCAGTGCCCTAGTGCCTGTAAATTTAATGGTCCAATGAAGGTAATTTAAAAAACAGGACATTTCCTCACTTTCTAAAAAAAACCCGGGACGCCCGGGACAGGACGTGAAATACGGACATGTCCCGGGAAATACGGACGTTTGGTCACCCTACCATAAGACATCTTTACAAGTAGTTACTGTAGTTTGCATTGCATTATGGGTATAGTACATAGTATTACAGTAACTTACTGTATGTTTTGAAGTTGCAGTAATTTACTGTTTACACATTACAGTAGTGGTACTGTACTGATAATATACAGTAAGAATTATATTTGATTTCCAACCGTCACCATAGCTGCTTCATCGTGGTTCCCTGTTTCTGTATTTTTACTCCTTTAGTAGTTAACATATTTTTAAGGCAGAAAGAGAGCATGTACTTTTGTTTTTTTCACATCCTAGCTAACATTAACATGCAGTTTATCTAGCTACGTCATCAAGCGTGGCTTCGCTTCCAACTGTTTTCTGATGACGTTTGTTTTAAACTCCGAAGCTTTTTCTCTCCAAGTGCAGCTCTGTCTCCGTGCTGTGGGCTCACACTGCTTCAGCTCTTCAAGACAGGTAAAAAACCACTTCTTAGAAAACTGTTTGAAGCCAAAACCTAGTCTGGAAATGTACATTTTAGATGGAGTTAACGTAGCTTATAGCATCATGCTATAACTTAGCATTATAGCATGAGCTGGTTTGTGCTGATTAGCCTGGTAAAATAACGTTACCTTTACGTTACTAACTCTGGTGTTTTATATAACTGGTATATTGCAACCTTATAAGTTACGTGTCTGTAAATGAGGTGAAAGAAATGAAAATATCATGTTGTTATTTTTTGAGCTGGTTCGGAATTAACATTAGCTAATGTGCTAATTTTACCGTTGAAGGTTTTAGCTTGACTTTTGCCGCTTAATCTTCCTCGGGCGGCTTTAGGTTGAGATGAGCTCAGTGCTGAGTGTCTGTTAGCATTGTTGCTACATCCTTTGTCGAACAATATAACCTTAACTGATAATTGATCCTCCCCCCCTTTTCTTTATTTTACATGTAATGACTGTTCATTTGTTTAAACCATGATCTTGCAAATGTTAAAAGTGCAGATTAGCTACGTAGGTCAGCAAGGATGAATTTCTAACATTGTTCTTTTTTTTTCTTTTCTTCAGATGACTTTTTGTTTTAACTCCCAAGCTTTTTCCCTCCAAGTGGCTGTGCAGTTCTGTCCTGCTGACTGCTAACATAGCTTCATCTCTTCAAAAGACAAGACAACAGGTAAAAACACAGCTCTTCAAACATATTTGAAGCCACAAAATAGTCTGGAAATGTAGAGGAGCAGCTAACCTAATCTATAACTTTGAGCTTGCTACAGCTGGTTAGCCTGCAAAAGTACCATTACATCTCCAACATAGTGTATAAGAGTCTGTAAATGAGGACAAAGGTGAAAAACATTAAAGTGGTTTCTGTTATTTTTTGAGTTTGTTCAGCCACAGTGGCAGGTGGACAAAAAAGTTAATTTCCAACCCTGGTTACATATAAGGACTGTTCACATGTTTAAACCATGCTCCTGTAAATTTAAAGTTAAGTCAGTACTAACAGGTGCAACTATGTACAGGTGTAAATTCTGCAGCATTTGTACTTCAGAATTTACAGAATTTTGTAGTCATGTGAAGAAACATCAACACACAGCTAATTATCGGTTTGCATGTGGAATAGAGCAATGTCCTGCTTCCTTCAGAACATTTTCTGCATTCAGGTCCCACATGCACAGGAGTCACCGCCATTGCAGAAGTCAGACTGAACACTTGTGGAATGTAATGCTTTAAAAAATGCATTTAGCCCCACAAACTGTCATTCACATCCGCTGTTTCAGAGTGGTAGCAGGATGTAGGGGTAAAGTCTAGTCTAGTCTCCGGGATGAGGTTCTCAAAAACCTGTTGTAATCTGGGTGAACTGGCCCTTTAAATATAAATTACTACCAGTAATTCATATTTAAGAGAGTTTTCCTTTTATGTTTTAAAGGTATCTTCCACCAAGATGTCTGTTGAAATGGAAATGACCTTACCCACTACACCAAGGGTAATCATGCTTGGTAAGAGGAATATTTTCTATCACTATAATTTTTTTGTAGCAATGTATGTAATTGTTATGGTAGTCTGTACTTTTACTCACTAGCGTTAGCCTGACAAGGGTTTGTCTATTTTAGGAAATAGCTTGATGTCTGCAACCCGGTGGATGGTCAGTATGGAGGAGAAGGTATTTTTCGAGCCTGAGCAACTACATGACTTTGCCAGCGTCCTTGCTGTCTTTTTTGGGTCATATTCTGTCTTCAATCTGGAGTATCAGGAGTCAGCATCCACCACGCTGGAGATGATACAATGGCAAGTACTCTACACCAAGCCATTTATGAATTAAATTTAATGACAGTTTGACTGATGATGAAGAACCATAGCTGATTGCTGTATTGTACGTCTTCATTAAAAAATACAATTAATATATTTTATTTCTGTTAAAAGATTCTTTGTGAGGATCAATCCAGATGTTGGTACCAAATGCACAGCCAAAGTCGGTACAAGCCGCAAGACGGGAAGTCTTGTCAAGAGGAAAGTAGTCAGTGTCAACTCCCAGATCACCACCTTCTTCCAACAACTTGCTGAATTTGAATGGAGGACTTCCAACTAGGTAAGTATTTTACCAAATGTAAATGTTTATTATTTTGTTGTCTTTTCCTCCTATCTTGCATGCTCTGACTTTACTTTAGCCTTTTTAAAATGATTTTAATGATTATTTATAAATGCCATGTGATTCCTACACAATAGCCCTTTAGAGTAGCCTGCATCTTTTCTGTGTCCGTGGTAAACAGTGGATGTCGCTGCATCTCATAATAAATCACAGAAATGTATAAGTGTGTAGTCGTTTAAGTGTGGTGTATTTTTATACTATGCAGTTTTCAGTTTATTAGGCACACCTTTGCAGTAATCCGTCAGCACCAACAAAATGACTAAAAAGATTGTTGTACTTCATCGTCCCCTTGGGGACATTTGTAGTACGCAATCTTTTGAATTACTGAAGACTGACTGACTGCTTTTGCCATAAACAGTCCAAAAACCTGAAGTGAAGCCAGTCCTGCTCATTCTTTATGCAGCTTCTATTATCACTTCAGTCCAATTGATTTTTTAAAAAACAAATTATCAACTTAATGCTGCTTTATGACAAAGATTTTATGCATGTGAACATTGTCACTTCAGCTTAATTTGTCAACTTCCTGTCGATTTGACAATGTAGATAACTTCCTGACCATCTCATGACCTCCCACATTGTCTGTCTTATTCTTTACAGTTCAGCTTCCACAAGATGGATCCCACTGATTTTGTTTGACGAATGGAATAAAAGTTCTTCTGATGTAGGAAATGTGTTCTATGGTTTTGTTGTTTTACAGCACATTATATTGTATTGTGACATTGTTTTTTATGACATTGCGAATATGTAAATGGATTTTATTTCTACAAATCTGCTGAAAATAAATACCTGTTATTCACAGTACTTGGACTAAAATTTCTTTTATGAAATTTTTCGGTTTATGGTAAAATATTCTTATGTTAAAGAAATGTAAACTTTAATTTACAGTAAAACTCTGACATTATGCTGTGAAACAAGTTTACAGTAGACCAGCTTTACTATAAAATACAATTACTGTATTATACTATAAACTACATTTACAGTAATGCAGTTATAACTGTAAAGCACACTCAGTAAAAATTAACTGTGAAATATCATAACAGTAAAGGTACTGTAGAATGGTAATTACAGTAACTTGCTGGCAACAGTGTTGCCAGTAAGGGTACTGTAGAATGGTAATTACAGTAACTTAAAAATTACAATAAAAGGTCTAACAGTGCAGCTGCCAGGTGTTTCTGCCTCAGCGGGAGTCAACGCCGCTCCATTCGCTCCATTTCCAACTGTAGTAAAGCTAAAACAAGTCGTAATGGAGAAGCTGGGAGACTGCAACCAACCACCATGGCTGCAGTATGTTTCCTCACTCATTATTTATAAGGTTTTTCTTTCTAGAAGTCACCTGTTCTTTAAAGAGGTACAACTCTAACAGCTTGAGATTTCTACGTTTAAAAATAGTCTCAAACGTCCTGGGACGGCAGCTCGACTCGACTCACCCAAAACAAGAAGCTGAAGAAGAAGAGGAAATATCTGATCCATGGGTTGACGAAGGAGAACGTCTCAGCTCGGTTCAGATTCGATTCTCTGTCCATTTTGGATTTTTTCTCTCTGATCTGACATTTAACTGAATCAGCCCCTCGCTGTGCAGACCAGCCACCATGTCAGTGTGTTATGTTGGGTTGTTTACAGGCTGCGGTGGCGCGGGGTGCAGTGGGGGTGTCCATGTAGGCTGACAGGTCAGATTCCACTAAACGCGCGCGCGTGTGTGTGTGTGTGTGTGTGTGGGTGACTGCAGCTGAACAGCTGGGAGCCTCCATTAGTGTGAGTCTCATTTCAACTCAAGCTCCACTTTGCCTCCTGTTTTGTGTGGCATCAGAGTTTCAGATCCTTTTTACATCCCCTCCTTGTTTCTGTACTTAAGCTTATTGCTTCTAAAAGGTTCGAGTTTTTAAAGTACAAACTGCAGCTTCAGAAGACGGACGTGACTCTGTGAAATGTAAAGCAGAACAGCAGCAGACCCCGGCTGGACAATGCCAACTGAGCAGGAACATCTAATGGAGTTAGAGTAAAAAACACAAAACTAATCAGGCATGTTGTCGTCAAACATCCGGTTTAGTTCCTCTGTTTCTGATTTAGGGGAAAATTGACAGATTTCCACAGAAAAGAAAAGGGCAGAGGAGTCAGGATTTAAACACACATTAAAGATTCACTCAGGTCTCCTTAAAGTTTCTAACATTTCCTCTGACGAGATTCTGGAAGCATATTCACATATTTTCTTCCCTGGTTATTCTCCTGTGGAGCGGCATTAGGCTCCCAGCATTTAACACTGTTGACCATGATTTATTATTGAAGTGATAAATCAGTGGGTCAAACTCTCTGGTCCAGTACTGGACCGGTTCGATTCTTACCTAAAGAGCAGAAACTTCTTCATGTCAGTAGGTAACTTTTCATCTGAGCAAACAGAAGTCACATGTGGAGCAACATGAGGTTCAGTCCTGGAGTGTCTCATAGTTATGGAGGCGCCACAACTTTCTCCAGCTGAATAGAAACAAAACTGAAGTTCTCATCTTTGGACCTAAAGAGGAAAGACCTAGAGTCAGCACACAGCTTCAGTTACTACAGATAGCAACTAGAGATCAGGATGAAATCTGGGTTAGTGATGGACTCAGACCTGAATCCTCAGAATGACATAAAGACAGTTACAAAGTCGGCCTTCTGTCACCTGAAGAACATTTCCAGGATTAAAGGACTAATGTCTGACCAGGACCTAGAGAAACTCTTCCATGCATTTATCTTTATTCTCATTGATTACTGCAGCAGTGTTTCACAGATCTAAAAAAATACATTTAAAAAATCCTCCAGCTGCAGCTGATCCAGAACGCTGCTGCTGGAGTTCTCACTAAAACCAGGAAGATAGAAGATATTTCCACAGTCCTTAAACTGGCCCTGGAGCTCAGAGGACAGACTTTAAAACATTTCTTAGTTTAGATCTGAATGGCTTAAAGATCTGCTGTTGCATCAACCTTCCAGACCCCTCAGGTCTTCTGGTTCTGGTTATGCAGAGCAGAACCAGAACCAGAACCTAACATGGAGAAGCAGAATTCAGTTTTATGCACTACGACTCTGGAAACTGCAAAACTGCTGAAACACTGAGTTCTTTTGAATCAGCGCTAAATGCCTGCCTGTTTAAATTTGCCTTTGATTAATAATAACTGAAACATTTATCAATATATTTTATGTATATTTGCTTGATGAATTTGATGGCATTTGACAAAATGTAACGTTTATTGCTGGTTTCATCTTGGTAGCTGCTTTATGTTGTAAAGTGTTTGATTTGCCTTGTTGCTATAGAAATAAACTTGACTTCCTGCCAAGCCAGCAGAACATGAAGACTTAATGAGATTGATCTGCGTTTCCTTTGTAGCAGAAACTTCAGACTTTTATCCCCCTGATACTGAACTGCGACAAGTCGGCCCTTCTTAATTTGCCTGACCTTCTCGTATTTTGAAAGCCGTTTTGGAATTTGTTCTGAGAAGAATATTGATGCTATGAAAACACGACGATGTAGAAACATAAGCCGACAAGATGAATCTGCCTTAATTAAGGATGTAAACGGCAGCACAACAGAAGTGTCCAGCTTTCTGCTTTACATAACGACATATTCTTGTATCAGTGGGAAAGTTGTTGGCTTTTTTTTGCAGCTTTTTAAATCATTTTTTCTCCAGTTCTTTAGCAGACGTTGAACAATGATGGGGCATCATATTCAAGAAACATGTCAGGACCTGGATAAGAGCCAAATAGATCTTAAAACATCACAAGAATATCTGCCTGCTTAAAAATAAATATAAGAATTATTTACAGCTTAAGTTATAAAGCAAGTTATGTTTAAAAAAACTCTTGTAAAGGTTTTGATTTTGAAAATAGAGAGAAAAATAAAACATATGGATTTCAAAGCTGCACAGGAAAAAAAATCACATTCCACTAAATAGAAATGACTGATGTATTCTCATCTTCTCTTCCTCTGAATAACGACATAAACACGTTGCTCTGTTCTGCTGGGAAGTTCTGAAGCGGGTTCTGTCCTGGGACGCCGCATTCCTGAGGCTGAAACTCCACTGGACTTATACCCTGCAGCAACGATAAGCCTGATTATTCTTTCCTGGGGCGATCCTTGTGGTTCCTGCAACTGCACTTGGATAAACTTTGAAACTTTTTCTCCTTCTTTAGATAAAGAAGATCTCCAATATTTCCAATATTTTCTGACAGTCAGGAGATTCAGTCTGCTGTCTGTAACTCTGAAACGTGTTGGTACCCCAAACAGGAATATTAATCCTAGTTCTATATTTAAACCAAAGCATTTAACCCTCATTAGTATAACATGATGTGCCCTCAAGGTTTTTAATCAACCCATTTGAACTTTGCATATTTTGCAGTTCTGTCTGCCAACGGGTCCAAACCCAGATGCTAATGCTGTTTAGATAGAATCAGATTACATAGATTACATTACTCATGTAATTACATTACATTACATTACAATCTCTTGTAATGTAATTACAATACATGAGTAACCTTTTGGAAAAAAACAACAGCACACTTTACTCTACCACACTTGAGCAATATTATTATGAAGTATTGCTACTCTTATTTAAGTAAAATAAGTGAGTGACTGACTGCACTGAATGAAGAACAAACATATTTTAATTTAATTTAATTTTAAAGTACATGGAAACACAACGACAAACCTACAGTTTATGCTGAAGTGAGACCTCTTGTTTCTACACAAGCTTTGATGAATTAATGTTATTTTCCTGTAGTTCAAACAGAAACAGTAAAAACTATATACAGTCACTGGAAATACTTTCACACAAAAAGTATTTACTGTAAGCATTAGTTTTTCAAGTTTTATATAAAAATATATTTGGAAATGTGTTTCTTCTGCTTTAACTAGTTATTATGAAATCATTTTATTTGTCTTGTTTTCATTTCATTCTTTAAAATACCAAACTTATTAATGTATTATCTGTCTGATGACATTGTTATAATATTAAGTCTAATCTTATGATCAGCTACTTCATACTTACTAGAGTAAATCTTGTTCGGCTTCTTTTTAACTTTACTTATAAGTACAAATATATTGACGTAGTGCTGCTCTAACACAATGTTCTGAGTTTTCCCACCTCTGGTTAGAACTTCACAAGTTTTTATACTCTGACGATATTCAGGACATAATCAATAAATAACAGAAAACATTTTAACAGAGATATCGACTCATCTAAAACCAGAATTTACTGTTTGCTTTATGTGGTTTAAGTTTCTGACCAGAATCCAGCAAAATACTGAAACTACAAATGTCTGCTGTACAGATGTTACAGGACTGTCTTCAGGATGTGCAGACGTGGTTAAGAGCAAATCTTCTGAACTTATGGAAGAAACTGATTTTGTGTTTGGTCATATGATCCCCTTCTTGGACATGAATGGACCTTTTGTCGTCCATTCAAGAAAAATCTGGGTGTTATTTTTGTTCCTATGTTAAAATTTGATAAACATATTAGTGCTGTTATCAAAGCCAGTTTCCTTCATTTAAGGACTTTTGCTAAGATAAAATATTATCTTCTTGGGGGATAAGATGCTGCAGCCTGTTTGCTGACAAAAACAAGGAGATGTGAATCCATTACTGCGGTTTTGTGCAACCTGCATGGGCTCCCTGTTGCTTTTAGGATAAAATTCAAGGTTTTATTGGTTTTAAGTGTTTAAACTCTATGGGAACTTCTTACTAAAGTGAGCTTTTGCAGCCCTACACCCCACCCAGAGCCCTGAGGTCAACTGACCAGTTTTTATTATCTGTCCCTAAAGTTGAGCTAAAAGGGGGCAGAGCCTCTGTGGGGCATCTAGACTGTGGCTCAGTAAGATAAGATAAGATAAATCTTTATTGTCATTGTCACAAGGACAACGAAATTCAAAAGGTGCCATCAGTTGGTGCACATGCCCAAAAACAAAAAATAACTGTCTCACAATTCACACACAACGCAAGAATCAACAAACAACTGGCAGAAAAAAAAATAAACAAAAAAAAAACAAAAAACAAAAAATAAGAACAGCCACATTCTCACATACTGTATATCATTTATAATGGTTAATGGTTGTTTTGATTGCATTTAGTTTTGTTATTGCCATCAGGTAGAAACTGTCTCCCTCTGCCTGTTAAACTTTCTGTCAGTTTAAGTCCAGACTGAA
This sequence comes from Xiphophorus maculatus, assembly GCF_002775205.1. Taxonomy (NCBI): domain Eukaryota; kingdom Metazoa; phylum Chordata; class Actinopteri; order Cyprinodontiformes; family Poeciliidae; genus Xiphophorus; species Xiphophorus maculatus. Next base: position 2,054,722 of record NC_036444.1, on the reverse strand, counting down.
AACTCATTTATTCTTTGCCTTCAAGACCAGTTAAAAAGAAAAGGATGGAAGAAAATCGCTGCAGCTAAATTTCAAAATTGGTATTTTTTATTCATAGTATTAGCTTTTCATATCTCTGCCAATTTTATATATATTTATATTTTTACTAAACTTAATTTTATTTCTATTTTGTCATTTATCTACCTGTGATGTTGTGTTTGTTGGTCAGCTGAGGTTGTTGTAAATGTGCTACATGAAGTCAAGTCAAACTTTGACTAGACTTCATGGAAGTAAATATAAGCTAATAAATCCAGGCAAAGCAAACCAGATCCGGTTCTGATCCACAGAAACATCCAGACAGACTCAGCTGGAAAACCCAGTTACCTCCTGCTGCCTTCATGGTTGAACCCGCGGTTCCTTCCTCACAACTGGACCTTAAAATTCGGTTCTTTGCTCCGTTTTAGTTTCAGGCTGACCACACAATCACACAATCTGCTCCTGCTGCACCTGGGCTGTGGTCACGTGGGTGGGCGGGGCTTAAAGGCTGCGGAGGAAGTTTGCTTGAAGATCCGGAAATCCTCATTTGGAGGAGAGCGCGGGAACGCCGTTTTCATCATTGATCACGTGCTTTCCAGCGCCACCTGGCGTCCAATTAACGCACGAACCACACCTTTAGTAAACAGCAGCAGCGGTGGCGTTTAGAAGAACAGCGCCACCTGGCGTCTCAAAACAAAAACCTGGTTTCCCAAACCTGATGACGTCTACCTCTGATTTGTCAGGTTGGTTGTTTCCATTAGATTAATGATGTTTAAGAATTAAAAACCTTTAAACTATATTGTGTAAAAGTTTTAGACCAACCCATTTTTTAAAATAATATTTCTTTGATTTCCCTTCAACCATTAAAATGACTGAAACTTATACTTAAATAAATAATTCAATAGCTGTATATAGGTAAAAAGCCACAAAAATACAAAAAAATAATCTTTTTAACTTTAAGCTAACATTGAACTAATCTGTATTTCTTCGTATAAATATTTTTAATATTTTATAACATTAGCTAAATTATTACATGTAGAAATCAATTATTTTATGATATGTTGAAAACATTGGTTATTCTCTAATAAGATGATCTAATGATCCCATTTTGCACTGCTGCTTTTGTATATGTATCTATTAAATAGACATTTATTTGACTAATTATTATTGAGTTTTGTCCAATTTCTCTATATTTGTCCTAAAACAAGGCTAAATATTTTAAAGAGGTTTTTGTTTCCAATGTTTTCTGAGGTATTTTGAAGTTTTTGGGTATTTTTTTAAACAAATGTGAGTTAGAAAAGTTTTAAGTTTAGTTTAAAGGACTTTAAATGTACTATTTTCTGTCATATTTATAATTTACAAACAGTCCTTTTTAGTGGTTTGTTTTAGAAACGTTTAGTATTAGATGGTAAAAGCACCATGATATGCACCATAACGCAGTTTTACAGAGTGAGAACCAGAAACAAACCTTAAAATCCCATCAACTGCAGCTTAACAAGCTCCAAGCTCCACAGGAAGATGATACACGGTTCCATGGAACTGAAATTCAGGTCAATGAAACGTATGAGGCTGGGGAAACGTAGAGAAAGCTCTAATAACAACAAGTGGGGGAAAATCCACTCTAGATTACTTTTACTTTATTTCAGTACATGTTACTCATACAAAATAATCTGTACAAAGGCTAAAATAGGTCAGAGTTTTGCATAGAAACAACAGCAATCTAAAACAGCAAAAAACAAAAATGAGGGTGGAATGGCACAAAACATGCATTCTCTCTTTTACTCTCTGTAACACACACACACACACACACACCCCCACGCACACACACACACACGCACACACACACACACCCACACACACAGTCACTTCTGATGACATTAGGTAGGGGGGATCTGTGGAAAACATGCTGCTGCTCATTCCGTCCTGTTAAAGTGTGAGACAATTTGCCAATAGTTTGGACTTTCATCACCTCCTTTTTGTTCTCTAAAGACCCTCAGAGCTCAACCTGCCGACTGCCATTAGCTCATCTCCAGAACTGCAGGATTACCAGGAAGAAGCAGCTTTGATGCAGGGATGCCTCTCTTTCATTAAACACTTCATGAGATCTGGACTGGCGAATTCCTCTCACTGTCACCACTCCATAAAACCTGAATCAGTATTTAAATGTGGCCTATAAAATTGACAGCAACATATAAATGAGAATAAATCAGAAGCAATGAGTCATTAAACAGGAAAGGCAATGACTGTGCGCCATCTTGGGATTTAGTGACACACTTTCCTTTATTTAAAAAATAGTTGATTTGGAGAGAAAGAGCAGGAAGTGCACCACCTCGGATAGAGTAGCTTTGTGGCAGGAAGTCACAGGACGATGTTGGCAGGCATCAGACAATGCCGCCGAGCAGAGCACAACATCAAACACGCCGTTTCTACAGTAGAGCATCATTTCCACCGCTCAAAGATTCAGCTTCAGCTCAGAAGACAGATTCAGAGCAGATTACACAAAATAATACGCCGAAAGGAGGTAAAAAAATTAAGTGCTTCAAATAAAAAGAAACTGCTCCAAGTCCCTCAGTGCTGCACAAAACCCGGATTGCTGCGATGCATTTAGTCCTCAGCATCTCTGTGACTTACTGAGGGATGAGAAAGAATATTTTATGCTTCTTCTGAAATGAAAAAGAAATGTTTTTACTACAAGATCAAAATCCAGTCAAACAAGACACGAAAAGCTTACTGATAAAAACATAAATTTACATAAAATTTACACTGCAAGTGGAGGAAGAACAGCAAACAAGGAAAACAGACACATACAGTACAAGAAGGTATGTCTAAGTAAGCATGAAAGCACATAGTTTGTTAGAAAATTGAGCTGTCAGTGTAAATATATTCATTTTGTTGAAGCAAACACTGACTTGCAGTTGTAAAATGAGAATATATTTCTATATATACACATGGGGCTGATATATTAGTTACATGAGCAGTTAAACTGCACATCCTCATTTATCTAAAACTAGAAGTGGAATCTGGCAGCGATGCGTCTCCAGTCATCAACTTTATGACCAAAAGTATTCGCTCAGCCGTCCAAATCGTTGGACTCAGCTGCAACAGGAGCATCAAATCCAGCATTTGGGAAGGTAGACTGTTTCTAGAAACATTTGTAAAAAAATTAATATTCCATGTCAACTGTTAGTGGTAGCAAAGCAAAATGGAAACAACTGGGAATTACAGCCACAAAGACTGTGTAAAATCACAGCAAATTTCAAAGCTCAATTATAATTTTGTAAATTATTTTGCGTGGTCATTGATTCTGCTAATTAAATGCGACCACAATCAGATTTCTGTATGAACGGTTTTTGACATCAAAGCGACACACAGAAGAAGAACGTAGACGTGACGCAGCAGCGCTCCGTTTATGGCAGTAATAATGGACGCCGCCGTCTATGGACCCATTTTAATGTAACTGACACAAAATCACAAGATGAAAGAAAAGGAAGAAGAAGAAAGCCCACGACTGTAACTTCTGAGCTGGTTCTGACCCGGTTCTATTTGGATGTAGAGTCGGACCAGGAGTGATGGGATTGGGATTTGTTACACTTCACTGACACACACACACATTTCTTTCATAATTTTATAATTACAGTTTTCAGCCACTGTTTACGGCTTCTTCTGGTGCAGAACTATGATCCATGTTTCACGTAAAAGTCCGATTAAATGCAACATGAAAATTCAGACCAACGATGTCAAAATCATTTTCAATTTGGCTAAGATCAAATTTAGCCAGTTGAGTCAAAATGTATTGATAAAACCTATTAAACTGTTGAAATATGAATAAACAGCGGTCTCTGCATCAATAAATAAAATTAAATAATATTGAACATCTTTTCATGTTGATGTAATTTGGCTGTGTTGAAAAAAACTGAGATAAAAACTGCTTTACTTTGACTAAGTTTTTGGTGCGAGGGCCCTCTTTTGGCCCCCGCACCTTCAGTTTGACACAAGGTGTGAAGATTTGAAAACAATCAGATACATATTCAATTTAGTTACACATATGGACGTGGAACAAAACAGATTTTTTAGGGGGGGTGAAACAATCAGAAGTGAGCTGTTCAGACTGAAAAAGTTGGGAGAATGGCTGCAACGGCGGGGCTGCCATCATATACCAACTTATATATAGGACTGTGTATCTCTGAGATGAAGGTAGACCAGAGAAAACTGCAATAAAGTGTATTTGCTAAATTTCCATTCATTCTGAATTGATGTGCTTGTTCCAGTATTAAGACAAAAAAAGGCATTTTTGCACCTTGCAGAGAAGCAGAAGCGCTGCCAACACTAATCCCTTGTGTAAAAAATGAATTAAAGGTGTCATCTGCGTACAATGAGAGTCAGGGGAGCGTCTGTCACAAACAGGAACAAAAAGCCAACAAAAACAGTAGAAAACAAACATTAAAACAGCAACAACCAACATACAAAAATAACATCACTGGACAGCTTTTGTAAAAATGTCATTTGGCCCTACGTTCTAAAAAAACACACAGATGAACCCAAACTAAGCGACAGTGGCAGGTTGAAGCAGAGTTCACACTCAGAGTCTCTGTGTATTCGGATGAGTCAGCGGCGAAGCGTTACAGAAACTGCAGGCTTTGAACCACAACGTCACATCTGGAGAATTTTTATCCTCAAAATTCTGCGTCCTTGTGTTTTCTATTTAACGTGAGTACAGTGAAATATTCACCTAGATTTTTTTGTGAGGTGTAGAGTGCAGCCTCACATGTAGCTGCGACAGTAACACTGATTCTTCCCGTGACCCTCCTCAGTTTTCCTCTGCTGCTGCTTTCCACAGAGCTGAGCTGCTTCTCTGCAGCGTCTCAATGTGAAGCCAGCATCTGCAGAGCGAGGCGGCAAATAAGGGGGAAAACAGTCGTGTGGAGTTTGTGGAGGCAGCCAAGCTGTGGGGGCTAAGAGAGGGAGCAAGCAGTCGTGCATGCACTGTACAACAGCAGCTGTCATGTTAACCCCATGGACACAACAAGTAGAGACGCAGAATGTCTCAGGCTGCATAGAGCGCTCTAAATCTGCAGAACAAACCAGGAACCCCAGCTGCCCTCTGGCCAGAAGATCAATTCAAACGCATCAATTTCAATGTAATTTTGCACAAACATACAGAGTTCTACGGAAGAGAAATACGACCACTGAAAAAATGTAATTCTGAATTTTTTCTCAGAATTCTGACTTAAATTTCAAAATTCTCAGAGATTAAAGTCAAAATTCTGGAAAATAATGGAAAGAATAAAGTCATAATGCTGAGATTAAAATGAGTTGTTTTTTTCAATGGCCCTAATCCTCTTCAGTAGAGTTCAAGCTTCAAGTGACGCAAAATGCAAAAATTTGGACCAAATGTGAATTACAGTCACTAACACTTTGTGTAGCTGCTTTGGAAGTTCAGGCTGTGAATGCAGCAGCTCTGCAAAGTCTGATTCCAGAAAAGTCCGTTTGGACAGGTGGAAATCAGGCTTGTGAGGGAGATTAGAATGTTATTTATTCAGTGGGATGCACTTCAGGCATGCAGCGCCTTTATGCTGCGGCTTCAGCTGAGTAATTGCAGTGAATTAAATGGAAACAGAATCACCAATCAGGCGACAGCGCTGTCTCGACCTCATTCTGCCTAACTAGCGTATGCTGCGAACAATACCACTGGGTAGCTTTCTAAACAAACAAAGCCACTAACTATAATCATAGACACAATGATGTGTCACAAAAAAATTAAATAAAAAAAGGTGCTGCAGCAGCAGAAAACCACAAAGACGATCCGGGAGAGGCTGGAAAGGCAGAGAAGGAGTGAGCCTGAAAAATCATCGGACATTTCTTCTGTTTTATTTTAGTTTTGCAGAACTTTTCCAGTTACTGCGTGTATATCGACCAGGTGACGTATGTAATCAGCTGAATTAGAATCTTTCATGAGTCTTTGTCTCTCCAGGTAATTAATTTTAAGCAAAATAAAGTAATCTGTGTCCCTTCTGGATTTTTCAAATCATGTAATTTGATTCAAATAAAGAATCGCTAAAAAATTCATTAGAATAAAAAATTTAAATTAAAAATAAAACTAATTAGTGAGTATTAGTTGCTGTGTGAAAAAATATTTTGCATATAATATTTTAATGACATTCTTTAAGAAAACAACCTAAAGGGACGCCGGGGTTAAAGGACAGATGTTATTTTTTCACTTCTTACTGCTCATATCTGATCATTTGTGCTTAATCTGCAATCAGATCTGCTCCAGTTTGCACCTAATCAACCGCCTCTCTGATTAAAGCTGACCTGTTTCACTTTGTGCAGACGCGCTGCAGCGTAGCATCGTTCTCTGTAAACGGAGCATCCCTGCTGTAAATAAAGCCATAAACCTCTCAGGTTTTTTCTTTCTGTAACTTGTCTCTTGATTTGCTGTTTCTTTTTCATCGTTGTAGATGTCAAAACAATTTACCCTGGAGACGTCAAAAACTGAATAACCTAAGCCTGACAGGCGCAGCTAAACCGATCCCCATCCAATAAAGGTAGCTCTTCACACCTCTTTATACCTTCTGAGATAAACTGGGGGGCATTCTCTTCAAGCCACCAGCAGATGAAGAGTATTTCTGGTCTGCAGGAGGCAGACTGATGCCCCGGCTTCCTGTGGTGCATCAGTGCGTAAACAGATGTGTCCTACAGGGTTTGTGTTGCTATATCTATCCGCCTTGGCTTTGATCCCAGCCCCCCACCAATTTCTCTTTAGGCTGCATAAAAAGTAAGCTTACATGAAATATGTGAAGTTGCAAACCAGAGGTGTGACTGAGTAATGAGCAGGAATGTCAAACTCACTGCTTCCTGAAATGTGGGAAGAGAATCGGGGTGTAAACAGAAAAAAATGGAGGCAGGGTTGAGTTGAGGGTGACTGAATGAATGAGAGCTGGAGGAGAAGCTGCTGGCCTCCTCCTGCCTGCACAAGTGATGGCTGCAGCAGTGAGAAAACATGTCTGCCGTTACTCTTTCCTCTCTGATTCCAGGTTTTACCTCCTCTGAGTGATCAAACAAACACAGAGATAAACACACAAACACTTCGTCTAAAAAAAAAGACTTTATCACCCGGATCCCTTCGCTGACAAACAGCTTAACGCTGTGAATGTTGCCTCACAGGGGAATTTGAACACAGCAATGCGTGTTCAAGGACAGATTTATGAATTAAAATTTATTACCCAGCGGATTTTGCAGAATTTGATGCCAAATAAATCCACTGATAATTCCTCACACTCACATGATGTTCTTCCAACACTTTCCCTTTTCCCTAATCTCTACAGCGCAGTAAAAAAAAATAAAATTATGGATTACAACAAAAACCACGCAGACATGTCTGTACCCCTTGACGTCAAACCCGAGCCGACACACAACACATCCACCAGGTCGCCACGCTGAACTGCTCACCACTCAGCATTCTGCAGGAGCGCTGAGCGTTTGAATAAAAAACAAATCTGAGAAGTTTAAAACTAAAGTTTCAGAGACACGCAAGTCAGTGAAGTAAAAAACTAGCATGCCGTATTGGGTCTTTATCCATTTACAAGGGAAAAAAGGGAGCAATGAGTGAAAAAACCTCCAGAAAGGAGACAAGGAGTTTCTATTTCATGGGTTTTTGTCACCTTGGAGATGCTGTATGGGGTTTAGTTCAGTCTTCATTGTCTCAAAATCCAACTTTCCTTCCAGCAAATTGTTAGTCCAAGAAAAATGATGAGAAAAAACAAAGTATATTTCATTCAGAACCAGTATTATTCTCTTGCTTGCCAAAAGTAGGTGTCCCTTCAGATCCAGTTGTGTTACTCTTTGGCAAAATGAATGAGAGGAGGAGAGAGCAGGAAAGGTGCAGGAACACAGCTGGAATCTGTACAGGCCAGGAAGCAGAGCAGGAAGCTTTACACAAGTGGTGAAGTGAGACGGAAAGCATGAATGTTGGAATCAGAGTCTCTTCCCAGCAGCCAGTGGGGCTCCTCCGCCCAGGTTAGGCGTCGTACTTCTTCCCTGTTCTGTGGATGTGATGGAAGAGCGTCATGGAGAACGCCATACCCAACAGCTGCACAGGAAACAAGAGGGAAACGGAAATAAGTCACTTCCTGTGAGTTTCATAGATGAAAACAGATATTTACTTACATTGATAAAAACACACAAATGTTTTTCATAATGTCTGATGTTTTTTCAGACAGTGGTGGGAAAACTAGAGGATCTCATTTTTTGGTTAGCATTTTGCTAGCATTGAAAACGTTTCGCGCATTTAGCTTCCCCTAAATTAATCTAAAACGCAAATTTATTTGTCTGTCTGAACTTACATTTGAATAAAGTTCAACATCTGTGTTGAAGTTTTGGTTATCAATTATTAGTAGATAGACATTTAGATTCAGACTCTTATTTTGAAGGGGGTGAAGACTGTTTCCTGTCCTCGCCTCACTTTCTTCTTTACCCCAACAATTTTAATTCAAACAAAAAACAGATTTAAACAAAATAAAACACAGAAAGTAGAGAACACAATTTAAATATAAATATAATAAATTAATGAACATGTAAATCATAAATAATGTTAAAACTAATTAGGTGTTGCAGGTTTGTAGTCTTTTAACTATAGATTAGATTCAGGATAATATCCTCCACAACCCCCAGATGTTTCATTCTAAACCTCCGATAATGGAGATTCACCTGCAGACATTGTAAGGTCACACCTTCAACACACTGAAGAGAAACCAGCCAAGATTTCAGGAACAAACTGTTGACCTCCAAATGTCTGGTTCATCTTTGGGCCCAAATCACAAATAACTGAATGTTCATCTATTTAAATCACTAAATGCAAATATAAACATCATAGGAATGAAACACGAGTATTTACAGACAGTCTTTCCCCATGTAAGGACTGTCAGACAGCTACTGATATGTTTCACAATGAAACCAAAGTTCATCGCTAAAGAAGCTGGCTGTTTACAGAGTAATGTGTCTAAGGACATTCACGGAAAGTTGAGTGGAAGGAAAAACGGTGGTAGGAAACACCACCGTATCAGTCACTACTAAAGCAACCTGGACTTCCTGAATGCCTCAGCAGAACCACAGGCTGAGCCCCACACTGATGCAGGAATTCATGCAAAAGGAGCCCAGACCACATCCAGAGAGAGAATCCTCAACCGAACCTGAGCATAATGTTCAGTAGGTCAACATTTCTGGGTTCTTAATCAGTTCTTCTGATGCAGTATTCTACATTACTGTGTAACTCAAGTTTGTTTGTTTTTTAGCCAGAATCAATTAAATGAACTGAAGTATTAGATTTTGATATTCCATTCTGTGGTTAATGAATATAAAACAGTTTCTGTTGAGTGGAATTTCTTTTTCCCGGGCTGAACCTGAAGTGTCCTCTGTGTGTGATCTGTTTTGTGCCGTTTTTTCCCCCCGTCCCGCGATGAAAGACGATCTCGGTTCAACCTTCAGATGTGAGCTCTGGATTTTTGTGATGGAAAACAGAATGTACAGCGTGCACAAGCATCAAGTCCATGAATCAAATGGAGATGCCACTGAATCAAAGTCTGCAGCCATCTCTTTGAAGTTTCCATTAGCCCTGATACTTTACATCAAACGCAGCCACAAGGCCGATCCTAAAGCAATTATCCTGAAAAGTTTGGATGAAAAAGAAAACAGAGTTTATGGATAGATTTTTTTAAAGCAAATTTGGTTTTTATTAGGAGAATCCCTCAGTAGTCTGAGCTTAACCTAATGTTCTTTGGTTAGCATAAACCACAGTTAAAAACTATTAAAAATAATAATAATAAAACATATGGCAGCAAATAATCTAAATACCCAGAGGTCATTCTGCTACTTTTTCCAATTTGTATTTTTGCACATTAGGTGATTTTCTATCTCATCTCCACACCAATAACTGTGCCAACTGATGATTTGAAGTCATTTTCTATGAAGTGAATGTGGTGATGTCTTCTCAGTAAGTAATATCTATCAGTGGAGGAATATTTTAGATTGAATGAATAATCTTAGATACTGCCCACACCTCTAACTATCATCCACATCCAGCTGATGTGACTCTCCTCACTTAGAGTTAGGCATAAAGACAGAAAACATGCAAAGGAAAAACCCTCCTGTTAACAGACATGTGGAGAAAAGAGGATTTTATGGATGGAAAAAAAGCTTCCAAACAACAAACATTTACGCTCTTATGATCCCTGAGCCATGGAGACGTTTTCCCCGCTCTCTCCTACTCCTTTTATAATCTCTGAGCTACTTCAGCCATTTAGACATCAAAACAATCAACTCTTTGGGGAAATGTCTCATAAAACCTCATAAAAAAGCTCAAAAATAATTTTTATGATTCTTGAAATATTTACCTGTTTCAAATGTTTTTTCCCCGACAGGAATTGGGAAACTTTTCAAATCACTGAACCACTCTGTGCTTGTTGAGGGCTAATTACAGCCAATCACTGTTAGCTAGAAACACCATTTAAACTTTAAACATTTTTCTTTAACCGAATACTTCAGATCCTCAAAATGTTTCACTGTTTTTATGAAACCAGTTTAATTGGCTTTTTCCTGCCTAAAGACGATGACGTCTCCCTGATCTACTGCAAGGCTTAAGTCTTACATGCAGCATCTTTATCTATCTATCCATCCGTCTGTCCGTCCGTCCATCCATCCATCCATCCATCAACACACTCCAGCTTTCCCCCACAGCTAGCCGGTCTCTGTAAATTGGCCGCAGGCGTTCATGTCTGGTTGTTTGTCCTGTGTGTCTCTGTGATAGATTGGTGGTTGCAACCTGTCAGGGTTGTACTCAACATATTACTCAGTGAGAAATAGGGTAAAGCCCCAGGTGTAACGGTTTCTGTTAGGTTTGTCTCCTTGAATCTGATTCAACTAGAAGAATTGTTATTGAATTGGCAAAAAATGGGAATAGGGTGTAATGTTAAAACTTCAGAAGGAAATGTATAATCAGTGACGGGCTGCTGGCTAGTCTGGGGTGGAGCCTGCCTTTCACCCAATGACACCAACCCAAATGCAGGTTTAGACAACAGATGGATGGATGAATTAAATTAAACTAAATGTGAAATTTGAGCCTGATTACCTTTGTACTTTGACACCAACTTTGCTAATTAATTACATCGATTTTATGCATTAACATTTTTAACGCAATTGATCGTTTTTTTGTTGTTTTTTTTTTTTTAACATGCAAAAGTCCCAAGCTGTAGCACAAGCTGTAGCACAAGCTGTAGCCTTTGTCCTGGTGCATTTCTGGTGCGCCTGCACAAGCGACATCAACAGACAGCAGCGATTGGCGACGAAGCTGCTTCTGTAATCTCACTGAGGTTCATTTCTGCTTCAACAAAAGATGTGATGGGACACTGGAAAAGACTAATGTGTTCAAGTTGTGCTAAAGAGTTAACCTGTCAGAAGCTATTCAAGCCCAAACTAGCATCTGAATGCTAAACATGCAGCAGCTAACGCTAATGTCAGTGTCCATCATCTACATTTCTAAATTACACTTAATGAATGATCAGATTCCTGAAACATTTGAAAGCTGAATAACACTTTGCCCCAATTTGATGGAGGAAGAATCTGAATATCAGATTAAAAACTATAAACATATTTTTTGTTGAACTCATATGTCTATTTATTCACTAACTTAGCAGTAAAACGTTTTAGGCTTGAAAATTCATTTTGTGTATACAGTATACATGTTTTGTTTAAATGCAATTAATTAATTACAGACTTGATTAAAAAGTCCCAATACTGCATAAAGAACTGCAGTTATTCATTTACAGTACGTGTTGATTAGAAATGAAGGAAACAGAAGCAAACTTACAGGAGCAAGTTTCTACAGAAATGAATCAAACACCTTTTAGCAAAGTTAGAAAGTAAAATCTTTTTGTCATTTTGGAGGAAGATAAACATCCAGGTTTCTGTCAGACTGAGTCTGCATCTTCTATAAATATTTCAAAACTACATCCAAGTGCCTCCGGCCAGTTTTACGTTTCTTTGTCATGTTGTCCACATCAGTTTGGGATGAGCCAATCTGTGCTTGACATCTGCTTCCTGACTCTTCCTACTGACACTGAATCAGAGGAGCGAGTGGCTGTATGCATGTGTAACGAGAGGGTTAAAACTAAGGCTTAACCTTCAGGAAAATGTCCTTCATTTGTTAGCACTGACAGGCTGAATATATGAAATATCTGTAAACATGTCAGAATAGTTGCTGTGAGGTCAGAAATACTGGATGTTTTTTTGTCTTTAAGTGGCTATTAACTTCATTTCAGAGGAATGAAGTTAAAAGACATGTTAGTAGCATAAAAACAAGGCCAGTTGTGAATTGCCTGGACTCATTCAGCCTTGCCAGCGTATAGCCCTTTCATTTCAATTTGTATTAAAAGCAAATGCTAAGCACTTGTCTCAATTTATACAGGATTGACCGAGATGTTGCTGAAGGAGAAGGTTCTTTGTTCCTGGATGAAAACTGAGTTCATTTAAAAAAAGCTCCTGACAAACCTCTCAACCCCAGCGCTTTGTTTTCCACTTCTGCTTGACTTCGTGTTATAGCTGGTGCAACTAATACCTTCAGAGACAAAGAAGTCATTAAACTGATAGTAATTTTCTTTGAAATCTAGAGTTCCTAAAAGGTCTGATGGACTTGATTCATAAACACATTGACTCACAATTTTAACTTTATATCTGCTTCTCTATGACTAATACATTTTTGAAGGCAAATTCAGCAAATATTTGTATTGTAAGCAAATGTCAAAACTGTTCAAACATATGAGCACTGGATACACCACCTGAAGGTTAATGTTGACAACAACATGTACTAATTGCTAAAATACAGCACAGACTGTATGGGATCACACAGTAAGTGCCTTTCCTAATGGGTGGCATCAATCAAATTAGTTAAAGAGGCTTACAGCCCTCCAAAGAGCTCCTCTTAGCAACAGCTCCGATTTACAAACATGTCATAAGCAGAAAATTTCTGTGAACAACCAGGACAATTACAATTTTTACCAGGCAGATGCAGCAGGTCGCTTCCAATGCATGACTATGAGGAAATTTGAATGCAAATGAAATTTCGGGACAAGCAGGCACTGCTTGTTTTGTCCTTGAGGCTGCAGTAGAGTGAGAAGAATAAAGTCTAAAAAGTGCTCAGCTGAAGTGGAAGTTTCATAGTTTTGATAAAACACTACAACCCAATAATTGCAACCCAGCTATTGGCTTAGAGAGGAGAGTAATAATAAGCCTTAGTAAAGCGCTAACCGTACAGGTTGCAGTGACACATCTGATCCTCTGGAGGACGATATACTCTCATGTGACACATGCTGAGTCAGTGAAATGTGGCATTAGCATTAGCATTAGCAGATCTAATGTTTATGATTAGCGTAACTAACTGTTAAGCTAGCGGTCCAGACCACTGCTTATGTGAATGTAGGTGTGAGTTTGGATTTTGCAATTTGATGAATCTAAATTTGATGGGTGTGTTTTCTACCAGAACACGGAACGTTTAAGCATTCCTGACTTTACCGCTTCACTTCTGCTTGCAACAACTTTTAACATTATCTCTTTTTAAATGAATAATTATGGAGTTTTCATGCCAGTTGTTTGTGATTGTGTATGGCAGGCTCTGCTACAAATTAGTCCACAAGGTATAGAATACCTTAACCTCAACCTAAAAGTTCAAGCACAAACGTCCCCTAAGGACATTAACTATGTGCATAATCTTCCAGAAGTCAACAAAAAGCTTTAATGGGGAGGTCACCTTGCTCTAAATGAACCATGGATTCAAGGATTAGGAGTCTTGCTTTGCCTTGAGCACAGCAACAGACATATTAAGGAGAGAAGAGGCAATAAAACAAGAGATCCATTGAAAGAAACCAACAAAACGGAGGAAGGATGCAGCAGTACTAGGAGAGACAGGTGTGCAAATAGTAATAATCGTAGTAAGAAGAGCCGGCTCCATTGAGGCTGTGCCGCAGCGTGAGCCTTGAAGGCTGTAATAATGAACAGAAAGGTGAGTTACTGTCAGAAATGTTCGGGTAGGTGGCAGAGATTAAATGGATTTAGCAGAAAAAAACAGAACTCACATAGACAGAGGTATGAATCTACAAAGCCCAGCCAGTATGAAGAGTTTTGTTCAAGACGGTGCAAAACAAAACAACGAGAAGTGAAAGGTTACGGTTCTGTCAGAGTGCTGGACAGTATGGACAGACAACTGGAGCAGTTTAAACTGTACACCAAAGTTCTGGTTGTGGTATGAATTTGTTTTATATTCCTGCTTTAAATGTGTCTCTATTCAGCTTCAACTTTTAATATTAAGAGTTACAATGTTTTTTTCTCTTTTCAATTAAATTTGTAAGCTCCAAATAAAAAAAAGATATTTGGGATGCGCTAAGCCCCATTTAGTCCATTTTAATGAAACTTTTGTTTGTATGCCTGGAAAGTCTAGTTTGTGAAATCAAACTCTGATCCGGTCTATAAAACCGAATTCTGGTTTGCCTAAAAACCTAAAAAAATATCATTTTCATATTGCCTTTTATATTTACTCCAGTTGTTCTTGTCTAGTTATTCGTCAATTGTTGATCTGAAATATTTAAAAGCAACAACAAGAATAAAACAGAAGAAATCTGTGAAGGTCAAATATTTTTTATGTCCCTGAACCCAGAAAAAATATAAATGAATCATAAGTAAAATTAAATCAGAACTTTACTAATGGTGGTCAAACTGCAGGCAAATGTGGAGATGAAACAATGATGTAAACAATGTTAATCAGTCAACAACGTTTTGGTTTTATTGGTCCATAAACAGGCCCATTAAATAAACTTATATTAAGTACTGAACTCATTTAGTTATTGTTTTATTGGCCATGCAGCCATCAGTAAAGCAGAAATACATGATGAAGGGTCATTTGGATATTGATAATTTGTGGATAGCCATTTCAATATAATTTAATTGATCCCTTCATTCATTTACACCTACAGAAGAAAGAGAGAAAAACTTTCAGATTTCTTTTCACTTAAGAGTTTCAGAAGATCCAACCAATTTAAATATTAGTCAAAGAGAAAACATATAGTTTATTTGTATAAAACTGAATAACCAACTCAAAAATAAAATAAATTAAACTCTATTTCAATGAAATAAATACATACATGCATTTAAGATATACAAAATCTGTAACAAAATTAAAATAAATAAAATTATTATTTATTTAGATAAACAAATTGATCTAAATAAATAAATGCATTCCATTTATTAATATAAACTAAATAAGTAGCTAACAGAACGGAATAAAATGAATTTAGTTTATTTACATAAATAGTGTAATAATAAAAAACACTGTTAAACATTAAAGGCCAACAAGTTTTATGCCTCAGTAATTAGATGTGAAATGGATTCAGTGAATCAAAGCTCATGTTTTTGGACGATGACTCCAGGATGTTAAACGCTCTTTTCTCACCACCGCCTGGAGCCAGGAGTGGAAAAGTTTTCCTGAAACATCTCATGTCGGCCACATTGATCATCGTAAGAGTTGATTTGCACGAGTCGATGGAGTTTCGCCTGACTAAATCCTGATTAGGTTGGTTTTTGCTTTGAGCAGACTCAATTACTGAGTCACCAGCACATTTTTGGATGCGACCCAGCTTGGCGTCGTTAACAACTCTTATTTAAAACAAACAAATAAAGGGAGAAAAAAACGGCTATCCTTCGATTTAAGAGAGCAATCTGTGCGTTCGCTTCCTGGTTTATCAGTAGATCTCTGGGGATCAGGCAGTCTGATTTAAAGATTTAAACTGCAGGATTTTAGAATCAATACAAAACCTAACAGGGAGCAGGAGAAGGAGAGGCTGATGGGCTCATGTCTGTCTCAGTAAGTGAAGCAGAAGCTGAATTTTCAATAACTAAATGATGTGTTGAGATTATATGAAGATGTGAAGCAGAAGATGATGCTTAATAAGGTGGAGAATCAAAACTAAAGTTTGCGTCAGCAATTCAGCAGATTTTTAATGTCGAGACGAATCAACAGAGTAAAGAAGTTTGTTTGAGCTTCTCATCACAGGAACTGGAAAAATGATTGTAGAGATTTGTGAGCATATTAGAGCAGGAGCAGAGGAATCACCTGAATCTGCAGGCTGCAAGTTATTAGCCACCTTAACAGGTGATTCATCTTTACTTGAAGTGCTCTGTGACAGACTGGAAGCAGCTTAAACTACTGCTATCACTCTTATTACCTCAACATCAACACATTTCTCTTAAAATACAGTTTGTAAATTATTCAGAGTCAAGGCGCCTGCATTCAGTTTGCTATTTAAGCATCAGCATATTAAAAGTGCTCAGTAAAAAAGACAGAAAAGTGCAGAGAAATGGTCACATAAAATAACTCCAGCTGCCAGTGGGACGACTACAGGATGAGGAAGGACTAAATCACGGTGGAAACTGGGTTCTCTGATTGTGAAAAGAGGAATAAACCAGAACTTGGCCAAAGTGGCAGAAATTACACACAAAACTCAGGCTGGAACAAATATCCTCATTATTTTCCTTTTAAATGAATAAAATTTCTCTCTATGCAGAATTAAATGATGTGTTGAGATCATATGAAGATGTGAAGCAGAAAATGAAGCAGAAAAAAGAAAAAAAGGAGCAGCTGTTGTGGACTTTTTTCATTTTTTGATAGATTTTTGTTTTTATTTCACACCAAACTATCATAAAGACACATAAACGGATGTGTCTCTCATTTACATACATTCAGGGGGTGTTCACACCAGCCTAGTTTAATCCTCTTTAATTCAGTTCCAGTCTGCTTGCCTAGAAAGTCCAGTTCGTTTGGGGAGGTGTGAATGTGTAATTGAACTTTGATACGGACCAAAAAATGAATTCTGGTCCTAAGAATCTCAGTCTCTGTTTGGATGAAGTGAACTCAGTTGCAGTTCGGATGCATATGTAAATGGCAGCAGAACGGTGACTGCTCCAAAAACTGGAAGTGAACTAAAGCACAAGGCATTCTGGGAAGTCCAACCAAAACAAACATGCTAGGCTAGCGCTAGCAGAAGAAATGGCTCATGGTCTTTCACCAAAGACAAAAGGAAAATCCTCCAACCAATAAAATCTGACATCTCCATTTTTGTTTGCATTTGAAAACTGAAGTTGTGCTCAGTGTCTTCTTCAGAGATATTATATTGTTTCCTTCAGTGGTTCTTGGTTCAGCGCCCCTCCAGGCAAAGGGATGAAGGGATTTCTCAAAGGGTTTGGTTCATTTGACACAGTGGAGTTTGAAACAGCATCACAACTGAAACTGTAACAAATGTTGCAATTTTGGTTTCCAATCAAACCGATTCTACCGGCTATAAGGTGTGAAAACACCCTTAAGCTCCACAAACTCAGGTCCCAGGTTAATGACTGCAGCTCCCGCAACACGCTACAAAACAAGCTAAAGTTCAGCAAGATCCTGTTTTAGAGAGTCAGAGTGGGATGGATATAAAGCAGAAGGAAAGTGATGCTTCAATCTACACGTCTCCCTGCTTCTCTATATTCAATATCTTGGCTCTCCAATCGTCTAATAGTTCTTCCTTACCTGACTGGAGCCTCCTTGGCTCAGAGCCACGCAGCTTTGAATCTTCCAGACAGGAATAGAGAACAGAACCGCAATATTTCAAGATGTGTGGGAGCCCAGAACGCCCACCGAGCCAAAGCTTCACAGCTTTCTCAATCGAACAAGATGGCACAGGGGGCCACTGGATGAACACTTTCTCTCTCTTTTTTTATCATGTTTTCAGACACATGCAAAAACATAAAAGAGCAACAGGGGAGGGAGAAAGAAATATATATATTTTGTTACACCCACCTGCACTACCAAGATGACCATGCCTATGGTTCCCAGCAGATGCTTGTTTTCATCCAGCCATTCTTCCACCTTCTCAAAACAGCCCTGCAATGCAAGAAAAAAAAAGAGAAAAAAAAACAGGGGAAAATGAGCATTTTTCAGCGTGGGAGTTGAGTCGTGTCAGAAATGTTGCAGTTTTGGGCCTCAGCTGCTCAGTCACCTGGAAAAAGTCAACCAACCAGTTAAATAAAAAGGGCATTTCATCCTCATGGATAAATATCAGATGAGGTGTCAAAACAAGTGAATTTCCCCATAAGGTCAGGCTTCTATATGCAGAACTGTGGATGAATGTGAGCAGAGTTAAGGCACTCAACTCTTTCTCTACTGTAGCCTTATTCAGAGGTGAGGAACTTCACTTCGGTTTCGGTCTTAAAGAGGTGCTTCTTGTTGAGGGGGATTGTGAAATACCAGGCAGCTGCTCCTCTGGGCAGGATTACATACAAGCTTTCAGGGATGAGCTTCCCACTGGACCACCTCATTGTCTGCCTATTCTCATGTTGGCAATTACATTACAGCTTTTAATCCTTTACTCTGGACCTGCTAACAAACCGCACGCCAGACTAAATGGGAAATTAGACTTGTAATGGGTTGAGGACATTGTGCTGCAACAACAACAAAATAAAATGTCAATAATGATCCAAATTCTGCAGTATAAGTAAAATGTTTAAACAGGTTTAAATGGAAATCAGCTGCTATCCAATCAGTGAGCTGGTGGAGCAAGTGTGCAATAGATGGTGGATTTTATGTTGCATGTTTATCAGTTTGCATGACAATGACTTAACATGAGATAAAGAGCTTAGTAAGCTTATTGTGCATCAGCAAAAACACCTCAAATGGTTTCCAGACCTGTTCTGGCTGATGTTAATCCCTGCTATCATTTTTATTTTCTGTCTAGATGTTGAACTTTTTATGTCGAATCTTTCTGCTGTCAGTTTGTGGTTGTTTCATATTAAGCTCAATATTATTTTGCTTTTTTCCCTCCCTTTGTATCTGTTTGTGTTTGCATCTCTGTTCTGCTTTAGACAATGCAATAAGAAATGTTCTCTTTCAGGCACATCTCATAAATTCAAACATCATTTAATTTAGTAATTCAACTGAAAATGCAAAACTGATGAACTGTGTAGAATAATTAGACAAGGAGTGATGTATCTGAATATCATAGAAGAACAACAAAAAGTCGCTTCACAATAATGATGAGGCAGAAAGGGTTGATGGTAAGTTTAGTGGAAGGAAAAAAGTTAGAGGACAAGCAACAGAAATGAGCAGTCTTAAGAGCGTTAAGAGTTACTAAACCTCAAATCAACCTTTGTGTAGACAAACTGTGCTACTTTTATGTTTCTGTATAAATTATTACATTTTTGTGTAAATTTGCCTAAAACTGTATCAGTGCTGCCCTCTTTGGGAGAAAACTGGCTACTGCAGCTGATTTTTCCTTCTGGTTATGGCTTGACTGATCTTGGTACCGGTCCAAACTGCCAAAAGTACCAAAAGCTGCTTTAATCACCATGGGAACACCAGCAAACTTGCCTGAGGTAAAACCAGTGTCAAAGTGAATGTGGGACATCAGAACCAATGATAAAGATGAGCTGGGCTTCCTGAACCGCAGCAGAACCACAGACTGCATTGATGCAGGAATTCAAGCAGAAGGAGCCCAGACCGACTATTAAGCACATGTCCTGCTCCCACAGGTCAAATAATGTTGGGTTTTATTATCTGAAACCATAAAAACCAAATATTACTGAATGCATCACTCTGTATGTAATTAATCTTTGTTCTAAATGAGTCTTTTGAGACGTTCTTGGCCAGACTGTAATTGTTTTCTGTGCCACCACCAGTGAGTGGAGCCTGTGAAACATGTAACTCACCCGGTTCCAGAACATGTTGGTGGAGTTGCGGCCACAGTTTTGGTAATGCTCCTGGCAGCAGCGGTCAGGAACCACCTTCTCCTTCAGGGCCTCGTGCCAGTCCGTGTACGCTATGACTCCGCAGCACTTCCACTGCCATCCACCAAACACAAGCACACCTGTCAGTCCACAGAGTCTGCACACAACTCTGTGTTTTAATTGGTTTGTTGGTCTTAAATAATGGAAGGACTCTTCTCCACCAGCCAAGTTGGATTTTTTTTAACGTCACATTAATCGTACAGCTACACGCCTGGAAATGCATTAGCTGGAATATTTCAGAATAACTTTGCATTTAGGTGATTAAACATTGATGCTAATGTAACACTAGTGTAATGTGCAGTGTGAGGCCTACTGACCTCCGCCTGGATGATGTTCCATGCATTTCGAAGGCCTATGTTGTTTTCTGAGTTGTAAAGAGCCAGCCCATCCTTCAGGTCCTGCTTAGCGTTCTCGCTCACCTGCAGATAAAGAGAAATCATTAGCCTGTGGTGAGCCGCCTCAGCGTGAAGTGGTCGGCTCAGCGAGGGCAGTCGTCTGAGCTCCAGCTTTGCTCCCCGTCTTTATGTGGCGTTAAGATTCAAGAAGGCAGCGTTAGCTGGAGTGCTTGCAGCTGTGCAGTCACATATTTCCCTCTTTTCAAATCAACATGGTTTTCATATAGATGTAAACAATCAGGCCATTATCCACACAGTGCAGAGTGCTTTTAGAGGAGTGTGGATGACTGCTTACAGATTGTTGCTTTTCCTCATGAAATGACTAACAATGCTGAGTGTTTATTTGAAAAAGAGCAGCAACAGCAAATGGACCAAATTCTGAGAAGCTCTTCACATTTCTGTTATGATTAATATGTATAAACTCAATGAATGTCCAACTGTCAGGCCGACATGGAAGGAGATGGGTTCTGGTCTGAAATGTCCAAATAGACCTGGTGATGATTCTGCTGTATTTGATTTTGTGGGAAAAAATGAAGGAAACTTCCTGTAATC
The DNA here is from genome assembly GCF_002775205.1 of Xiphophorus maculatus. Taxonomy (NCBI): domain Eukaryota; kingdom Metazoa; phylum Chordata; class Actinopteri; order Cyprinodontiformes; family Poeciliidae; genus Xiphophorus; species Xiphophorus maculatus. The sequence goes on along the minus strand of NC_036444.1, from coordinate 2,033,906 downwards.
TCTTCTGGTGATGTTATTTTCTCAGCAGTGTTACTTTGTGTTCAAGGAAAGTGACTGAATTGAGTGAAATTCGCCTTAATGACGATTCAAATTAGAAATGAACTTCTTACTTTTATGGTTGAGTAAAGAGTTAAGCTTCCTTATATTGACTGAAGTTCAGTAAAATTTGTCAATCATAATATGAATATGTTTCTGCATTTAAAGCTACTGCTAACTTTGTGCGGTGACTGTCAGAGAAGGATGAAAAGATGTTTGACAGTTTGATCCCAGGAGATAAAAAGTAACAACCTGCTTCCCTCTATGTCCTAATGTTCAACCCGGACTCATCTATCAGCCTGCCAGACAGCGATCCGGCCCACTAGAGAACATGTTTGCCCTGCTTCAGAGTCCAGAGGCAGCGTGTTTCACTCCACTGCATCCAAAGCATTGAACTCAGTTATGTGCAGCGGCAGCAGCACAATATTTAGTCAAGAGGAAATTAGAAGTGCACTGATTGCAGTTTTCTGGCCGATCGCCAATCTTTACAAAGCCTGACCTACTGATATTGATTTTAGCTTATAACGTTTATTTTGTGAAACGTTTCTAAAAACAGCTACAGTTGCGGATCTGTCAGTGGGCTCTCTTTCAGGCCCATTACCACCCGACCCCCTCCCAAGAGAATCATCTTCAGTTTATACAAAGGCATACAGAGTTGACTTCTTCAATCAAGATAAATAAAGCCCAACATTCGTTTAAAGCCCATAAATGAACCTAAATGTCGATAATTAAACATCTATATTTATATTTTGTGAAGGGCTCGTCTACGTCTGCTCATGACCCGAAATAAGAAATAAGATAATTCATTTAGAAATGCATGCCAGGGTGCTGTGGTGGCGCAGGGGCGGGGCACGTATTGAGGCCTTGGTCCTCGTGTTGGCGGTTGCGGGTTCGATTCCTGGCCTGGTGACATTTGCAGCATTTCTTCCCGCTCTGATTGCTCTGTTTCCTGTCGAACTACTTTTGGATGAAGGCCACTAGAGCCAACAAAATCTTTAAAAAAAAAAAAGAAAGAAATGCATGCTAAAGTCCAATTGCTTGTATGTACAATGTTTACCATAAGAGTTAAGTTTGAATGATTTCCAAACCAGAACCAGTAAAGGAGCGACTCCAACAGTTTAAATCTTCAGTTTAGTCGCTTTGTCAGGAAGTCTTTTGTGCATCCACAGCTGTGCTGGGAACATTATTCAGTAGCTGAAGGCATTTTCTTCTCATCTTTTCATGTACAGATGTGATGTCTGCTTCCAAATTTTCCTGGCATTTAACTTAATCAATTTTTTCCCTTTCTAGGTAAAATATTCCTCTTGCCAATTGCTGCAGCAGAAGATCATTCACGAACCTTTTGTGAGTAACAGATGGAGAGGGATTCTGTTTTCTTTCACAGTGTACCTCTACTCACTACAGCAAAAAAAAAAAAAAAAGAAAGAAAGAAACGGAAAGAAATTTCTTCTTGTTCTTCCAGGCTGAGACACAGTTATCAAAAATGAATCATTCTATAATTTGGAAGTTCACAGCCTTTTGCTTCTGAATTATCTCATGTTCTTCAGATGAAACAAAGATTACCTTCAAAAGAACCTAAAAGGTTGCAAAATGTGGTGGAACAGACTGTCATTAATCTTCCAGTTGAAGCTAATTGGCAAAAGCTTCTCGATCTTTCACCTCCCAACCGGAGCTCTGTTTCTTTTGGTAATGACTGTATATTACAGAATAATAATGCAGCTACTTTAATGTGCTTGAAGACATGGCTGGGTAGCGACCAGAAAATGTGTGAATGCACATAACATATCCTCTGTATGTGTGCACATTGTGTTTAAATTCAAAATTTAAATAAAGTGCAGCAAACTTCATGAAAAAGAGCTGATATTTTAAAACTGTTCCGCTCTTCCTCCACCAGGACATTTTCATCTTGTGTTAAAATTCCCATATTGAAGTAAAAACTGATGTCAAACTCTTAGAGGTGTCTTCTCAGTGTTTTATGAAATATACAGATAAATCATCCATTTCAGTACTAATGTTTCATAATAATAAGCTGTAACACATGCAAAGTGTAACTTTAAGGCACGATAAAATAACACTAAGTTAGAAAATGAGTCTATTCATAGCAATATTTCAGAACAAAGACAATTATCCGTCTCTCTCTGACACGCAGAGTTGGAGAACAAAACTGTAGTTCTGCACACAAATTACACAAAACTCTGTAGGCTAATATTATTATGCATGTTTTAAGTCAGAATAAAATAAGTCTTAATTTTCTATAATAAGCATTTCCACACTTCTAGCTAAAATTTCCCCAGATATTATTTAGTGAAAATGTGTTCATTTGTTTTCAGCTTTTTTTTAAATTGCATTAATTCTAACAGTTTTATGACAAACCTATCAGTAAGTTTGGCATATTTTTGCTGAGTTCACTCGTCTTTTTCCTCTTCTGCACATTTCTACTCCTCTTCAACTCCAGTCAACGAGGACTGACAGATTTGATTGGATTAGTCCAAAATTCTTCAAAAATATCAACCAATTATTTTAAATAATTTTACAATTATTTTAAAATACTTTTTTGGTTATAATATTTGAGCTCTGGGCCTTAAGTCTAGTCCAGTCCTGCTGGAAGCCATTTATTTGCATCATCACGGCGTTAGGAGGCAGTTTGGCTCGATGTTGGGAGGAGAAATCAAGTTTGAGAAGTTATTGAAGTTATCATACATTCATTATTTTCAATCTCAAGTTATGTGTTTCTTTTCCTTTTCACTCCTATAAGTCTGAAATAAAAGCATCTGATTGTCAGCTGCTCAAAACATCACTCTAATCCACTTCAAAAATAATCATTTAGACTTTGATGTGATGTCTGTGGTTCTGACACTGTTTCACTTAAACTTGCCTTTTCACAGCACAAACGTATCATTTTCCTCTTAACTGAACCTTGACAACATGCTTAGGGTCGTATCATGTCTGGTGATTAATATCTCATTGGATGTGTTAATGAAATACAGATTCAGAGCCCAGCTCTCCTGCTGTTTGCTGTGCCTGTGAGGATTTGCTAACAAGAGAGAGACCAGGAGGCTCCTCTGATATGAGATAATTACGGCTGGGAAAGAACAATGACACAGTGATCTAATGCTGAATGTTGTTTTCACGAGTTAAAAAAAAATCAAGACATAGGGATCACACGTTCTTTTACAGTTAATGCTTGGTTGATTGGAGAGAGAAGAAGGGTATGTATTTTTAAAATGCAAGCAGAAAGAGGCTCATCCTGTGTGTCAGTTTCTAACAAAGCAAGGTGCTTTCAGCTGTTCTCTGATTTCTCTGCTCATTGAAAAAGGATTTTACTCGCCTAGAATGTGTTACAAGCTGACGCACAAATACTTGAAATAAAATGAAGCAGCCAGTTTATACTGTCAGCCTGGTTTCTATAGAAGACACTGTACATGGCTTCTGAAGGTCAGCCTTTATGCTGTAAATGCTGCTATAAATGCTGCCCTGCAAACACATTTACACCACTTGAATTCAGTCACATCTTCTTACGCTACAACCACAAACTTTGATGCATTTTATGTAACAGATAAACAAAGAGGTCAGCGTTAACCAGAGAACTCTGGAGGAGCTGCAGAGAGTCACAGCTCAGGTTCAGGAATCTGTCAACCATAAATCTGACCTTTCATCACAGAGTGGCAAGAAGAAAACCACAGTTCAATAAAAGTCATAATACTGTTGATCCATTTGCAAACATTTAAAAATTTACCTATTTCGCCTACATGCTCAAAGGATATGTATGTATTGCTAAGTGATTCAAGTTCATCTGCACAACTAACACAACACAATATTTTAATAAAATAAAGAAGTCTGATTTTCATAGAAAATGGATCTATGAATTATCATAGATCTGAAACTAACTCTTGCAGGTTTGCTTTGTTTAAGCAAACAAAACAAAATCAAAACAATATCTCAGATTTAAATGGTTTTTCTATTATGTTTGGATCTTTTGTGTTTATTCTTTTTTGTGTTATGCGAATCTGTCGCTCATTCTTCAAAAACAGTTGCTTTATTTCCTGGAGTTTACTCAATAAAAGAATGCATCAAAGTCTGTTCTGGAGTAAAATTCACTGAATGTTTGTGTTTCTGTTTACTATTAAATGTATTTAATTAAATGTCTTTGTGTTGTATCTTCCACATTCAGGAGACTTTAATTTTGATCTTTTTTGAAAAGCAGTATATATTTGTTTTACTGGATCGACTGCCAGCATTGAACTGGAAAAAGAAGTTTGTATTATTTTTGTATTTTGTTTGAGGGTCACATAAAATTACTTAAAGGGCCACAAATGGGCCCTGAGCCACACTTTGGACACGTCTGTGTTAGAGCCTTGGAGTTTCACCTTCCAGCAGGAGAACCACACTAAACATATTCATATATTAAAATAGCCTAGTCAAGGTCCAGAAATAAGTATAACAGAAAATCTGGAGTTCATAGATGATCTTTATTCAGTCTGACTCAACTTGCTTCATTTAAGATTTTTATTTGTTAAAATAAAAAGTAAAAATTCTATTCAGATTCTCTTTGACAATCATCTCTATTTTGTGGAAGTTTGTGGGTGTAGTGTGACAAAATATGAAAACGTTAAAAGGTGTTGTGGAAAAAAAAATATTTTACCAAGCACTGTCAGGTGAAATCGCTCAATCAGGTTTATTGATATATTGTGCACAATTCAGAGAGCTTGTAGGACAATCAGTAATGAAGCAGGTCTGGATGAAAAGCTCTGCCAGGCAGAGAAACACAAGGATAAAGAATTCAAAACAAGGGAATGAAAACTTTTCAAAAGTACTGACAGACTGATCTAATATTCTTCAGATCAGGCAGAAAGAAAATCCCATAAAACTTTAAATCCTCATTTTTAAAGCCGCAAGGCAATAAAATCCGTCATCAGAACAGACATAAATGTTAGAGGGATTTTATTTGGTAAAGGTCTTTAGCCACAAGAAGCCATTTAACACGCCCTCTTCAATGCTTTGAAATAATAATTGCATCATTCCATGTTGCACTGCTGTTTCTCATTCTGTTTCTCAGAGATGCAGAGGAAGATCTGTGCATTTTCACCCGGCCTGCTGGTCTTACCGTATCTGTCCCTCTGCAGGAAAATCAGATGACGAGCTGCATCATCAATCTCTGCCTTGTACTCCGATTCCATCTTTTATCATCTGCTCCCCATGCTGGGCTATATGTGATGTTGCTCACTCATTACTGACTCCTCGCACTAATACAGTCACGAGAGAACCCCCCCACCCCCCCTCCCGCCAATCTCTTTAAAGTAAAAACACAGAGAGAAACAGAAGTTTCCACTAAGGCTTGTCGCGTTTTCTATTTCTTGCATGAGCGTCTTTGTTAAAAGTCTGAAAGGAAACCTAATGACGAGTCAGGCAAATGAGCTCAGAACAAAAAGGAGGAGATAAAACACATTTTTGTCGCAATATTTCATGAGGAAAACGAACTTCTTGACTAAAGCTTCTATTGCTGGAACTGGAAACTCTTCACCGACAACACAAAGAGGCAACATCAAGGTTTCTTTCCAGTAATTTTACTTGAAAGTTGCCAAAGGGCATCAGTGCAATATTTCATGTGTGGCATGTGTTGACAAAGGCCTGAGACACAGCTCACACTTCTCATTACAAAGATAAGCTTGTGCTTTCCTGCAGGCTAGCCGTGTCTGCACTCAGCAGCACAGGACAGAACATTCATCACTGAAGTCCGACGGGTTCAGCTGACCAGACGGGGAAACGGAGACAAAACAGGGGGAAGAACAATAAAACCATTGGTTGCCTTACAGGCTCACCTGTTCAACTGCTTGTTGACACAAATAGTCATGGCAACAAGTTAATGTATTTATTCATCTAGACGTAGTGAAGGCGACTTGCTGAGGTTTTAAATGAAAGAAAGAGAATTGAAGTAACTTGATTGGTGTTCAAGCATCTCAGAACCAACTGATCTCCTGAGGTTTTCCCTCACACATACTATTATCTTTAGACTTAAAGAGGAACAGTCAACAGTCAACACAGTTTCAGTTATTACCGCTAGAAACTACTGAACCTTCAGAGACACATAAAGACAGTTACAAAGTCAGCCTTCTATTACCTGAAGAACATTTCCAGGATTAAAAAACTAATGTCCCAGCAGGTCTAGAGAAACTCAGCCATGCATTTATCTTTAGTTGCACTGATTACTGGCTAAAGAGTCGATCCTAATCCTGAACACTGCTGCTCGTGTTTTTCTTCTTCACTAAAATCAGGAGGGTAGAAAACAAAACAACACCTCAGTTCTACAGTCCTTCCACTGACTGGAGCTCAGAGAATAGACTTTATGAAACTGTGACTTATGAATCACTGAACAGCTTAGCACCGCAAAACATTAAAGCTCAACCTTCCAGGCCTCTCAGGTCTGCTGGTTCTGCTCTGCATCCGAAGAACCGGAACCAAACACTGAGAATTCAGCTTCTATGCTTCTCTAATCTGGAACAAACTTCCAGAAAACTGAAAAACTGATTTTCTTTAAATGAAGGCTAAAAATCCACCAGTTTAGAACTGCCTTTCATTCATAATAACTTTGATTAATTCTAGTATCCATTACAATATCTGATAATGATTTTTGATGATTTTGATTATGGCGTTTGTGAAAATGTGATGTTTGTTGCTTGTTTGCGGTTTTAGGTTCTCAACCCTTAGAACAACCTTGTTGTACTATGAAAAAATCTCGACTGGACTTGACTCACCATCATTTGTCAGGTCTCCAGAGACAAAAAGAAAACTTTCAGCGACTCAAAGTGATGTGGACACAAATCCTTGTTGAGACCAGAGTTCAGACAAGTATTAGTTGCAACCAAAGCACCTGGACTTCCATCTCTGCATGCAAGATACGTTTGAACCAGACAACCTCATCAGCCGTCAGACAGGAACAGGAAATGAAGCTATAATTCACACAGGTTCCCCAAAACTGCACCATAAAAGATAGGAAAAACTTCTCCTGGTCTGTTGAATGTGATGCTGGTGGCAGGTAACAAGGATATTCTCTATGTTTTCTCTGTGTTCCTTTGTACAAACTGAGCCTCATTTAAATCCCACGCTGTCCCTTTAGTTCCCACAGTGGACCCATCTGATGGCTACTTCCAGCAGGATAATGCACATTCCCCCAAACCTCAAATCATCTTAAACTGGTTTATTGAACATAAATCTGATCTTTAATGACCTCCTTGGTCACCAGCCATAGCGCCCCTCTGGGATGAGGAGGAACGGCAGATTGTCATGAATGTTCAGGAGACAGATCTGCAGCTACTGGGTGATGCTGCTGCGCAAACATGGACCAGAATATTTCAGATTTTAAAAAACCCAACTTAATAAGATGTACTTAATAAAGTGACTAGTGTGTGTATATGGAGACAGCAGAAAGGGAAGAGTGAGTTTTATGTCTCGGCTCACATAAACAGAAAGGAGAGCTTGGCATTCGCCACCTGTCCTCAAAAACAACAGCAATAAAAGACATTTCGCTTCAATTACCAGATGGTGTTTGGGCTCTTTTTCCTCAGCTTTACTTCACTTTACTAAGCACATCTGATCCCACTGCAGACAGGGAAGGTATCCCAGTGTGAGAACCCGTTCTCTCTTAACAGGGCTCCAGATTTGATGACAAGGTAAGACTGGAGAGAGCAGGTCCACCGGGACCTGTCACAGCGCTGATGTGAAGCTACACCCAATATTCATCACCAGAGTTCAGGACGGAGCTGACGGCTTGAAAAAAGTGGGGTGATTTGATATTTAGAGCTTCAGAGACTCAGGTTGTGCTCACGCCTGATCGTCTGGTAGACTCAGTCTGATTTACTCTAAACTGTGTCAAATGAACCAAACCCTTTGAAAAACCATTTCCCCTCCTCACCTATGGTGGCGCTGCACCAAGAACCACTGAAGGAAATGATATAAAAACCTCTGATGAAGACACAGAGCGCTACTTCCTTCACAAAATATAAACAATAATGGAGTGCTATCAGACTTTAGGGTTTTGTAGGATTTGTCTTTGGTAAAAGACTATAAACCATTTCTCCCACTAGTGTTAGACTCACATGTTTGTTTTGGTTGTATTTACCCAGAATTCCCTGCTCTACGTCCCACCTCCAGACTGTGGAGCGGTCCACAGTCTGCTTTCATTCACATATACTTTAACCAAACTGAGACCTATAGCTTTGTGGGCAGACCAGAGTTTTTTTCAGTCTGCATCAGAGTTTACGCCTTCACACCTTTCAGGCAAACAAACTGGAGTTCAATTGAAGCGGACTAAGCAGAGCTGGTGTGAACACACCCTAAATCACAAATCAACATGTGTGTTTTAGCAAACACAAATGTTGCGAACAGACAACAAAAGTTGCCTCTGCTGTTTAGGCAGATGGTGCCTCAGGCGCAACTTCTTATAGAAAACAGGAAGTAGTAAAAAGCATTACAGAGTCAGATTCACACAAACTCAGAATAATCAATCTACTCTGTAGGTTGTTTGGTGCAAACATTATCATTCTGAATACAGCTGCTTGAAAAAAAAAGTACAGCACATCTGTGAAACACTGGATCCCAGATGGTGTATATGGGAGTGTGTGTAAACACAACCAAGTACAAACTCTGGAATAACTGTATGCTGGCCTGATCTGGGTCCGCTGACAGGAGACCTGGATAAGCAAACATTTCCCTCGAAAAAGATTACCTGAAAATTCTTCTACTTTGATTAGTTTCACAACTTTAACCACTTGGAAACCAGCGATAAGTGACAGTTTACACACTCAGCTGTCAAGGAGCAGCGTTATCATTCACGGTCATATGCTCCAATATGCTCCCCAGTCAGAAACATGTTCATCTGGGATTTTCAGAGTCAGTCAAAACTTCTTGTCAGGATTTGCCTCTGGCAGCTGAAAAAATATGTGCCAAGGGATCCACCAAGAACCATGAACAGTAAAGATGAACTCACGTTCCTCAACAACAAGATGTTAATGAGTTAAAGAATACGTCAGTCAAGAGTTTCACACTAATAGTTACACTTTTACTTTTACTTCCACAGTGAGACAATTAAAGGTGCATTGCATGAAAATGAAGGTACAAGACAATTACTCTTAAAATAAGACATGCTAATATCCTGAAGCTGTCTCTAGTTTAGGGGCCAAATTGGACAGACTGCAACAATTATATTTGCGACAGATGACAGGACGGCGTCAGAATGCAAATATTTTCTCAATTCTATTAGAAAGGTGAGAAACAAAGACTTTAATGTGCTCCATAGTCCCTTTAAACATCCATTTTTTATTTTGGTTTGATTTTGTCTTTCTTAAATATTCAGTCATCTAGTAAAACATTTTTTGATAAAAAACATAAATGACAGAACATACCATTTGGCTAAAAAGTGAAACCCACAGACTGAACTCTGCTGCTAAACACATAAATGCAGTTTACTTGCTGTGCCTCCATTTAAAGAGACATAAACAGGCTTAACTTTATAAGGTTTATTGCCAGGAAGCATCACTACAATAAAAAATAATCAACCGAACACAACCTGCATTAGATTTTGTGAAAAGCTTATTATTTTTGCAGCTGTAGTAGTAATAATTGCTTTTCTTGCTTTTTAATAAAAGTGAATTCAATCATTGTTTAATCTTTTTTCATCCTTTTGTAAACAGAAGCTCCATTTAACCAATATTTTTATTCAAAGTATCTTGCTGTGAAAATTTCATACCAGCTGAAGCCAAGAATATTACTTTCATTTCTGAACAATTATGTTTTTTCTGTAACGGAGGATTGGTTATTTGTTTTGCTCTGACGCAAACAAATGTAGTTATATTGGGAAGATATCTGGTCATGCTTGAGCAAAACTGTAATGAGGCCTATACTCTGTATCCTTGTAGAATAAATTAAAAGTGCAAGACTTCTCATCACAACCATTTGCTGTTTTCCAGCAGAAGAGGCTCCATAAATCATCCGATGGGGTAAAACATGGTGTTGACGCCTATTCTTTGCAATAAAGGCCAGATTGTTTTAGTCACTCTATTTAAACTGATTAAATTAAATTGGTTGTAGTCAAAGCAGAACATCCAGGCAAAAATACTCCCCCTTCTTCCTGAATGAAAGTAAAACACGGTTAAATCACAGAAGAATTGGAGGTTTATCTACTCAGCTCATCTGCTGAACACATTTTTAGGGTTAAATTAAGCAAATGATCTTCTATGCATGATATTTTAACCATAATTAGTTACTTTGAACCCCTCTGGAACATAACCCGTCTCCTTTCCGTCTTTTCCATGATCATTACCGAATCAGGGGCACGCAGGCTTCAACTGCCAACTCCTTTGGAAACGAAGACACTAACTACATCTCCTTCTTGAGCTCACTACACAGAGCAGGACAAAAGCTTTAAAATCCTGAAAGTCTAATAAATGATGTGGAGGCAAACAGCTTCAGTGTCAGAGGTTACCAGCAGCACATCACTAAACATGACTCTTATTTCCTTCAGTTGCTCTGGAAACCCGCGCTGGCTAGCATCAGGCCATGGCACAGGCAGGTAAACTGAAAGGACCCTCATCGTCTGTAATTACTCTGGCAAAGTAACACACAGCCGATGATTGAAAGGTGTCCTGCCTTTACAGACAGGAACGTACAGGGAGATATGGGAGGTAAGGACTCTGTCCTACTGAATATTGTCACAATTAGCTGTGCTACAATCACCATCTATTGCATCTAGAGCCGGGGTCTGTAACGCAACTTTTAGATGCATCACTGCTCCATCACACCTGAATTAAACGGCTAAATTACTTCCTCAACACGTCATCAGGCTCTTCAGGTTCCAACCAATGAGCCATTTATTTTATCCATGTGTGTTAGAGGAGGTATGGATCTAAAGGTGCATTCGCACCATCCCTGTTTAGTCTGCTTTAATTGAACTCTAGTCCGTTTGCCTAGAAAGTCAGCTTCATTTGGGAAGGTGAAAAACCAAAAAAAGCAAACTCTGGTTCACCTACAAACCTTGGCCTTGGTTTTGTTGAAGTGAACTCTGGTGTGATTCAAATACATATGTGAACGCCAAGTGGAACAGAGACCAAACTGATGAATGTGATCTGATCTAAACTATCCCATAAGATCTCTGGCTTTATGTTTGGGCTGCTTTCTCCTCCACCTCAGTCTCTGGTCTCCTGTAAACTCTGATCATTTGATCATCTCCCCTGATCAGGTGCATTTAGATTCAGATTACATCAAACTAACTTTGACTTTATTTCCAAGTTAGGTGACCTTTGAAGGCATCAGTAATTCCACTGGCTGCTGTATGAAACTCTTCCACACAATACAGGTTCATCCTTCATGACTTTAGCTCCTTCTAAAGTAAATTAAAGGTTTTGACATCTTATTTCACTCATTCTATCACCTCCATCTGCACACTCACCTTCTGTCCCCCCGCCCTGCTCTCCAGCTGCATATCGTGGCTCGCTCTCATTCCGACCTAATAAACCTTTTGCAGGGTTCGGCTGGGCGTGTTGGGCGACGAAGGCGCAATGAGGTCACAGCGTTCAAGACGGATGGCTGTAATCTGGTTTGTGGCCCAGCCATCTGCTGCAGTCAGCTGCTTGCTAACTGCAGGGCCGGCCTTTATTATACTACGTGCCTCTACACGACATTTAATCAGGAAGCTTAACATCTCAGTGTTGTGGAGGGAAAAAAGCAGGACCCACACATACCTGCAGGCCCAACTGCTGGGCTGAGGAAGATGAACAAGAATTTCTCCATTAGGGGGGAAGAAAGGCGCCTCTAACACTGGAATAAACAGGTGGAAATGTGAGAGAACGACCAGCTAAACAAAGGCTTTCATAAGAACATCGCTCAGCTTTTTTGGTATTTTCTCCACATGTGTTTGACAGCTTGTCACACAAGGAGGATTGAAGTTCACACGAGGCGTCACTCATGACTTTCACATGGCCTATTTAAAAGATACATTTTGTGTCTTGCAGGCTGATTTATGTTTAAAAGCTGCCAACAACTGTATGTCTTCCAGACTTGTTAATAAATGCCTTGTGATTAGAGGATCAAATAGGAGAAGTGATTTAGAGATTCCTCTGATCACAGCCTGCAGCAGCGGATGCCGAGAGCCTCACACAGCATGCGTAATCTTACTTAAGATGAGGAAATTGAGGAGCGAAAAAGACAAAAAAAGCAATTTCTTGTTGCTGGATGTGATGTACAACGTTTGTCCTTCATCTGATCTCGACTTTCAGTCGGTCTGTTAGTCATGATCCAGCCTTAAACAATCCCCTTAACTTTGCAGGCGTGTTGTTTAGAAGCCAGCTGAAAATTCCCATAATTAGCTTTAATAGCTTCACTTCCCGATGACATTTGAAGACCAATAAAGGAAACAGATTTGCTCCCGATCCACATTATCGCAGCTTCACATCCCATTAGGTCTAAACTCACTGTACTTTTGCGAGGCGGGACGAACATGAATCGCTATGGGGGATTTACTGGAACATGTGGATCAGAGAGTTCTCCCAGAGCAACATCCAATCCTTTATTAATGCAAACTCATTTCATTTCTCATTTGGAAAAAAAATCCTCAGCCCTGCTTCGCTATCTTTTTCTGACTTCACAGGTGATGGGAGCGCAAAGAGGCTCTCCATTTAAATTCCCCAGGAGGGATCATGATTTCTTCTTCTACTTTTTTTCCTTCTCCATAAAAAGTTAAGCCAGAAATATTTTGCTGATAAGGCATCAAACATATTTACTCCTGGCATGGCATGCCTGTGAGACCTGATCCAAATCTGAGAACTGATGGGCTGCTAAATGAATTCCTTTATCTGCTTGAGAGTTTAAGTTTGAGCAATAACCTTTGAACAAAGATGGAAAATTAGCTGACATCCCGAGGGCTGAAAGTAGGAGAGAAAAAACACACATCTATCAACAAACTGTCCTTGAAAACACATAGAAGTCGTAAGTACTTGTCCTGCGAAAGACAAGTTGTCGTCGCAGAGAAGAAACACTTGTGGATAATTTAGTCTGGTAATATCTGCAGCTTGAAATAACTCCATCTGTTGTCGCCCCAGACGTTCACCTGACTTCACCTGCTGAGGTCATGGGAAATGTGGCGAGCTAATTACACGGAGCCAACTGGTGCGGTTTGACCTTTGACTGCTGGGCTAACGCTAGCATGAAGACATTCAAGCTCCTGCTGCAGAAAATACTAAATATACAAGGAAAGGAGGGCAGGGGGCCCTGGAAGACAACTGGGAAACTCTAATTACTTTAAGACACTCACATGCCAAGGCTGACATTTTCATACATCAACAGCTGAGAGTGGAGTGGAGTTATTTTCAATAGGTAACATATGATATGTTAGGCTGAGAAGTATTTTTATTATTTATATAGCCGACAATGGCTCTAAAATTGTCAACACTCTTGTTAAGAGTCCAGGTTTTGTGATATGAAAAAGAGAATACAATAAATCACCTTGAAACTTTTTCAATCTTCGGTTTATTCTATTCAGCTCAACAATAAAAAAGAAAAATAAGTCTACAGGAAAAGAAGGAAAAAGTTGCAATAACCTCTGACTGCATATGTGTGCATTGCCTTTAATACCTTGGTGGATTCAGAGCATTCAGTTTTCTTCAGTAGGAAACTGTCAGGATCTCACAACCTGACTGATACTGGATCACAAAAACTCAGATTGTGAGAAAACCTCTTATCCACAGTCAGATTCAGGACTCAGGGTGGTTCAATGCTTTCATTCTTTAAATAAAGTTCAATGTTTTGAAGGTTATCAGAACTTTATCTGACGTGAATCTGAGCTCATGTTGAGGTTCTAAATGAGACCCAATCATCTGACCTCATTAAATAAATACGTAAAAAGCTTCTGATGAGGAAATGTAACCCAAAACATGATGCAGCCCCTACCGTGCTTCACTGTGGGTAAGGCAATCATTTGATGTTTAGGATTGTTACTGTGCCAAACTGCTTGGAAATGTGGCTCAAATATTTAACTTATCAGACTATCCGCCATGCTTTGGAAAAAAAAGCCCATCTAACCCGACTACAGGACAGAATCCTGGGAAAAAATGGCTGCTGTTCCTCCATGATCAGTTTTAGGGATTTCTACAGGTTTTGGAATATTTTGTCATCCAATCTTTCTTTCAATTATTGTTGACTGTCTTTATTATATAAAAATGTGTTTATAAAAATGCTGTGGATTTTTTCTTACTCTACTCCTGACTGTTGTCTTTGTACAGTGACATTATTTGAAACTTTTGTAACTTTCCTGCTAACTTAGACTTCAGCTAAATAATTAAAACAGGAAAACAACAGAAAAATTGCTCTAGGCAGCTAAATTTTACTTGTGGTTATTTAGAAGTGTAGCTGATGGCAGGTTTGAACTGAAGAAGTGGAGCCAAAAAGACAGATGTAGATTAGATACATTTGTTTGTCCCAGCAGACAATAGAGAAAAACAGGAAAAGTCTTAAAAACTTACACAACAAACTTGAATCAAGCCCAACTCTCTCAGGCTATTTAGGATAAACTTTAGCTAAATCATGCATGAAAAACAACAACAAAAAAAAACTAAAAGAAAAACCAGCTGCATCATTTCTTCTAGAAGACGTGAGCTTGGCGTTCAAACTGTTATGCTGAGGTATCTGTTGTTTAACAATCTATTCCCTTTCTGTTAGCTTTAGAGATGAACATGCAGGGCCATCCTCCAGCCAGTGAACTGATCAGAACCGATCTGTTTCTGCTCTCCGTGGTCAGACCTGCTGTTGGCAGGGCGTGAGTCCAGCTGCAGGCTCACAGACAAAACTGAGGAATAAAGCTGCATCTTACTGCTTTCTGTAACTTCTAACTTCAGGTAAGCAGCTAAAATAACATCAACCATTTTATTAGTCATTTACATGACTGATGCTTTTTCTATCAAAACCAAAACTTTTTATATTTTTTAGAAAAGGAACACTTAGTGCTTTAATGGTGGCCGTATTAAAAGCTCCTGATGAACCACATTTCATTTGTGCAGAATCATTTGTTTTCATACAGCTAAAGCTGGAATGAATATAAATTAAAGCTGCTGTAATTATAATTTAGCTCCAGTAAAAGTCAGAAGAGGAGAGAGTTAAATATGCATGAATAAATTGAACAAGTCGAGGAAAAACAAAGTATGCATAACATGGTGGACAGCATACTAAAGCAGAGCAAACTTACCTTATCAGAGTACACAAAGAAGAGGATGATGAGGATCAGCTCTGCCAGAAGAATTATCAGCAGTACGATGAAGAACTGTAGGACAAACAAAAAAAGTCTTTTTCAGCAGCTGCTCTGTAGAAATCAATGATTAAAGTTATGCTCTGACATTTTACAAACACATGTTGTCAAACAGAAGATGAAAACAGATGGCGTCCTGCAGCTAGAAATAAAAATATATTCCAATAATAAGAAACACAAGTGTCTGAAATTAGATTTCTCACAGCAATTACAGACAGAAAATCAAGGTGAAAGGAAGTTAACCATAATAATGTCTGAAAGGTGTAATAATGTCAGAATTTATATACATACATTCAATATTTTACATAACTTTCTGCTTGGAGGAAGACATAAAAAACACATAAAGATGCATAGTAAAGCAAAACTAATTATTAAAAATGAGCCACAGAAGCTCTGAGTAACTCTGTCAGAATAAGAAGAAATGCTTTTCCGTCACAGGAACCATAATAAAGTTTCAGGACTTCAGGACAAAGTATGCATGAATCAAAACATCCTTAGCTGCACATATTCAAAAGAAAAAGAGTTTATGACCTCAGAGAACAATTGTGGAAAAGCCTCCAGCGAGATCCGTTGTTAGGTAACCCTGAGTTTCATTCTGATCGATGCAAAATTTTAGCAACAAATTCAAAGAACTTAAAATATCATGAAGGTTTAAATACAATAAAAACAGCGACATCAATAGGTACACATTGTGAAGAAGGACTATTTTGTTTTTACTGTCGTGTTCATTTTTTATATATATAAATCAGAGCAGGTGGTTTATTAATCTTAGAATTTGAGATTGTTTTTTGCTTTTGCTATCTTTATTAAATGTAGTTCACATTTAAATTATTTTATTTTCATTCCTAAATGAATAAACACAGACATCTATAGGTTTTAGTTGAAGATGTTACCTTTTCTTCATATATACACTGCAGTTCTGCAATGTTTCAGAGATTCTCTTTATGGATAGAATACCAGAATTTCAGTATTTGGAGACCGTCTCCATGCCACCATGGTGTTGTTCCCTCGCTGTGAGAGAACAGCAGCAGAAATCCCTCCCAGCGTGAAGAACGTGTGTAAACAGAAACCGTCTAGAAACTGTAGCCCAATCAATCGTCATATTCTGCACAACAGTCTTAGTTTGTTTATGAAAAACAGCTTGAACAAAAAGTCATGAACAAAAGCTGCTTGATTTCTGTAACAAAGAAAACAAAGGTGGATTGAAACCAACCAAGCATAATCTCGCCCTTGGCAAATTTTGAAAAATTTCACCAAGATGGGCGGAGCCAAGACACAACAAAGGGCGTGTCCAAGAGTGTGGATGAACTTTGTTGCTATATTTAGTGGAATTTCAGATCCTCTAGCAACTTTAAAAACACTAACAACTAGTGACATCTTTTCTGTGTTGTTGAAGACTTATGGCGATCTGCAGCAACGCTGCCACTCTGCTGTCATAAGCTCCTCCCACTGCCAGTCGTCCTTCCTGCAGCAAACCGCCTGCAGTCACACATTCCACTCTCTGTCCATATTGCCAAAAAAATTCACATATTTGCAAAGTTGATAATGCATTCAATAAATAATCATCACTTCAACTCCTGACTCACCACCAGGGGGCGTGTGTCTGGGTGAGGTGGTTTTACTCAGACAATGTTTGGCTGAGCGGCGTAGTTGTTTGTAACCAACATGAAAATTCACCTGCTTAAGCAACATTCAACCTGAAGCAGGCAGCACTAACAAGACTTTAGGCAAAATATTGCAGAACTTCACAAATTTACACTATTATGTCAAACATACTATATAAAATATATATCTCCAACTAACCTATTTAAACAGTTTATCATCAATTAAAAATTGTTGATTTGAGATTCAGTTAGACTTTAATATTAAACTCTTCTCAAGTCTTGCCTCTCAGTTGCTACCATGTATCTTCCTTGATGCTGCTTCAGCTAAATATTTACAAGCTTTTCTGCACAGCATGGATCAACCTAGATCCCTAAAAACCCTAATTAATTCAATGCTCATTGGGAAGAGGAGGGGTGAACCATTTCTTATTCCATGGCCCACATAAAACACTTTCAGCAGCCTTTTGTTGTTAGCATCTGCTTTGCAGGTTTTAGAACCAGCGTTGTTTTTAAAGTCAGCTACCGACTACAGCTGACTGCTTTCTACATTTTACATATCTTTCAGATATCTTTGTGTTTTCATGTGTACTTTTATTTTCTTAGTAAGCAGTTCCTGACATTTTAAAAAGGAAGAACCTCAGAAAATACTGCAAAGGATGTCGGAGCTTTGAATGCGCTGTAATCCAAAGGGAGATGTTGTCAAGGTAAACGTTCGGTTCTGTCCGCCCCCTGAGATCCACACCTGCACTGATCTTTGAACGACATGACACCATCAGCCCCAATAACAACTCCCAAAGCCCCTGGGTGCAAAAAAAAAAAAGAAACAACCCCGACTCTCAGACAGCACTTCCATAAAAAAGCTCAGCATGGCTTGATATGCAAAGCCATCCCTCAGTGATCTGGCAGACGATGTTCCCTGCCTGACATTTTGCCTAATAAGAAACATCAGGACTTTTAAATGTAATATTTTGCATTAAACCATTTTATTATTCACAGTCTCCAACCTGCCTCCTCGCTGCCTGCACTTTGCTCTCCTCCACTTCACAGTTGTCAGCCAGGTGAAGGAAGCCATGTCTAGCACCGAGGATTTGGAAGGGCTTTGGACTGATGCAAGAGCTTCAAGGGATTGAGTCGTTTGTGATGTTAAGTAGTCAGAGGTCTAACTTTACCTCTCATTTAAACTTTCTAGACATTAAAGTTTTCTTTTTCTTTGCAAATCCACACAAACATCCTTCAACTGAACAAACTTCCATCATTAACTTGTGCTTCAGATACAACACTTATAAAATCATAGCCAAACAGAGCAAAGCCAAGCCAAACTAGGTTTTATAATGAATAATAGAACATTTTAATTATTTAACTCATTAATATTAAGTGCTTTTCAGAGTGCTATGCCCATATGGTACAATCATTTGCTGACATACTTCACAAAGCTTCCTATTGAGGGAGAGTCGACTTGCGGTACTGACCCGTTCAGTTATCATTATTCTGGTTTAGTTGCTTTCTGCTTTTCCTGAACCCAAAACAGTTTTAATATGTACAACATGGCTCACCGCCCAGGGTGCCACAGAATCAGGGGATGGCTCAAGCCCTATTTGTGGACAAATAAAAGTTATATCAGTTTTTTCCTATAAAAAATTTCTATTATTTATTGTTATTCCCATAAAAAAATGTAATCCAGAATTATTCATACCCCATGGCAGATGTAGATTTCTTTTTGTAAATGAATCTGGTACGTTGCAAAATATGGTAAAATGATGTAAATGGAGCACTAATTAAAAAATATTATAATTACACTTTCTTTTAAATGGCATGTCAAAAATTATTTACACCCTTCTCAATAACTGGTGGAAAAGACTGGCAGTAAAGCAACCAATCCCGTCCATTTTTACTGACCAGCTTGTTGCATGTTTGCAGTGATGCTGCAGTGGATCTCACTGCAAAGCTAAAACCTGCAAACCTTCAGGCCTTCTCTAACCCTTTCATGCATGAATTATGATCCTTTGTGTCAGAATTTTTTTTCCATTTTTAAATTTTTTTTTCTTAAGGCATAAAAAAAGGTAGGAACATTTTTTTGTAAAAATATTTTTTTTTATTTTTATGTGATCAATTGTAATTTTGTCCAAATACAAAGTTGTTATTTGAAAAATACATCAGTAGTATTTTTCCTTAGGGGTTATCTGATGTCACAATATGTTTTTTACTTGCAAGAGTCGTCTACAGTAGAAGGAGGGACCGGGTCGGTTCTCATGCTTTTTTGTCTGTCGGCCATATTGTATTTAACAAAAAATAATTTCTTGCATTTGCAGCTGATGGCCAGTAGTTGATGGTATATTTTATGATGCATTAGTGTCCACTTCAGTGGTCTGTGTGCATTTATAACATAAAAATCCACGGGAAGCACAAGAAAATGGCTTTTAGAAAGCTGTCCACTGTAGTGACCACTATGAATGAAAGGGCTAAAAATGTTAATCCCTGCTTATTTCAATAGTTTATAAATATTATAAATATACCTCAACATGCATCAATACACACAATGGAGACCATCTTAACACAACCACAGACGCCGAGACAAATCAAGTCTGGACTGAATAATTTACAGTCTGTCTTACTCCTGGGCGTTCAGCCAATCAGCACCAAGGAAAATGAATGGCGCTCATGGATTGCTCAATAGCATATCAAGTAACACAGAGTTTTCCTTAGAGTTTTGAAAGCCTCCTTGCCATCACCCTAATCTTTATCTTGCTCCACAGACTCAAATTCAAGTGAGGATCTTGGCTTTGTCTCTCCAAAACATTAACAATACTCCTAGTCACAAGAAACATGTTATATTAAAAGATTACTTTAGGGGCATGCTGTGGTGGCGCAGGGGGTTAGCACGCCCCACGTTTGGAGGCCTTAGTCCTTGACGCGGACGTCGCGGGTTTGACTCCTGGTCCCGACGACCTTTGCCGCATGTCTTTCCCTCTTTCCTGTCTGCCTACTGTCACAAAAATAAAAGCCACTAGCGCTGCAAAAGCTCTTCGGAGAAAAAAAAAAAGATTACTTTAAACGTGCAGTAAATCTGCCGCGGGTATAAATATTTTTGGGCTTGATGATATATTGCATTGTGTTAAAAAGGCAGAAGAATCAGCTGTAGTTCAAAAGATGAAGTGCCAAGACAAATAAAGTCTGAGCTGAATAATTTAATGCAGAACAGAGTTTCTGCAAAGCTCAATTTGAGATTTATAAAACCTTTATTGTCGATGTGAAAGAGCATTTTCCTTTGGCTTAAGATGAGAAGTGTAAGTGAAATACAGTTCTTATGCTGGTGGGAATTATTCCACACTCATAAGCAGCTTTGATTTGTGAAACTTATTTAGTAAAACCTAAAAATGGTGATTACTTTTTGAAGAAAAAGTTGTTCAAAGTTATTTCTTGCTTCATTCTTGGACTGACCAGGCCACAGGTGAAAGTTTTCGCCCAGGAACCATGACTGACACCAGGTCATCGTTTTCTGAAGAACACGCCTCGTTTGTCATTCACTGCCTCCTCAGTCTACTCACTTATCTTCAGTGGTTATGTGTTATATTCTGTCCTGCTTAGTTGGTGTAGTCTTGTCTTTATTCTCTGCCATATTCGATGTGTCAGCCCATTTCTGCAGGATCCCGCCTGGCAGCCTTCAGTTTCTATAATAGATTATTTCCTTTTCTGCGCTCGCCCCACAGGAACCTCGCCTTCATTTGGGTTTCCAGTTTTAAACCAGCACATGACATGAGCTGTGACCAAAGGGAAGCAAACGACATGTAAGCGTGTTAATTATCAGAAAGAGTGAATCCCGCAGCTCAGTTCCAGGATTTCATTCTTCCACCGTACTGAGAATGAAAACAGACTAAACTCCACTGGAATGTTTCTGCCTCTGTTGAAGTCTCTAAATTAATCATAACACATTTAATGGCTTCTACACATCCACATGAACTTTTTTAAACAAAAAGCATTATTTCACAAAGCAGGTATAACATTATGACCACCTAGCTAATTATGCTGCCCTATACTTCATGTTTGCTCAGTTGGGTTAGGATCTGGGATTTGGAGGTCAAATCAACACCTCAGCTCACCGTCGATCTCCTGAACCAGTTTAGTTCTGTGGTAGGGATCGTTATCCTGCTAGAATTGGCCAAAATTATCAGGAAATGTCTTTTCCATCAAGTAATGGTCTGCAACGTCCTTACTGAGGGCAAAGTAAAATCCACATGAACCAGTTTGAAACTGATCACAGCAGACTGGGAACTCACCACAGGACCTGCAGTTCTGGAGATTCACTGATCACAGCTGTCCAGGTATTTCAATTCACCCTTCATCAGTCTCAAATCCTGATTACTTCCCATTTTCAAATGACAAAATGTTGCCAACATGAGTTATGTTAAAGACATAATTAATATGTTTTACTTCACATGTCAGGATTAATAACATTCTGAATGTTACATCAATGCATTAAACTTGTACAGGAGTGCAGATCTGTTTTTCCTCCATGTTCTGTAACTGACAATATAAAGAGATCTGCCAAGCAATTAAAGTTGTCAGCAGGAAACATAATTATGTGTCTATAGAAACACATTTGCACTAATAATGAGTTGCTACCATTAGATCAGCACAAGAACTAATCTTGTCAGAATGCCCAGCTGTTTTGTTTGTGATTCATTTAAAAGATTAAATTCAGCTTGTTTGGCGTTTTAACCTGACCTGATAAAAAACATTGAGTCCAGTTTAAACATTGATCTATGAAAGTCCAACGGCCAAAAAACTGACATTTCCCTTTTTTAAGGTTTTAATGAGAGCGCGTTCATCTGTTGGTGTTTTTCAACAGTAACTTCCAACAAAATAACATTTGAATGCTGCAGATGGAAAGATAAAAACAAGACATCCTGTGCATATATATTGATACTTTTCATAAATCCAGATTTTTCTCTTGTAAATGAAGAAACAAAAATATTTTTCAAACTAATCCAGATTTTATGACTATATTTTCCATGATCATCACCAGTATTGTAACAGAATATTCAAAAACTCTTACTCAAACATATTTATTATTCATACCTACTTAAAACATGAATAAAACATAACTTCTTCATTGGTTTCCAAACTTTTCAACAGTTCTGATTAGTTTATTTAGCACAATTTTAAGGGCAAATCTTAAGAGAAATATGTACATTTATACTAAAACAAAAATAAATCTAAGAGGTCTTGGTCTTGTTGACTGTATTGGTTGTATGGCAGGTATGTCAAATTAGTAAAAAATACAATAAAAATATTGATGGAAAAAAAACAAATATAAAGTTTGAATATACAGTGATTGAACTTACGCTTAAAAGCAGGCACTTGTTCTCCTTAATGGCACCCAGGCAACCAAGAAAGCCCGTCACCATGACGACTGCGCCGACGGCAATGACCATGTTGGCAGCTGACAGAGACGGGAATGAAGGTGAGAAGGTGGCGAAGCTGCCCTGTGACACAGAGAGCCAGATGCCCACGCCAAGCAGCCCACAGCCACACAACTGCAAAGCAGAAGACAACAGATGTGAGGGTGAGAAACGGACAAGTTGCGTCTTTTCAGGCACAATCTTAAAACATTTCCAGCTCTTCCCTGGATGCACTGATTATTACTGAAGACCTCCTCAAGCAACTAGGGTTACCTTTGAATTGAAAGAAAAAACTAAACGTACAGCCCGACTCTCCGGGTCTCTTCAGCTGCCAGGGACCCAAACAGTTACTAAACACAGCCAGAAAAGCCAACTAGGATTATATTAATTACAGCGGCGATAAGCCAATAACAGCTCTGGGAGAGATTAGGGCAAAAAAATTGGACTTGAGCCACAGAGTTTTTGATTATGTGAACAGATTACAATAAATCCAGAACAAACAGATATGTAATTAGTCCCAGATCCAAGGCGGACATCTTCCAGGCTTTCTGAAGCCACCTGCAGTGGATCTGAACTTTAACAAGACAAGGCAGCTTCCTAATCTCACTCCAGCAGATTCCTGCTGATGTGTGTGGCGTCCGCAAAGTGAACGTTATCGCAACATGGAGCGTTCATGGAAGGCTTTGATTTGCGGATGTGTTGGTCTATTTTATCAGAGATAATATCACACGGCTTTGGAAAACATAGAGAGTGAGAGAAATGAGGGCAGCTGTAGGTGACATGCAACAAAAACAAATACAGATTATAATATTTTTTGTAGTTGGAAAAGATATAGGAATTGTATTCAATAAGCTCTAATTGATGTTCGCAAACATGCGTGGCTGGGATCACTGAGTTTGCAGTTTGAAACAATTTCTGGACTGCTTGGTTCTATGACATCCTCAGTAAATATCAACTTTGATTTAAACAGGTTTGAACAGAATTACTGCGAGACCGATTAGCTCCAGCGCGGCTCTCCTTACCATCAGGCGATGATGTGTAAAAGTAACTTTGAGCTTTAACTGCAAGAGTCAGGAAATGGTGAGAGATGCCTGAGGTCTAATGAGTCCTACAGGATACATGCATGAGCCACACATCCCCATCTCAAATGTCAGATGAGCTCAGTCTGACTGCTGCTGAACTTTGACCTTTGAGCTGTTTTGGTTTGACTTCACACAGGCTGATGTGAAGACAAAGACCTGGTGCGTGGAGAGCAGCGCTCCCAGGAAGATGATATGCCTGTCCTTGCAGAGAATAGGCAATGAATCAATTAAAAAGAAAAGGGGGAAAGAGCAGCGCAGAGTAATGCATCAGGACTGATAAGAGCTCTGCTTGAGTCCGCTAAAATTAACTAGCTGAGTGGGTTATCCTGTAAAAAGCCTGTTCAGAATGTCTCCTGTCAAGGTTGAAGGAAACACAGGCTGAAAAAGATCCTTGATTTTCAGACTTGAGGGAACGACTCTAAACGGACAACAAGAGACTCAATCATGTTTCCTCATCGTAACTATGCAGTTTTTAAAAGCATCTTAAAAGTACAATTGTATCTATAAACAATCCAATTTTAATCAACAAAATAAGCAATATTTTTAATTCAAAGCAGATTTTACAGCTAAATTATAGAATAGACAGACGTTTGAGCTCAAAACAAAGTTATTTATTGTTTTCAATCAGTTATTCAGGATCTTCAACCATCAGATTGGTGCAAAGTGCAAGGCTGACATTAACTCATGTTTAGCTTTGAGATGCTATTTTAGGCTTGAATAGCTGCAATGATAGGCTAACTCCTTTTAGCACAACCTGAACACAACAACAGCCTTTTCTGGTGTCCAATCAGATTTTATCTGAAGTAGAAATTAAACCCCAGCGGGCCGAGAGAAGCTGCGTTTTTGTGTTCTGCGAATGTCGCTTGTGTGTCAGATTTACAGACATATCCGAAACACGTAAACATGTGAAAAAACTTACTGTGGTAAAATTGAAGAAATTCAAATTTTTATATTATTTTTGACCCCTCCAGGGGGTCTTTTGTGGGCTCTAGTGTCCCTTATATGACAGCAGGCTGACAGGAAACGGGGAAGGAGAGGGGGGAAGACATGCGGCAAATGTCGTCGGGTCCTGGAGTCGAACCCGCGACGGCCGCATCGAGGACTCAAGGCCTCCAAACGTGGGTCGCGCTAACCACTACACCACCACGGCACGCCCCAGAAATTCAAATTTTTAATAATTACATGAACACATTAAAGTCTCTAAATGGGAGTAAAACGCAAAGAACAGAGAGAAGCAGACCGATGCTTTCTGTCCTTTAAATGCTGAATAATTCCAGTGAAGCTGAATTCATTGGGAGGCACTATTAGCCTTTCAATGGCAAACTGATTAAAAACAAGAGGAGTCCAAAGGTCATTTGAAAACAGTGGAGAGAGGTCGTCCTTTTCGCTGAGCGTCAAATACACAGAATCACAGCTAACGGCGTCCTGAAGGCCAGATAATATATAGTGTGAGAAGGGATTTAGGGAAGCAGGGGACTAATAGAAAGTTTAGGAGGCCACATTGATAAAGTGGATTTACAGCTAGTGAGGGGGAGAGTCGAGAGGTTTAAGAGTCCTGCTGGGGAGGAATACAGTACCTTCTCTTAATTGTGTTTAATGCCCAGTGAAGGGAGCTTATCCGAGAGTGTCAGTCACCACAGCGATGGTGAAACTGCCCAGCCCTCCTCAATCCGTTAGATCTGAGCCGGCATGAACACGCCTAATCCCCGCTCTGCTTCCACTTCTGCTGCTAGGAAAGGCAAACGTTTCTGTGCCTCTAAACACAGACCTGCCACTTCTCTGACCTCAGGTACAAGAATGAGCTGTGGCCTTCAGAACCCGTCCTCATAAAAACATCCAGGAGTGACGCAGAATCTCACATTGTTTACAACATGAACAGTTATGATTGTCTTTTCTGCCCAGATCTAATTAAACTGCATCTCAGTAAATCATATAATCAGTAAGTTCATTTCTTTCAGTGATTAAATTCAAAAGGTGAAACATTTATAGACTCACTAGATACAACTGTTTCTATAACTCAGTGGTTCCCAAATATTTTCTGGCTCCTCTATGAATTACAATAAAATCTCTCCGCTCCCCAAAAAACAAAAAACGATCAACTGGACACACATCGTTCAACCAGACATAAACCTAAACACATATTTTGTTTTCAAACTCCACTGAAGTTTATTTCACACTTCAGGTTGCAACAAAACAAACTACAAACCATCTTTACAGTGAAACACTTTTGTGTAACAGTTTTGTTTTTCATTCATCCATTCTGCTTCTCGCGCCGCCCTGCCATGGCACTGCGCGCCCTTCAGGGGCCGCGCCCCACACTTTGGGAATCACTGCTACATCTCATCTCTGCATTTATGACATTATTCTTGATTGAACAATTAATTCAACTCCAGCATATATTTATGTGTGTGGTAGTGAATCTGTGAATCTCCTCCAAACTCTTCAATGTTTCTTTCATTTTTTCATTTTGTCCTTGCTTCCTGTGAGATCTTTTTCCATTATGTTTTTTCCTTCCACTGAACTTTCCATTTATATTTTCGTCAGCTTCAGTAATCCTCCTGGTGGAAGGTATGAGTGACTGTCGACATGTCCAGCGTCCATCATACGGTGGCCGTCATTATGTTCCTCCATTAGAAATCTGTTTTTATTGGTTTTATCTATTATTCGCATTTCCTGTTAAGATGATTTTGTCTTTTTATTTATTAAGATTAGCTCTTTGATCCAGTGATGCATCCATCATAGGTACTAATCGCCGGTAATCACTGCACCCTTCAGAGGAAGCTCATTTCAGCTGCTTTCATGATGGTTAAGTGAATTACAACAAAGCTGGAATGAATGAAGATGACGGTGAGATTTGAGGATAACCAACATTCTCTGAACACGTTACCTGTGCTGCAGCTCTTTAAACTTGTTCTCATTTAGGTCACTAATACGTCCCGCTGTACCACTGCACCAGATTATGACCTCCAGATTATTTACTGTGTGGTTCTGGATAAATCCGGTGAGCAGACGCTCACAGCTGCCGTTGGTTATCCTCAAATCTCACCGTCATCTTCATTCATTCCAGCTTCGTTGTAGTTCACTTAACTATCATGTCATCATTAAGCAACCAAGTCTGAGACATGACAGCCCTCCAGGTCCACAACTCTTTCAAATTTAATCCACGTTATAGATGGATAAAGTCTCTTTGCAGCCTAGTTTTTCAAACGTCTCTCTTGGTTAGAAACTGGCAAACACTGTCAAAACCCATCAGCAGCTTTTGCCTTGATGCTCGGCGCTCCCATGCATACATGCAGCATGAGATGCTTTCCAACACCTCACACATCACTCTCAAGGTTGCTTTCATATTTGAGGCCTCAAGGTACAAATTGTACCGCTGTGATAAAGAATCAAAAAAATCTTTGCAGCAGAGAACACAAGCCTGACAGCACAAGCCCATTTAATTACACTTAATGTTTAATCTTTTTTTTGCAAAATAATGGGAGAATAAGTGTTGAGATAATGTTTGACCTACGCATGTGGTGAGTGATATTTTTAGAGCACTTTCTTGGCAAAGAGAGAATGAAGTCAACTGTCTAATAGCACGAGAAGAAAAGTGAGAAAAGATCGAGCAGATCGGAGTCAGCGTTATGTTTTAGTTGGAGGAAACAGGAAGATGTGAGATGAGACTGTCTCTGTGAATGAGTGGGGACATTTTAACAAGCTCAGGGGGGATTAATTGCAGTAGTACGATAGGAAGCAACAGCGATGGAGCTTTCTACAGAGAAAGGTGATGGAGGAGAGGTCAGCTGTGAGATGTGGAGGAGAGCAGAATATTAAAATCCAGAGCCAATAGAAAACACTGGAGACGAGTGTAAAAAGAGGAGTAAGTTCAGAGAGAAAGATGAAGAAGAAAATAGGTTGTGACCCCTCTTCCAAGTGGTTGGCTCAGATGATTATCAGTTGCTGCGGTAACTGACTCGGTGACATGGAGCCAGCCGCTTTCAAACCTCTTCAATCTCCTCCATATCAACCAGACGTCAGAGTGTGCAGGTGAGACACTGAATGACATTTTACACACTGATCACTCAGGGAGGTCATGACCTCTGGTGCTGCTTCTGTCGCCTCGGGCTGTCTCCTGGAACTGGGCTCATCATGAGAGCTCAGTGACCTAGAAGGATTCGGGTTTGGTTTACTTCAAATTTAGCTTTTAATGCTTTTTTCTGTCTGTAGTAACTATCACTTTATTAGGCACATCTATCTGATTGCTCATTAACAAAATCAGTCAATCAAAAGGCAGCAACGAAAGATGGCGTGCAGAACATCAAACTGAGCATCGGGACGGGAAGAAAAGGGAACAAAGTGACCCCTGAACTCGGCATGGTCATCTACTAGGATCTGAACCCACAACCATCTCTGAAAAAGTCAGAAATATTCAGTGAGTGGTGTAAACAGACCCACCAGGAAATGTTTGATCATTTCATCACTCTCCAGTAGGGGGCACACTTCCAGTAATGCACTTACTGCTTAGCGCTTCTGCTAATTTTTTAAACATTGAATGCACTTAGCTTCACCTAAAAGCATTTTTCCAAATCAATACTATTGGCTCTTTAATAGGCTTTCAGTTGAAAGAAGTTCAACATCTATGTTTAAGTTTTGATTATTGACCATTAAGAAATCAAAGAAGATGTTTCTATTTATGCTCTTATTTTGAAGGGAATAAAGACTGTATCCTCTATTTTTTCCAAGATACTTTATTGCGCAAGTGGCGCGTTTACCACCAACGAATGAATGAAGAATAAAAAATAAACTCTTACAAACTCAAAAACAACCAGGAGAGTCAATTAAACAAACATATTCACATATAGTTATGAATTGTTCTGAGAACTTCCTCATGTTCTCCTAGTGACTTTATGGATATTAACATAGTTGAATTTAGCACGTTAGCATTATCTAAAGTGTTAGTAGAACCAATGTTTATCATTAGCGCTTTAGGATTAGCACAGCTAACTTTTTACTTAGCGGTGCCCACCACTGTCCTTTTCAAATAATGCAATGTTCCACCAGGATAAACATTTATACATTTACAATTACTGAGAGTTAAAATAACATCCTCAGGTCCACCTATATGTAGCTACAGACAAAACTTAGCCTCCAAATGTGAAAACATTCTATGATAGCAATGAGTTCCTGTAGTCAAACTCTGAAACTGCTCTGAATTTACTACAGGAGCAGCAAAACGAACCCAGCCAGCCTTAAACTCCCCAGATCCCACTCTGATTAAGCATCAGTGGGATGTGCTGGACCCAGCCTGATTCACAGTAACTCCAGTCTATAAGCTCTGCATAAAGATCTGCTGCCAACATCCTGGCGCCAGACAAAACGGGAGATCCCCAGAAGTCCAGCAGCCAGGCCATATGGGTAAAAAACTCTAACCCAGTTCAAGAGGGATCTATAACATCAGGGAAGTGAATTTTATTAATGTATCTGGTCTCTAAGTTCACATGTGCTGTTCCCCTTTTATCACACAACATATAAGCACATAAACTGAATCATAACAGCACAATAAGCAGAAATATTTGTAAAAACGGATAAAGAAAAACAGCAGAGTTGACCTCAGAGACACTGAATGGTCTCTGTTCTCTTCTTCTGCAGCTCAAGAAATGTTGAGGTGAATAAAATCTGTTCTTTGCCATAATTGATTTGGCTCTGCAAGGAAGACAAGAAATATTCATTTAGCTACAGGCATGATTTTTCAATTTTTCCTTTGATTTTGCAACTCAGACTCATGTAACAATGTAAGTGCTATTTTGGTTGCAAAAAGGCAACCA
This sequence comes from Xiphophorus maculatus, assembly GCF_002775205.1. NCBI lineage: Eukaryota > Metazoa > Chordata > Actinopteri > Cyprinodontiformes > Poeciliidae > Xiphophorus > Xiphophorus maculatus. The sequence goes on along the minus strand of NC_036444.1, from coordinate 2,004,689 downwards.
GAATAATGTAACAACAAAGCAAGTGTAAACATCAAAAAGGTGCAAAAATGCCCCAAAGGAAAGACAGGCAATTTGTGTTTTCTGCACAGCATTTTGAAGCATGCTGGGAAAGAAAACGGGAGTTTTTTAAGAGCTCATCTCCACCTCTGTGAGAACCGGTCAGATTTTTCTTCATTTATTTATTAAGCTTTCCTGCAGATACAGAAATGATTCTACTCTCTCCCTCCTCCAGGACTGTCAGGCATGAACAAATAAAACAGAAGCTTCAGTGAATGAAAAGTCATCTTTTAGATAATCTGTTTGAATTCATTTTTCATATTACCTTGATCATCTTTTTTCCTCTTTTCAAGTCTTTCATCATGTATAATAAGTTATTTTGGCTTTAAACACTGAACAGCTACTGAACAGCTACTCTACATGCGGCGCATTAAAGTAATTATGTTAAAATAAGTGCTGCATAAGGACTTTTGAAAACGCTTTTGACTCATGCAAGTACCGACACTTTATGCTGAAAATCAGCTTAATTCAAACAATCTACTATATTTTTCATAGTAACAAAAAATTCCTAATGATTCCATCAGAAATCATTGTTTTCTGTATTTAAAAACATTCAGGGAAATATAAAATACTGTCCTAACTTTACTATGCTGGTGGTGTTATATTTCACAATCCTTCTAATATTTCACCCTATCATAAAGGACTAAAACTAAACTGTCAGCTTCTGTACAGAAAGCTTTCCACGGTATTACATCCCACTTTGGTCTACTTGGGGTTCCTAGTTATTACCCTGTGAATACTGTGCAGCCAGAGTGCCTTGTATAACAAGTAAATTATTCACAGGGCTATGATGGCGGTTGAGGCACTCTCAAGCAGCAAAAAAAATTAAATAAAATAAAATTAATAGCGTGAATTCAAAGGACTAAAACAGCTGCAGAGTTTAGGGTTAAAAAGTTTTATCCGCCTGGTTAAAGTTTTATTCACAGACTGGAGTCCCTGAGGATTCACAAAACCATAAAATTACCCCAAACATCCAACTTAGAGAGGAAAGAAGAGAAACGTCTTCAGACTGAGCTTCGTTCAAGATTATTAGCACTGGAGGTACTTTGGTGGCATAAGCTAAATATAGAGCTAATTAGGAGATAAAAGATGAATTGCTCACAGATTCTGAGAGAAACGACTGGAAAATGAAGCGTAGCAGAATATTTTTAATAAATCCTAGTTCACACGGAAGCAGAAGGCACCAAAACAAGAAGTTCTGGTTTCTACTTCTCACCTGGAATAATTCTAGGAGTGTCATTAAATTCACCTTAATCTTGTTACTGTTGCAAGATGGAAAAGTTTTGAGTTATGCTAAAGTCTAAGCTCAGAGTAGCTAACTACTCTTAGCAATGTGAACTGATGCCATGAATTTCTTTGTTGGACGCAGTCAGACACTGAAGGAACACGATCCCTTGGCTTTTAAGGATGATGGCCGTCCTACAACTTTCCCATTTGGAGTTTTGACTTAACAAAATTTTCTTGTTTATTTTTCCAACATAAAACCTGTAACGTTTGAGTAAAATTTAGCTGTATTCTTCAGCTGAACAACAGATTGCAGATGTATTTTGAATTTGGTCTTATCTAAATAATAACAAAATTCAAAATAACAACAAAAGATCTGCTGTTGTATCAACCTTCCAGACCTCTCAGGTCCTCTGGTTCTGGTTTCGCTCTGCATCCCCAGAGAAACATCATTCAACTTCTAGGCACCACAAATCTGGAACAAACCTCCAGAAAAATGCAAAAATCCTGAAACACTGAATTCCTTTTGAATCCAAACTAGAAACTCATTTAGTGTTGTCTTCAATAAATCATTCATTTAAGTCTGTCTTTCAAGTTTACTTTCTGTTATTATGTCATTGCAACGTTCTCTTTTTTCCCCTAATGTTTTCATCATGTGCAGCATTTTGAATTATCTTGTTACTGAAATGTGTTATACAAATAAACTCGCCTGTTTTACTGCTTTAAAATGTTCATCACTAGGTGCCTTTTGGGCACCTCTGTGTTTTCCCTGGAATGTTATTTGTTATGAAAGGTTCATCCAGCCAACATGAGATCTGTGGTCAGTTCTGTCCCATTTCTTCTGATCACATATTTAACATTCTGACTGCTGCGGATGCCTTGGCTGGAAAACACAGCCTGTCCTGTCTGAGGCCTTTAGAGATGCACCTGTCAGTGATGCAGTGGTTGGCCGGGGTTTCTTCCCCTCAGTCTCGCTCTTCTGGGATAAACTGAAAGGCCAATTCACTGCACAGTGACTCCAAATCTATCAAGCCAGTAAGGATTAAAGACAGATGAGCCTTGTGTCTGTCCAGCACCATCCACTGACACAACTACACACATTCACGCCTGACACACAACCTCGACCCCATCCAGACAGTCAGACACACAGACAGACAAGGAGAAAAGACAATAGCAGAAGGCTATTAGACACCCCTGACTAATTCTGCTGTTGGATCTCTAATATCCCAACAAGACTCTTCAATCAGTCTAAGAAGCCACAGGCACTTCAATTATGCATTGAGAATAAGTAGGAGCGCATCAGGAAGGGATGAGAGTCCTGCAATGATTGGAGACGGACAGAATGCTTGCTCTGCAAGAGTCAATCACAGAGACTGAAGCAGAGGAAAGATGCCCTGCAAACCAAACAGACCACAACGCACAGAGCCAACGGCCGGAGTTCAGGTCCAAAACACCGACAGACGCTGCCACAGAGGAGAAAAGATTCTCCACTGCTCTACGCCGCAGATGCAGAGAGGCTCCAGAGATCACAGCTGCTCTGTTCTTAACTGCTGCAGTTTCTCATCTCATCTTCAGGTTTGAAGATGAAGGATCCTTATGATGCTCCAACATCAACACTTTAATAAATCTGATCAGCTAACCACAAATCAATTTTACTGCTTGGTTCTGACATCAGAGGTGCTTCTGAAGATTTATACTAAAGATACACAGATCCAATATTAATATCTGTATCAATCCTGATATTGAAAATAATTATAGATTGGACATCGGTGGCAATGTACCCGTTCCACAAGAACGGATCTGTTCAGTCTAATTCTATGCGTAGTGTTCTGAGCGACGTCATATTTAACTTACATTATATTTAGAAATCCTAATTGCACTTTCTGAACCATTTCAAAGATTATTTGTTGCAGTTTAATTTTTGCATGTGTGAACAAGTTAGTCAATCTATTTTCTTTCAGTCAAGTTCAGTTTCTTTATTATTTATTTTACATCGGCTGTTATACTCCTAATTACACTGACTGAACAAATGAAAGTTGTTTTCATGTTTGACAAAGCTTGTGAAGCTACTGGTGTATTTAAGTGAGCTTGGCTGGTGCAGAGTTAGCAAATAAATTCATAATACACTACATGTTTTTAAAAAAAGAAATGTTCAGTATTAGATCGATATGGGCCTATACTAAACCTCAGATATCTGTTTTCAGAAGTGAAAACTGTGGATCAGTTCCTCCCTAATTTCTACTGATTCATTTGACCACAATAAAAAATGAATATGTTAGAAAAATAAATATTAATTTATATGAAGCCTGCAGCACTTTATGAGCTCCTGTTTTCCTCCACATAAACTGGTTTCCTGTGAAGGCACACAAACATTTGGCTCATATAAATATCTCACTCCGTTCTGCCAGGGAAGCCATGTCAAAAACACTAAAAGGCGGGCAGGCGCTTGGACAATCTCCCATTGACTTTCACCGGTTGAAGGGTTTAATGAGCGCTCTGGCTCAGCAGAGACACACGACTGCCAGGATCTTGTGTTTTAGACCATTTTGACACTCCAACCTGTTTCCCACACAGTACCTGAATCAGAGATCCAAAGAGCTAACAGAAACTGGGAATCTCTAATGCACCATATGGCAGCCATAGCGCGCTACAAGTAAAAAAAAAAAATTAAAAAAAAGAACAAAGCTGGGATCAGCACATTTCTCTGCTATTTTTCACACCAACAGTAGTTAGATAAGCTGCAAGATGAATGTGAAGGTCCAAGGCAAAAGGTTCAGGACATCAATTCTGCATTCTTAATATTTATTATACTTTATACAGTAGTATATAATAACACACATATGAATGTGAAATGAAATGCAAACATTGGGCTGGTTGTCGTTTTGTCTTTACAGCTAAAAATCTGAAAAGAACAACAACTGAACAACGAGCTTCAGTAGCTCCAGTTGAGACTCCCTTCCTCTCAGATCAGAGAACTCAGTGGCTTTCTTTAGGGCAGATAAAAGCTTATCTTTTTAAATCAAACAGAAGCGTACACAAGTTTACAATAAGAGGTTGTATATAAAAAACTTCTTACACATAAAACACTCACTGTTCTTTAGAAATGTCATTATTTCACAGTATGTGCATGTATGCACACCTTTTGGTTGACCTCCTGTCACTGTGAGCTGTTTCTGCCTGTGATGATGCAAACTTCAATAAAAAAAGGAAAATCTGATCTTTTACAGTTTAGCTCTACAGACCCAAATCTTTCACTCTGTTATCTATGAACAGGCTCAGATCTGCTGTTTGAACAGCTCAAGCGTTTCTTGGGTCAGCGGGGCGCGTTGCTCCCGTTTGAGCCTGAGCTCGTCAACATTTGAGGAACTAGCAGTTGTTTTTGGTATTTCTGTGTTCACTTCATGTTTCTCAGTTGGAGGCTGAAGAATTAAAATCTCCTCTTCAAAACTACAAAGTAAACAGTAAGCTTCAAGAGCAAAGCAAACAATCATTAGCATAAGTTTATTTTCCCTAATAAGCTGTGGAACTTTGTGGAATAAAGTGAGGTGACCTTGGCTGTCTATGTTTTAGACCGCCTGAAGAGCTAAATGTGTCGTTATGGATGTATCTGGAAATGCGTGACGATTGGTTGCCCAGAATGAGGTGAAAAGCAGCCCTGGGATTTCTCCCTGGAAATGAGAGAAGCTCTTAGGCATCAGAAGTGCTTCGTTATGGTTTCATCAACAAGGCCAGTCAGCTTGACCTTCTGCAAAAGCAGCTGCTTGGTTCAGCTTTTGAAAGACAAATGGTATACAAACCGGAGATGTGTGCATGGATCTGTTTGTGCATTATGTAGTTAATAAAATTCTTTGCACACAGTGGCCTTCCTGCAGGGAGTCTGTGCAGACTGTTCAGCCGACAAAGATCAGAACCGCTGCAGCTGAACACAGCATCCTTAGGTACCAACATTCCCCACAATGCTAGAGGATTATCCACACACCTAATGAACAGGAGGGAATTTATATGCTAGCAGGTTGAAAGACCAAGAACTGAGAGGCGATGACACAAAGCCATCTGCTACATGTGCAAAAAAATCAGATTATTTCCCCGTGATGATTTACATTTGACTGGGAAGACTTTCTTTAAAAAATGCATCAGAATAAAACCGTGAACATCCCAGCATACGGTGTTTCCTGGAGTGGCAGCGCTCGGATGGCAGCACTCCTGTTATGTAATGCAAAGCATTATGCATCCCTGGAGGGACAGAAGGAAGATGAAGACACAAAATATGCACATCCTCTTAAGTGAAAAGCGGAGCACCAAGCGGAAGTCGAGTGAGAAAAGAGGATGTTTAGATTGAAAGGCACATAATCAATACTTACTTTGCATGCCTTACCACAGAGAATTACTTTTTTCTTGCCCCTACACAACATTACAATAACCTTTTCTTTTCATATGGTAAATTATTCATCAGATTTTTTTAAAACACAGCGTGGAAGTAGAAATCAGAAGAAATAGTTTTGCTAATATTAATAAAAAATTTGCTCTAAGGATGGTGGATAATAGAAGCTTTTATTATTTTTTCCCTTGTTGCTACTTTTAATGCAAGAGAGAACATATCTTTTTTCCTACCACTAATCCCCTCTATTAAATTGGACTTTCTGCTGAAATTCATACTACATTTCATATTCTATTACATCCAAAAAGCTTTGTGATTTTGCAGATATTCTGAATTACTTTAATACCACAGAACCCACCCGCCACCCCAGCCTTATTTTTAGTGAACAGTTCAAGGGAAACTGATTTGATTCTGTAAATCTGGGCCACAACCGACTTTTTTCTGAGATAATAAAATTGGAGAGGGACGGGAAGGCGAGGGAAAAGCAGACCTTACGTTAAGCACTGCAGGAGAACGATCTGTATTCATGGAGGGTCAGGATGTTGTGAGCGCTGTGTGAATGTTGATGATGCTCAGTCTGCATCTGCTCCTCATCCAGGGGGAATACTGGGAGAAGTGATGTGATTTCATCTTTAGCATGACAATCACAGATCGAGATGATTGCCAAACTTCAAAAAACTACAACAAATGACCTCCCAGCACTATTATTATGACGAGCAATTCTTTACATAAAAGTAAAAAAAAGTCACGTTCTAAAGATAATGATAACCTTTGTTAAAACATGACAAATCCCCATTGTTTGCTCCAGTGGCTAGCAGCTATTGAGCTGGTGGAGGCAGAACAAACTGGGCTGCTGCTTTGGGCCTCCAGGCCAGCAGGGGGCCTCAGCTGTTGTGTTCTCATATGAAACGAGAAAAACTACTAAACTTTAGATCAGTGATTTCTCATCAAGTCATTTTGAAAAATGTCCATTGGAAAAATTATACACAAGATCAAGAAAATATATCTGATTTCAACGGTTCAAAATATGTCTGATTTGTTGCCATCATGGTGGAAAAATCAAAACATAATCAGTAATTATGATTTCTATGGATACAATTATTTATAATTTGATACTAAAAATCATCTGTGGTAAATATTGCCCAATTTAGTGTAAAAATAAAATCTCCTTGATGACCATAGTGGCCATCTGGAATTTTTCAGTGGCTAACTAACATCAGTGTTTCTTATGTGCACATGTGAAATATTTTTGCTGAAATATTCAATATCTGCTGCACTATAACCAGAATTGGGTCATTAAATCAAATTCTGCGTAGGGCCCAGCAAAATCTTGGTCCGGCTCTGGCTTTAAACCTCAATGCTTCATTTTATTCTTTATTTTATTCTTTTGTGCTGTTGCATCGCTGGGTCTGTCAGGTTGCGAGTCGTTCATTCTGTGACGGATTCCCAGAAGAGATGACCTTCAGTCCTCTTTTGAGAAAAAGGCAAATCTTTGACAATTCTTCTCAAATTGCCCACTATTGTCTGCAACAACACAATGCCCTTGGCAGCACATGTTCCCTCCCACCACTAACATGCATACACAGCTAATAAATGCAACCTTCTCCTTAAAGGTCAGGTTTCAGTGACAGTTCTCGACATGGAAAAGCATCCCATCCATTCTCTCTTTTTAACCGCCTCATTGGAGGTGTCTCTGCAGCTGACATGCTAATTAGCACACGGGGGAAATGGACTGTGAAACTACCCTTTTCTGGTCAACCATCCTCTGAATTCCCATCAGCTCCACATCTGGATGCACTGGAAAGCACAAAGAGACGTATCATTAAATAATTGTCAGCCAAAACCCCCGTGTCGGATTGTGATGTAATCGCAGCTGAATTAGTCACAACCCTGAGGATGCAGGAACAGGACGAATGGAAATCACAGAAGCTCAGAGAATAAATAAACATTAGTCCCAGGAGGGACGCTGCAACGTCCAGCGGACTGAACTCCGCTGGACAGTCGTCAGGAAACACCAACTGGTCCTCATCCAACTCCCCACAAAAATCTGCTCCTGAGCACAGAATGACTGACGGCTTCACTCGGATTAGACATCACCCTTCTTAGATACACAGCACCTGCTTTCAGGGGACAGCACAGCAACATGTTTGCCTGACTAACAGAGGATTTATGCCTCCTTAGCACTTATCATTCATGAACTTAAATGCTAATTCCTTCAAGATCACACTGGGTAATCCCCGGAGAGTGGGGATGACAAAGAGGCTGTGTCCAGCTGGAGCAGTGTGAAGTCCTGGACTGCTGGAATAAAGTAGGACGACTAGTTTCAGAAGAGTTTGACCGCAGAAAAGCAGCAGACTCCAACGCCTCCCAGCCTCATATAAATGTGCATATTTCATAACGCTTAACTAAGTAAGCCACTAGTGATCTGAGGAATGAAAATCACCAGTCATTCATTTTAATGTCGACTTACATAACCTTTACTTATAGTGCAGATTACAATTTAACCTATTAAAAGTTGATTTGCACATTTCAATGATTTTCTTTTCTTTTGTTACAGCAAAGTTGTTGATAATATCAAGATATCTAGAAAATAAACTCTCTTCAACGCTTGCTGTGAACCTGTTATTACTATACATGTATTTAAAGAGGGAGTATTTATTTTTCAGGCACATAGCGCCATTTTACAGCACAATCAAGTAATTATGTTACCTTCAAGTTGTTATAAAAATTATACATACATCAAATTTGACCTAAAAGAAATTTTACTTCATATTTTAGTGCCTTGAAATTGGGCCTCTGTCTCTTTAAAATCTCCTGCTCTTTATGAAACTCCACCTTCAGGAAGTCCTCAAAACATGGCGCCTCTATTGCTGAGCTCAGCAGATGAGTAGTTCCACCAGGTGTTTGCTAATTCCTGCTGGCTAGTCTGAAGGAGCTGAGTGGGGGAGTAACGGGGGAGGGCTGCTCTCTGGGGTGGAAGCTTGGAATCTGCAGCTCTGATTAGGAGCTGCACATTAACGGCGGAGCTAGGTCCATGCAGGCGATGTCCACAGCTGAATGGTTGCCATGGAGATTAAAGGATTCCTCAAACACGCACGAAAGAATCAATGAAACCCTCCAGGTAGGTTTTTGCTAAGGGAATAACATTATAACATGATGCTGATATTGTCCCTTTAACACTTTGTACTAAAGTTTTCTCTTAAGTATGCAGGTCTGTTTAAAGTGTAACTAACTCCACCCTGAACATAAACCCCCGCCCCCACCAAAGTAGGTGGAGCCAAGATACACCGAGGGGCGTGGCCATGTGTGGAGACAAGTGGAGGGGTTGATGCTGTGGTTGGGGCGAAAGATGTCCTGTTGTCAAATTATCCACTTTGTTGCTGTATTCTGTGACTTTTCAGACCCTCTAGCATCATTTTTGTTAAAAACCAACTAGTGATAAAACTAGTGGCTTGTGATTAACATGCATATTAGAGCAGAAGAAACCCATCCCACTCTGAGACTACATTGCAAATAAATCACACATTTGCAAATCAACTTTTTTGCTGATAAGCTTTCTAAGAAAATGTTACTTAGGCTTACATATGTTTCTGTGTAATTTGTGTAAATGTTTATTTCTGCAATACTTTGCCTAAAACCGTCTAAACTCTGCCCTCCTTTGCTCAAATTATGCCTAATCAGTTGAATTTTCTCAACATTTTTTCCAAAAAGAAAGTCACTAAATATGACAGAATTGATAAGTTGGCAGCAGGAATAGTTATACTTTAAATCTTGCGTTTTCATTGGCAGTAAGCAGAAAATCATCATAATAGCTAGAAATAAAGGGTTAAAAATATCAGTCTGTGTGAAATTAATCACAATTTCATAAGGGATAAAGTCACTGAAGTAAATGAACTTTCAATAATATTCTTATTTATTATCATACATACATACATTTATTTTGAAAAGAGTGGAGGATCATTTTTCTTTCCACTGGTTTATTCCAAACAATCAAAATGAAATACATTGAAGTTGGTGGTTGTAATGTGGCAAAAAGTGAAAAGTTTCCTTTGAATTTAGAAGCTGTTATGATTTTCTGCATAAGTGTTCAGTTTTCCAGCTCGACTCTTCGGCTCCCTGTTGTTTCTAGAAAGACTTTCAGATGGTGCTTTGGTTTTCATCAGGGATGTTTTAAAGACACAACTAATGTGGATTACTTTCATCATAATTTATATGCAAACGCTGCGGCTGATTGGCACCTTGTCAGTCTGGCTTTTAGCTTCAAGTCTAAACCAGAACAATGAATGACACCAGCAGGGACTGACGTTATGACAAAGTCCGTCTAGCATAAAACATGGTACTTTCTAAAAGATTTAACAGCATTCTGTTTGTTTGGGAAAGGAACTCTGCCATCTTGCTCCGAATATCTTACCACATTTCAGATCTGCTTTAGAGGCTGAAAGTAAGGACAGAAAAGTACCAGAAAAGGGACACAGCATCAAACTCATTAAATATGAAACAGTTTTAGCAAAGTGCAAAAGCCCATATCCTAAATTTGTTCTTAAAACTCTCTTTCTTATCTGCAAAGGGAGGAAATCGCTGATGTATAACCACACAGGAAACCCTTCACCTCTAATCTTTAGTTAATTATCAGATTCAAACAGACTTTTAAAAGATTTCACAAGGGTAAACTAGGCGCTAAATGATGTTGCTTATTTAGTGTCAGAGTATAATGGAAATTCATGCAAGAGCTCAGCAGCTCACGTGTGAGTAAAATAAGTAAATGGGTTATTTCAACTTTAAGGGCAACATTCGAATCGTGGGTGACATAATGGTGACTCTCTAAACACGCCTTGTCAAAAAAGGTCATGCATGAAGCATGCTACAAGCGTGACTTCACTTCTCATGCTCTTTAACCCCCCCAGGGACCAGCCAGTCATGTTTGCATGTATGCCTTCAGCGTCCACACCGCAGAATTGCAAAACAGATTATGCTTAACTCTCAGCCGCAAAGTAGTAAGACATGCATTATGTGGATCTAAACATGTAAAAATTCTCTTGTGGAATTTCCTGCATCCCAGAATAATCGGTGTTAGTGACCGTCAGAGGATGTGTAACGACTCCCGACTCGCACAGAGAGCTGTCAGGCACGCCTGTGGTCCGCCCGCCGCTAACCCTGGAGCTCAGCGGGGCAAGGTCTCTAAAATTACATATGCAAGCAAGAACCTGCTGGCTACAATTTCCTGACATGTTCTTTATAGACAGTGACATCAAAGCAAAGCAAAGAGGGAGAAAGAGAAACTGCAGAGTTTGGGGTTTTATGTGAGAGCTGGCAGCTGATGCCTCCATCATTTATTGAGTTAAATTATAAAGAAGTTCTTAGATATCTGGAGTTTTCCAAAGATTCTGAGCTGAGTGATTATATTGTTTTGAGCCAAGGAGAGCAGAAAAGTAGACAGAAATTTGGTAAAGGAATGCGTTCAGAGGAAGGTTGACCCCTGCTCTGCTCAGTCTGCCAACTAGAATTTCAAAGGAGTCGTTTTCATTCATTCGTTTTTCCTCAACTGAGGTCAAGAAGTCAAGACGTAATGTTTAAAGCATCGAAAAATAATAAGACAGGATTGTTGCTTCTTTGTTTTATGTTGTTTTTGGCATTGGTTTGTAGGCAAGAGCTGAATTTCAATAATCTTAAATATATCAAAAAGGTCATTTTGATTATTCTGGTTTACAACCAATGAAAACCTCCAAATTTAGTTATACTGTACAGCAATCATATTTAATATTTGGTTTAAAAATCATTATTGCATTAATGTGGCTTGATACGGTGCAGTTCAGCCTGTGGCTCTGCTGGAGCCCAGCTAGCTGTAAGAGCTGCTTTTTACCTCTTCACAATAATCAGCTCAACTTTATAGTTCAGATTCACAATAAGCATTGCACTTCTCAGGACCCAGCTTTTATTTTGACAGTTCACTTCCACTTCTCACTAAATAAATTTGTATATTAGCTAAATATTGAACTCAGTGGTAAATATTTACTTTGGAGCAAAGTAGCTAGTTTCCTCTCTAAATATGGAGATATGTATTTAGTTAGTTAAACATTTAGCTTGCTAATTAAATATTTAGTTTGAAACTGTGACATTTAGAAATGAATGAATAGCATGGTGAAAATATTAACCCCTATTTTTTAACAGAATTATTGCTGTTAATTTTTGACTGTGTAACTTTACAAACAGAATCCCTTAAAGCCACAGCGGTAACATCCATTGTTGTTGGCGTCATTTCTGAATTCTGACAGCCAAAGGAAGAAATGCTGAACTTCAGCACTCAGGATTTATGTCTGACTTCAGCACTGAAATGAAATACTTTAACAAAAGGAGCACTAGGTTTGCCTGCTAGGCCAGGGCAGCCATGTGTCCCTCTGGCCTATATAATGCACTAAGGTCAGCTGAAGTCCAACAAGCCACTGAGCTGATTGAGGTGGTTATATATAGATACCACTGGCAGGCTAACTCGTTTGGGGGAGCACGCTCTGTCACAAGGCATGCAGTGATTTAGTGCACAATTTTTAATCTAAAATCAGCCGATGGCATAATGGAGCCAGACTCTGTTCCATGACACAAACCAGAATAAGATTTCCCCCGTGGCTTATTGCAGATGAAGTGAATCAATTCAAAATAAATGAAGGATGATTAGACATTAATCGTTGGTGCAAAGGTGAGGGTTTAAGAGGCAGATCTGATTTGCAGAGTGTGAGGGGACAAAGTGAGCAGGTCAGCTATTTACCTCTGCTGCTGAAATGGAGGCATGCGGGGGAGTTTCAGGGCACATGATGGAAATAGCTCCTTACTTTGGGAGATGTTAATGTCAGAGTGGGTGTGGGGCTTCTGTGCCGCAGCAGAAAGGAGGAACTGTGACCATCATAGCAATGTTATAGAACCTTTCAGCAAGGTCATTTTCATTAAGTCCATTTCCACTCATTACATTGTTTTTAAGGTTAAAGGTCAGGAGTTGAAAATTAAAAGTGACAATGTAACATAAAAAAGTATCCATTCAAAGTTTTTTATCTTTAAATCATGTCACTTTATACTCAAAGAATAACCTGAAGATCTATAGTTTATGTCAAACCTTAAAGTGGCAGTATTACAGAAAATCCACTTTGAGCTTTACATTAAGTTATAATGTTATTCTTTTCATCAAAAACATACCTGTACTGTTCCCTTGATTCTTTCATGCATTTTTAAAATCCTTTAATAGCCATGCCAACCATCCAGCTGTGCAAAACGCCTGGCTGGACCTAGCTCCGCCTTCAAGACGCATCTCCTCCTCAGAGCTGCAGTTTCCGACCCTTTTCTATGATTCCCCCACTCAGCTCCTTCAGACTAGCAGCAGCAATTGGCAAACACCTGGTGGAACTGTTCATTCGCTGAGCTCACCCTACGAGCTACTTCTCAGTGCCGCGCTGGTAAAAACCTTGATAAAGGGTCAGTAAAGAGCTTTCATGATGACTTCCTGAAGGTGGAGTTTCAGAAACAAGAGAAGTTTTTAAAGAGACAAGGACCCAATTTCAAGACGTTGAGTTATAATGTCAAATTCCTTTTTAGGTAATATTTGATATATGTAGCATTATTACAAGTTGAAGGTAACAGTTACTTTATTGTGCCATAAAATGTCACTATGTGCCTAGAAAATACATGATACTGCCTCTTTAAGAGAAATTCTGGAACATATGGACCAGAAATGCATGGAAAGTCTTGTTTCCAACAAAATTATGAACAGGTGGGGGTCCACTGGAGTTCCTTATGAAATAACCTAAAAACATTAATTAACTAGTTCATTTTGGGAGATGTCAAGGTAGTTAATATTATTAGTCAATGTGAATGACTTGCTACGATATAAACCACTAACATCCTATGATCTTGTTTTCTATACTGGTAAATAAATCAAACATGCAGTTTTTCAGGAAAATATCTCTGAGACCTGAGATCTGTGGCTAACATTTCAGTTTGCTTTTCTCCCTGATTACAACAGATACAGATTAATTACAAGACTTGACCTCAGACCCCAATTCCAAGTCAAATCTGTAGGCTTTGTTTATATTTGACCCAAGTCACCATCTCTGCTGTTTTAGTCCACTGCAGTTTTAGTTAAGCACTCTGGAAAGAAATCAGCCGCTATCAGAGACAAAAACACCATTAAGTTCAGTCCATGCAAACATGTGAACCCAGGAAAAAACACAAATAAAGCTGTTTAAAGCACAAGACTCACAGTGACACTGAAAGCCAAAGATTAACAAGTTATATAGTTTTCATTTATTTAGTGTTTGTTGAGTGCAATCTACCAAATGTTTATTTTTAACTAAGCAGAAATGTGGAAACCTCTGAACAGTTTACAAAGCTTTAAGCAATATTCTGTTGCACACTTTGAAATGAAATTTATTTCTACAGCTTTGAACCACCAGAATATGCACTATAAGCAGAAATATGGCAGAGATGCATTATTGAGCAGGGCTAAAGAAGAGAGAAGCTGTTATAAGGGGAGGGTAGAGGTGAAAAGAAGCTGCAGATTTTGATTCAAGCTGTCTTGACTTCTTTGTCCTGGTGTGATTAAGTGCTTTTTAGTGTTTTTCTTTCCCCAAAGATGACTGAAGACAGCCTCTTTTCATTATTTCCTGCTCATTTGCATCAAGAGTTTTATAATTAAAAAAAATGGAAAGACAATTCCTGAGCTCAATCTCCAGACTGTGAACAAGCGCTCATCACTTGTGTGCAAATGTCGATGGAAAAAGGAACATGTCATAAATGAAAATCAGAGTAGGAAGAGAAGAGAACAGCCATGCATAACCAATGAAGACGATGGACCGGCTCTGATTTTTCACTGGGGTTCAAATGAAGCAATAACCAGCAAAGGATAAAATCATTCATTCATCCTCAACATTACTTACTGAGTTCATTAGATGGTCCCTTGTTTCACAGCATGGACCTCCTCTGGCCCAAACACACCCACAAACACCATCCATCTGAAAAACTAACTCATCAATTAGAAATCTTGCATATTGAATAAAGTGTGGCTGGTGCAGATGTACAGAGGATGAGTAGAGTAACTGTGGAGGTGAATCTCTATAACTGTCGGGGAAAGATTAGTGAACCGAAGCTAAATTAGCTTTGCTCTCAGTGATAAACCCTGTTGCTGAGAACAACAAGCCTTCAGGATCTGAAAAGCTCTGCAACAGTGAACCTAAATTATAAATGAATCTGAGGTGTTTAGGCATCTAACTACATGCAGCTGGGTTACGATTCAGATACTCTAAACGCTAGTTCACACTGCAAGACTTTTATGGCGATTTTGCTCCAATTTTCCCCTTCGGACAATCTAAAGGACGCAGATTATCCTGATGGCTCTTAAGATAATATTAATATTCCTGCCGTGTGTTTAGAGTGACCTGGTCCACTCAGAAGAACTTCAGAACCCACTGATCTAAAATCAGGAACATTCAACATGTTGGATTGACGTACAGTACAGACCAAAAGTTTGGACACAACTGTGTGTCCAAACTTTTGGTCTGTACTGTATAATGACGTTTATTGCAGCGTGTGGTGTTCCCTGAGGAAAAAACGCAGCCTATTGAATGTGTCGTGTAGCCAATCAGAAGCCAGGTGATAAAAACTTCAAAATAACAACTGGCATGACACCACAGAAAGTCTGGTGAACATCACAAACCTTTATCAAGTCGGCCGTGTTTGTTTATTCTGAACTCACGTTTGATTTTGAGAGGTTTTAGGAGTTTTCCTATTCGCCACAGATTCTTCTCACTGGACATTTTCTCTCTTCTCCTCCAAGTCATTCTCTGTAAATCTGCGCTGCAGGTTCTGAAACACTCTGACCAACTGGGAACAACAAGCATGCCACATTCAAACACACTAAAAATCCTCTTCCTTCCTCAGTCAAAACATCAACAAGTCGACTTTCTCCCATCTGGATGCTGAAATGGATTGAGTTGCTGCTACTCTATCGGTTTGGTTCATTCACTCTTGGTGACCTTTAAATGAGTTAGTCGAACCACTAGAACAAACACTGGTACCTTACCAATGCAGGGTGACATTAACTGGGTAAGTAGCAAGGTGTAGTAGTATACTGGAGTGAGTAGTGCAGATGTTGAGGGATCAGCCTGTCCTCTCAGGGATACGACAGCAGATTGGTCTGTACGCAGACTTTGTGTCAGATCCACACACTCCTTTAATTCCTTAACAGTTTCTGCCAGGCTGCAGGTCGGATCAGTTCACTGCTTTACATTAACCAGGGAGGCGGACTGAGATATCTGTGTCATGTCCACTGAATCTAAGGGCAAAGAAAACAAAAACCTGCTGAGGTTTTACAGTTCCATGTGGCTCAGCGTACCTGTATGGAATTTATGTGAATAAATCAGAGTGAAAATAGTACTTATATGGCAGAGGCTATGTCTGGGGTTGTTTTCAGTCCATCTGAACCATTTTCTTTGTGTTTCGACAAATAATGTCGCCCCATTCTTCTACAAATATCAGAAACTGATATAGATGCGCATTTCTTAAGGTAATTAAGTGTTTTCTGTTGTGATTTGCCTTTCAAATTATCCTCCTTTGTTTCACAATGAAATGTTTAAACAAGAAAAAACCCATAAATAGCCATAAACCAAACAAGCTATAATATACTTGGTGAATCAAAGAAATGTCAAAATGAGAACAATAACACCAAATCACTGAGAAAGAAACAATGTGGCGCCACACTTGGCTCCCACTGCCAGTGAGAAGCAGAAGAAGTGAAACTGACTGTGAAGGAAAATGACAGATTTGACTTAATTACTGAATTATGAAACAGTAATTAACTTTACTGGTTTCTCACTATTTTTCCACTTCAGATCAGAACATGGGAAGACTAAGGAAAGGCACTCCACACTTCTGATATTTTCCAATTAGCAATCCCTTCACAGTCTCCAAAACAGTGATTGAAAGATGAATGCAAAATTAAAACAAACATTTAAGTTGCAAAAGAATTGCTCCAAATCATTTCTTGAGCTTTTATTTGTTAAATTCGTCATGAGACAGTAGAAAGTCTGAAGAAGTCAAATTTGCAGAGAATAATAATTCACAAACTATCGCCACTGCTTCTTCCTCGTCGACCATGTTTGTTTACTCTGAACTCACATTAGATCTTGAGAGGTTTTGCGAGATTTCCCGTCTGATGTGAATGTTTGAATGTTGGTCAGTGAAATCTGTTTGTGATTTCAGTGTGGCTGGTCACCACACACTGTACAACCAAACCAGAAACAGCTAAGATTTCTGTGGTCTCAACCAACAATTTTAAAATCTCACCTTGGGAATCAGGCATTGGAGGCTGAATAAGGTCATTCTGAATATAATCTAGATTAAAGTGTATTTGTGTGTTAGAATGGCCTAGCCAAAGACCATATCTAAATCCAGCCGAGTCCACTTTGACTGAGCTTGAGTTGTTTTACAAACATTTCAGTTTATAAATGTTTAAAGGTGGTAAAAGCGAACGCCTGACCTGCAGTCAACCATTAACCTGGACGCCGCAGTTTTTCATTTGTAAGAAAATCTGAAAACTGTGTATCATTTTCCATCAACTTCATTCACCAATTTGTGCCAGAAAGAAAAATCTATTGCAATGAGACAAAATGGGAAAATGTTCAAGGGGAAATGAAATGAATGTTTTCAATGATGCTCTTCAAATGATCCGTTTGATCTGAGTGCAAGGAGAGGTGAAGCAAAATGAGCAAAGAATGTCTGAGCGATCTGCTCACAGAAATGTTGCTAAATTACGTTGATGGCAGTTAATCAAGAGCCTCAAGCTGAGTTTGTTTCTGAGCTACAGAACAACATCAGGGAACTTTCATTTAATCAGATCAATAACAGACTGTTTATTCACCTTGAATTAAAATTAAATAGAAAAGAAATAAAAATAGAAGTGTCTGTTTGCTAAAAAATCTTTAGAGTAGTTTTCTTTGATTCTAAATTGTTTTTTAAAGTTTATATATCTCCTCAAACACATACTGAAGTCCTAATATATAGTCCTAACATATTTTAATAGAAACATTATTTTACAATCTAACAAATGTTGCTGAATAATTCACAGCTGGAAAATCACATGTCCAGCTGTGATTTTCCTCTAATTCTAATAAACTGAACAACGCATTAATACTAATCCTTACAGTGTTTCTTTATTGGTGTTTTAAATCATTAAAACATCATAAATTAAACACAGAGGAGTTTGAGTTTAATGAGTGGGACTCATCTTTATAGTTCTAAAAGTGATGGAACATGTTGCAGAGCAGAACGTGCAGAACGTGCAGCACTGAGCTCCTTCCTGCTGAGCTGCTGGATAACTGGAGGCTGTTGCTGCATGCAGAATCGGCTCACTGACACGTGTTCAACAGCTTCTTACTAACTGCTCACCTTCAGACTGGAAGCAAACCGAGGCACACTGATCTGTTAGCCAGATGTAAGGAAGCTCTGAGGAACAATTAGCAGGTCAGGAATAACACAAAGATTACAGCTGGGACTTTAGCGAGTTCATTTCAAATAATTAATTACATAGATTGTAACGCGTTAAACATTAAAACAGAATCACAAGTTTCATTGAGGTTTTTAGCATCCAAAGTGTTAATAAGGTTTTATAGATCTGAGCTGGCAGTAATCACTACATTGTTCTACCAGAATACTGAAAATATTCAGATGCTGTAGCCCAAAAATAAATTTTGCTCTTTATATCGAACGTTGAGTAATTTGCCAGAATGTGGATGTGTGGTTTATGTAGACAGTAGTACAATAATACAAACTAATTACAACCCAAGTTACATCATAAACATAAAGATGCACTTAACCACACTATACAGCTAAATAAGCTAACATATCACTTCAGGCTGGTTATTTAAAGTCAGATATTATGGATTAACACACAGCGTGTAGCTTTACAACAAAGCCACATTCAGATTCTATCATCTATTATGATGAGCATAAAAGCAGGAATACAATAACAACAGACGTGTCTGCTAAACACGAGTTGGTAATAAAAAATTTTAAGCCACTTATGCATAACTCCATTTACCAGAAACAGTGAGATAAACTCCTATTAAGTAAAAAAATACTCTCATGGATTAACAGAGACATTACTGAGTGCATCACAACATCAAACTTATGGTTTTAGGAACATAAGTTGAGTGACTGTCAGTCATTCAGCTGCTGACCTGCACACATGTGTTGCATTCAGGATGCATAGGAAATCCCATGCACAGGCATACCCTCTGTGCATTTCCACTACCCCTGTATATCTGACGGACAAGCAACATCCGCAAACAACAGTGATGGCGACAACGATGCTTCTCCCGACACACTGGAGGTTAACTGCTGCTTCAAAAAGAAATCTGGTTTGACATGAAGATTATTGTTGGGGTCAAGTTGTGCTAAAACCAGTCAACCTGTCATTGAAGCTACTCAAACCTAAAATAGAATCTCAATGCTAAACATGTAGCAGTAGCATTGACATCCCCAACACCAATGTTGTTAGCTGCTTCCTGCTAATGGTGTTAGCTCTCTGGTGCTAGTTCCTGCTAACACAGTAAGCAGTAGATAACAGGCAGATCATGTTCGTTTGTTTCATCTTGTGTGTAACAAACGACGCAGGAAACTTTGAGGCAGTTTGTCTCAATCCAGATGTTTTGTTGTTTGTCTTCATCATCCTCCACTTTGACTTCTTGAGTTTCATTTACAGGATCGAGTTCACTGTTACCTACATGCGTCATCGGCCCAGCAGGCATTGTATAGATGATAAAATGATGATGTTACATTTATGACGCAAAGACAAAAACCAAAGGAATGCGCATTTGGGTGGCATGGATTGAAAAATAGTTTTTATTGCATGTTGAAGGTTTGATCCTTTTTGTTAAACTGAAAGGGACTTTTCATTTTATTTTACAACTTATTTTATTTCTTTGAGTTTATTTGGATGGACTTAAACAAATTCACTTCTGACTAATTGAAAGATTTCATTTTGGCTCTTTAATATTTGCATTTGAGTACCCCTGCTATAAATATTAAAATAAAAAATGAGAACCAGCAGTTCACACCTTGAAGTAAATCGGTTTCAGCAGAAAAAAACCGATCGGTGCATTGCTGGATTTTCTGATGAGTTCAGGGACACATAAAAGTAAATATTGCTGTTGAAAGTAGATCCTCCTGTGTGTCATACAGCATGTCGCTCAGCGCTGGGAAAACAGCTGTCAGTTTCCAGGTCCTCAGTGTCTCGTCTTGTTTGACGCTGTCAGTCATTAACAAAGCCGCTCACAAACAGCAAACAGAACTCAAGGTGGAGAAAGACTTTGAAGAACTGAAGTCGCTCAGAAGTAGAAACCTCTCTGTAAAAAGACTGCAAGCTTTCCTGCACTCCTCAGATGAAAGAGAGTCAGCAAAGGCGAAAGAAGGCGCGACTTCAATTATACAGCGTAAATGTTAATGGATTAATGCTGCATGTTGGAGCTTGTGATATTTGCCTTTAAAGTGGAATCAGCATCACTTTCAGGTCGAGGAGTCTTGTCCGATCCGGTGAAGGGACCCGGACCTTATGACAGCTGATCTGCATTAAGACGCCGAGGCTCATTACCCTCAGGAAACAGGTTAATTGCTCTGACATTTTCTGAGGCTTCCCATCCCTCAGTAAGTGGAGTCGTTTCCAGAGTTGGAGTGATGTGACCAATAGGAGTCTGCAAACAGAAACGCGCAGGTTGAGAAAATGTAAATACAGATGTTGTGTCGGAGTCGATTCCCCTTTCAAAGGAGAGGAGTGATGGAGGGAAGCCATTACAGCTGCAGGTGGATGGCAGGATGACGGAGGGCAGGGTCTCCCAGTGTGGGGCCCGATCTATTAGGAGAAACGAGAGCCTTCGTGATTGACGAGTCACTCCGGCACATCAATCAGGTCCGGCTCACGGAGGCCTGACGCTGCCGTGCCCCTCCTGTCTGCCTGGGAACCGCCACAACCCTCAGCTATTTCTGAAAGTTGACATTAATGCCTGACTCTTCCTTCACTATATAATCCCTCCTCCTCTCTCTCTCCTTCCACACTGTAGGAAATCTATACCTATTTTACACTGAGCCACTTTATCAAAGCAGCTTCTACATTACAGCTCAGCATTCTCTCTCTGTGTTGAACAGCAACATGGTGGTTAACAGATCATAACATGTCCACGTTGACATGGAGATTTAATCATGTCATAAAAACGCATGGAAAAAACGTTTGAATTCATTTCAGGGTGACTGTCCAAACACCTAAAGTAGGAATCCAGTAATCAAAGATTTGGTCGAACATAGTTTCTTTTTCAAATGATGATAGTGACCAAACTATTTCTTTCTAGCCTATTTTCCAAGGGCAGTGATTGATTATTTATATGAGAACATTTAGTATTATCTGATGCTTATCTATTTCTACTTGTCTCCTTCAGACATAAATGGAGGTTTTTAGTTTTATTGGTGAAAGTAAAATACTTAATCCCTTTTTACAGTGATTCAGTTATTAGCAGTTTTTTACATGTTGGACTGAATGTTCTATAAATAAATATTCACACAAACCCAGCAGGTTGTCATTGACTTGCAGTTACTGTGACTATTGTACCTTATCCTCACTATTAAACAAAGCTAAAGTTAAGATGTTAAATTACGTTCCATCTTACATCAGAGATTAGTATTATCAGGAGAAAGCCATAGTCTGTGTGTATTCCCATAAAAATATAGATCCATAATTCTGAGATTTACAAAAAACTCATTATTTATCAGATTTCTTGGTGCATCATTAATCTGATGTATTTTGTAAAAGAAATTAAAATATGACTTTTTCCCCATTTATATCTGTCAATTGAAATAATGTTAAACATCAGGATTCTATCTGTTTGATTTGATGAATAGTACTTAAATACAATGTTTGAAAAAAAAAGTTTTAAAACTTGTGAAGAAATGAAGGAAAAGTGGAGGGATGACAAAACCCTGAGATTCATGGAGGCAATTTTCTGGGAGCTGTTATTCGTCTGATGAGAGATGTCAGGCCTGTTTGCTTCTGCGTCTCATCTTCATTTCCATTAGTGAGTACTTGGCTGTTGATCCATGCCGTAATTTTAATTAAAACCCATAAGCAGCAACGACAAGAACAGCTCAGTTAGTGGAAGTATTTTTTAATCCATACTCTTTTGGTCTACAGAGAGAATAAGAGAGTCTCTTCACAGTGGGAGGCCAGGATGAAAAGAGTAAGAAAAGTTCATTCAGGTCACAACGAAAAAAATCTGTGCAGTTGAGACAAAGATGCAGATATGTTTTTGAAGATGACTGTTTCAAGATTTTTCACAATTTCCCTGATTAAGCTGATCTTAAGTGAGGAACCATTAGGAACCAGATATTTGAGGCGTTTTCTTAAGTAAAAACAGTCTAGATGGTTTTTACTGTAGAGCTGCAGCTAATTGTTATTTTAATCTTTGGTTATTCTGGCAATCAATCAAGTAATTGGTAAGTAAATAACCCATTTAATACCTTTATTAAGACAAATATTTTATTGCTTAAAATGCAATAACAGCATGTTGAACCTTTATTTCAGTTTCATTGTCATTAAATTAAATAATTCAACTAACTCCTATAAATGCTTTTATACTTCAAATATTCAAAGTATTTCGTTTAAGTCAGGAGAAATGAATAAATTAATGTGTTTCATCTGATTCTGTCAATTTGTTGCTGGGCTTTCATCCTTATTTAACTCACTTGCTTTATTTTAACAACTTAGGCTGTTAGCTAAGACCCACAACATCAAGGATGCGCTATTGTGAAAAGCTAACTCTGCTTTTCAGTGACTGTAATGTTCTGTTTTGTTTATTCAGTTTAAAATTATCCCACACTTTTGATCTTTTCTGTCATTTTCTAGGCATTTCTTTTTGCTATTTTATGCCTCCATGCATAGCTAACACAGCACTTAGCTTAGCATACATACCTCAACAGCATCACCAACCTTTTTGCAACTGAGCGCTATTTTATGGATGCTAAGCGATATGCAGGGCGACCAAATTGATACACAAAGTTTACTTTCAATTATATTGCTTAAAGACTAATAAGGTATCTAATTTTGGAGCAGCTCAGTGTTGGTGACCCTGGTGAAAAGGTTAGCGGAACCAATGGCATGGACCTGACCAAGCTCCGCCCACAACCGACCTAGTGGTCGCAAGTCTCACAAACAAAGCCTGGCGGCGCGTTGTCTCTATGTAAACATGGCGTCTTCCACCTCGACTGATTCTCTGCAGTGTATTTCTGACTCGATTAGTGCATCATTTCTACCGGATTTTCACAATATATCAGCTACTACAATGGACAGAGGAACTAACAAGTTCATGTCATCTTTTTTGGATGAGATCAAGGTGTTTGAGCCACGCGATGCCTCCAACATTGTGCACATCACAGGAAAATGTTTTCACTCGACGAGGAAAACGGCAGATCCACACATCCTCTACATCAATATATCTGCGGACAAGATCACTGATGCATATTGTTCTTGCAAGGCTGGGTAAATCGGGCATTCAGCGTTTTGTAGGTTACTTTTGAAATCTGTGGGTGATTCCTGTGGTTTGTTGGCAAATGTTTGAGTGTGCCTAGACCTGATACACTGTACTTGGTGCTAGAGTGGCTAACACGAGTAACAGTTTAGTCCAAAGCCTTTTCTGCTAAAATAAAATCTTTAGTGTATGTGTATGATACAGTACACATTGCATATTGATCTGGTTAGCTAACAATCAATATGCAGACAGTCTTAGCCTGTCTGCTAAGACTGTGTAGCAGACAGGCTTCAATGTGTAGAAGTTGTATCAGTACTGCCATTATGCTGCACTTAGCTAACGGGAAGCGTGTGTTTGTGAGACGGCCACGCACGTGGCAGCTGTGCTACCACGTAGAATGGACATCAGCCAATGAAAAGCTGCCCCTATGGTAAGGTCCATTGTCCAGTAACACAAATGATCTTCCACCCAGACTACTGAATAAATTAACAGTATATTTAACAAATCTTCATAGAAAATTTTGCATTTTTAGTAACTGAGATTCCAGTTACTAATTTATTCCAGGAATTGTTTCAGCCCTAATGTACTGTTCATACATTCCTGTCTCCTGTTAATGTAGAGTAAATAATGAGGCCAACTTTGTCCTGACTAATTAAAAAGCTGCAGAGTCAGGCTGAGGACCTGCAGTCCTGAGGTCGTTCCTTCTTTATGTTTCTGTCTCTATCTTTAGGACTCCAGATCAGAGTCCAAAAGCGCAGCTCTGCTGTTCCTTTCTTCCCTCTCTGGCCTCTGGACGGAGGACCAGCTCTCCTTTCAGATGGCTGCCTGAAACAGATTACCCAGCAGAGGGTAGAACAGAAATCTGTCCTTAAGGCGCTGACGTGAGAGGCAGCTTTAGATTACTCTCTAACAGTAAGTAAACCAGTTTATTTAGCACAAACAGCTGCACACAGTCTGAGTATTGAAGGTAAAGTGCTGAGTGACCTGTTTTTGCAGACATGCACCACAGGTGTCATCACAGAAGTCAGTGACTGTGGGAGTCTTTCTGGTTTGGCTCAGATGAATGGACTGGATGAGCAAAGGAGCATTTACCTTTCATACAATAAAAACGGTGCATGCACATCACACAGCAGCATGACTAAGCAAAAAATCTTTAATCAAAGTGCAGGTATTGATTGCTTTATTGCCTTTATTGCAGTAATCAGTGGTGACAGTGGAGAGATGGGGCAGAGCTGCCATGTGCAGCTGAGGTTGGTTAATCCTGACACAGGAGGAAGAGCTTGCATGCAAACTAAAGCTCCTGATCTCCACCCGGCGTTATTTAGCTACTCCAGTCACACATGCACGCTTTGAATCAACTCCCACTTTACATGCACTTTTGTTCTGACCTTTATGTTAAGACACACTCGCAAAATTCACCTCTTTCTCACACACAACATCCCTTATGTATATTTACCTAGACTGAAAAAATTCATATCTATTCTCAGTTATCAATCTTTTGCAGTTATGAATTTAATTGTTATTCATTTCACTTTGATAACTGACACTACACAAGCTCTAGCTGTATGGATTTTTAAAAGCATAGAATAAATCAAAGTCACTGAGACATGAATATTGAAATGCATTCAATAACTACCTCGACTATTAGACACAAGCCCTGTAAATCCATCCGGACTCAAGTCATTAAAGGTCTGAAATACTTCATTTAGCACTGTTTTGCACACCTAATTTTCCTCCTGATTGAGTTAGCATATCGGTGTTTTCCATCCTCAGTGTGACCCATGGGAGAGGATCCGCCATGCCTTTAGGGCTGATGCAACACTTCACAATTAATCAGCATGTTTTAAATAATTTTCATCAGTATTTATTGTGTTTTCAGAAGTATAAAACACATTACGATTAGAAATTAAACTTTCAGTTTAATCTATAGTTGCTATAAAAAGGCTGGGGTGCTGCAGAAAGCAGTTGGATTCATTTCCTTTGTGCTGCAGATGCATCTTTATGAGGATTCTGCTCCCTAATTGCAATTTGGGATTGAGAATCAGCCTCTGTATCTTCCTACATTGGGAAGAGCATCAGATCATTAGGACTTATCAACCAGCAGCGTCTCCACGCCTCAGATCGACGGCAACATTCAGGTGCTAGGTGTTAGAAAGAACCCACTTTCTACTACATTTGTTCTCTGTGGTGCTATTAGACTAGCTGAACATCAAAACAAGGAAAAGTGACATCTAAATATGCTCTTTTGAACAATTTTCTGGTACAAAGCATCCAATGTTCCTGTGGCTCCTGAATGTCTTCATTACATTTACATGAGATGGAACATTATTTAGACTCCCATAACAGAGATGATGGAAAACCTGAAAGAGGGACTGAACACGAAACTCAGGGATCGAAGAGGAGAGAATGAGGAAGGAGGAACTAAACAGAAATCACTTTATTGTTAAGTCAATATAATTGCTTGTATACCACTGTAAAGTAATCCTCAGCATGAGGATTAGAGGATAAGATGGTATCAAGGTAAACCAGGGTATTAAATAACAGCTCCAGCTTCAATGTAATTAAAAACTTATGCAAAAATTTACAGTAAAACGCTTCGTTCATTTTTCTGTCTGTACAGAAAACTCAACGTAACGTTTCATCTGCTGCCATTCCTGTTGAGTGTCTGCATTAGTTTCTCTAGTGACACCTTGTGTTTAGGAGAGTAAACACAAGAGTGTAATTCAGTCATTCTGCCCTGACAATGCAACTAGTTGGTTCCCTTCAGCAACGTCCACTTAAATTCACCATTAGCTTGTTCATTTTGCAGTTTGTTAACTGCTTTCTAACTTCATATTTCTACAAAAATAAAGGGATATTTCAAATTTTCAATCAATCTGGATTTCTTATTCAAAAAGTAAAATACTCTGACTTGTCAAAACTTTTATACTGAAGTCTGAGATGAGTGAAAAATTGAGCCTAAACTGAGTTTGCAGAAGGTTTGGATTTGGTTCGAAGACTTTTTTGGCTTTATCTTTAAGTTTTTATCTACACTAATTTTAAAACACTCAAAAGAAAATTTTCCCAGATCAGTGAGTTTTCTAAGGAGAGATGCTCTTCACACCCAGACACTAACAAAAAACACTTCATCCTGGTGAAAAACCTTTTCAGCTAAACATTTTTTTTTTTTAATTGGTGTGTTTTTGTTGATCAAGTTTATTTTCTGAAGTCCAATTTGCACAATTATATGCTCAATAGAAACACAACTACTAAGCTGTTGTAGAGGGCAACTGTGTGAGAATTCATCATAAGATTTTTACTTGTAACAACAGTTATTAATGCACTTGAATTAAATTGTTGGAAACTAACATGTGAATATGTGAATGAGAATTAGAGCTGACAGACCAACGGGCTACTAGCATTCTCATTTTGCTTTTATTAAGTCTAATTAACATGAAAACGAGTAAACACTGTTTATTGTAGTGAAGCTTCTCTCTGCATCTCACCCTGGAACAGTTCGCTGACGGCGCCAGCCTGGCTTCATAAAAACATATACACACACACACACACACACACACACACACACACACACACACACACACACACACACACACACACACACACACACACACACACACACACACGCACACACACACACGCACACACACACACACACACTCCCGAAAATAACACAAACCCTCAGATCAAAAACAGTGTGTCGACTGTTAACCCCAAATAAAATTATAAAATCATAATTAAAGTTATAATTGCTCGCAATTAAGCAAGTAGAACGATTAATGATAGAGAATTAAAATGTTTGTGCTTATTTTCCATTCAAGACGAGTTTATTTACACACACAGTGACACTCCACCAGAATTAGTGTAAATCTGAAAACATTTAGACAATCTGTGTCAGCATGTCGAGACTCAATTTGTTTGCATGGCATCCCAATCACAGCTGCACGGCGCACAGAACGGGGTTCTAATTAGATGAGAACGCACTGCAGGAGGTCGTGTAGTGTTAAAGTTAGAGCGTCGCCGCTGGAAACGGGCTGCAAGCGAAAAGACTGAAGCTGTTCCGTTTGATTGCCTATCAAGGATAGTCATATTTTAAAATATGCAGATGGATATGCACATAAAGAAAGTCATACATACATACACACACACATATGCAGACCCCTCTGTTTGCAGGCGGTGTGAGGAGCTTGGATTCACACATCACCGCATTTGGTTCCACATTCTGCCCTGAAGGAAGTGGCGCCATGCCAAGCTGCACACATCTGAAACATTAAGGATGAAACCCATTGTATGATGCTAAGTTTAGCAACGTCAAAAAAATAAGTAAAAATAAAACAGCATCTAAAAAGGGTTGCAATGGAGATTTTCATTTTACTCCTGTCAGATTACCCTCTGATTATGAGAAAAGATCATCTCAAAATTATAAGAATGTAGTTTCAATAAATACCAAACCTTATAAGACACAGCCATGGTAAGTAAAAGACCACAAGCGATTTCTCCCACTAGCTCTACACCCACGGGTTTGTTTTGGTTTTATTTACCCAGAATGCCTTGCACTGTAGTCCACTTCCTGCCTTTGGAGCAGTCTACATATGCATTTGAACTGCGCCAGAGTTCATTTCAACCGAACAGACAGAGGTTTGCAGGTGGACCAGAGTTTGATTACGTCCCCAAACGAACTGGACTTTCTAAACAGACTGGAGTTGCATTAAAGCGAACTAAACAGGGCTGGTGTGAATGCAACCCAAGTCAAGGTTGATGTTGCAGCTCTAACGTGTGTATAGACATACCTTTCTACTATTAATTAATAACATAATTGCTTTATGCTACAGAAACCTAGAAAAACTTGTTTGGCTGAGTTCTTCGGTGATTTGAACCCTTTGACCTTTCATAATATTTCATTTTACCTCCTCTAGCTGGGCTGTTAAGGCAGGAAGACGAGAACAAGGAGGTTGGTTCGCTGATATCACACAGATTTGTTTATTCACACGGCTGCAGCTACATAAAGGGTGATTTATATTCCGGACAACGATAAGGTAAAGCCTCTTAGCAGCTCCTGCTCTCAGTGACAGATAACCAGTGTCTGGATGTGAAGAGCATCCCTCCTTGTGCAAAATGTTGCCTGCTTGGGAAACTCACTGATCTGTGAAGCTCTGCTTTCAAGAAGAGTGATCAATACACTCCCATCTTACTATTTTCTCTCTAAACCTCAAAGAAATCACTATCCGCTCCACCGGCACAGAGGAGGTGTGAAGCAAAGGCAGGCAGCAGTGGGTGGTGAAGGTGGTCAATTCAATTATCCCACTGTCAGGGTGCATTTCTGCTCCTGACTGCCTGCAGAAGTTCAGAAAAACCAACGCCAGCGATGTCAGATTGCTTTAAATGTTTCTGAGTCTCATACACCCATCACCAGTTTCATCAAAACTCGCTCTAGAGGAATATTATAAAAAGATTAAAAACAACAAATGGTTCAAAGTTTTATGGGCCGCAAAGCAGAATTTGATCCGAGGGCTAATTAATCACTAGTGTCCCACCCAAACGTCACCAGAATCCTTTATGTGCTGTAGTGCTTAAAGTAAAAAAACAGGTCAAAACTCAAAGATCACAAATCATGTCGGCCAGAAAAAACATGATCTAAAGCTTTTGGGCAAAAATGAACTTCTTTATGCAAAGTATGTTCACTGAAGGGCTGACGTGGAGCAGCTGGTAGCATGTTCTCCCTGTACATGCCTGGGTTCGCTCCAGATTTTAGATGAATTTCTATTTAGCATTTGCAGTAAGTAGTTTCAAAAGTGTTAAAATAATTATGCTTTCTTGGAGCAGTAATAGTGAAGCAGGTCAGAGGTCATGGGAAGATGGATGGAGCTAAATCCAGAACAATCCTGAAGGAAAACCTGAGTGGGGTGAACGTTCACCTTACTGCAGCAGAATGTGCTTAAACAAAGTTTTCACTCTTTGTCAAATTTTACAATTTTTTATTAGCAAATTAAAATGATGACCATACTTGGAATACTTTTGTACGGCTTTATGTTTTAAATTAAGGCAAACGGCTTAGGAAAGAGCTAAATATTCAAAACTGATCTTAAATGTTGCCTTAATGTTGATTTTATCTTCATCTCTATAGATCTGTGCTGCATTCTGATTTTTGAAAATAAAGAGAAATAGAACAAGTGAAATTCCTTCCAGAATGAAGAAAATGAATGAAAAGTTTGTATTATTGAAAGTCTTACAGATAGTCTTTATTTAAAAGGAATAAGTTGTGCTAACTTCCACATGTAACCATAAAGCAGCTGAATATTTACTTGATTATATTGAAATCAGCTCTTTAAATATGAAACAGCAGCTATAGGAGTGGGTAGATAGATGCAGCATGGAGCTCCTTCAGGATGAGACATCTCCTTTTATTCCAGCCATACAGATGAAGAATGCTCACACAGAAATAACACGAGTGTAAAGTCTGCTGGAAAAAAACATCATAAATCAATATTTCAAAGAAAACACATGTTTTTCAAACTGAACTCAACTCCACATCTGGCTGTTAGTGAAAGTGAAGACAATTATATCCCTGATTTATACATTTTTGCCCATTATGTATAATCACTCAGGCACAACCTGACTAACAACTGCAAGTGGAGAGAGTCACCCAGGGGTGAAGATGATAATAACTGTAACAAATATGCTGCTGATGTTTGTCAACTCCGATTCAGTGCAGGTTCACGGTGCTCCATCAGCGTAATGTCTGCCGTATTTAAACTATAATGTGCTGCACATCAAAGAGGGACATGGAGATTCACCAAAGGGATGATGGCTAATAGATCTGACGGAGGAATGGGCGGCTCACGTAAATGTTTCGCTTCCCTCCGTATTTATATCCCTACCACTGGTCTCATCTCCCGGCTAAAGTCCCTCTGTGATCCACAGCTGATTGTCTTCGCTGCAGAAGCTGTCTGCATTTTGCATCCAGATACAGAATAAAAACAGATATCAATCTGCTGGGTTGAAATGCATCTGACATTTTGGATGAACAAAGCTTTGATGATTGGTCAAAGAGTCTGAGCCAGAGCCAGAAGAAGTAGAACCTCCAGCACAACCATCAAGAATGCAGCAAGTGGTTTCTGGATGGTAAGTCAACAACAAAACTCTTGACTTTTCCAGCAGTCATTGTGATCATGGGTCTGGGTGTAAGTTTCTCTCTGGGTACTTCGGGTTTCCTCCAACCGCCCAGAAACATGGCTGATAACTTAATTGGTCCTTAGATCTACTCCACAAATCCACCTCACAAACTGAAAAACATAAACTCCAAGTTAAGTCCAAATGTCCAACCAGTACACATCAAATCAAACAGAGCTGCTCTTCAGTCAAGTCGTTATATCTTTGTTGCGATCCATTCACTCGTTTACCCGACAGGAGGGAGCGGAGTCTCTTATGACGGCACATTTTGAAACCAGGTCAGAGTGAAACATTTCTGTAGCAGAAAAGAAAGAACAGGAGTTATTTCTCTTCCAGGATGAGCCAGCAGAGGTGTGAAGTTCTCCGCAGGTGTTAAAGTGTACATGTGTAGAACGCATGCTGTAGGGTTTATTTTATGCATGCACAGGCCAGGGGTGGAAATTAGCACCAGCCTCTGGTCAAATGAGGGTAAAGGTATGAAGTGGTGTTTAAACTGATTCATAATCACTTCATTCATGGGAGCCTGAGACGGGTTACTGCTTACAATGATGTGTAAGCTAACGGTCAAAAATGAATGTCGCTCATTAACATGCTAAAATCACAGAGCCATCTAGTGGCCTGGCATGAAAGCTACAGCTGACTCAGGTTTTCCAAGCAGTGCCGTCTAAACAGAGAAGTAGTTCCCAATCAACAACCAAAAATACCAGCAGTTCCTCTGCAGTGGTCTCTTGTAAGCGTAGCCTAAATTTGGTAATGAACTGGTAGGGCTCAAGGCTGCCTTGAACTGGAAACCAGTGTCCCTGTCCACAGTTAAGCCAGTTTTACCAAAAACCAAGACAGAAGCTTCTGCTTCAACCTCAGCAGAGAAAAACAACAAGCTGGATTTTCTGCAATAGATTTTGAAGTACAACTCTCCAGCTCTCCTGTCTTGTTCAGATGTGATGACTACTGGCTGAAAGATGCCCAAGATTTCTCAAAATGATGAATCTGAGCTTCACACATACTAGCAGAGTTTCTACAAGAAAGCTCTCAATATGTTACCCTCTGCTGATTGCAAAATATGAGTTTGCATCATATTAATAACATGAATGTGACAATATTTGATTCATTTACACTGACCGAGCGTGGCAGATAAACACTGAATGACATGAATTATGTCACATTGAATTACAAGTAGGTGAGTAATAAGTATGACTGTGTTTCAACATCCATGTGCTTTTCTTTTGAGACTAAAGTTCTCATATATAATCATCTCAAGCAGAAACAGAACTAAAGCAAAATGTGATCCAACACTAACAGAACATTGTTGAACAAAGCACAACAGAGAAACCTTGCAGCACATAAACACAGAGGAGCAGCGTTGGTGGAGAGGGAGACGCTGCTGAGCAAATGAGACAAACGCAGGACAAATCCAGGGAACACGAACAGAAACACTTTTTCTTTTCTTAGATTAATCTTTGGACCGTGAGCGCCGGGCCGACTCAGTGGGGAACGGAAATCTAAAAATCTAAGAACAAAATGAAGGTTTGCTGATAGCAAATGATGCTCTGCTACTTTCTAATCACAGCAGTGAAAAACAAAAGACTCCATCTGTAGCTGCAGGCTGCAGTTAATTGATGAAACAAACCATTCTTCTTGGTTTGGACAAAATGAAATTTATCATCAAAAATTGTTTATTTAGCCTCTCCTTCTCTTCATTTCCAGTGTAATGGAACAAACTGCAGAAGGAAGATTGTGCTGAGATGTAGATGATACAGGAAGTCCTGCCAGGCCCGTTTCCACAGCAGCATGTAGTCGGCACGGTTACACACGGTGGCAATAACAAGCTGCGCGTGGATTTAATACCAAACCAGTGACCCGCGCTTCAGGAGGATTATACACTGCAGCATCTACTGATTTTCATAAAAGCCTTTGGAAAACTCAGCAAACAATCAGTTTTATATGATGAGTTTAATAGTGACTCAACTGAGAAGAAAATTTGGATTTTGTCAGGTGATATTAGAGAGAAAGAATTTTTCTTATTTACTTGTATGACTATTTTGCTGCTTGACTTTATCTCTACATTGTTTCACCCAGACATAAAAAGAACACAATTCTTTAAAGGTCAATAAAAAAAATCAGAAGAGTTAGGAAGAGATTGTACCAGACTATGTTCCTTCATAAATCACAGCGCATCATCGAGACACTGGCCACTATTAGAATAAATTTGCTCCTTTTCTCTCTTTTTCCCTCCTCCTCTCACACGTTACTTGCCTCCTCAGAATGGACTTCTTTTCCAGGAAATGTTTAGATCCTACAAGCATCTAATCAAATGCTGCACAGGGCATCTCTCAAGTAGGTCACATCAGCTAGATCTGAGCAAAGACCGTTCAGAGAGCACTTCTGACTAACATGCATCTCATGCTCTTCTGTTGCCCTGGTCAATGTGACGGGAACGTCTTCAAAAGGACTTCTATCTTCGTGTAAACCTGATAAAGTCTCGAACAACATCACAGATGTTGACTTGCAGACATTTGCATTTTTCCTCCACTGGGCAGATGGATCAGACCAGCCTGCGACGGCAGATAGAGAATCCACAAAATAAATGTGTGCTGATAACCAAACAACACAAGTTCCTCTCTGCAGGATTTTGTGAAGTGCAGATTTCACTTCAGATGACATGAACAGCTCATATTCACAACTCCATCAGTCTGGATCAGCACCACACTGACGGTAACTGAAAGGTCTAAAGCTACGTTAACACAGCAGGGAAATGCTACTGAAATATATATATTTTTTGCTTAATTGCGACCCATATCGAGCTATTCATGGCAGTCCAATCTTTTCATCCACAAGAAAATCTGATTGATGTCACTTCCATATGTGGCATTAAGCCGGATCCGATATTTAGAAGCATCGGTAGTCAGCTACTCACAGACCGTCTGAGTAAAAATGCTTACTGATGCCTATTTTAATAGTTGAGTTCCAAATATATCTAAATATGTATTAATATGCTGTAGTGCTAACAATATTAGCACTACAGCAGGAGCTAATATTTACAGTCTTTCTCATCTCCACTCTCCAGGGTTCAGCCAATCAGCACAAAGGAACATGAATGGTGTTCCTGGATTGGCTGCTTTCCAAACAGTAGCGCATCAGGTAGCTTTGCTTTGGGGTATTTCAAGTTACCAAGATGCATCTTCTTTTCAGTATTTTAGATAAGTTCTTTGAAAAAAGGTTTTAGACAAACTTTCTGGGAATAATTTTTTTTTACATTTCACAGAAAGGTCAGAAAATACTGAACTGTGAACAGAAGGTCTCCACTATTCCTGGCATTATCTCTGTCAAGTTAATGATTGAAGTCCATTGTTCTATATAGGGTGATGTATTAGTGCTCAGTTGGTATTGTTACAATATTGTTATAATATATAAGTATTGTTATAATACCAAAAAATGTGGAATGATCAGAAATGTTAAGAATGATATTTTATAAATAAAGGTTATTTTTTCTTGGTAAAAATGTGTTGTCTGAGAGAAGGCAGAAGGTTTTGGTGTTGAGAATTTTCTTAGAGTTTGAATTAATTCCATATTCTTTTATTTTGGGAAAAAAAATTAATTAACCTTTTATTTGAAAAGATAACGCGCTTGCTGTTTCTGTTTCAGTAGCAAGGTTAGCGCTCTCATTGTCAGCTCATCCTAAAAATACAGATTTAGAAAGTAAAGTTTTTAATTATACCATAAGTAAAAGCTGCGTAATAAATCATGATCTTGGTTTTTGCCTGTGTATTAACATTGTAGTGAACTTTTTTATAATGCAACATAATGTTTGTTGGTAGTTATTGCTAACAGCCATTAAAACATACTTTGGTTGCCAATAAGATATTCAGTTTGTCTGGTGGGAGTCGCCCACACCCAACACCATTAAAGGGAGCAAACGTTTTTTAAGAAGATGTTTCTGGATACGTGTGGAAAGATGTGAAAACTGTTTGCAGTGGAAAACAGCCCTTGTATAAAAGGCCAGAGTATTTCCATTTTGGGCACTTGGTTATTTTCTGCAGTGCCAGTCTGATAACGCTGGTCAGGAACAACAAATCAGACAAACACAGCGAGTATCAGGAAGAACTCTTCTCTCTCAGGGCATTTTTAAGAAAAGTGGCCAAACTATCTCAATTACCATTACAAATGCATCAATAACGGTCCGTGAGTGTAAAGTGTTCCAACCAACTATTGTTATTTTGTTTCCACGTCCTCCTCTGGTATAAAACATGTTTTCATTGTGTAATCGTCTTACTTCTCTGCCTGGGAGCTGTGTGTGGAGTCAAACAGAGGAGACAAACAAAAATCCTCATAAAATGATAACAGAAGCAGCAGCTTTGTGAACTGATTTTTTCTCTGCACTCAACCAATGTGCAAAAAACAGAGCTCAGCACAATACCTTCCACATTTCTCATTGGTTTTACAACAAACAATGTAAAAATTACATTATTTTGTTATTTATGATTTGATATTAAGTTTTCTCAATAATTCAGCGCTGGTCCTGTGACCCTTTAGGAGAATCCTTGGCCCCAATCTGTCTGGCCCTTTGATGATGGAGGTGTTGGATGTTCATCAGATAACGTGAGAGAAATCATTTCGACTCCAACATGGATTCCTGTAAGGGTGTGTCAGCAGCATCAGGAGTTATCGCTCTGACAGATACTTCTGTAGTAATATTTACAAATTAGACCCAAATATGTCAGTGACGCACTAATCAGTCACACCAGTTTACCATAGACCGACTCTGGTTGGTAACTGGTAGGTCAGAAACTCAAAAAATATGAGAATTCTGTTTTTAAGATAAAAAAAAAACCTTCGTTGTCTTAAAATATGTTCAATCTTGAACTCCTAAAGTGGAACAGGTTTAGGTAAACGAATGTCATGATATTGTATTTCAGGCAACGCAATATTTATTTTCTTATTTAAGAAAGGCATTGAATTATTTGTTTATTTGTATTTTTAATGTATTTCTATTACTGCATAATAATTGGGAAAGTGAAACATTTGCTAAATGTGTTCATTTTTCTTCTATCTTATTTGTCAAAATAATTTAAATAATGATGAATTACTAAAATAATCATTAGTTACAGTCCTATTTTTCATACATTACTCCAATTATTACTGTGTAAACCATAAAAAATGATGGAATCCTGTTTTGAAAAATCATCATTTTATTGGTCTTGTGAAGACAACATGATGATTTTATTTGCTGAAATGTTGACTTTTCAATGTAGTCACAAAAGAAACTGTCAGATGATATACAGTATTTATTGAGATTTCCCTTCATGCTTTTATATGTAGTTGGGGAAAACATGTTAATCTTCTTTGACTCACATCTTCTGCATCTCTTAAGAAATCTTTAATTTTAAATTTGCTGCTAGTGAACAATTGTTACATTTCTAATATATTCTGATTCGGGGTAATCAGAATCAGAATCAGCAGACCAAATCTAAACGCTTCATCTCTTGGTTTCCCAGTCACTACTGGATACAAAGTGGAGGTCAGTTTATTCATTTACTCCTGTGTGGTCAGAATAAACGATTATTATGTCAGCCTAGAATAAAGTAGCCCTTAGTGACGGCACCATGATCTACTGTTGCATGGCAACAGAAGTCTTAGTGGAGGTCACACCTTTTATTATTGGATGTCTCGTTTGCACATACATGTTAAAATAATGACACTTTTTTGAGCCACTGTCACACCAGTTAACAGTGGAGTCTCTGTTTAAGTTGGCAGCTTTAGCTGTAAAATAGCAAAAGATTTAATAGAATAACTGAGAGAAGCTGCTGCAATAATGTGACGATTTAAACATATCAAACCAAACGATCAAACATGGAAAACACGGAGGGGAAAGGAGCCACGTCTGTACGCCTCGTACTTAAACAAAAAATTAATAAAAGGAAATCTTAGATCAAATTATCATGTCAGCAGCAGCAGCAGCAGATCTGTCAGCCACTGTTGGCTCTCCAACAAACTCATTAATCGGGATCCTGTATCAGAATGTAAAAGCATACATGCAGCATTCAGAGGAAGTTTATGCTTTTCTGAACCGGGCTCCATGCTTTGTATGCTGGAAGTCATCGGATGCATAACGCAGAACCACAAACATGTCTTGTCAGTAAAACGCAGCCTTCATGCTCATCGTCTGCAAACACCAGGACTGACTCTCTGAGGACGCAGCAGCGAGTCTGAGACGGACTCTGATATAATGAAAGCGCGGCTCCCTGTAGATGCGCCTCCTCTTCGCTCTGTGACCAGCACCAATGCAGTGAGAAGTATATTGATGTTTTGTTTTTGCTTTCCTACCGGAGCTCATCTTCTGCAAACAAATGAGTCTGTGAGAGAAGTTACTCCTGTTTCACAGATGAAAATACAGAGATCAATGAGGATTTTCATGGCCAATAAAGCTGACCACCAAAAGGTTAATATAAAAGAAACTCCAGGAGATCAGCTGCAGCCAATGATAATGTCTTACAGAAGAAGAGCTGCAGGAGAAACCTCCACAGAGAAAAGCTTTGTCTGATCTGTAAAATTAAAAGCGATTTGAGAAGTTGCTTGTGGAAAGGTCAGTTTTTTTAAATCCTTCCCTATGCAACAGCTGTTTACACTATTTCCAAGGTAAACTGAACCATTAGAAAAGATTTACAGACAGTTTTAAAATTAAAATAGCAGCACTTGAAGGAAAATCTCTTCATCTTTGCAACAAATCTCAAAAAGCAAAAACACGCTGCAGGAAAAGGCAAGACAGTCAATAAAAGATGAGCTGTGGAGGGAGGGGATTTTAAGAAAAAATGTTCATTGCTGAAGCAAAATGAGATTTTCTTTTATGGGGACAATTATTAAGCCCTTGATAACAAAGATGGAAGAGAGTGGAATGATGCACGGTTCTTCAAATGGGAGATAAAAGCTGTGACTTTCATTGTTTTACAAATGAATGCTTCAAGAACATCATGGACTGCATTTCAGGTCAACGAGTCTTTGGTTTCACTATCATATCCCAATTATTCAGCTCCGCTAGGGAACAGTAGCTTATAGAGGGCTGATGAATAAAATACAGACACAGAACCAAGTCATGCATACGTATTCAGCCCCTTTAGGCTAATACCCGTAAATAAAACCCAGTGCAGTATGTAGCATAATACTTTAAGAGTTCACCTGAGTTTAAATTCTCAGAAGTAGGACTGGGCGATAAATCATTTTTATTGATTCATCAAATTTTCAGTTTTTGCAGATTTCATTTTTGGAAAATCTGAATGTTTTTCACCAATAGACTCCTTGAACCTCAGAGTGATGTTTGTGTTTACAGCTTCTGTTTATTTGAATTCAGTTTAACTAACAACTAATAGATTAATAAATTACTTGACAAGTAATTCAAAAATTGATTAATCACAATTAATTTGATTAACGGTTTCATTCCTGAACAAAAACAGAAACAGATCCTTTTTGATCAGTGCCTCTAATACTAAAAATCAATGGTAATCTTTTTTTTTTCATTCATATCCCTGATAAAAAGTTTACAAAGTGTACGGGTTACAAAGTTTTGCAAAAACAAAAAACTGTATTTGTGTGTTTTCTGTCCCTGAAGAGAATGCCATTATTGCTACTGCATTGTTTCACAGAAAACCTTCCCCTCCAACGGGAAAAGTGGACGCAAATTACTTTTAGAAGCATCCTCTCTCTGCAGGGATCCAGGGTTCCGATTTTCATCTAATAAACGACTGAACAAATAGATGAAGCCCAACAGCAACACCAGGTTTTTCTTCTAAAACCAAGCACAGCATTACACAATGTTCTTCCCCGTGCATTATGAGGAGTAATGCAGAACAAGAACCTAAACTCTGTTTGCGTACTGAGCACAGCTAATTAGGCTGGAGAGTTTGGAGCTGTCAAAAGGAAATAAGAACGTACACAGCTTATTTAGGCAGTTTAACACAACTACTGTGGAGAGCCTCTCTCTAGGAACACCAGCTTCAACTTTGAGTTAGTTCTTCAAAGTATTTTATTTCTGTTTCCTGTCACTAAATAATGGGCATTTCATAAACAGCAATTACTTAAAAACACCTATACGGTATAAAAGAGCCAAGAGCATCCTACAGGGAGAGAGATGCAGAGGAGAAAGTCTGAAGTTAAAATAGTTTCTTTAAAAACTGAAAGAGTTTGGACTCTTTTCTTTATGGAGCCACATGCTAACACCCTGCAGCTCTACAGATAATAAATTGTTATGGAGGGCTGCAGGGAGAAAAGTGATGCTGCCCCAACAGAAATGCTGCAGTAGCACAAACTACTAGAGGTAAAGCTACTGCTAACTTTCTAAGCTCATTATTAGCTGTAGACTAGAGAGGCTCACACTGAGCATTGTTCAATGATTTAAAACCAATAGGAATCATTGATATACACTGGATTGGATATTGTTGACACACATGGGTCATTACTATGAACTGAGTCTGGCATGTCGGTGTTCGGGAAAATAACACAATCATAAAAAGAATCTGAAAAAGGACGCAATGTTTTGCTATTTTTGTTAACACTACAAAAATGAGATAAGGTCCAAGGGAACATCATGTTTCAGAGATCATTGAGGTTTTAATTAAAAAAAGTCAGGAGTAGGTGAGTTATGCTAGCTTGACTTTGACAACCTTAACATTTAGC
This sequence comes from Xiphophorus maculatus, assembly GCF_002775205.1. NCBI lineage: Eukaryota > Metazoa > Chordata > Actinopteri > Cyprinodontiformes > Poeciliidae > Xiphophorus > Xiphophorus maculatus. Next base: position 1,965,653 of record NC_036444.1, on the reverse strand, counting down.
TACATGAGCTGCAGTTCGATGTTTCGGTTCAGTTAACAAAACAAGACAACCCACATAATCTATTCTCTGACAGATTATCAGTAGAGCAGGTGTTCAATTTATCTAGTTATTAATACTGCTAATTAATAATCACAAAATAAACATCAAGTCAGAAATCATAAAACTGTGACAAACTAAATGTTCTGTTTGGCGGCTCCATTTTATCACAGATTATCTGTCTTGTGTTCCACTGTCAGAACATAGTAATAATAATTAATAATTAATATGTAAGAATTTTTTTTTTAATTAGTTAATACAATCATAAAAACAATGCCAATCGTTTCATAAAATGCAAAGAAAACCTTTGGAAGAGTGAAAAAATAGATATAATTTCATATTAAAATAATGCACCACTTTATGTTGGTTACTTAAAATCACAATATTATACAATTGACAAAATCACAAACTTCAGAGGTATAAATATTTTTAGGAAACTGTAAACCTGTTTTTTGGGTTTTTTTTTTTAACAAAATATTAAGAGCATCTAAGTTAGCATTCTGCCACAGAGAACTAAATGTTCAGGAAGCCAGATGACAAAGATTATGTCATTAACTTGATCTAAAATGGTAAAGAGAGTAACCCAAAGGCTCCAACATGAAGCATTTGTAAAGGATCCAATTTTAAATTCTTGACCAACGGCAAAAAGCATTCACTAAAGAGTGGACCGAGCCTGCTTCTTTCTTTATTTTGGTGCGTGTGTGTATGATCCTCTCAGGCTAAATGCTGTGTGCACTCCAGTATAGCAACACTGGGAATTATCTCAGTCTAGCATATGCCAGAAATCATGCCTGTAACATTGTGCAAACCTGCACGCTTATTAAAAAATGGCTCTAAAACAGAAAAGATGAGAGTGCAGAGACACTGTAATCCTCTTGTGGAAACCTAATAGAAAAATCCCATCATAAATCTCATGAATACTGATTAATTAACCTGAGAATTAACATCAACTTTCTGAAATAGATCAATTCACATGAGGGAAAGAAAGATGTCATGTTGTGAAGACCAGGAATGAGACCTGAGAGTGGTGGTGAGTCACCTCTCAGGGAGCTGTCACCAAGCATCAGTGTCTTCACCTCTCCTGCTGCGGGGAAGAGGTCCCTGCGCCGCATCCCCGCTTCATGCTTCGCTTCTCCCAGCCCAAGAAAAGGACAGCGCTCCATGTTCTGCCAGCCTCTCAGAAGGGGACTCGGAGGAAAATATGGCCAACTCCATCTGTGCTGCTTTGCATATGAACCGTGTTTAAGGTGGAGAGTGCAACGCGGTGGAGATCTAAACCATGAAGGGTTTGAAACAGAAGGGGCATTAATGGGCTGACCCCAAATATGGCGGCCGGCGTTTCATTCGCTGAAATGATAACTGGATGGAGAGCATTGATGACAACACACACGCACACACACAGGTCTGTTAATAATTACTCTAATTCAGTATGATGAATTAGACCATTCACTGAATGCTTTGATGACCCCATAATAAACTTCTCAGCTCAGACTCAGTCTGCCCACTCCAGCCTCCACCCGGACTCCATCTTTTTGTTCCATGGACCCCATTACTGAGCTTTAACAGAAGAAAATGGGAGATTTGAGCAGAAATAATAACTGCTTATGAGTAATGCAAATGACACAGAGAGTGTAAAGGGGGCTTTTGCACCATTTTCTCACTTTATTTGGTGCTAAATTCATACTTTCCACATTAGCAAAAGTATAAAAATGGAAATATATATATAATTGAATGAATGCATTAATATTAATTTTCATGCACTTTAAGATTTTCAGAAAATTATTTTTCAGAATAAATTAAAGCAGAAGTTTTAACTTGATTTTAAGATGGTGTGCTTGCATGCCAGCAGCTAATGCATATAAAATGAACTGGATGGATCAAAGGTTAATTAATGTGTTTTTCAGGGCGAATCCTTTGTGCTTGCCACATTATTTAAATAAATCACATGTAGGAGATGGGAATTTATGCAAATCACATGACCAACCTAAAACTGCTCAACATGAACAGCTTTAAAACACATTTACACAGATTAATGCTTCAGGTATCACTGAGTAACTGCAACAAGCCATGAGTTTCAGTACATCACAGACAGACATAACATATTTCTATTTAAACCAAATGAGACTTATTTTAACATGCTTCATTTAACATTATGAATTTTATCAAATGACAAAATCTATTTACAGACGTCTTTAATTCTCTAAACCCTTGTTTTTTAATTAGTGTTTTAACTCAAAAACCTTTTCCCTTTTCCTCAGACCTCTTCAACAGGTCTGAGGTTTTTATTTTAACTATCAAAATAAAAATATATGAATTTGCTTTCTAACTACTTTAATAGCTTTTTCAAATCTTACTCTGCAGAAATAAAACATATTTTAATATTTAAGCTTTTAATTGCATCCATTGTTTTAACAGACTACAAAACTGAAAACGGTGTAATGCTTCTTTACAGAAATGTCCATAGTACAATTAAAATGTCTCTTGTGTGTGAGACGGTTTCAAAAAGTGCAAAATACAGTAAATTCCAGTTGAATTCAGTCCTTTAGCTGTTTCTCAGCTAACGCAACACACATGCTCGGTCTGCTAGCATTAGCATTAATTAGTCTCCAGGAATATGTCACGTTTTTTATGCAATACTAATCAGAGGCTGCATAGCATAACTCACTAGTTCACTGTCGATTCAATAACCTCTTCAACTTTTACATGATACCAACATATAAGCATTAAAATACATTTTTACTGACCTGTTATATAAAGATGACGAACATTGAGTTTATTCTTCTTCTGTGTGCCCAACCTTCTCTATGCCACTATAGACAGCGCCCCCAGCGGTAGTATGTGGAATCGCACCAAATAACTGAAATAACACTAAAGAACTTATTACAATAAGACATTAAGAATAGAGAAAAGAAAAACAATGTTGAGATTTCTATTTTTATACTTAGTGTTTTCATCCCTCTACATAACAAATATTAAACATTTTCTCAGGGGACAGACTGCATATTTACTTACACTTTTAGGTTTGGAGAATATTCTGAAGACCTGTTATTTTTCATCCACTTCCTAATTATGTGTTGATCCATCACAGTCTCAACAAAATACACTAAAGTTTGTTGGCATGTGAAAAAACTCAAGATATGAGAATAAGCTTGTAGAATTTTTGACAACTCTACCAGAATGATCTGGACTACAGCTGTCAGATGGTTTCTAACACCGTGATCAGAGACATCCCTCTGTGTCCCAGATACTGGAGGCTGGGTTTCCTTGTTTTTCTTTTAAAACAACACTTCAGGCTATTGGGCTAATTTCTATTTCAGGACGCATAACGCCCTAGAAAAAAACAAAACAAAAAAACAAGCAGATACAGAAAAGAAATTCTTTAATGTCAAGAAATACAACTTGTAATTGAAAATGGTGTTAAATAAATAGGAAGAACTAATTGCCTTGCCTGTTTGATAAGATGCTGGAAAGCCAAAAAGGCTCAGCAGCTTTACAGAAGAAATAATGTCTATTACTGTTCCAGCGCCTGTCAGTCAGTTATCTGTGGATCGCAGCAGTGAAGGAGCCCAACTACTGACTGCATCTCCCTCTTCAGGGAGAATATGGGAGCCAGTGGAGAGCACACCTCATGCACATCAAATAAGACTCAGGATCAGATTGGATCAGACGTAACGAGAGCGCTGCAACAACTCGACTTAATGAAGATCTGGGTTTCACTTGGAAAACACACACAAAAAAAGCCATCTGCTTCAGAACACAACAAACAGCTCAATGCATCTGCTGACGCTTTGAATTCCATATACTGCAAAAGAGGCTGCTCCATTAAAAAATAACAATGAAGCTTTTTAAGACAATCCTCCACTTGGAAAGCTGCAATATGCTGGTTTCATGATGCGACGGTAATCTGTGACGGTTCGGCTTGATAAATCAATGCATGCTGTAAAGTTTAGGGCATAAGCACGGCGCCCATTTGTCATCGCTAACAATGTGCAGTATAGAGCTTCCTGCTGGAGCCGTGTCCTGAGCTCATTATGATTCAGAGAGTGAATGCCTGAGTCCCTGACCCAAATTCAACATGGCACGTTAAAATATACATATTCAAAGTCAATCTGTTCAGAGTTTGTTTCTCTGTTTTCCTCTGTCCATCTGCTTGTCTGCATCTCTGCTGTCGTACATGGTTCCTGATCATCCTCGGCTCTTTAAAGATCGTTTAGAGATGAGAAGAAGTATCCAGATGCCGTGTGGGATGCTTGAGTGGCTTTATGGTGGGAGAAGAAGTAGGCCCTACTGAATCAACTAAAGTAGCAGCCCTGGGAAAATTGCTCCCGCAGTCAGTTATTGACATACCTCAGCCTACAGCTTATGATTTCAGGAGCATTTAGGTGAAGACCCAGCGCACTAAAGATCGTCTCTAATGGACTTTAAGCAGTTAAATAAGAATTGGAGTCAGCCAAAAAAAGAATATCTTCAGTGCTGCTTTTAATCGTATTCCAATACTGCAAATTGGAATCAGTATATTTAGAAATATACAAATGTTACAAATAAAAAGAGAGATTATTTTTTTCTCATTAAAGTTTTCCTGTTTAAGGTCAGACTTAAACTATTTTAAATTCAATTCAGAAATACTTTATTGATCCAAAGGGAAATTAAATGCTTCACCTTCCTAAAATAATGGCCTAAGCTTTTTTTTTTGCCAAAAGTGTTTTTGTCAAAAAACAAACAAAAAAAACATTTTTGGCAAAAAATTATTATTTTAGGAAGGTGAAGATGTCTAGTTTTGTAAGCTAAATAATAGCTAAATTTAATATACTAAATGCCAGAATAATGAGGGTTTTTTTTTTTTATTTCCGTTCAGTTTCAGAGGTTTAAACACATTTTCTCAGTATTTGTTAGAATTGTATTTGAAACTTTATGAGTTGGATTTCCTTCCAGAAGCTTTTCACAATAATTGTCAGAAATTTCATCCTTCTAACTGGTTGAAGTGGGTCAAGTTTGTGGGACACAGAACCATAATGCTATGATGGCTGAACCTTTCCATGCTGATGTTAACTGATGTTGAGAGTTACGCCTAAATCAGAAGTTTATGATGACATCTATTTAGTCATTTTGGAAATAGAAACAATTCTGCTTGTCCTATCTGACTGAAAACAGAACAGGTTTCTTCTGATTTCATGTCAAGAGTAAAAATAGATTACACTTCTTTTTATACAGCATATGTAAATATGTGTACAGATGAGCATACACACATTTCCCCTTTTCCTTTGAAGACATGTTTAATTTGATCCTCAGAAAATGAACAAAATAATTCTCCCAGCTGGCGTAATGAGATGTGAGATGAGGAACAACTGGGAAACACTGACTTCATTGTAATTTGCCTTGAGCTGATGGAAAAGATGCTGACTTGTTGTTCCAGCGAGCTGCTGGAACATTTCACAATAACACTTTGCACGGATGCCTTAACCAGTGTTCCTGAAGCAGAGAAGGGTGATCACAGACACCACAGTAGTTTACAGTCACTGCGGCAGAAAGAAACTGAAAATTATTTTCTTTTCTAACAACGCTCTCCTGATTGCAAACTGATCTGCTCCAAGATCCTGGATAAACTGTTTTCTGAGCCAAACATGAAAACACAAAGCAGATTTTTTTCCTGCATTCCCAGAAAAGGCTATCAAAACACGATAACATATATAATAGATATGTCTGTTTCAGAATGGCAGCAGCAGCCTGTGCTCTGATAATGAAGCTCAGTGTGTCTGTGCTGCTGCTGCTAAGCCAAATATCCTCAATTCCACACTGCATTAAGAATCCAGCCTGTTTCCACCAAACTGAATTTCATTATGAAATATAAAAGCATTTTTACCCAAGAAGCAGGAAGAATGTGTTTGTTTTTGTTAACATTTTTTGTCTTCATAGCCATCAGCATTTCATAAAGCCTTTCACTTATGAAATGTTCAAAAGCATTGGTTCTCAAACTATGGTACAAATACAACAGATTGTACTGTGGAGCTAACAAGCAAAGGAAGATGAGAATTTGCTAACAGAAGTGGTGACACTGAACCAATGTAAATGCACTGATGTAAATGCAGATTCATTTACATGTGCAGTCAGAAACTGGATGTGAAAATAACACCAAGCCAACCTGAACCATGTTCTAGTTACATGCTTGTTTGCATGTGCTAATTAGTAGCCTACTAGCACCACAAGCTAACAGCAACAACACAAGTCTCAGAATTTTATCCAGCTAAACACTTGAGCTTAATGAGACACAAACTGCCAGAAGTGCAAACAGACTGTAAAAAAAACTGCAGCTGTCACTCTGTCTTCAGTGTCGAGCAGCCATATTGGATTTTGTGGTAGAGGTGGCTGAGTAAAGCGGACGGAGGCTTTCCTGATGGTTTTTACAGTTTTACCACAGATCTAAATGATCTTTTGACTAAATGACTAAAGGTCCTTTACTGATATTCCTTTGTACCAGTTTAGTTTAATTAAACACAATACAATTGACCCCCAGTATTTATGGGGTTACGGACCAAAGCCGCCTACAAGTAGCTAAAATCATTGAACACTTGAGACTTCCTCTAAAACAATTAAAGCTCAAAATATACCCTGATATGCATTTAAGTGGACTTGAAACCATCACAGAAATGGGTCAGAACTAAAAAGCTGAAAAAAAGGTGTTGAGGAGGGTGTCTTAATATTCCCTTCATCGCTGTTTGATCATTTTAAAGGAGTATTATTTATTAGCACATTTAATCCTTAGTATAACTAAAAATTGTCCTCTAATATACTGCCAACTTCAAATTGAAATTTTACTCATGCAAGCCTGCAGATAAAAGATTTAACAGGCAGCAGATTGATTTTGGAGTAATGCTCAAACAACATAAAGTTGCCGTATGTGATATTTGTTTGCAAAAAAAAGAGTGAGAGTGATCACTGCAATGTTTTTTAATTATCACTCCACCACAGCAGAAAAGGATTAAATCACAGCATTAAAACTTTAGATTTCTTTACCTTTTGTTGAGTCTGGAAGTCAAACAGTATCCAACTGCTCTGTAGCTGAGCATGTTCACTCTGTAGCGTTGAAAATCCTAATTCCCCTGCAAAAAGCACCACCTACCAGAGGCATCTGAGGGTAAAATGCACCGTCAATTCTCCTGCTCTATTACCTCGATCCCCAAGACACTGAGTGTCTCCAAACACCAACTGATCTGCGGCAAGAGCTAATGAGCTCAGAGGCGCTGCACAACACGGGCTGCAAATCGAAGCAGCCGGAGAGAAGACATGTAAATTAAGAGAATCTCCCAAATGATCCAGTGGACAAAAGGAGGCATATGGAAATATTTGCCAAGCTGGTCAGACAATCCAAATCATAGCGCAGCAATTCAGAAGGAAAACTAATTATAAAATTTTATTATAATACAAATAATCATGATGATGTTTTAGGAAACAGCTTCTGAAAATGTTAAGGACCAGAATAAATATTAGGGCTTGAATTTATTGTGATTAATTGGTTATTGAAATAATCATTGACTAATTTCTTAATCAATAGCTGCTCATTTGCTGAAAGAACAATATATTCAGAGCAGTACTTAAGCCAAAACTGTACAACAAATAAATACATTTTGCATTTAAGACAACAAAAACTTTGTAAATCTGTTCTACCCAGTTTTGCATTCACCTAGTTAAAGCTCTGTAAAAACAAAAACATTTCCTACTAAGCACCTTTTGCCGTAGAATTATTAATAAAAATAGTCAGCAGATCAGCTCTTCCCTGTGAAGTCAGAAGTTTGCATTAACTAATGCTAAGTTGAGCAGAATGGACTGAACTTGATGTTCGAAGGATTTTTAGCTGCAGATGGATCCTTCTGGACATGGTCAAGCGTACACTGAAAAAACACTGTTATTGCATTTTATGAAGTAAAATGTTTATTTTCTTATTTAAGAAAAATAGAAAAAAATTACTTTATTTGCATTTTATGTATTTCTAATACTGCATAAAAATTGTTAAAGTGGTTAAAAGAATCTGGCAATATTTTTATCCAATCAATTGATTAATCATCAGAAAAATGGTAGAATAATCTGTTACTAATATAATCGTTAGCTGCAGCCCTAAAAAAATGTTTCAAAGCTCAGGGACGTAACGCTTTATTACTGCATCACTAATAACACAATCTGGACTTCCTGAGTGGAACCACAGGTTGATCTCCTCCATGCTGAAATGCATTGATGCAGAAATTCATGCAGAAGGAGCCCAGACCAACTACTGAGTGTAGATACTCTACTGTAGATAAACTGGCCATCCAAAAATGGATATCAGTCAAAATTGTAATCGACAGGTCAGGTCTTTTACAGATTGGTAGCCAAACAGAAAACTGCAGTCAGTGCATCGTCAGTCTTGTTAATAATGCAGTTTTCAGAAATAAAATGAATTGGATTTATCATTTACATTCAAAAGATGTGTAATAATAAATATGAATCAGTCACTCATGAGATCTATAGCTTTGTGATAGTTTAACTTATCCAGTAGAAGCTGTGAGTCGACAGTCATCGATTCAAACTGACTGCATATCTGCTAAAAGTTCTTTAGCTGGAGCTACTTTCATCATGATTCTGAATGCACTGATTTACCTGTATTACAGTCTCACCTGATAGTGAGTGATTCCGCTCAGGTGTTGTTGTTTCTTAAAAAACCCAAGAAAAAAACCTTTTGTACCCAGATCACACCAGTGAGCCATTAAAGTTGACTGAAATGTTTGTGGAGAGTGAAAAACAACCAAATTGCTTCAGCCTGAAACCCAGGGGTGTTCCAGCCTGACAGGGAAGCAGAGGAGCAGCTTGTGTGAAACTTATATGGACTTTCACACAACCACACACACCTTCACACACTCACCCCCAAACTCACTGAAACCACCTTAATTCTGTGAGTATCCCTGTCACATCAAAGCATACATACATTTGACATTTTAGAGTCAAATTCAGTGTTTGAATCTATAGGAAAAATAAATTGTGAGTCCTTGGACTAAATCCTGCAGCAATCCCTTAAGTAAGCACAGGAATTCATGAATGCTAAACACATCTGCTTTTTCCTGCTGCAACAAAGGAGATGCTTTGATTGTACCCCTCTTGTATTACTAGGACAAGACTGCTGAACCAACACTTTCCTCTTTAATATGAATATCAAGTGAGCTTCTGATATGGCAAGATAATGGCACAGCTGGGGCAGAGCCATTAGCCTGCTGCACAACTAATCTCCAACAAAGAAAAAGAGTTTTTGGGTGATTTTATGAGACACTCGGTAGCAAAATTTTTAAGCACAGTTTTTAAGCCCTCTTTAATTTTTAAAAAAGCCAAAGCAAAAGATAAATAGTTGTAAAAACATTGTTATTCCACAGTAAACGGACGTCTGAATCGGGGAGCTCAGAATGAAAGCAGTACTGAGAAAGCACTACACAATAGGAAAATGAAATCCTTGCTCCCAGCAAGAACACCAGCGCTGATGTGCTCCTGAGGCTAACAGCAGCAGGACTGAACATCAATGGCCCTATCAGGCGGCTCCAACAGACACTATTAACACACGCTTAGAGGCGAGCACAGCAGGTCTTCGTCCCCACTCAACCACATTATTTGTCACACCACAAAGGCATTTTGCTTTGATGATGTAGGCTTTAGCATTGAGCTGTCCTAAGGAGCCGTGCTCTCAATCCCCAGCCGCACAACCAAGTAGTGCTCTAATCTGGCCCAAACTACTCCCTGCAGCTCAGACTCTCTTAATTCCTCATAAGAAAGAGGAGCCAGATGGTCACGGACAACTTCTGCTGGGGCTGAAGATCAGCACATGTACAGCAATGCCTCGAGTGCCTGCTACTGTTTACCTCCATGTTATTAGTGTAAGCAACTGTAGATGTGTGGGTGGTAAACATGCTGTGTGTGCCCGGCGAGCGTGCTAGTCCATGTGTGCACCGTCAGTGTCTGGTTACCCCTGTGGATCGTTCCCTCGTCCGTCTCCGATCTCCGCATGAGACGACAAGAGGTTAAGAGGAACAGCTCTCTACCAGATTCGGTAACCTTGTGATTTCTGAAGTGCCGAAGGTAGAACAGCGCAATCCCAGGAGTGTCAAGATACAACATACCTCCTGCCCTCCTCCCTTCGTCTGAGGCGACCTATCATGACCCCCAACTGTGGAGTGATCTCATTACTCAAAGCTGCACTAATCTGCACACTGACCCCAAAGTTTGAAATTTTAGAAGTCCGTAAGCAGCTACAGATAATCGTGTTGATGGCGAGACACCGTATTATTTGGTGCTGGTTAAAGACATCAGTGTAGCGACCAAACAATCAGAGTGGAAACTTCTGGAGTAAATGTAGGGCTGGTCAATAAATCAATAACAATATATATCACGATAGACGTGATCAATATCAATAGATAATACGTTCAATAGAATATTCAATAATTTCACTGAACTCTGGATCAGAACTGCACAGCATTCTGGGGGATGTAGGCAGAAGAAATGCTTTAGTCGCTCAATCTCAGACATCAACTCACAGCTGGCATCAACTCGCTCACTCTTTGCTTACCTAGCAACAACTTGTTGAATAACTGGCGCAGCAGCAGTTTCATGTTTTGCCTCCGTGCCTCATAACTGCTTAAAAATAAAAAATGACACGGAGAGAACGGAGAAAATGAGTAAAACAGCTCATGAGGAAACTGCAGTTAAAACAGGAAAAGTGATGTCACCAATTTGGCAGTTTTTCCAGATATTTACAACAAAAAACTAATCAATAATTATCGATATTGACTCATATGAAATGCTTGTATTGTGATACATTTTTCAGCCATGTCACCCAGATCAAAGTAAACAAACGTTCTTTAAGAATCTTTCTGAAGACCAACAAGCTAAATGAAAATTGGAGACCACCCGCCATGACGTCTAATGTCTGTTCTGCCTGTTAGTAGCGTTGAGGCTTCACCGCTAAAAATCATTCAGCACAAACTGAGTCTGGAAAGAGTTTAAGTAAAAGCCTCCCCACAGATTTCAAGAGACCGGCTCTTAAGGAAAAGTGCATCTCAATGTTAGTTTAATGGTTGGAAAAAGATAAAGTTGTCTTTGCTAATCCACATCGAGCCGTGTCTGCAGGTATGTTGCTACCGACACAGGGCGTCTTTACGTTCCCTTTTAGTCCTGATGCCAGTGTACTCTAATGTTGTTCCTAACTTGGTCTTTCTTCTTTGTCCTGGCAGGTTTTCAGTGCCAACACCATCTGTGTTTGTCTGTGTCTCTTTCCTGTCCTCTTAACCTCCAGACGGCTGAGACAGATGGCTGCTGCTGAGCCGGGCTCTACTGTTAAAAGGTAGTTTTCCTCTCTGCTGTCCCCCTGCACCAAACATCTGAATGTTAGTTATGTTGTCAGCATGACATACTTGACTATAAATAATTTACAAATTTATAAGTTTAAATAAGATATTTGCCAAAGTTAAGAGGATTTTGATTTAATTTTCAGTAAATAATAATAAAAAACACCTAATAAATCTTAATTGATCATCTAACAGTCTAAAAATCTCATCTCTAAAGCAAACAGTGGCCGTCTTGAGACCAAAGCACTCAATTGGAACCTATTGAGATGAGAAAGATGGTAGATCAATATCTGCAATAAAGAATCTATCATAAGCTGGGTTTTTACGACCTTCTCATTCATTTAAACAAACACTGACGTCGTTTCAAACATTGAAGAGCCTCTGGGTCATTTTTACATCTTTGCCAATCACTCTTGATTCTTCCCCTGTGGACAGGATCACGATATGAAAGGAAGACATCCTCCTTATGAGCCCAATATGATTATATTTATTGGCATTTTTATTGTACAAAAAGAGCTCTTACAGAACACAATTTGATCTGAAATATTTCAGATTAAGTGGTTTCTTCTTAACAACACAGAAAGAGGATATATTGTGCACTTGTGCCTCAAAGATCACGTTAGTGAGGAATGTGGGTGAGCTCTGGAGGGAAATCTGATTTTTCACTATAAACATCCAGGATTATGAAACAACAGGAATCTTTGACTGAAGGAAAAGGAGACAGAACTGTGAGGGAGATCAAATCGTTTGAGTTAGCAATTTTGTTAGCAACTGTCAACTCCTCCAGCAAGCAATCATTTATCAATAGATGAGAGTCCAGATCCTCCTTACAAAGCAAAGAGTAGAACAAGAGGACAATGTTTAACAAGTCTAACAATGTTTTAAAGTGCAATTTATCTCCCAAAGAATTAATAACCCCTACACTTTTAAATCCCTCCATAGGGTGCTGGTTCATTCAGTCTCCCAGTCACTGATCTCAGGAACATTTCTCCAGATTTTTTCCTACTCATATTAAAAAACATCTTCAAATTCTCACATTGAAGCTGAATACTTTGATTCTATTGTGTTATGAGTTCAAACTTTTAAACTTTTGATTTTGCATATTTCTAAATTTCATTAATGGTAATGGACATAACTTTCATGAGCTACGAGCTAAAGACAGATGAAAAGGAAAGATCTATACTGACAGAGTCATTTTGTGTGTGTTTGTGTGTGTGTCAGACTGGGCAGTCCACAGGCTCATGCCACCCTGCGCCCCAGTTACCAGAACTCCCAGCTCAGCGATTCGGCCGCCTGGCTTGATTGACTCCTTCATGTTGGGATGTTTTTTAATGCTTCATGCTTCACTGCATCCACACAAAAGACTTACCCTCATAACCTATAAGTCTTATAATCCATCCTGTAATCGCCCATTTTCATGATAAATGCCCATGCATGGCTACCCACGGCTCAGCCTGCCGCATCCTGAGTGGAATGTATGGGTGAGTAAACCGGCTACGCTCAGATTTATTATCGTCATTACTGTAAACGCAACAGTCAGAAGGACAATCAGATACTGCGTTGTAATCATTACACTTTCAGGGTTTTATTACAATTCTCAGTTTCATCTGAGTGTACTTACAGCTGACAATAAAAAAAGAAACAGATTCAATAACATGAAACTACTACTCTATTATCTCTGAATCCCATCCAAAGTAGTGACCCAGATCACCCCCCATCAGTACCACAGAATACAAAAGAAGACCTGGTGTGTTGCCACTGACTCTGTCATTGCGTCCAGGAATAGCAGCTTGCACAGAATGGAACAAGCATAAACACCCTGATGTAATTAGAAACGCGTGATTTCCCAGACAGCCAGCGTTTTGTCATACAGTAATGTTTCCCCAGATTCATATTTCATTCACACATTGAGTTTTCAGGTTTCTCCCCTGATCCAGATCCTCCACCCCCCATGAAGTGGATCGATACGAGCCAGCATGCCAAGACAAACCTTAGGAAAATGATGAGCCACTTACCCAGAAGATGAGGTTGAAGATGAACATCAGATACTTCAAGCAGCACAAGCAGCCTCTCGCCATGTTGCACTTCTTGAACTCTAGAAGGAACACAAAGGATAGGTCCAGGTAAAAGACTACGTATTTGCTGCCTTTGGGTGAGCTGTACTTGTTGGTCTTGTCCGCGGCCCCGGTGTCGGCTGCCGCTCCGGCCGGCCCCTGCTGTGTGTTTTTGCGTGGCCCCGTGGAGCCGTAGAAAGCGCCGGCAGTGAAGCCGCGGCCACCGAACGGCCGACCAGACGTGGAGGCTTGAGGAAAATCAGAATCCCGGCTATCTACTGATGGACTACGGTGAATGGCTGACTCCTCACTGCTGGACTTCTCCATGCTCTAGAGCGCCTGCTGCTGCTGCTGCTGATGCACAGTCTAACATAGTCCCAGAGATAAGACAGAACTACTTGTCCTTCAAATCTCCACTGCTTCACAGTTTAGAAGAAAAAAAAAAAAGACAAAGGCACCCAACTACATCCACCTTCCTGTGGTCTCCTGCAGAAGTGAGTTGGATGGAGCAGCAGAGGCACTTTTTTGGGGGCAGGTTCACAGTAAGAGTCCTCTGCCTTCCTGTGATAATCCTGGAGTAAGCAGTGCAGCGGCTCCTGTTTGCCTTATGACAGGACTGGATTCTGAGAAGTTGCAGCTCTCCCTGCTGTAATATCACTCTCCTCCTGCTCTGCTCATTGATGTGCTTGGCTCCTCCACTGGAACTGAGACCCAAGTGAGTCTCAGCTGCTGACCGGGTAACTTTTCTCCTCCTCGTGCTCCTGCTCCTCTCCCTGCTGCCCTGCTCCTGCTCAGTCCTCCTCTCCTGTACATGTGCGGATGCGCTCTCCCTTCACGCTCCCTGTCTGGTGAACCATTGTGCGCTCAGCGGCTCAGTCCTCTGCGCTGCCTGTGCTCTGCTCACCCAGTAGCAGCGCTCTGGCTGATGTGCTATTATCGGCAGACGCAACTAACGGGCATTCCCTATCATCCACCAAGAGCTCTGCCCTCCTCCCCCAGGAGTCTCTCTCTCTCTCCCTCTCTCGCTCGGCCCCTCCCCACTGCAGAGCGGAGAACCAATGCAGCGGCGGCAGGAAGACCGGAGCTCCTCCTCTCCACTCCCAGTGTCTTTATTAAGCACATCTCTGTTCCTTTGACTATACATGTTCAACTATTTTTCTTCTATCAGGGGATTCAGAGGTCAGAGATGAGATCAGCAAAATGAAACAAACACTTGGCTGAAAAAGCTAAAGTATTTGTCCTGGAGATGAGCAGAGTTTAGTCTGAGGGACGGCGGGTTAGGGGGCATTGGGTCATTTCATTCCAGAAGAAGATTCTGCTGATGCAACTTTGGTGTCTCACTTAACAATAAAATTCTTTAAATTGTTTTTTCAGAAGTTTAAATGCCTCAACAATTTATAGGGATGAACTGATCCACTGTTTTCACCACCAATACAGATTCAAATATCTCAGGTTTAGTACTGGTCAATACCACTGACCCAGTACAGCTCATTTAAATACATCAACAACTTCACAGGCCTGGTCAAACATAAAACAACACAAGTTTAATTTGTTCAAGCACAAAAACACTGGCTGGTTTATTTATTACTGCCTTGTCTAGGAAAACAAAGACTATTTTTTAGTATGAATATTCTTTGTCTGATCTGTCAAAATAATAAAAAAGGCTGACTTTCTTTAACCTGATTGAAAAAGCCCTCTCTCCTCGTTTTACCTTTAAACACCTCAGAACCTCTCTGGTTCTGCTGGTTCTGCTGTGGATTTTGCATTTCAGGCATCATGTTTGCTCCTAAGTTCTAAAATTTCATAAAATCGATCCCGTTTTGTGAGTTTCTGTTTCATCATGGCTTCGTTGGGAAACCTTTTGAGTTGCTGTCAAAAACAACATTTCTGCCAAAGCTTTAATTTAATTCTGTTTTTTATTAAATTCTCCTGTCATTCTGAGGACAGAGGTATTCCTCATGGTCATATGTTTGCCTTTGTGGTCTGATGTCGTGGTATTCACAGGTCAACTGAAGAGGGAGTAACAAATTACATTTACTCATTTGAGTATCTTATGAAAAAAAAAATTACTTTTAGGAGTAAAATTACAACCAGCTCCTTCAGGAATGTTCTGGCGGTCCAAACACCAGCCTTCTACACTATTATACTATTATTTATAATATTCTGGTTGTCTAATGATCATTATCTGTAACATGCAATAATTATTCATCGATCCACTATTATTATCTGTATCGATTCTGGGTCAGGTATTGGTGATAATGTGTCCGATTTATGAGAGCAGATCTATTCCGTCTATTTCTACCCTTTTCTGAGCGACGTCATGCTTTATTATTTATTTTACATTATTTGTAGAATTCCTAATAATTACGCTTTCTGTGTCATTTAAAAAAAGGTTAGTTGTAGCTTATTTTTACATGTTAAAACAGTGAATAAAGAAGTTAATCTTTTGTTTTTGTCACTTTCACTTTCTTTATCATATATTTTACATCAGCTGTTCGCTATTAGTGTATTTAAATGAACTTATGGATGATATTCCTGCACCTATATAACGACCTACTGCACCACAGAGAATCCTTTGCACTAAATAAACTTTCACAAAAGCTACTTTTTCTGAATTGTGGACACAGAAAGCTGCATGTGCACTGATGAGCTGAATGCACTAAAAATCCCAGCAACATGCTGAGATGAAGTCCAGACATGGAAGAAAGCTAAATACTGACAGCAACCTGGATTAGGAATAAACTGTTAAACTAGATTTAAATCTGGTCAAAATGCAACATTCCTGCTGACATACAGGCCATCATTTCCTCCCTCCAGTAATCAGTTAACACATATTAACTCTCACTGACTTTCATTGCAGGATGTTGTAGAGAATCAGAACCTGGTGAAGGAGCAGCCATTGTTGGTGTTCAGTATCGCCTCCTTTCAGCTGAGTGGTGCCGGCCCTGCCTGAAGGCACAGAGGAAAAGCTTTAACCCAGCCGTCCGAAAAGTAAATCCAGGAATATCCTGCTGACAGAGAGCAGCTCAGCAGGCCTACTTGTGTTTTACCATTAGAGAGAGAAAAACTCCCTTCAGGACGCATGAATTATGGTTGATGACGCAACATCTGCTCTTCTCCACCACGTCCTATTTAACCACCAATGCTGAGATTTAAAAGGAATGTCCTAAATACCCACTGAATATTATCTCTAATAGGCTGAACTCACTCACACATCAGGTCTTGATGACCTTTTGCTGTGACCACAATCAGACTTCTGTGTGAATGGGACTTCTGTGTCCCATTCACACAGTTCATAATGTTCATAATGCACAGAAGAAAAACGTAAACATTACTCAGCAACAATCTGCTAACAGAAGTAATAACAGACACCGCCGCCATCACAAGATCATAACTAGACGCAGGAAGTCAATAAAAAATAAAGTACATCTAAACGGAACATTGATTACGACTTCCATAGAAAAGTCTGTTTTATTTGTAGTTGGATGAAGTAAAAGTCGGATAAAATGCAACATGACCACTCAGACTGCAGACGCTCTGAAAACTATCGGCTGCTTATCAGATGTTGTTCCACTAATGGAAGCACACAAACTGGATTTTTTAGAGGTGTAAAGATTGGAATTGGGCCGTTCAGACTGAAGTGAAAAAGTGTGAATATTATAGCCTTATTTACAGAGCAGCAGTTCATTGGAAGATAAAGATTCTACTTTAATCTGTTATACATTAAAAACTCATTACCTTCAGGACAGTAACAAACATTTCTCCTTTAGTTTCCACCTCACCAACAAACAAACAACTTTCTATCAAATAAATAAGAGAAATAGGAATAACTGTGATGAGGAGAAATAGGTAAAGATCTCTCCATTATTAAAGAGACTTTTTACCTGTAAGAAAAATAAAATAGTGCTGGTTTTTAAACTGTTATGTTTTAAAAACTATTGTATAACTTAAAACTATTAACCAGCTAATGACTGTGTGTAACTATCAGTCACCAACTTAACTAGTTTTAGTCAACATTTAACCAAATGTCGACTACATTTAAATTTCATAATTAAAAACAATTAAAGACGAGTTTAAAAAATAACAGTATTTATCTGTGCTGCACATGTAACAGCAGTTGTTTGAAGAAATGGATGGTTTGGTTATTCTTGTGCTTTTATGTCACTCTGGGATAATCTGGGGTATTTGGTTGAGTTTGGTGGAGAATGCTAAAAGATTCACATTTAATTGATTTGGTTCACCCTCACACACAATGCATGGTTACAGCAACTGACTGATTGGGATGCTATCAGCATGAGCTGAACCAGCGTTGGAGACGGATGCACTGACTCTGGCTGAGGTATGGAAAGGATTTTTATTTTCCACAGCAAGTCTTTCGTTGTGTCCTTTCTTCGGTTTCCTCTCAGTTTATGTTTCGTCTTGAGTTCTTTCAAACCCGCCCAAGCAAAGCAGACAATCCAAGGAAACAAACTCTGGTCCATTTAAAGCAAACCAAACAGGATTAAGGTGACCTTCTTCTGCTCTCATCTCTTTTCCCATTTCCACCTCCATGCACAGTGCAGCATGTCAAATTACAATAACCCTGTCATACCCTATTGAAATTCAGACTGAAGTGACAAGATTTTCATTATTGTACCTGCTGATCACCAATCAGAGCAGCTCAAAGAAAACTCGGGTCTCTGGACGTCTGATTGGCACATCGTTAGTTCTGGGATTTCATAGAACTGTCTGTGTATCAGAACGTTTGAACACATTAAAAATATGTAAGATTACAAAAAGTGGAATGATTGAAAGAAAATAAAATACAGAAAATACCCTGAGATGACAAAGCCATGAAAACAACATGAATCTGTTATCTGTCAGGTAAACAAGAAGTCAGTTTAGCTTGTTTATCTGTCCAACACTACAGGAAGTCTTCCAATTAATCTGAGTAATGGACTCACCTTGTTAGCAGCTAATAGATCATTGAGCCAATTCAATGAGAGTCGGCTTCAATGTGCTTTACCATGAATAACCAACAGAGTATTCAGAAATGATACAGATCAGACAGCAGCTTGTTGTTGCTCTATACACCACCATACTATCATTTAAAGAAAATTGGTTCTAGTTTTTTTCTTTCTATTTTTGGGAAGAAAAAAGAATCTGATACATTCAGATCTTCTGAATTTGCTGGAAACCTCAGTAAAGATTATGTTATTTTTCTCTAAATCATCTCATGCACCATTTTCTTCTTCTCACTGCAGACCTTTTCTGATGGGTTCAGGCATGGAAACAGATTTCTACCAGAGTTCATGATGACTGATAATATCTAAGATGGTTTCCAGGATCTTTAGAGGAGAAACAGGCCCACAACCTGACAGCTTCACTGCCTTGCTTCATGCTTTTCCACATATTCTACATAATGTCACCTTCCTCAAACAATGGTCTGTCATTTGTTGCCAAAAGATGAATTAAGCAATTAAGAACGGGAAGTTTCAGGTTGTTTAAAATGTGAGAATATGCTATGGAGATGTTTTATTAAATGAGAAGAAGTTGAGACTTTGATGTTGTCGACCTCTGAGCAAACTGGTCAAAACCCAGTCACTGAGTTGAGTCTGTCTCTGAACATAGAACTGGATTTTATCAGGAAGTCTGAAGAGCAGATCCACATGGACACGTCTGTCCCGTCAGAGTGACAGGACTTTACACTGCTGCATATGGCTGAGAGGAGAAAAATACAGAAAGAGACAAAGTAGATGTTACTAGAACAGAAACAGTGGACAGACAGAAGAGTTCAGAAAAACATGGAAAATCTGTGCAAAAGCAGCAGAACAGTCCACAAAGCCAGGGCTTACAGGATTGGGAGTCAACTGGGATGAGATTGCACAGAAATATTCTACCTGGAGCTGAGTAATTCTAGCAGCTTTTTAACCAAATGCATGGGAATCTAAAAAGATTAGAACCTAAAGGGAACTGGGACTCATGTGAAGCAATTTCAACAATGCTTGATGGAAGGTAGGGGGATGAAAACACTTAACCCTGAAGACTGCGACCAAATAAAAGAGCACTACAGAGATGTGAGTGTTCAGTGTGAAGCGCTTGTGAACTTCACTGCTATTAAATCATGGTTGGTCTGAGTGATGTTTCTAGATAATAAAGAGGTTCCAGTCTGAGCAGACAGGTGGATTTATTTTACTAAAATATTGCTATCTGCTTGGAGTTTACATTCACTTCAGGTGATTTTAGGTTTTTCCAAAACAGAGTTAACCATGTTTGCTAAATAACTTTTGACAGTGAAACTGAAACATTTCACAGTAAAAACCTGCAGCATGGAGGGAAGGACTGTCTCCATTCATCTCAGATGTGTAGTTCATGCTACTTTGCAAACTCGACTTTTTGTTTATTACAGCCATGTAACATCAACATCTGATAAAATTACACTTTCCTTAGCCTCTTATTCACCCCAAACAAGTTCTTTTTTTTGCAACATTTTAAAAGTTTGATCAAAATTTTAATGATAATGGGAAGGAAATGAGGGAAGTTTGGGTCTCTGCTGCGGCTGCTGCCTCTGCAACCAGAGATGATGGATGGGTTACTGTTCCACTGTCCTGTAACTTCTGGATGAAATTCTGCTCCGACACTCCTGGATCAGATAAATGGTCAATGACTTTACAAAATTTATACTTCAGCCTTTTGATTCAGGTGTGTTGCATCCTGAAGATGCATGACTGTAGTGCTGGAGGACTGGAGTTTCAGATCCAGCCCCAGGGCATGAGTGTCTGCAGAGATCTGCACATGACCCTTCGTTTGATTCAGGCCTGTTCAGTAAAGCATGTGGGATAGCGGCCCCTGGACACTGGGCCCCTGGGGGCTCTGGAGGTAGAGGTGCTTTTACAATTCCAGTCACATTCCCTCGTTCACACACTGATTTATAGATCAGTGAGTCCGGTTGCTTGCCTCTGCATACGGCTACAGGAAGTTAAGCTGCCACCTCCAAGATGCAGGAGAACCGCTCTTCCCTTCTGAGCTTCAGACCCTAACTATGACTGAAACATGCATAATTTGGCATAAAGTTTTTATAAGGTCAAGGCAAAATGAGTTGTGATGCCTCAGAGTGACAAAAAGACAATCTGTTCAGGATTTAATGGTGTGACTGAACGCTTTGTTCTAGTCAGACTCAAACTACAGCACATCTAGGTTTTATTAAAGGTTATTGCGGAGGATTCAGAGCAACTCTTCTTCTTATTTTCTGGGAACAGTTCACATCAGGTAATGAGAGCATAAACAAGGTTTACTAGCAACAACAACCTCAATGCAGTGGGGAATATGACTGAAGTCGTGTCTCTGTTTGAGCTGCAGAGATGACAGCTTTTTCTTAAGCGTTGCCCCCTGACTTGTTTCCCAGAGTTTAGGTGTTTGTTTGGATGTTTTCCTTCTTTAAGACGCAGGAGTGATTGACAACACAAAAAAATACATAATGTTTTTTTTATGTCAGAACTATATCTAGTTGAAAAGGCTACTGTATTTTTTATGTCAGTCATATTAAAGGTGCTGGAGTTGTTTTTTCTGAGGTGGTTCTGCTGCAGGAGAAACTAAACAGAGATGTGTTATCGACTGGCCAAGCAGGAGAGAGAAATGAACACATTATGCTTTTCATTACTTTATTTTGTCAGTTATGACCACAGATTGCCCCGAACTTATCAGTTGGAAGTGAATTACACAAAAATTGAAGTCACAATAATAACAATATTTGTGACCTTGTTTAAAAAAAACCAATACACTCCATTAATCTACAAAAAATCTATGGGTATAAAAATTAGATTATTAGACACAAATTCACAGTTTAGGGTGTAGTACCTTAAAAATGTTAAAATTCTTAAACTTTTCTACATCCATAATGTTGAAGTAAGTACGATGGTTTTTAAAAGGACTTTACGAGTTGGATAGAAGGTTCAAGCTGGAAGGTGTGGCATACATTTATGTTCGCCTCCTTTACCTGGGTAATTTTCAGAAGATGTGAGCCTGGAGTGGAGATTCACCCTCACAGAATGGCCTAGTCAAAGTAAGCCGTCTTGAAAAGAAAGAGGAAGTATGACTGACTCCAGGGTCTATCAGGCAGAGATTTAAAGAGGAGCAGCAAAAACAAATGAGACGGATTAGTGGAGCTAGCCAACAACTGACGGTGCCGTTTAAGAAATGCTAATGCTAATGATACTGAGCTGTAAGAATGCCTGTCTGTCATACAGCAACAATCCTCAGTCAGAGGATTTTGTTAGATTTATGGTGAGATTGACTGCTACAGGAGATCCTTCCTGCCCACAGCATCACCACTGAAGGTCCTTATGAGTTACAACAATATTTGATTTCCTTTTGGGAGGAACAAAGTACTTTAAAATGAGATGGACAGGGTGACAGTGGACACACCAGACTTGCAGCTGTAGCTGCAGAAAAATAATCAGTCAGTAATAATCCAGTGAGACTGGAGTCATATGTCCCTTATATGTCAGAAATCTTTCAAACTGTGTAGCATTTTCCTTCCTCCTCAGTGCTATCACATAAAATAAACATCACAATGTATGTTAGTGAGTAGTTTCAGTGTGACTAATGGAGAAAAAGATCAAGGGAAGTGAAAACTTTTGTAAGACTCAGATATTTTGCAGCTGTGATCCATATGAAAGCAATTCTGTGAAAAAAGTGAAGTGTGCTTCCTTTTAGAAGAATTAAGAGCAATTTCCAACAAGGCAATCATTTCATCTTTATTCCTTCTATACAAGGGATCACAGCTTTGATCAGCTGATGTAAAACACTATCAGCCTGGCAGTAAAAGCATACGATCAAGGCAGCAGGCGAAGAAGAAGAAACTACAAAGGGTTTCCTCTCAGAAATGTGTCACTGCCAGTGGCCCTCTGCAGTTCCTGTGGCTGCAGCAGATTCCTCAGACAGCATGACGCTCCGGGTCACTGTGTGGAACTGCAGCGGGATGAAGTAGGCATGTAACGACTGATCAAAGAATGCGGAGTGGTGTGAAGATGACCTAAACAAGCTATTAAATCTGTCCATCTCATCCCTCATATCAAATTCAAATAAGATGTCCAGCTGCTTTGATATTTATAGTTCTCTTTTGCCCTTTTATTACGATATGAACATCACCCTCAGAGAAGAGGCTAGCCGGCTGCAGCGTCATTCTTCAGTCATTCCTGGGTGATTTGCAACCAAGAAGTCAATAAAGATGTCTGGAAATGGTGTTAATTAGGAATTTATGACATCAAACCTCCCTGAAGATCCGACCGTGGCAGAGCGCGAGCGTCTCTGATAATGGCATAAAAGCTGAGAGGATCAATCACTGCTTCTTAAGGTCAAACACTTTTAAACACTGACCGCATTTGGGAGTATCAAGTTGGTGTTGCTGACCATGCATACTGATGGACGCCTGCCTTGCCAGGAAGGATTTCATGCATCTGCTTTCGTGAAACTGACACTTTGTGCAAAACAGCAAAAAACCGGGTGAAGATTTGTTTCCCCATTAGAGTCTGCAGAGAAAGGAGCATTTAGGACATATTTATAGGATCGTATGCAGAAGGTTTTCACTTAAGTGTATCTATAAGAAATTAAATGCGCACAAAGCCAAAAAACCCAAAGTCAGCCGCACAGTGAAACCCCAATCTAACCCTAAGTCCTGCAAGCACATCTATCAGAGCAGAGGGATACAGGCCAGGACATGAGGGACAGGCAGAGTTTTACAAGTACCGAGAGCGTACCACTCTGGTTACAGGATACTACATTAGCATTTAGATCACAAAGTGTTTCTTGCCATTGAAATGCAACAAACTATCACAGTGCACTAAAGTCCAGTTCAATGAAGGCCATCACAGGGGGTGAGACGCCTGTCTGTGCTGCTACAACCTCCGAATCCCTGAAGAGGCGAAGACACGGCCAGAGCAGCACAGCGCTCCCATAACTTCGATCAAAGTGGCAAAAAAAAAAGCTGCATCTACCGAAGTTCCGCAACGCTTCATACAATATTCATATGAGACTCATAACTGGGTGAAAAAAAAATCAGTCAATAGTTTTATTCTAGTTTGCTGGATGCGTGTTGAGCAACAGCGTCTGAATCCAGAGCCTGGATATTGATTAGTGGGTCAGACTTAATTAAAATTGAATGGAGTCTTTGAAACAAAAGCCTTTCTTTTCCTTTGTAAATATGAAATGACCACAACGCATCAAACCGTTTCCACAGCAGATTTGCTTTAATAACCTCAGGACGCATCAGAGCTGTATATTATATTTATCTTTTCTTTTCCCTTCATCATCATCATCATCATCATCATCATCATCATCATCATCATCATCACTGTATGCGAGCTTTAGGATCTTACTGACTAAACTCTCTATCAGCAGAGAGAATCAGTATCAGAGAAAGTCCATCCAGCTGGTCAGATACGTTACATCCAGGATCATAAGAGTCTGGCACAGAAGAGCTGGCCGACATTATTGCTATTATGTCTATACATGTTTTGCTGTTATTATTAGAGATTTTAATGCAAAAATTTCAATTAGTTAATTACATAGATTTTAAAGGAGTAAATAACATTATTTAACCATAATTAATTGCTTTTTTACATATAAAAAAGCAGAACTTTTGAGCCAGAACCTTTGAATTGTGTTGTGTTTCTGGTACATTTGTAAATCTGACACACAGGTAACATCCGCAAACAGCGATGGATGACAAAGCCGCTTCACTGCGGTTCATTTCTGCTTCAAATCCATCTGATGGACGCTGGAAAATAATATTGTTGTGTTCAAGTTGTCCTGTAAGTGAATGTATTCAAGCCTAAAGTAGCATCTCAATGCTAAACGTGTAGCAGCTAAAGCTAATGTCAGGATCCACAGTTCACACATTTCTAAAGAAGCTCCATGAATGATCAGCGGTTATTGAAACTCTGGAAAGATGAATGAATACAAAAAACACTTTGCTCTAATCTGATGTTTGAAGAACCTAAATAATAGATTAAAAGCTATAAATATCTTTTTTTGAGCTAATATGTTTTTTTATTCAATAATCTAGCAGTAAAATGGGTTTTAATTGAAAATATTGCTTATTTTGTTGATTAAAATACAATTAATAATTTACAAACCCTGCAATTAACTTGATTAAATTTTTAATTAAGTCCCACCACTAGAAAATATTAAAGTTTCCTTGTATGCATAAGTGAGTAATTCCTAAATTATTTTTCATAACTAGCTGTGCATAATGTAAATGTGCTCCAAGCAGGTGCCGGGTCATTTGGGTCCAGCAGGAGGTGTAACAATGGCGGCTTATATGGGATGCATTTATCACTGCAAGTCAGTGTTGCTCATGGAAAAAATGGCAACCGCAACGGAAGCGATGCCACACATAGCTCAAGTTTCCATAACCTGCGAATGCCAACATAAAAACTATTTAAGGTTTATGTGCTGGCCAGATCCTCCTCTGCGCTGCAGCCCAGGGCCTTGTCTCTCAGCCCTGTTCCTGCAGTGTGTTTCTAAGCAGGCCAGCTCACACTCAGATCCCCTCCTGCGCTTCGGGGGAAACATATATAGAGCACTACCGTGAGCTCACAGATAAAATATCCTCAAAATAACTAGAGAAAGACAGAGTACTGAACGGAAAACAGGAAGAGTAGCTGGAAGGCAAATAAATTGCACATTAGGAACTATCAGGCATGCAGCATATGGTGTTTACTCAACCTGTGAGGTCCCACGGCTACCTTTATGCAGCACTAACATATCCATCCTCTCGGGGTCCCATCTGGCTTCCAGCAGCAGGGACGGCAAGAAGCGCCTTCCCTTTCTCAAACCGCTGTATAAAGGGTTAATTTGTCCACTGAGGAAGGTCAGAAATAACAAGACTTGTTTCCATCAATGGCTTTCTTATGAGCGTTTGGAAGTTTCACATACCCCGCCTCTCGCCCGGAACGTTAGCTGGAGATAGGCACCAGCACCCCTCCATTAAGGGACAAGGGTGTACAGAAAATGGATGGATGGAAGTTTCACATTTCAAAAGGTTGATGGAAGTGGCAAAATTCAGAAGAACATCCTCAACTTTGCAAAAAAACGTTGTGCCTTACCAGAGACACGAAACTCAAACATTTCACAGTAAAGTCCTTCACAGGGGGGAGAACTGTCTCCATTTCTCTGAGATGTGTGGTTCAAGCTAGTTTGCAATTTCTACTTCCTGTTTATCATCATCTGATGAAAGTTAGCTTTGATTCGCTCTAAACCATTAGATGGAGTACATCTAATTCACATTTACTTATTTTTGTGACAAAAAAATGCTTGCTCCAAATTCACATGACAATTGGATGGAAACGTAGCTGCAGTTTCATCTTATTCTGAACAACAAGCACACGCCTGCATCATGTGAACGTGTCCAACATGAGATTCCACAAGCTGACAAGCCCAAAGCGTTTCTGAAGGAATTTTAAAGAAGCTGCTGACACAGCAAT
The DNA here is from genome assembly GCF_002775205.1 of Xiphophorus maculatus. Classification (NCBI taxonomy): domain Eukaryota; kingdom Metazoa; phylum Chordata; class Actinopteri; order Cyprinodontiformes; family Poeciliidae; genus Xiphophorus; species Xiphophorus maculatus. The sequence continues at coordinate 1,939,745 of NC_036444.1, read as the reverse complement.
GAAGGTCAGATAGGGTCCATCAATATTTGATTTGGTGAGATGCAAAGGCAGAGCGGCTGCAGGGCAGCGCTGTGCTCCGAGGAACGAGCAGAGAGGAGGATTCTGGACAAACGGAAGCACGGACGCTGCAATGAACAATGAGAATGAGAGTGGAAAGATGGAGCGTGGAGCAGAATAAGAAGCATCGCTCCCTGCTCTTCATCTTACTCAGCATAACAGCTCCTGAGTGTGGACTCAAAGAATGGAGGGATTAAAGGAATAACAGAATGCCTGCAGAGATTCATCGATGTCTTCCGCTGGAATCTCATCTCGTTCCTCCAGACTTTCAGCTTCTTGTTTGTACCTCAGGGACTTTAATCACTGCATCAGGTTGAGCTGCTTATAACATATACAGGCCTACCATTAACATAATGTAATCATAAAATGATATATACACTCCCTGGAGTGACAAAGACGGAGGTGAAAGAGACCTGAGTTTGAGGGAAACAACCTTGGAAATAAAGCAAGAAATCTCAAACCCGAATTGGTGGAAGCGTCGGTTCAGCTCCAACCTGCCCACCTGGGGGGCAACTATAGTAAACCCAAAAATATGTGTGTGTACTCTGTGTGTTTGAGCTAGGAACATGGGCCCTGTCCGCTGGCACAGACACGGTCAATATGGCTGCGTCCGTTCAGGAGCATCCGCATCGTCATCGGCGCCCAGAGGGAACGGAGGTTTCAGAGACGCAGAGAGGTGAAGACGGCAGAGGACTGAGGCAGGATGCCACTTCCACAGGAAGCCCCCTGCGGCGGATTAATACTCTGCTCCAAACAAGCAGCTGCCATGTTACTGTGCATCGAGCAATGCTCATTTATGATAACAACTTCTGAGTTTGTTGTTTGTTTTTTTGCTTCAGGCTCTCAGTGTGCTACAACAACGCTGTCACAAAATCAAACCAACAGGGATTAATTTTCATTTTCTAAGTGGAGCTATTAGTGATGGCCAGGTTTCAGACTGAGTCATTTCTCTTTGGCTGTTTTCACCCAGAATGCACTGTGCTACAGTCCACTTCCTGCTTTTGGAGCGGTGTCTGGTCCGCTTGTCATTCACATATAAATTCAAACCTATTCAGAGTCCAGAGCACCAGACTGAGAGTCTATGGCAGCACCTGAACACTGAAGATGAAACAGCAAAAGTCGGTTTTCAAAGCATTGATGGAAAATAAAAAGCATTCATGCCACACTTTTAAAATTTTTGTTTGCAAAACTAAGTTGAAAACAATACTTCATTCTCCTTCCATTTCAATTTCTTTGGATCTATCACATAAAATTTCAATAAAATACGCAGAACTACTGTATGTGGATGAATTAAGTCAAAATAATATAAAAAGTTCAAGAAGTATAAAGATTTTTTTTCATTTTAACGTTGTTATTGTCAAGACAAAGGACTAAAGTAATCAAAGGTTAAATTAAAAAAAAAACTAAAAGCAAAGACTATCTTAAAAAAACAAAGTTTTATTGTGTGTATTTGCTTTTTTTTTAGTTTTCAGTCTTTCTGCCATCCAGACCCAATGCTCTGTTGTTTCACTCTGAAATAACAGAGATTAGAAAACAATGGGCCTCTTCTGAATGCAGGTAACAGACCCAACCCTCCATTTGTCCTAGGAATCCTGCTGTTCTGAACAGGATTACTGGGGATACAGCGTCTCATTTATCCATTTGGGAAAAGCCTTCTTTGTGGATCTCTGGTAAGAAGTTTGATATGTTTTAACAAAGCTCTCCAACTCATAAAAAGGAGACAGAGTCAAGTCTACTTTAGGGACATTTGGTAATAATTCCAATAAAAGTGCAGCAGGATCATCTTCATTCTCTGAATCCTGCTGTAAATTTGCAGGGATGCAACATAAAAACAGAGCAGGTCAGAGAAAGATGAGATAAAGACACACAGCAAAGCCTTTCCTGACGTTTTTATCATCTTCTCTTGTTCTTTACTTATGACTTCCACAATTTACTCCCCTGAGCTCCCATAGATCCAAGCACAATAAAAGGATGACGTTAAAACTGGAGCCACATGGCACATAAAAGTCCCAACGATTGTGAGACATTTAATATCGTTGCATCTTTTTCACCCAAAATAAATCCCTGTGGTGATCAAACCTTCATCTTGGGCCACAGCAGACATCTGATCCACGACTGGAGGGATCCGTCATGTAAACAACGCAAAGCAACCAACATCGCCTGCAAACCTCCGCAGAGAGGCGGACGAAGCACACGATGACACCAGAGCGGCAGAAATGATGTGGAACGAGGCACACGGAGCCTCACACACAATGCTGTTGTCTTATGAACATAATGTTACTTCTCAAATCAATAACCATCTGTATGCTGTTATGGGAACGTGCTGTACTACTGGATACTGCAGCAGCCGAATAATTCAGAATACAGAGAGGGAAAACAGTAAATAACACACATTAGTGAGTTCTCCATATTAATATCATAAAATCCCAAAGCCTGTGTGATTCCATGTGGAGTTGTGGAATCCTCAGGCAGAAAATAGAATTTGCAGCAATTCAGCAGCATTATGTACACAGCAATAAACAAAACCAATCCAGTTTTATCACTGACTAATAAAGAAAGTCTTACTTTAAGAATCAGTAGCAAGTAAAACATCTGTTACACACATAGAAACCTTTGCTTCGCTGCCAAATCTTAATTAAAGTCTGCAGACAAGAAGTCTCTGCAGAGTCCAGCCTGACTTTGGCAGCAGCTCCTTCTCTCGTTTCACCTACATACAAGCTTCATGCTGAGGCCTCCTAATTTACTATTCACTTTAAGAGCCTATCATTAGAGATTAACTCAGCATTCTGGCGCTCTACGCAGCGCTGCTGCGGATCAGGCCTGGAGAAAAATGGAGACAATAAAATTCATACATTTTGTGTCTCAACATATATCGCAGAACATAATGGGGTCAAAAGCAATTTATGCAGACTATTAATAAGGCCAACATTATTCATTGTGTCTCATGCATATACAAACAGACACAACAGACACAAACAGCATAAAGGAGAGTATTTTCTCTAAGGAAATAATCGAGTGTGAACTCTAACTAGATCAGCTGATAAAACAGAGGCTGCTGGGAGGGAAACGTGAAACTCTGCCCCTTTGTCATCAGTTTTTAAAAAATCTCACTCAAATGAGCAGAGACTCCCAGAGAACGTGGAGCCAGAAGACAGGCTTTGCTCTGGCGTGTCACTTTATTATGATTTCAGTAGATTATAACACACAGCTCTCCTCCAGACTGTACCAATCAGAACCTGCTTCCATCAAACAGTGACACACAGCGAGGCTTCTGCTGGAGAGCAGCTGGTCACGGCGTTAGGTGAGGGAACACTTAGTCCCTTTGTTTACTCAAGCAAATCAAAAGTAGGAACATCACAGTGACAGTTTTACACCTGGACAAAAGCAGGAATGAATCAGGAAACATTTTTACACCTCAGAAGGATCCATGAGAAACAAGATAATCTGGTCAGATGAGACAGAGATAAAACTCTGGGTGAAAGCCAGTGAAGCATGGTGGTGGTAGTATCATGTCGTGGGGATGATCTTCAGCAGCAGGAGCTGGTAGACTAATCAGAACAAAAACCTTTTTCCACATTGTCATAATAAAATATTTGTGTCTAGAATTATGAGGAAATATATGAATATTTAATACAATCTGGAAAAAGGCTGAAACATTAACAAAAGTTTAAACTAGTGAAGCGCTGTGAATACTTTCTGGATGCTGTACATCATCATCATGGAGTCTTTTCCATCAGCACTTTTATCTTGGGCTTATTGTGGTGTTATGCACTGATGTCCAGCTACGTGTTGGAAGATTAGCGCCATCCCTCAGCAACTTTGAACATGAATGGAAGGAACTGCTGCAAGTTTGAAGCTTCAACACAAATGAAAAAGAAAAGTTGTAAAGATTAGGATACACCCTCCTTACATTCTCATCCTGAGCAGTAATTGGTTGTTTGCCAGGTAAAAATCAATATTTTGCAGCTGTTCCACACTGGGTGGGAGTGGACCTCATATAAAGACTCAATCACTTTCAAACCACAACTCTACAGTTACACACATTAAAGGAGGAACGGAGGAGATACTTAACTCTATAAACACATGGAAGAAACCGGATCTGGGGCCAGCGCAGCATGTCTGATTGGAGAGCCGCGCCACATTTAAAGCTACGGCTTGTTCAGCGCACAGCCAGATACCTGCTGCCATCACAAACACACACTCCCTCTTCAACAACACAATAAGGAGCAGCTCAGTCACTACAGGCAGATTTACATTTAAATAAAGAAAAACCAGCAGCTATGAGAATGGTTGTTGACTTTACCACACAATTACTTTGAGCTAATCACCAGGCACACCTGCCAACCATAGCAAGTCATTAGAGCCACTCAGGCACTCATGAGGTTTAGGGCTGCATGATATTAGTAAAACACTGAGGATGTTAGCTGTGATTAATACACTTTTTTCTACTACTGTTTCTTTTCCATCATCAAGATGTGTAAAATTAAAAATAATTACATTTAGTGACTGTTTTAGAAAATATCTTAGAAATCAGACATCAGAGCAAAGTGCAAGATTTCTCTTTTATTTACAAGAATTACAGTGCAGACATAGTGGCACAAACATTTGTCATAAACATATTTGTTGGCATGCACACTTACTGCATATCATCACCAACAGAATTTTCCATGCAACCAGATTTTTGCAATTGCAATATTGCAGTTTTTATGTTTCAACTGCAGCTATGAATCATTATATTTTGCAGCTCCTAAAGTTAAGGTGTACCAATCCTGGAGAGTCAGACTGACAGTAGATGACAATGCAATTATTATATGATGATCCCACTCAATGCATGACCTTCAAATCAACCAGCCAAGTACATTCAAAGTGGCTCACTGTGAAACTATGCGCTCCTTTTCATCTGTCTGTCTGTATCTCTGACTGTGTGCAGTCATCAGGAACCTGGACTAACTGGGCCGGCCTTCAGGAGTTTTATTTTCCCGCTCGGCTCCTCTCTGTCTCCACTGTGGTATTCCCGCCACATCACAGGTGGAAGCAAAGAGCCGCTGCTCGCTGCACAGAATGCTAACGCGGAGGAACGCATTAGAGGGGCGGTCTGGGGAAGGGACTGTCCTTCACGTTCACTTCTTTCAACACAGTCTTCATCCATTTTAACAAGTGGAGCCCAGTGTGTGGCTGAAGGCTCCGTATGATGAGGCAGCACAAGCTCAATAATTTGGTATTCCTGACCGAACCAGAGCATGAGGGATCTGGGCTTCACATACATATGAATGCAGCTTGTGAATTATGACTCATACCAATTTAATAGAAGAAAGCAGAACAAATAGAAGTGGAGTTAAAGGTCTCACTGCCCTTTGTCTGAAATACCTTTTGGAATCAGGTGCGGTGGATACCTAACTCCCCGGTTCACCAACTCCACTCCCCAGCCTCTGCCTCTGTCTCTGTGCTGCATCCATATTAATATTCATTAGATCATCTCAAATTTCATACTGCAATTCATTACACCCAACCATGTTGTTACTCAAGGTGACTGCAGAGGGAAGTGCAAACATACATTTGAGAATAATGTCTGCAGAGACCATTCTTTCAACCTTCTGCCACAGTGTTGGTCTAAATGAAATTTAATCTGCTCTATTAGCTCATGGTGGTAAACACAATGCTTCATATTTAATGCATCTCTAACCTTTAAACCAAGAAGCTGTAAATTTCAAGAAGCAGCTCTGCTGATACTCTGGAAAATATATCCCTCCTACGCATTCTAATTATGATTTGTCTGTCATTAGCTGGCTCACTATTAGATGCTATTTTTGCTCTTCTTTCACAGTTTTTCCTTTCAGCTCTCTTCTGTTAAGGTTTCAGCCTTTTCTCTGTGAAACTATTAAAACTGAGATGTGAGCGTCTCCACAAACATTGGGAAATCCGACATGTTCAGACACTGTTCTACAAGTCTCTGGGTTTATTTTCATAAAACGTACAGGAGAAGCAAAAGGAAACGATTTGGGATCAATATTAGTATCATGTGACTGTATCAGCACCTCCCCATGTTCTCCAATGCCTTCCTGATGTGGATCTAGATCTGGGTGGATTCTCGGCTCCAGGGCAGAAATAACAGCAAGGTTTTGTATTTTGATCTAGAAATGACATGTTTTCTTCACACTGTGACAAGATGTGTCATCCCAGGAATCAGAGCCGGCAGTTTTCCTCAGCTGATCCATGACTGCCTCTTCTTTTCTATCCCACACTGTGGTTAACGTTGCAGACTCTCCCCCTCACTGTGACCCCAAACAACAACACTATATCTATGATGCTCTTTCATTTCAGGAAATAGTCACACTTGCAGTTTTTGTGAACTTTTTCGCATTCTGTCAAAGTACAATACAAACTTTATTGCATTTAGTTAGGATTTTATGAGCTAGACTTACATAATGTACAGCGGAGCTGTGAAGTGGAAGTTTTTCTTCCAAAAATAAAAGTGTGGCATGCTAATCAGCCACCTGTACTCTGATACCAATTAATGGAATATAAACCTTAGGCATGTTTCCATTCATGTTTTTATGCACATTTTAAAGTATTGCATTGATGGAAATGAGAGAATTCAAAATAACTTCCTGAATTTTACAAAAGTCTTTTGGTTGACATTGGAAGGGAAGGCTCTCCACTGGTTTTAGATGTGTGGTCCATTCTAGTTTGCATCAACAATTGCCAAAATTACGCTTTGGTTGGTTGGCTCTAAGGCAGTAGATGAAAACATGATGATTTATAATTTTTTCTTTTTCTAAACATTTTTTGAAACACAGTGACTGATGGAACTCAATGCAGGACAATCCTGGTGGAAAACCTTTAAATGTTGCAAAAGAGTTAGAATGGTTTAGAGTGAAAACAGATTCATGTTTCACAATCAAAGTCCAAATCAATCAAATATTTTGTCCAAAACAGAAGATAGAAAATGTGAGACAGGACTTGAAAATCAACATTAAAACTCTCCATCCATTCTGACAGAGTTTCATAAATAAGAAATATTCAATATTCAGTTTGTGATGTGCAACACTGGTAGATATACCACAACTGACCTGCAGAAGGTCCTGACTAAAACCCATCATGTAGCAATTAATGTTGGTCTATTGCAGGTAGGCCTGTCACCATAGCAAATTTTGCTGAGCGATTAATTGTCTAAAAAATTATTGCGATAAACGATAATATTGTTTGAAGACCTTTTTACACTGATTTAATGTAGATGACATAATAATGCATGTGATTTCCTGCCAAAGATAGATACACTTTATTTTCAAAAGAACACTAAACACTGGAACTGATAAACAAAATAAACAAAACGACCAAAAACAAAAATAAAATGGATTCTCAGTCTCCATTAACAAAAAACTCACTTGAAAAAAAAAACTAAACAACATAAAGCCAAAGTGTAAATAAATACTGCATTCAACCAAAAGACTGCAGATTATGAAGTCTGTATATTATGTTGCCCTTCAGTAATAATTAGATTTAAATAGAGAAGATGGGCACATCGACTACCTGATGCAATAATTCACACTACATGATTTTTGCTGCTATTTTTCCTTTCATGACAAGCTTAGATCGTTGATCTTTCTAAGACTGTGTGGTGTGTTACGGTAGATCGTTGTTGCCGCTCCGATCTAAATCAGGGGTTTTTCTCCGACTGGGAACTTTAACTCCACCTGTTGAATGTGACAGGTAGCCAATCAGAAAGCGCTGATTCTCCTCCAGCGGAGATGATATGTGGAAACAACATTAATGTTTATTCAACATGCAAAGAATATAGAAATGACAAGAGGAGGAGTTGGAGCGAAATTGCTACGCAGTTGATAAACCCGGTAACTTTTCAGCTGTTCTTCGTTAACGTGATTCAGTCAGGACTGACACTAGCCACATGCATTGCAGGTAGATTGTAGTAAAGCATTGATTAATGCCTGGTTTTTAAATTAGTTCACTGGACTTGTAGCCATTATTTTGTGCCCATTGTTGGACACCACATGGCAGGACCGAACCCGATCGAACCGTTATACCTAGGATTTCTGTCGGCTAATGTGTGGTCTGTCAGGTTTTGAAAATGGGCCGACAATCAGCCGACAGCTCTAAGATCGTGTAGTGTGCGCTGGGCTTTACACTAAGGAAATGAGGAAGGGGGGGTCAGTGGAGAGCACCGGAGTTGAGCCTTTTTTCATTCAGTGTCATTAACAGAAAGAGAAAAAGGCCGGAAGAGACGATAATGCCGATAATTAAAATGACGTCGATAGTTTTAATTTATCATACGATTAATTGATTTACCGTTTATCGCGACAGGCCTAATTGCAGGAAATCCCATTAATCTACAGTACATAGAATTTGGTGCTTTGAATCTTTTTCACCCCACAGCGGTTGTGCAGCAACTTGAATTATCTAGAAATTATGGCAATTTTGAAACACAAACAGAAATTGTTTCTAAATTCTTGTTTAAAAGTCCACTGAAACCACTGGAGCATAAAGAAACACAAAAATAGAGTGGTGAGATTAAAGATAAACTGGATGCAGCTTGTTGAGATGCAAACAGAGTAATAAAATTGTGCCATGTTGACAGCTTCTGTGAAGATGAAATTTCCTCACTGAATGCTCTCGTGTTGGTTTGTTTTCCGAAATGGCAACCGTAATATCCAAAAGCACTCTGGGAGCCGCTGCAGCATGAGGCACGGACAATTACACACCGTCTGAAAAGATACAGACGCTCATCTCCGTCTCTTTAAAATGTTTCCAGTCTGCTCAGCTGGTCATGTTGGCCATGGCCACTTTAGTTAGTAAAGTAAAAACTAATGGCACTAATGTGACACAAATAAATAATTTGATCATCAGTGACTCAGCTTAGCGTTTTAATGGGGCTGAAACTCTGATAAAGACGTGATTGAATGAGATGGTTTCAAAAGGAATCCAAACATGGATGATCTGATGTTTTCTGATTCTGGACTGGTTGGCTGCATGGGGAACATTTTACAAACCAGACCACAAGTACTGGTTTTGACTTCTGAAGTCATTTAATGAGGCAGCAGCTCTTTTCTGCAACAGAAGGATCACATTGACTGAATGACAGTCAAGTGTTTGTTAGAGGTGTGTGGTACTGCGTATTTTAGTATTGATCCAATACCAAATAAATATAGGACCAATATCGCCAATACTGATGTCAATACATTCTGTTATTTAATTTTGATTTATTGTCAAACTTCTGATCTTACCACTCTAGTATCTATGCAATACCTACAGTATATCAACTTGGTGTCAATAATATTGATATTTTGGATCAACCTGCCCACCTCAGACCACTCTGCTATTCACGCTTTATCGTAGAAAATGGAAATTATATAATATCCAGTTTAACTGTGTTTCAGATAAACTGGATATTATTGAATAAGTCTCTTTATTCAAAATAAAGAGATTTGCTAATTAGTATGCATCGTTACTACACAGGCCAATAACAGCATTTCTCTGCATTTCCATCTTTAACTGTTGGAGAGCAGATTGGCGCCTGATCAGAATTTCTGCAGCATGTTTATGTGCCAGCTGGTCATACTGGGTTTGAGATCGACTTTAGTGAGAATCCTCCGAGTTCAGGGCTACCCCATGTCACCGATGTAAGACATGCTTCAAATAATTACTATTACTAATTACTATGTAATTATATTAAACAACCCACACTGGTAGCGAAGCACAAGCACTTCTGATAAAACTATCCCGGTAATCTGTTCCGTCACGGCCCGAGATGAGTCCAAAATTAGATAAAGGTGCCAAAAAATACGCATAAATTGACAAAACGCACTGCGACATTCTGAGCGTGCGGTTCCTGTTATTAAGTTTCCAAAATGTCTTGCAGGTGAGCTTTCCTATTTGGGAACTTGGTGGTTCCAACTTTCTTAATTACAAAGGAAAAAGAAAAAGATTTGTTAAAGGCGCACAGTGACTCGTGATGCTGCTTTCCTTACGAAAAGAAATTTAAAAAACAGAAACACTCAAAAATCTGGGAAGAGATTTTTGTACCAAAACGATTTCCCAAGTCCAATCCTGCAGAGTTAATGAGAGGCTCATTTCCAGCCTCTGCAGACCTGAAGGATGCTGATGAGGAAATTCAGCCATTTTATTTCAGGCAGACTGGAGAAGGGATGCATGAACAGGGTAGAGGATAGTAGCTCTCAAGGTCTGGAGACAGAAATATCTGCTACAAAATCTAATCTGCATTTCAAGTTTGCATAAGTAAGCCAGCAAACATCAAGTTCTGGCAACTAAACATGAGCTGGGCTTCAATTCTGATTTAAAATATGATCGTAAATGTTGCAGCTACAAAACAATTGGGATTTTCCACCAAATTCAAACTCTTTGAATTTATTTTAATAAAATGCCAGAAAAGGTTTTGGGGAGAACTTAGTTTTTTTTATCGTCACTATAATTTCTAAAGTTTTCCAGTAAAACATCAAAGTCATGGGAGGGAAACTCTTTAAAAAACTACAGTCAGCAAGCTTAGAAATTATAGACGGCTGAGTGTTAAACAACACCTGCTAGTTAACCAAGCTAATAGCCTGACTAGTTAGCAGGCTAGTAGTAGCATGGGTTAACCAGCGAGATATGTTTATTTTATAAATCTTTATTTTACCCTTTGTTCATTCTCACTGAGTTTTGTGTTGGATTTTATTTCAGCGGTGGCGTAGTTTTGTGATCCAGGTGATGCTGTAACAAATCCAGCCTGGAGATTCTACATCTCACATTAAAGCTAACTTCATACCATCAGTAACAAGAGTTCTTTGCTGGTGCTAAAATCAGCTCATAGCTCAGATCTTACTTTAGTTTGCCTGAATGTCTGAACCGAAACGTAAAGCCAACCCAACGAGTCCACATCATAAAAACGACCCACAGATCTGAACTCATGTAAGATCAATAGATTCACAACTTCAGCAAGATTACAGAATAATATACCATCACTTTATGATCCACAGGGCCACATCATCTTAACCAGTTAGTCTCATATGATCAGCATCACTGTCTTCATCTTCTCTTTGTTTCAACGTCTACAAAGCAGAAAGAAGTTTTCAACAGGATGTTTGTCACAACATGGCCTCATTCTGCTGCTAAGTTAGGTCTCCATCACTCACTGTTTCCCCACCATGAAAACACGCTTTGGATTTCACAGAGGATGCTTCTTCACATCTTGCTTACCTACCAGCAGGGTGGCTGTGCTATCAAAGGTTTCCAGTGGGTTGAAGGCAGCAATCAGCAGGCTTTCTCCTCAAAATACAAAGCCCATCCACACCAGAGTCTAATCTTCCCTTGAAGTCAGTATAAGAAACAAAAATCCTTTTATGAGACTAAAGTTTACTGTTGAATTTTAGTGCAGTTGTCTTTCTACTTACATCAAGGTTTTCACATCCTAACAGTATATGTAGTATACAATGCGCTTATAAATGAATAATCTAGGGACGGATTTTAATGTGCTGATGTTGATTTATTAATCACATAAATCTCCATGCATTCCCACCAGCCCTGTTTAGAAAGTTTTAATTTAACTCCCACCCATTTCTTGAGAAAGTTCGGTTTGTTTGGGGAGGTGTGAACGCGTAATCAAATTCTGATCTGTAGGGTCTGCCTACATGAACAGAAGTGAACTCTAGTTCGCTTTGAATACATATGTGAACACCATGTGGATCGGATCCCACTCCAAAAGCAGGAAGTGGATCTTATCAACCCCAGCAGAGGTCCTTTTCTGCTCTCCTGTGAGACATTTGACTGATAAGACCGGCCCACCAGGTCATGTCTGTGTTTCTTGCTGTATTTAGCAACATTTCAGATGAAAACAATTGGTATCGACCAAAACTGGAATCAGCAGGTCAGGCTTTTTAAAGATCGTAATCGGGGATCAGCCAAAAAACTGTACTAAGTGCTCCCCTAGTGTAAACAATTTCTGAAAAAGAGTTTTATTTCCTTCACACATGTACATTTCATGCAAAACAGCTCCACAATTCTGCACTGCAAAACTCAGCCCGTAATAACAGCAGGGCATCTCTTTAGTGGCCTACAGTGAGCAGCTCCTTTTACAGTGAGTCAATATCTGCCATCCAGCTGCTCTGCCATTTAACTACTCCATCTCCTTTCTTACCTCGCAACGCCCTCAGCTGCCCTCTCAATAAACCCTCACACTGGCAGTTAAAATAGATACCTCTGCCTCAATATCCGTCTTAAATGGACAAAGAGCTTTAGAACGGCTGCCTGCGCTACCCAAAGGCTTTCTGGAGAGCCGCCTTTCTCGTTTGCCCACCCTTGTGACAGCAGCTTAATGAGATCAGGTCTGAACTGATCTCACTGTGGTTCCTTTTGGAGAACCAATAATATGAATCCCACGATGACCTGGGCTGTTGTAACACGAAGGAATTACATTTTTAAGGTTCTGATCAAAATCAGAGACGTTAGCTCCAGTCAAACCAGCAGAACCAGAACAAGAAGCTGCACAAAAGAAAGTGGCTGCAGTTTGCAGTTAAACAAGCCGATTAGTTCCAGAAAAAAACATCTATTTTTCTTCCAGTGGCCTGAATCCTTTTCCTCTTTATCTGCATCTGTCAGGTAAAACACCAATAAAATATGCCGAAGTTCAAGGCCTACAAATACTTTTGCATTCCATGTTATTTCAACACTGTACTTCATTTTTTCTGTCTTGTTCTGTTTAAAATGACTGAACTTGAGGAAACATCTAAAGACCAGAACTAGCATACGGCTTGGTAAAGTCCTTGAACGCAGCGTTTTCTCGCCCTGACAGTGAAGTTCTTCCCGTGTGTTGGAAGTGGATCATCCTGCCAGTGGCTAACTGTGTTAGGCCAATTAAAGGGCTGCGCCTGCAGCTGGAGAGTGGATAGCTGTCGGTCACGCTCACTGAGGCCAACGCTGACGGCTCACACGCAGCAACACAAACAATTCCCTCTGTGTCTACATCCCCAATATCCAATTTGTCCTTTCCATCGTGCTGCACACAATTCCTTTCATCAGTTTTTATTCCCAAAAATACATCAACCATCTCGAGTCTGGTTTTCATCCATCAGTCTCTCCTCCAGGAAGCTCTGCTGGTGTCCTCTTCCTTTTCATTTGAAAGTGAAATTTAGCGAGTCTGCCGCCTGATGCCTTGTGAGCTGCTGCAGCGCAGCTTGATGGAAGACACTTTGACTAAAACCTAATGATTCATTACTCTTTCCTTCTGCAACTGTAACTATGAGAATAGGTAGGTGCATTAAAGATCTTACAGAAATGTGTGTGTAATCCATTGGTTAAAACACTATATTCATCCTTGTTTGTCAAAAACTCCTCATGTCTTATGGATTGAAATCAGGATTCTCGTCGCCTCAGCAGGTCCAGTGGTGGGAGAAAACTCACCATCTATGCATTCTCTGGTCAGGACACTAAACCTGAGAGTTACGCATGCTTTCTGCATCTCGGCATGCAGACAGAGAAGATAACATGCAGCAATGAAGCTGAAGCTAGAGGAAGGAAACATTTGGCACATCATGGAGCTCAAGACACCTCCGCACAATTCCCTGGGAACAATGAAGCCTTAAGGGGAAGAGGGGAGGAAGACGAGCCGAGACATCCCCCTCCTCCTCACACCTCTTGTGAGCTCAAGATATTTTAAGCTATGTTGCAGCCATAGCAAAATGTATTCCTTACATACAGTATTAAATGTAGCCATTTGGTGGATTGGACTTAATTAGTTAAATTATTTTCCTGAGGTTTTCCTGTTGGCTCCATATCAAACACAGATGCAGTTTCTACTGTCAATATTCTAATTCCACTGCAGATTTAAAATTAGACTATTATTTGTCATAATTAAATGTAACATCATTTAACCCTGACGGCCCAGTACCTAACAGCCTTCTGTGTTCTTCACCAGCTGGAAATAATAGGAAAATTAAATGTGATTTAATGTAAGACTGTATAAAAGAAGAATTTGTGCCACGTACATAAAATATCTGGTTTCAGTTGTTTACATCTAGATTATCTTACAGCAACGAATCCTCCTCATATTTCCTCTGAACAAAATAAACAAAACTATATTTGGGACAAGAACCAGGACCTCTATAACACTAAGGCCTGCATTATAAATCTGCCTTTCCCTTTCTAGTGCAAATACTCGTACCTCTCGGCATGGCCTCCTTCCAGCTACCTGTAGGTTCATTATTAACGCAGCTGCATTTCAGATAACAGAGGTGTTGTCTGCGTTCCTCTGAGAACATGTTTTCATTGTATGTAATGCAGGTTTGCCTGTTTCATGTGCGACTGCACTCAGCTTTCAGAGCGCACCATGCTTCTGCCCGGGAACACTCCTGGTAAATCACAGCGTTTTACCGTGTGAACACCAGATAAACCCAAACACCAGACCCAGGTGTAGCTGCACCACAGAGCGAAGAATTAACAGGTGGGAAAACGCCTGTTAATTGGTCTTTACATTAAGACATTATTGGTCTTAATGTAAAGACCAATAATGTGATCGCTCCTTGTTACAAGACACGATTTTATGGGTCACGTTGCCATCACAACATACCAGAGTGAAGGGGATTTATATGATACTCCTGATGGTGATAAATAAGAGGTGAAAGAATTATTTAAAGGCTCATTAAGGAGAATATTTATAAGATATACCATTCATCTCTTTAATAGTTCCACTGAATTATTCTGTGTTTCTCCAGGTACTGAAGCAGCAAAACAGTCAAGCAACAACCGCCATGTTTTACTATAACGATCTTCTTCTGGGGCCATTTTAGTGTCTTTTATATTGTTGAATCATGAATTCTAACTTAAACTGTGGCAGCTAAGCCTGCAGTAACCCAGATAGACTGGCCTCTCCAGGGTAGGTCCCAGGGTCTTCCGTGTTTTCTCCATTTGTGACTAATGGCTCTCACTGTGGTTCTCTGGAGTCCCCAAAGCCTCAGAAATGGCTTAGTAATCCTCCCAGACTGATAGATGTTAGAGACTTTGTTTGTCATCAGGGCTTGATGTGCATAATGTGTGCAGCAGTTAGGAGCACCGCTCACAAAAAGCTTGGTGGAGCTAACCCTAAATAACAAATCATAAGCAACAGTTCAGCTAACGCTAAAACATTTGACCAAAATGATATTTAGATGAAGCTAATGCTAAAGCACTACATGACAGTATTTGGTGTAAGCTAATGCGCTACAACAAATGCAGTATTTAGGAGAAGCTAATGTTAATGTTAATGGCTTCTCCTAAACCATTAACATTAGCTAATGGTTATTTAGCTGCTATTTAGCAGAATGGACTATAGCAGCAGCATTTAGCAGAACTACCACTGAACAGCTATGCCAACACGATTTAGTGGAAGCTAATGCTAAAGCGTTAACTTTAACTTTATCCGTGAAGGACGGCGGAGTCCCTGCTCGAAATTCCATGAAAGAGGTGAACGGAGCCTTGTGCCAGAAGCCCATTAAAATGCGTCTACATCGTTTTAAACTATGTGATTGTGAGCGTGAGTGGGAATAAAAAGAGCAATAGGTATTCTGGTTAAAATATAATGTTTAGTAAATCTTATGTAATATTCAAAATTTCAGAAACACTGAATTTAAGCCACAATCTTAAAACTGAGAGGAAATGAAGGCTTGAAATATTTCAGAAAGCTGCAAGTAATGCAAGTCAAGTTAGAGAAAGAGGAACCACATCTGCAAATATAATCATCCCCAAATAAAAACCTGTTGAGAATTCACTCTGATGTCCATTTCAGGCAAAGTTTCAGTGACAGAGCAAAGGACAACTCTAAACACCAAACGACGTCTCAGCACCGCGACACATCATCAAGCTGGCACAACAACAAGGCGAGGAAGCAAGTGAAGCAAGTTTTTATAAAAGTAAAATGTTCTTCTTTTTGCTCCCAGAGGCAGAACAGGACGGATGAATGGGTTCACTGGTTTTCTGAGCCAAATCTCATCTTCAGGTCCATTAATTTCTGCGATGAGAATTGTGATGCAAAGTAAGCTCCCACAGGGCGCAAGGTTAACCTGGGCTGAAACAGAATCACATGTTCTGTTTCTGCTGTTGTGTAAGCAAATGCATTTTTTATTGAATCATATTTTATGATAAAATGAGGGAACTTGAGGTGACAGGAAATAAGTGACAGTTCAGATGGTGAACATGTTCCTGGTCCTCTTTTTTTTTTTACCAAAGAAATGCAGATTTTAGAACATAATCAATCGAACAAAAACTTGGATACTTACAGTAACATGAAATGAGTCTGATGAGCAGCAGGGTCATTTTTTAATGGATGGGCTTTAATTTAACCTTTTCAAAATAAAAAAAAGATAATTTCTCTTTAGACCTTTAATCAATCACTAATGCTAATCAAGGGAACTGAGGGGGAGTGGTCCATAAAAAGTCAAAGACTTTATTGAGTTTTCTCTTTAAGCTTTTCCCTCCATCATTTTATCTTCAGTGTTATCAGCAGAACTGCAGCCAAACTGCAGACTGAACATTTAACAATTACCAACCTGACTCTGTGTTACTCTTCTGGAAGATAAAATGATGCTTCAGACGTGCTATTTAAAAAAACTCAAGACTTTACAACTCAAAGATCAGTAACCATGGAGATATTACCATGGAGAAAATACCAAATGAATAGAAACCCCAGTTTAAAATCACAATATGTAGCGTAAACTGCGTGACCTACTGTATATACTGTGACTCAAATGGCCACCTTACTTAAAGCACATTGTGCTTGTCACACTTGTTTGGGCAGTTGTTGTTTTCCCAGATTTAAATAGCAGCTTGGCTTGATTTGATTATTGCCTAAATTTAATTTGTACAAAGTGACTTAAATATTTTTAGAACAAGTTTTATCAGATTACAGATAAACATTTTCCCAGAGTTTGGCTGGACAACAGTAAGCCATTTCTTTTTTAAAAAAAAAAGTAAGACAAATGGTGTAATAATTTAAACATCATGTACAAAGATTTTTGCTGCTAAAGCAGCTGAAGTTATGAGCGGTACGAACATGGTGCCGGTTTACTAACCAGGATGGAGACGAGCTCCAAACGATGGCGTTTCTCGGCTGACAAGAATAAATTTAACTTCATTACAAAACTGCCTGATTTTGCAATTAAGAAAAAGTGACACTCAGTGTTCAGTGAAAGTCGGGACTGAATGCTGGAAAGATTATTATATATATATATATTTTTGATATGATTAAATACATGAGAGACAGCTCCTTGTGAGACACACACCGACTGAGTGGTTCATTAAAATTGGAAATAATTAAAGCATTTTTTAGAATTCGAATAAAACTATAAACGGCATCGACAAACACTTCATGAAAATAAAAAGTGTTTGTTTTTTTCTGGCTGCTGCTGCTCGACTTCAGTAAGCACCCATGGTGTCTTGCCAACATCAGAAGACTACTTATTAGTGTTCCCATTTTTGTCTTGCTGGCAGGCTGTAAATGTTGGCAGCAGCTACAGGTGTTGGTGGTTTTTGCTTCTTGATTGTTCAGCAGCTGCTTGTTTTTATTTGTGGGGCGGGTCCAGCAACGGGACCAGACTGCAGCTAAAACTTTTTTACGACTAAGAAAACTATGATTCTGGCACAAACATAATGTTTTGTCCTCGTGCTTCGGCTTTCACCAAACAACTTTAAAACTGTTCAGAGAAAAAAACCCCAGCTGACCCGTCAGACTGTGACTCAATTTAAAAAGCTCTGAGTGAGCTCAGACCACAATAAATACTGAGATACAACCACAGTATTAAGCTCTTCAAAATGTCCCTGACTTGATTTTCAAAATGTCAACAAACTCCTTAGGCAGGAAGCAGATTAATTTGGCCCTATGATCTTTGTGTGGAGAAACAGACTGAGGACAAAATGGGTAAATCAAATGGTGAGTTAAAGAAGAGTCCTCCCATCACCGGGTCATTTAATCGTGGACATTAAAGCCCAATAGCACCTTTTAGAGCAAGAAAACAAACTTGTTGAATGTATTAAACATTCATAAATTAAACTCAGCCTTTTAATTGGTTTTGAAAGCAGGTACCTTACTTTTCTGAAAAAAATAGCCTTTTAAATTGCACCCAATTTTGTAGAAAACTCGGAGGCGATTAATTAATTACAGACCTTGCAATTAACTCGATTAAAAATTGTAATCAAATCCCACCAAGGTTTTAAACTGCTAGCAGGGTGCCGGTAGTAAGTTGCGTTCAGTCTCCAACTTACTACAATTACACAACATTTGTGTTCAAATCATCTCATTTTCTGGATAAATAACCATATAACTAATGATAAAACTAATAATACTAATAATAGTACATTAAATATTTATAGTGGCTTTACGAATATAAATCTCCATTTTCTGACTCTGAATTTGAAGCTGCAGACTGTCACTACATTCCAGCTGGACTTTCTGTTCTGCATTGATGCCTATATATGAAATTACAATCTTTCACTACTTTAGACTGCAGTCCTGGATGCTTTGTGCTCATATTTTGCTTTATTTATTTATTTGTTGCATTTTTTTAAGTTTTGGTCTCTGACATAAATTCTACTCTGATCTACAAGACAGAATATATTTGATGGAAAAGCTATAAAAATATCATCATGACCTCTAAATGATAAAAGGAAAGTTGGCAGGTAAAAAACCTCACAAATCAAAAAGACTAAATTCTGAAAATCTTCACATGATGCAACTTTGTGAGAAATCAAGAAAAGATTGTGTGATGGCATATGCTCTTGTTTAATGAGATAAGAAGATGGAAACCAACGTATTTTGTTGGGGTATAGTGTGCCTACAAAGTCGTCACGTCTAAAAATAAGATCTCGTTCTCACTAGAAGTCATTTGGCTCCATTAATTTCTGTACAGCAGGAAAAACAATTTGCAAAGTGCCAGAATTTGACAGTCGGCTCTCATAAACATTCAGCCTTGATTTGGATGTGTCAAACCCTCGATATGATTGCAATTCCAGGAACGGAACAGCCTCATCTGAGCGCAGAGCATTACATTCAGTCACATAGCACTCGCTTAGAGGGGAGAGTGTGTTGACCAGGATTTAATCAGCCAGAAACATAACACCTCAGTATTAAGTTCCAGCATTTGCATTTTTTAATACGAGGTATTTTTAAAGTTTGTATAAAAAAATGATGACTTGTAAAACCAGCAGTAACTAAAAGCTTCTTACAAAGAAACTGATGTTTGAACAGAGTAAGCTACTTCCAGTACCGGGTGTTCAGTGGGCCCACGTCTATTCGCAGTTCACTGTTGAAGGATTTTTCTGTACACTGTAAATACAAATTATTCATTACAAATCTGCATATTTTAGAATTTTTTTGCGTTGATAATATCTAAAATATTTGAAAGAAAATGCAGCTTTGGAAGCTGAAATTCCAGCACATAATGTTACCTGACACCTGAAAGCAGCCAATCTAGGAGAACCATTTATTTTCCCTGGTGCTCATTAGCCCAATCCCCAGGAACGGCGATAAGAAAGACTGTTAATGTTAGCTTCTGTGTTACCAGTTTCCACTGGTATACCCAGTGACTGGTATACTCAGTGTGTATACACTGGGTATACTGGGAGTCAGAAGCACAGAGGAATTCTTCTTCTTTGGTATAAAGCCCATAATGCAGCAGATTTCTTCTTGTTATGTTCCTGCATCACTGTGACCGACAGCTTTAAGCAGCTAAATACTTAACGTTAATTACACATCACAAACAGCGCTGGTCTTTTAGAAACAGGTGCTTCTGGCTCTGGCTACAACTCACATTGTTACAGAACACAATGTTCAGCCTTTTCTCTAAATGCATGTAAATGAGGGCAATCTGTGTCAACAATACAGAGAGACAGTATTTCTGTCAGACAAGAGATACTTAAACTTTGATTTGCTCCCATTTTCAGTGTAAAGCCTGCAACCATTTAGTGAATCATCCTATAGTGCCAACATCCACAATGTCTAATGTGGCTCTTTAAATTTATGACTTCCCAGTTATTATTATGCACTGATAAAGGTAAAAGACCTGATCAAATCTGAATGCTTCGCACGGAGATATATCTTTAAGTTGCTTGAATTTAGGATCTATTTTTTTCCTGAGTTGAAGTCAAAATCTGAATAATGCATAAAGTGTTCTTGTGATTACTGCTGTTTCTGTTACTGCTGTCATTGCACTGCTCTTAGTTTTCACACTGATTTTATTTTGCCTCCTCATTCAGTCACTGGAAAATAATACTACAAGCCAAAAAAACAGACTTCGCAAAATACACATGAACAGAGTCTGTAAATATTAAAGTTTTGCTTATGTTTGTAGCATAACTTCCAGGTAGAACCAGTGGCCTGTCAGCTCCTCACAGAGTGACAAATCTCTACAACTGCACCAAAGATTAGATTGACCTTTTACATTTTAGCAAGTACAGTCTGATAGATATGCCTGTGAACACGTGGAACATACATCGTAAGGCTTTCTTGACATTTTCTCTGGGGAAAAAAAAATCACAGCAACTTCTATCAATTAAGTTTGTTGTCAGTTTGCATTTACAGCTTCAGATAAAATATAAAAATTGACCAGATGCTCAGGATGTGAAAAACTCAAACCATGCCAGCTCCCAGAAGAGCAGAAGAAAGCGGGCTTAGATCACATTATTTATTTAGAGTTTTCTGCTTTTGCAGAAACAGTTTCATTTTTATGGACACGCAAGAGAAACTAAAAATGTTCTGCTATTTAAATGGAACACATTGTTTTATGAACTTCTGTCAGTCTTTTATGTAACTGCACAAAGTTTGTTATAGTCCACTATTTTTATTTTTATGTCTGAAGTGAAAAGATAAGTAACAAGATGTAAAAGAAGCAAAGTCAGCAGAGAACACAGCCGAAAGTTTCTAAAGGCTGATTTTGTCACAAACTGAAGAGCGATCAGACATCAGTAGATAACATAATGTCCACTCAAGAGGAAAGCAGTGAAAGCAAAGTCTGCAGCTTCAAATTCAGCTCAGGAGAGACGATGAAACAAACCGGCACCACATCCAGGGATTTAAAAGAGCTTGAGGGTCGCTCAGCTCACCTCTGAGCTGAATGACCACTTATGGCAAAAACTCAGAAAAATGTATTTCTGCCAAAGTTCAAGTAAACATCCTGTCTGCTCCAGTTCTGACCAGCATTGTTACTCTGGTGCAAACATAAACGCATCACATCCTGCAACAAACGTTTCATCTACACTCTGTTAACACAACCAGACACCCAGAGAGGCATGTTTTAATAAAAAAGAAAGTGTGACTATCACTTTCTGCTGATCTGACAGATCATCAATGATATTTAATAAATTATAATATTATATAAAAGTCTGTTTTTTTCAGGAACCTTATCACTAAGTGAAGCATATTATTAATTACACAAAGACTGGTGCTTTCCAGCCTTTAATCCTGTTCAAAATCAATCAATCACATTTTATTTGTATAGCACATTTCAGCAGCAAGACATTTCAAAGTGCTTTACATCATATCAAACACAGAAACACAAAGCAACATAGAATCAACAATCAAAACACGACATTAAGTCAAGTTCCATCAATAAATTTGTAATTGATTACGTTTCAAATACAATCCTAAACAGGTGGGTTTGTAGTCGAGATTTAAAGGAAGGCAGTGTTAATTATGTTAATTATGATTATGTTCCACTTACAGTTAATAAAAACATGACATTTAAAAATTTAAATGTTAGAGAAAAAAGACATTTAATAATACTAGTAATACTGGTGCTGATTGGCTGAACCCCTCAGAGCAGAGATAAGGAAGACCATAGACGTTAGCTTCTAAGGTAGCGCTAAGACAATTTCCCATAATGTGAGTGTTAATGAATACTAACATATATTTGGTGTTGAACAATAAAAATAGACAGTTCTTGTGTTTGTGGATTTTAGCTAGTGCGCTCTTGTTCCCTAACCTCTGAATACATCAGATCAAAAAAATGAATCCTTTGGGAGTAAGTTTGAAATGCATGGAAATGTCCTTGTACTTTCCATTTTAAATCCGGATCACATGTAACTGAGGACATGAAGGTAACTGATAAAGGCCTAAAGTTCTGGAAGCATTTCATTTGATCTGCCAGGGCATCCCTTCAACACTTTACATCAACAGCACTAAAAACAGCAGACAGAGGCTCAAAATGACCCATGTGATCCACATTAGAGAAATGGAAAGGGCAAAATAAACTCATCTGCAGCTGTTTTTAGAAACTATCAGAAGCTTGATCAGTGTTCAAACACTGAGAACCTCTGTGCAACTCCAGCTCTGCTCCGGCTCCCTCGTCTGCACATGAAATGAAAGATGAAGGAAGAGCCATCCCCTTGGAAACGTTTTCTGAGAAAAGCTTTTGACCAATTTTGGATTCCTAGCTCGGCACAGCTGAAGTGTTGGGTCAAAATAAATGTGAAAACAGACAGAAGAAAACAAACACAGCCAGAAGGAGAACTGCTCCGAATGCACAATGAACAAAGGCTCAAGAAAAAACAGCCACTTTCTGACATTTCTGGAATACCTGATCATTTTCCTGGAGGAAAACAACGACTGTATCCTGAAGAAAGTGAGAAAAAAGGAGAAAAACTCTGAAAATTAATCAGGCTGTCTACTTTCAGACATCAGTGAAACAGGCTGATCTGATTTTCCTGGTTTGATTAGGAAGAACGAGAACAATTAGCTAAGGAAGGCTCAAACTTATAAAACAGCTGTCCTGAATATGGAATGCTTGGTTCTGTTTTGAACCCACTGAGTCAGCAATGAGGCTGTGCAAACATCAGGGTCTGATGTGAACTGCAGAGCACTGGCTGGGTTTATGGACCAGAGGAGTCTGGCCTGCTGAGACCACTTAGAGGACAGCAGGGTGTGTTCTGCCTGTTTGAGTTTGTAGGTGGCCAAAATGAGCTTGGGCCCCGCAGACCACCACAGTTCGGCCTTCGTGTGGCAGACGGACATGAAATTACAGCAGAAGATTTATGACAAACACACACACAGAAAGGGCGTCGCACAGAAATCACTCATGGGAACCTTTCTCTCCTTCAGGGGCATCGATAAATGCTTCAGAGAACCAGACACACTTTTCCCTGCACATGGCAGAAACACCTAAATATAAGATATTAAAGAGGCACTCTGCCGGTTTTTACATTAGAAGGTCATTGTTCTTTTCACTTTCTGCCTAAAACTGAAACGATGCTGCAGAAAGCAACTGATAGAGATCCTACTGTTGATCCCAACTCATTGCTTTACCTTCCCTGGCAGCAGAGACCCCAGAATTAAACCTAGGCTCACTGATGGCATATTACTTCGCTGAGGAATATAATAAAGATAGCTGATCCTGTCAGGGCTAGCTTGAGCTCAGCTTGAGGCATGAATAGGAACCATAACCAGGGAAGAGAGTGCATGCATCACTGCACTGCAGACATTATGCACATCTCTGAATCCTTTCTGGTGGTGTGAAAATCTTCTAGCTCAAAACTGAACGCTGCTGCCTCAGCCCTCAGTGCAGACACTCACTCCAGCTTTTATTCCTTTGGTTCTGTCAAAATGGACAAGATTGAGTTCTGTCCAGATGCATCACTAATTTACAGTTTTCTGACAGTCTGGTAAATTAAATACTAATGAGGACAAATTCCCTCCACTGGTAGTGTGCATGTTTTATGGATTGGGGTCACTTGGATGTGAGTGTGAGACGGCACCAACGCTTCATCCAAAATGCTAATGCTAAGAGCATTCCCAAAAATCAAATCAATGTAGATGCTTAGAATAAATTCACTTTCCACTGAGTGGTTCATCACTCATAAGGTGTCTGATTCCAGCAGAGTTATGTTTATTGACTTACAGGCTCTAAAACCAAACTGTGTATTTCAGGGATCATTTAACGCAGTGGATTTAGTTTTAGTTAAGAGTACATGACATGATTAGTTTAGAAAGGATTAGAGCAGATTCTCCTCATTCCTGCTCTGCTGCTTTGCTAAAATTAAAAAATAAACGCAGAATTAGGTGCTCCAGATTCAACCACAAAAAATAAAATTACGTTACAAAAACAAAATTCTCATTCTACACTCTACAATCTATTTTAATGTGCAATAGTGTTTCAGCCGTGGTGTTAGTGGAAGTGGCAGTTTGCTGTGGTCAAAGGGAGAAGTCAGAAAGTTTGATGTCAGCAGGTAAGAAGAATTTACAGTTTGTGTTTTTCAGTCAGACTGAGGCTGTGAAAGGAAACCCAGAAGTTATTCAGTTAAAATGTAATAAAGAAAAACAATGTGAAGGTTTGATTTTTAAGGCATTAATTAATAAATCTCTGGCATATCCCTTCTCTTGACATAGTGGCATTTAACAGATATAAATAATTTCTGTGTTTCTAACTAAAACAGCAGAAGTTTGTTCTGATTTAACTTCAGACAAAAAAGTGTTTTATTTATAAACTTCTGTCTTTAACTGTATCCAATCACTTGATGCAATGTTTGAGAAACATTTTTTTAAATAGATAAATTTGCTATAATTGTTGGGAAATAATTCTTTTTTTTTTGTATTACAGAAGGCAAAAGCTTCACAAATGACAAACTGTGCTAAAGAATCTTTAATCAGTGGAGAATATTCCACTTTAGGTTTTAATGGTCTGGATATTTTATGGTTTTAAACTTGAGATGATTTAAAATCCTTGAACAATAAACAACTGCTAAGCATCTCCAAAGACGGCGCCGTTAGCATCATTAGCACGCTGCGCTCACAGTTTGTTTTCCCAAAATGTTGGGAACTCAAAATAAAAGCTTTCATTTCTTCTCCTGATGAAGCCGCATGCTGGCAGCCGGATGAGACAGAAAGCGCTAAATAGCTCAAGTTAATTTAGTTCAGTCCTTTAGCTAAAGTCATATATTCTGTTACAGAATAGAATGAGTCTTAAGCATTTATTCCTTTTAATTTTGATGGTTGTGCCTTCCAGCTAATGAAAATACATATTTTAGTTTATTTGGAAATATGTTATTTGACATAAATTTAAAGAAAAAAACAGCCTTCACTACAAACTATTACTATTTTACAATAAACTAGGTTTAGTGCTACCATGCCTTATAAACATATAACACATGTATTATTAATCCAATGTTTACAGATATCAACAGTTTCCTTACTTGATGTTTTTATTTTAAACATAAGTTTGAATGGATTAATAATCCCACTGTCCTGAACAAACTGGAATATTTTGTAAGAAATACAGAACTTGTAAAATATAAATTGAACAGATTTTTGATCACTGAATGTGTGAAAAAGATTTTTTCCTTTTCTTACATTCATGTTAATGTGGATTTAAAGCAGAAATGGAGAACCTCAGCGACCTCTAGGGGTCACGACCCCCACAATGAAGAGCTTTGATTTATATAATGAAAACATAATTGACATGAATTAACATGAAGCAGTAGATGACTTCCTGTGTTGGTTCTGATACATATTTATTCTCCATCTACTGTGTCAGTTAATATTGGACTTGCAAACCTCTGATATTCTGTTGTGACGGTGAAACGTTGTGAACCTCAGTCCTGCTATAAAACCCTGCAGGTGATAATTCTCTGCCGTTTCCAGCAGTGGAACTTCATTTACTAAAAATTCACGTCAGAATCTGAAGCTCATATCCAGCTGACCGGCTCCCATCACTTTTCTCCTCCATCATTACTGACTCGAAGTATTCCCTCCGTATTTGAGCCAAAGCACATCCCTGTTGGATGATTTGATTAGCATTTTTATGTTTTTGTTTCCTCTTTAAAACGATCATTTGTTTCCAGCTCCTGATGAGAACCTTTGCTTTGTGAAAGACTTTTGGAGAATCAGAACTTTCTCCTAATCGAGCCGAGCCGCCCCTGCCAAGCGCATTATGCTGATTTTCTTGTTTTGAGGAATCACTTCATTGAAAAGGAGGAAAAACATCTGAATGGGAAAACGTGTTTCTATAAGCAGCGGTGTGAAAAAGTGTTTGCCCACTTCCTGATTTACTGTTTATCACAGTTCTGTGTTTCAGGACATCAAACCAGTTTACATTTTAGTCAAAGATAATACAAATAAACACAAAATGCAGTTTTTAAATTGTGTTAATTAAAAATGGAGAAAAAAAAGACCTACATCTTCATTTATTTTTCCTTCAGCCGCCTGGAGGTGAATTTGCTGGCTTGTTTTAGATCATTGTCCAGCTGCAGAACCAAAGTTGGTTTCAGGTTGAGGTTCTGAATGTGGGGTTTCTTTTATGGGACATCTTTCAGGAATATTTCCCTAAGTGTGTTATGTTTTACACAAACTAAAAATTACAAACTTGTACTTTAATAAAGGATGTTTATGACCCAGCTTTATGTGGCATGTAACTTAACTAAGAACCAGAGGCCAGTGTGTGAAGTTGTGGGGTGTTTTGTGACCTTTTGGATCAGATGTTTCTGTGCTCTGGGGGTCATTTTGGTGGGCAGATCTCTCTTGGGAAGCTTCACCACTGCTCTATGTTTTCTCCATTTGTGGTATGATGGAGTCTCAAAGCTTTAGAAATAGTTTTATAATCTTTTCTGGACTGATAGAGATCACTTATTTGTTCCTAAATTTCTTTGGATCTTGGTGGGACGTCTAGCTTTTGCAGATCTTTTGGTGAACTTCACGTTTCCAGGGCGGTCCTATCGTAGTGAAGTTTTGATTGAGGACAGGTGTGGCAGTAATCGGGTCAGGGTGTGGCTAAACCGTGACCTCAGGTGTAATAAACCACAGTTATGTTTTACCGAGGAGGAATCACTGCTTCACATCACCATAATGTTCTGCAGTGTCAAGGTTTTCACTAAAACTTTGTCCATGTCAAACTGAAGTAAAATCTGTCCACAGCATTAGCATAAACAGTAAAAATCCAACTCAGAATTACTCAACGCTCTGCAAATAGAATAACGGCACACTCCCAGTTGGTGTGTGTAAATATTAACACATTTTTAAAGTCTATTAACCAAGTATTTGAGCTTCGGACTGCTGTTAATGAAAAGCTGTTAGCAGCATTCCCCATTAAAACAGCACAGGCCAAGTCAATTTAGGAGAGTCCATCTCATCCGCCCAAGGCTTTGTGTTTAATCCACAGAAAAGCTGCTGTACCCTCTGCTTGTTGTGGCTTTTATCATGAGCTATTCAGCAGGCTAACAAAAAATACAGCTGTGTTATGGAAGTCGTTCCTCGAGAAAGAACAATCCTTCATCAGGCATACAATTGCACAAGAGACTTTAAAATAATTAATTTTGCTTTGGTTCTTGTTAGAAAACTCTTGCTCATTGATTTTTAAACGGCACATAAAGAGACTTTCCGCCCTCTTTGTGGAGGTAAAATATTAAATCATAAAACACTGGCTTCACCGAAGGTATCTCAATGCTGCAGGGAGCAACAAAAGGGACAAGTACAAAGAGGCCTGGGATGTGCTGCACACACCCCCACACACACACACCCACCCACACACCCCCACACACGCCCACACACCAGGCTGGAGTGAATATGGAAACCAGCTGGAAACATCTGAGCACCTCCGCTAATGTCAAGCTGCTCAGTCAATCTAAAAGTCAAACACGTTCCCTCTTTGCTCCTAACAAAGCAAAGACCCCACGCTGAGAGCTTTCCCCTCTCCACTGCACATATAATGTATTTTGCATGAGTTGTTGCATGAGCGTTGTTTCTGCAAATGAGCCACAAATCACACAGGTGTGGTCATCACTGTGTCACCAAGAGATCAGCCATTTGAGATGGCTGCAGCGTCTGATCCAATAAGCTCGTTGTCTGCTCCATTTGAAAGTTTTCCAGATAAATCCCAGAAAAAGACCCAAGAACTCGCTGAATTAATTACCTAACCAGACTGGGAGCTTCTCAGGATCTCTAAGAATGAGCTTTGCTGGTTAGAGGGATGTTTGGTTTCACTCCAGGATCCATCATCCCCACGACCCAATCCCAGAAAAATTAAATACATTTTGCTTTTCTGTTTAGAGCACCTCATACATTTTAATTTAAATTGCTCAATAATTACAGCAAATTCATGGTATTTTTAATTAAGGTAAACTTACTGTGAGAATCTCATCCCAGTCCATGACAAATTCACACAAATAGAAAAGGTTGTTTTGGTCAACGAGGGTTTCACACCATCCACCAGGCATGAAGAGAGAAGTATGTTTTTATGAGACTAATGCAAACGTCAAAGGCATTGTGGTTCTGATTTACAGAGGCCCTGTGGCCAGTTGGTGATGTATGGCAGCAGCTCTGCTCTTTACATTGTGATGAATGTTTGTGGCGAAGGACCAGATAAATTGTAAAGACACTTTAGGGGGTGCTGTATGCCAGGTGCTCTGCCCCGAAGGATGCCAAGAACAAGCTGGACATTTTTTACAGAAATGTCGTACAATGCCATGTTAGAAGAATTTCAAGCTGCTAGCCAAAATCTTACACAGCTTTGAGAAGTAGGAGTCAAAAATATACATGGCTACTGAAAGCTACAATTATCCACCAACACAGATGACATGGAGCAAGGTCAGAGGACTAAAAACTGAAAAACACATGTTCAGTTTTAGTATGGTGCAATGATGAGAAAGAATGCTGATTTGACCATTGAAATATAAATATAACTGCTTTTCTTAACAGATTTGTTGGATTTCAGCAAAACAGGCTCCAAGGAGATGGAATCCCTGAATATTCAAAATATCAATGTTTTATTAATCCTTAAGAGTTTTGTCTGAGCAACTGCAATATATATTAATGAGTTTATGATGGTTATAAACTATCAGCTGCTGGGAAGGATCTGTGAAAACGCTCCTTTGTGCGCCTCACATGCATCAGTTTGTCACTGAAAAAAGCAGCAGCTTCATCCTGGGTGGGAACTACGGCGATTCAGATTTAATTGCATTAAATATTTTTGTTTACTTCATCACTATAAAGGCCTAATATTCTGTAACAATTTTTGTTTTGGTTTCATCTCCCCACCTTGTTCAGGCGTCTCTCTCTCTCTCTCTCTCTCTCTTTCCGTTTTATTGTTTTGGTTCTGGTGTTGGAAGCTGACACATCACAAATACTTCCAAAGATTTTGAATCTTTCTCTTTTCCCTCCAACAAACTTTCCCCAATCAAATTAAACTAAATTCAGTCAAAAGAAAAATACTGATTGAGAAAGGAGCAGGTTTATAAAGTTTTCTTCTTCCTGCTCCTTCTCACTCATGTAGATGAATGAAGATTGGTGTTATTATTTCCACAATGTCCTGCTAAGTTTTTAATCTCAGTTTATATAAAACAAAAACACCTAAAAGTACAGAAAAAAAAACCAATTGACTTTTTTTTTTTTTTTTTAGATTTTTGGGGATTTCCATTTCTGTGTTGCATATATTGCATGAAAATCTTCTTTTTATCTCAGACTTTTTTTGGCCATCACTCTGTGGGGACGTGAACACAAACAAAATCATTGTTATGCATGATTCTCCCAGCAAACACAAGATCTGTGGAATGAACTTTGATGTCTCGTTGCCTGGAGAAGGAGAGGTGTTGCTGTATTATGTATTACTGTTTTCTATGAGAACTGCTCAATGTATGATCAGCACTGACTATAGAGCAAAGCAAAAACGCAGTCAAGTGTAAGTACTGTTTAGTAATGTATAATGGATATTTCACTACAACATTTTAATATCAGTGGATGTTTGTTTCATCCATGTAGATGGAAGAGTTTAATCAACACCTACCAAACTGTTTCTGTGTGATGAACGTAGTCAAAGTGTCGTAACAGTTTCCAGTTCACTGAAACACTGATGTGAAAGCATAAATGCATTTATGTAGCAAATAAAGAAAACGCATAATCCTCAGTTCTATAAGGTTGATGCCACATCGGTGTGATTCAGTCATACAGCTGCACTGCAATAAATAGGTTTGCATGTGCCTCAGTAATTTAAATAAGAAAGTAAAACTCATTACAAAGGCTGCTGACATGATAGAAAATTGAGTGGAAGGAAAAGGTGTGATGGAAAACAGGTGCATTTGGAGCAGGATACCTTAAGATGGTTATAAAACAAACTCATAAGGTTTATTGAGCAGCTGGAGTTCGAGTTTTTGGAATAAGAACCATACAAACGTGAGCAGGACCTGGGTTATAACAAAACCAAAGACAGCGTCAGCAGCATCTTACCTGATCCAGGGGAAAAAAAAGACTTGGTGCCCCTGAAGTGGAGCTAAAGAGCCAATCATATTTGGTTGCTAAGGAGAAAACAATACCTGTCAAATCAGTGTCACTGCAGTTTATGTCTTTGGGTTGCTGGAAGTTTCACCCATGCTACTGAAGTTAGCTACGGGATCACCAGAGCGAGGAAGCTGTTGATGACAGCAGATGAGGGGAAAGCTCAAATTAAATTCTCCATCTTAAATGATGATGCAGAAGATTTTGCAGATGATCAGCGTGTTTTTTTTAGCATTAGCTACAAAACAGCTCTAGTCTTTCTGCTGTTTATGTTTTCAAGCTGCTATCGTTTGATCTTGGCCAATAATCAGTTATTATTAATGATGCTGTGCTTTATATGATGCTAATGCTGCTTAATTAATGTTCCTAAGATTTCTCTTTCTAAATTGTTAATGATGATACTCATGTTGCCTATTTAAGAGTTCCTGCTGCAGTTCTAATGCTAATGTTTGATATAATGTCTGGAGGTCACCTTTTCTGTTTGTGACTGATTCAGAGTTAGCTGTTGATGATTAAATACTTTACATTTTGTACAGTGAACTCACAGAGACTGTGGGAACAGTACCTGGACACGGCAGGAGAATAACAAAAGGATTCAGTAGCAAAGAGCTTAAATATGAGCCAGAGTGAAGATGGACAAAGAACCAGGGAACTAATTAGAAGCAGATGAGTAACGGCTGAGGCAGAAAGCAGGTAGAGGAAGGAGAATAATCAGCACACAGGAAGCTGAGCAAAACTCAAAGGATGTTCAACCAAAAGGGAGAAGCCTGACAGTAATCTGAGAAAATAGGTTCAAATGTACAAAGAACAAGACAAGAATAAACTAAGAAACTAAACACAACTGAACAACTCAACACCTTGCTGGTACTAAGGAACAGTGGGAACTGAGAAAGGATATTCAAGATATTTAAGACAAACAGAAAGAAATGATGAAAACCCAAACACTGCAGGATCGTGACGACAGACGGCTGGAAGCCACAACCATAGAAATTCCCAACATACACACTCGATACATATGTGTGTATTGATTCTATACAATATGAAAATCATTCTGAAAGTCAGCCGCTGAAATCTACTGACCTCTCATTATATTGTAAGTTATTGATATGCATGTGAATGCTGCAGGATTGCCATAAAGAAAGGCAGGTGTAGGATAGGAAAACAGGAAAAACTGATTTTTCCCACAAGTAAAAAACTCGTCATAAAGGAAAACACAACTTTCCCAGGGATCACAGAGACACAGACTCACAAACCTTCAGATTCATCTCTGTTGCAACAAATATCAAACAGCTAAATTACCTCCTCACAAAGTAATCAACTTCTGCCTGACAATGAACCATTAATTTGATCAGGTGTGGAGGAGGAATGCATCAAAACGCAGCAGGACAATGGCTGCAGATTCAGTGTCTAAATGTCGTGTGAATGTGTTTGAGAAGTGAAAGATGGAGATTTGTCCTTATTATGACATTTATTTACACTTTGGTTTCTCTCCTGAACTGTAGCCAGCAAAAATGAACCAACAGCAGAATAATACAACTATAAGCATGTGGTATTACTGTAGTAAGGAATGTGCAGCAACTGCAGACGCTCACAGTCCCTTTGCTCCAAGCATAATCTCCCTACAACAAGGCAGAGTGAAAAAGCCTGGTGTTGAAAGGGCCTGACAAACACCTGTAAGAGAAGCTTAGGAGGGAGACTGGCTGTGTGGGCTCAAATCCGTCAGCAGAGTCCAAAACGTCTCACACAGGCACCGCTATACGAGTTTTGTCTTACAAAAACTGTCCAAATCCTATTGAGTTTTTTTTTCATGTTTGAAGGTAGGATCATTCTGATGCAGCATAATGTGTTACAGAGGAACCAAGATACAGTTTTCTCTTTGAACAACGGTACAAGATCCAAGGGTCATCCCAAAGGTCAGCGTCATACATAATGGACAGCAGCAGCAGGATTTTAGATGGACTCACCAACAGATTTCACACAATGCTGCACTCCACTTACACAACGAAGTAGAATCCTTTTCAGGTAAACAGGATCCAAACACACTGGTAGAAATCCAAAGAAATGTTTTCTGGAAAGATTGAATGAACTTTCAGATTCAATGTCCTGCAAAATGATTTATGCTCTTAACTTTGTCGCATTTTGCTCTATTACAAAGATTGTAGTTTAATTGGTTTTATTTGATGGACGAATGCAAAGAATACATTTGAAGAGAAAAACTTATTCAACATGTTCCCTTTAAAAAAATCTGAAAAGTGTGGTGTGTTCTTGTCTTCAGGCTCACACAGACTGAAATGTTTCTACATTCTTGCTCAAGTTCAGTCAGATTGGATTTAGAGCATCTTTTGAGCAGCAGCAGAACAGCACATCTGACTTTGACTAGACCATTCTTTCACATGCATATGCTTTGATCTAAGCCATCCATTGTATCTCTGGCTTTGTGTTCAGGCTGGTTGTCCTGCTGGAAGCTGAACTTCCACCCGTCTCTGAGATCTCAACCAACACACTGCAGCAGCTCACAAGAAAGATCTGCAAAGACTAGATTTTCATTCAGTCAACCTTTATTTCACCAGGTAAGCTATTGAGAAGGAGTTCTTATTTCCAATAACGACCTGACCGAGAGAGGAAACGCACAGTGGTGACAAACAAGATGGTTTCATTGTTTTAGCATCAATAAAACACTGATGATTTTATTTTATGGATCTTTTATTGAGTCTCTTAACAGCAACTTGACTGATCAGTCAAACAGGCCAGCAAAACAACTGGCTCTCAACAGCGCCTCCTGTCTGACAGGTGGTGAAAAAGACCAAACCATCCTAAGAGCAGAGACCGTCTCTCCAGTTCTCCTTCCCTTATGGTGAAGATACCAGTCACATCTTTAAGGTTTAGTCGGTTCAAATATTACTTTGTCCTATAAGCACAATTGAAGCTTTTTATCATCTTTGACCAATCGTGGATCATATTAAAATGTTTAGCGGTTTTATTCCATGTTATTAAGGTTGATATTTGTCTTTATCTGCAGCTGTGCACCAATTCTCCTCATGTGGGAAAGTAAAGAACTAAACTCAGGTTTTCTTCCAGGATTGTCCTGGATTCTTCTCATCAACTCTGACCACCTGAGAAAAGCATCGCCCACAGCATGATACTTCCACCCTCCTGTTTTACTGCATGGATGAAATGTTTGGAAGATTAAAAAAGGATTTCTTTTGGCTTTGTTGCCAGTTTAGATGGACGTCCATGTCTGGATGGGTCTGCAGTTGATCCTTCCCTCTACAACCCAGTTTTACACATCAGGCCAGGCAAACAACGTCTGATGATTTTCAGAATTTAAGTTTAAATAAATATTGAAACCCATGGTTCCTTTTTCTTCCCCTTTACATGTGAGTTTGTTTATTTGAAGCCGGTGCCTCGGAAAACCTTCTCATGTTGTTGAGAGAAGATGTGGAAAAAAACGTCAGGCAGCACTGAAATTCACGTTAAACAGCAACCTGAAACATGCAGCCAAGAAGCTGCAAAAGAGAGAGCAATTTGAAATAATTGATCTGAAAAAGTACTTTAGAAACAGTTTCTATCATTCTCAGCCTTACAGGGTTGTTTTTCTGCCAAACTGATGTAAATAAAAACAGCTTCCAGCAACCAGGTCAGCCTCCTCCTCCGACAGATTTTTTTGGTCCGGTGGTAAAAGGTTGTCTCTGATCTCTGTTGATCTCAGCATTAGTGGTGACAATATACAACAGGCTCTAAAAATGCCCATCTGTCTGTCTACACAGGCATTATGTAGACCTGAGAGATTCAGAGCAGGATAGATGGCTTCAAATCTGCCAGCCTCCCCCCACCACACACACACACACACACACACACACACACACACACACACACACACGCACACACACACACCGAGAAAACAGCTCCAAACCAAAAAGAGATTAAAGCAGGCTCAGATATCACACACAAAATCTGTAATTTAAAAAGAATTTCAGCATATCAAATCAGAATGCCGACAATATTTTCTCCAGGAAAGCGTTTCATGAAAAGAACCAATGAGATTATGCTGGCTAAACTGAATATTACATTTAGATACACAATAGAGATGCAGCTAATCTTGTGCCAGCATTAGGATATCATAGAAATATGTTGTGTATTGTAGAAGGATTAGATGGAGAGCGGTGTGAGTGAAAGGAGAGGAAACAATGGCTAAAAACACGAGAGAGAGAAGCTTTTGATGCAGACTGGCCCACAGCTACAACCTATGGAGAAAAGTCAAGATCATGTTTAAAAAGATGAATTATCATGTTGTTGTATATACCAGCAGGCACACACACGCATGCCCACACACCCACGCACACATGAGCCATTAGGACTCGACAGACTGAACATTCACAGAAAGAAGATAAGAGAAAAAATCCTGGTTCATTGGGTTGAAATCTCCTATTAATCCTCACTCACCCTTCTGGACAACCCATTAAACACAGCTCTGCATCACACACACACACACCCCTACACCCCAGCATGCATGCACACCCACACACACACCCAATCACCTCACCATGGCGACTTCCAGCTCTGTCTGAAAACTTTTGTTTCGTCTCTACAAACAGGCATGGCTGCTCAAAAAGACGCAGGACAAACTCTGATCACAGCAGCGCTGGTTGTAAAAAAAAAAAAAAAAAAACAGCGTCTGCTGTGTAAAGGTGCAGCAAAGAGACTGAGCTCTAACAGAATGAGACACTTTGACTCAGGAGTTACAACAACATCTTTACTGTCATCAGGATGTAGAAAGACGTCCGGCCAGTGATGGGAACCGCTGACTAGTCAGTTGTGCTAACCCTAAACCGCTAATAATAACCATCATTCCACTAATGTTACAGCTAAATGCTACATCTACACTGTATTTCGCAGAAGCTAATGAATGTTTTCAGTGTTAGCTAAACCGCTAAACAAAAATTAGCTTCACTATTAGCAGATTAGCAGCAGCGTTTCCACCACTGGTTCTGACCCACATTATTATACAAACTGGAAAAAGTGTTGGTCTGAACAGAGCCTATAAGCTACACCTTTAAAAAAATAAGCTAACAGGTAGAAAGACTAGCAAGTAGAAACACATGCTAATAGCCAAATAATGACCTGAAACACGGATAGAAATTTGACATTTAAATATTGCCTTGTGATCAAATTTGTCATTTAAGATCATTTCTTCACATGAAAGTAAAACATTTCAACCAGTTTAGGGTGTACATATTTAAATGTTATTTAATCATTGCTTATGTTTAAAATCTAACATTGTTGTTACTGTAACAACTCCTGCACTTTATTTTCAGACTTGTGCATTATGATGAGCGTCGTTCACTCTTAATGGCTCATTATCTGGTTAAATAAAGGTCTAAAACTCCTGAGGTGGGCAGCTGCTCATTTTTGTCTAAATAGCGTCTTGGAACGCTCGAGAACGTCTTGTTTTCATTTGATACCTTCTTCCTAGAGTTCATTTTGTTTTCATTTTGAGCATAAAAGTTATTTATTTACTAAAGCATGAATGTAACCTTTTGTTATCAGTCTCTTCTTTGCAGAGTCACCTCCTGAAACAAACAACTTTTTTTCATGTCAGTTAATTAGAATATTTGCAGTAAGAACAGAACCATGACACTCAATGATGAAATGTGAACTCAAGGTGAAAAGCCTATAAAAAGGCAGCTTTGCATATGATTACATGCAAGAAGCCCACGTACATTCATTTGTGAAATGGAGTGTTGTTAACAGCATATTTATACAGTAGAATTTAAATGAGCAAAAGAGCACCATCTCATCTTTTACAAGATCAATTATTTACATATAAAATGGAAAACACTTGCTCTTACAAACCCTTTGGGTTTTTTTCAGAAACAAAACAACTTTTCTAAACTCCATCATTTGTTTGCCACCAATTATTCAATTTAACTAAGCAGTGAGAGACTTATTCAAATTTCATTGCGAAGAAGCTTAAAGCAAGTCAGCCAACATCAAGAACTGTGAAATTATTTTATTTTAGAGAAAGACTGGATTATAATATCATCTATAACTAATATAACTCTGTTGTGTTAAAATAAAAGATCTCAAAGTAACTAATTCTTATGTGTTGAAGCTTGTTAATCTAGATCTAAAGTCCAATTCCAATGCTGTAAAACACAGATATAAATCAACAAGATTATGTTCAACCTGCTTATTTGATTAAATAAGTTAATTATAAGTTAATAGGTTTCCTGTTTTAAAAGTTCAAACTTTATTTCTCCCAAGCAGATATGAGAACCAGTGTGTCAAATAAATGGCTTTTCATGAGACTCACTGTGGAGATTTTCATCCATCCATCCGTCCATCCGTCCGTCCGTCCGTCCGTCCGACCGACTACATTTTATCTCACCATTGCCCCTTGATGATTTTGTGATGTTTATAATTTTCACTATTAACTTCTGACAGTATATAGCAAATGTTCTCACAGTTCTCAACAGTGGACTTTAGATGTTGAAATGGTCACATTTTTAGGACTGTGGCCTTAAAAGCACCAGATCAAAAAAGAAATAAAAAATCTGAATACATTTGGAGATTAACTTCACACATTTTAAACCAAAAACATTTACGTACTCTGATGTTGAAAAGTTGTAAATTTGCACAAAAAATGAAAATTTTCCATGATTAGTAATATTTATAAAATTGAAACTAGAATATTTTCTGACATTATTTATTTAAGCTTTAAATAAATTTATTGCAAATCTACAACTTTTCTACATCACAGAATATCCATGTTTCTTTGGGAATAGCTGAAATTGATCTCAAAATTTCTCAGACTTTCTGGCAGAGATTTACTCCTCTGTGGGTTCATTTTTTTTATTTTTTATGTACAATGTACCGAATACACAATTCTGTAAAAGTAACATACATTTTAGCTTATGACAAATGTAGGACAATAAAATAGAAAAAAATGAGCAAAACAAACTAAGGTGCTGGTTGGATTTCACATCTTGTCGTCATTCTTTAATTTTTTAACTAAATAATAAACTTCTAACAAATGTTATGTTGGAGTTGTTCCTAGTTAAAGACCAAACTGCCCAAAACCTCCCACATGTGACCAGAATAATTAGCAGCTCAGGACGGCGTCATAAACTCACAGTGACATTTGCTGGCAAATAACATACTTCATTTTGCAACCACTTGAGTCAGCTCAGCACAAAAACCTCACCGTCACTGAGCAAACAAGTCATTTGTCCATTAGCAAGGGAGGAAAAGAGCTAACAAACAAAAACACATGAGCCTTTGTAAATCCATTATCAACACCACTGCCTTATGGGCTCTTAAATAGATGTCATATAACGTTTATAGCGAAGCTGCAGAGACAAACGTCAGCGTGTTGAATGTGAGGTGGGAACAGATTTAGAAGATTTAGAGTAATGGAATAATCACTGTGAAGAAGCACAGCACAGCAGAGTCAGGCACCAGCACTGTGGCGACCTTGAATTTCATCAATATCATCAGCTGGGTCTGTTTTTACCAAACAACGGAAAAACACTCAGAGCTTGGAGCCTGGCAGATAATCTCAAGTCGAACAAATTTGAGCCATGATTGCAATGGATTGATTTCATAACGCAGCAAAATAAAGACAATTTCGACAAAGATCAATAGAACAACAAAGAGGAGAGCAAAAAGTCTCAAATCTTATTCTTATCTTAGAGAGAGATACTGTAACCTTTGAAATAATTTTCCAGCAATAAGAAAGGAGCTGTGATATGTTTCACACTTAATTAATTTGTTATCTGCTGCGTGCAAATGTTTATAGAGTATATAACTTTTTGTTTGTTTGGGATTTTTCTGATGCGTCTGGTTGTTGTACAGGCAGCGGGGTTGTGGCGCCTCGGAGGCGAGGAGAGAAGCGCTGGCGGAGTAAACATCGGTGGTCAGGGAGGTGAAAGGGTCAGAGAATCCGTTTGTCTTCATCAACAAAGACTGTGCTGGAGTAAATTCAGGTTTAACAAACACAAGGCAGAAAAAAGCCTACAAATGTGCTGACACACACGCCGGATCATCGTTCTCATATTTCACTGTTTCAGCTTTTCTTCTTCTTCGCTCATAATCAGTCTTCCATGTAGTTTGAGTTTCTCCTCATCTCGCTCACCATCTCTGAGTGGGATTTGTGATCTAAGATCACTACAGCTGTAATGCCCTTCTCACCGTCTGACAGATGATATAGTCTGGCCTTTGGGCTCCAGCTGCAATGGCTGCAGATCAATACCACATCAATACCTGTCAACATTCACACACACACACACACACACACCCCGACACCCTCAGAGCTTCACGTGCAAAGTCTTTTGGAGCCGGTTGGGACTTTCCAGAACCCAACCTGGTGGATGTTTGCAACGTTAACAGTGGCTAGCAACGGCTAATGGCTAGCAGAAGCTAGAAGCGGCTAACGGCTAGCAGCGACTAACAGCAGAATCAGGAAGTATGAAATGGTTTAGGTCAAAGTAAAGACACAAAATCTTTCACAACAATCTTACAAATGAAATTGACAATTTTATCAGTAATTGTTTGAGTCATTGATTAAAGACCTCTGTTCCTGATCCTGTACTGCAGGAGGTCATAGTTTTGTTTTTTTTATTATGGTAGAGTTGCAAAAACAATCAAAATTTGTTTAGAATCTATACTGATAATATTCATGTCAAATCTGATATAATTTCACTCATTCAGTTTTGCTCAGATTGAAGCAACACAAAAACAGAGACACTCATTTCACATTTTAGTGTATACCGACACCAGGAAAGTCCTTTGGTCCGGACCAAAGCCAGACGTTTTTTCAGAGCTTTTTTGTAAGCAGACACAATTCAAAACGGTCAGTAAACTGCTGGACGACATAAGCCAACGCTATCTGTAGAAATATTAACTTCACAGACACGGACGGTCACAGGTTTGAGTTTTCCCGTTGAGATGTGCTTCCCTTAACAGCAGTAAATAGCAGCAAAATATCCTGACTGAACTGAGTGCACAGGTGGTTTCCATCACCAGGCTGGAAGTCTCTGAACTCCTCCCGTCTTTTCACAAATGTTTTCCAAAGCAGTCTGGATGACAGGATTATGCTGGATTTTACACACCTGTAGCCTCTGACAGGACTGAAACACCTAAATGTAATGATATGATGAATGACTGAATCCATTCTGTGATATAATTCAATAACATTTGCAGTCCAGGCAGAAGAAAAACTTTTTTGTCATTTAAATGTGCTTTATTAAAAAGACTGCGAAGCAAGGCAATTGTTCAGAAATACTTTCAAATAACAAAGTAAAACCTATTTGTATTCATACTCATTTGCATTAATATTCATTTAGAAGACAAATTCATCACATTGCCTTGCAGCATAAAACCATTTGTAAAACTCAACACAAAAGACTGGATGCACACAGTAATACATAAATTTACTGAATAATGCCACATTATTTATTTTGACAGTAAAATACGTTGCAGGGAAACCAATTTCATGTCAAATGGAGTCGCAGTGTGAAGCAGCTCAATAGCAGCGCTCTCACATATACTCTCTTTTCCAGACACAACCGATGTGAATTGACCTATGCAAATAAACTGTGTCCAAGTAGCATCTGCATTGCCGACTCTCCAGCTCGCGTTGCGTCACTGCTCCTCGCCACATAAATAAAAATGAGATGTATAAATAATGCAATGGCAGATTTGACAGTCAGAATTACTCTGACACCTCTGCACTCAACTTGTCAGCCGCTTCCTTCTCTCTCAAGCAGGTTGTAATTTACTGGCTCTCAGTGCCATCACAGAATGAATCAATGGCCAATTAAAGAGATCCATGCAAGGTCTCCAGTGCCCTCCGGCGAAGGGGCCAGTGGTTAGTTGGGAAAATAAATATGTAAATGCCCCACTAACAGAAAAGCATTAGCCAGTTTTTTCCCAGCAAGATTAAGACACATGGAAAGGAGCAAAGCATTACGATTTGTTCTTAACCTGAGCAATAAACTACATGAAGCCATTAACACCACGACAGAAAAATGAAAACCGTCAGAATTTTACATTTTAAAGTCATAATTACCAGAATAAAACTCATTTTAAAATTTGTAATAGAGATTTAAACTCAAATTTATTACTGTTATCCTGATAATTATGAATTTAAAACTCAGAAGTATGACTTTAGGAATCATAACTTCTTAATGGGTTTTTTATTATTTCTTGCACGGTTCCATATCAAACCCACCAGCAGCCATGAGAAGCTTTAAACACCAGGATGGGACATGCTGATGTTTCCCAACATGGATGAATTATCCATTGAGTCCGAAGTAAACCATTTAATCACATGCATACTATATTTAGTAATTACAGGATGTATGTCAATAGAAACGTTTTCTACTTCAGTGAATAGAAACGTTTTAAAATGCCTCTGTTATTGTTTCTGCTTAATTGCACATTTAATCATCCTGACGCCGTCGAGCCTTTCAGTCTCCTTTGTTCCCACATTTTCTTCTGCGACATGGAAGCCATATTGATCCTGCCCTGCTCCAGCCTGATTAGAGACGTGTGGACAAGGACAAAACAACTCTGACACCAGAAAGGGGGAAAAAGGGGAAAAGCTAAAACTCCACTAACGATGTCAAAGAAAAAAGAACAAACACAAAGTTTTCCCTGCAAACCGACAAGAAGGTTATGCATAACCTGGCTTATCTCTGTTAGTACAGCAAAAGAGAATTCCTTCTATTTAAAACAGAATAAGACCAGTGTCTAAAAGCTTAGGTTAAACTTAGAATTAAATCAAACAGGAATCAACAATTAAATCCCTGAATGACAAGAAAGGCAGAAAAACTGGTGAAAGACTGAAATCTGGTTTTACGTTCAGTGTTTCCTGATTGGTTATTGGCTGGTCAAAACAAAAACATTGTTTCAAAATAAAATACAATAAAAGACATAGAAGAAAAATGTATAATGTGAAATGTATTACAGCTAAGCTGCTGCTTTATCCTTTCCACCTAAAAAATAAATTTTGGACTTTTCCTTTGATGTGAGAGCACACTTATGTCCTGTATCTTATTGGAAACATTGTTGAAAAACCAATAAAGGTAATGTTGGGGAAAAAAAGAAATTTTTCTAGTTCGATTTTTGAAAAATCCCACAGCATGATGGGATCTATTTATACCACAGGCTAAGCATCTTTTTTTTTCTTTTCTTACGAAGCTAAAACCGTTGAAATGTTCAACTCTGTTCAGTTTTTCTTTGTGAAAAGCCAGAGCAGGTTGATCCAGACTCATTTCTCTCTCACACAGTGTGACAACACCTTTTATAAATGAAGATCAATCATAACAAAAAGTCTCTCCTATTGGTATAAAGCTATCAATATTATGCATCAAATTAAAGATTCTCCTTTCAAACATTCTGAAAAAAAAACCTTTATGGATTATTTTGGCACATATGGATTAATTATAGACACATTCATAGATGTGTGAATAGACAACAGACTTCCTGTTGCTCACAGAAACACTAAGTCCTGTGAATGATGTACAGATTCTTCAGGATGTTTTCCAGAAACAGGCAGGAAGATGAAAGTTTGTTTGACAAGAAATGAGCAGTTTGTCCATCTTATGAATGCTCATTAACATAACTCACACCATCACTCTGCTGCGGATCCTGAGGTCACATAAGCGCATGGATCTGAGGAGGAAGACATCTGTAAACATCTTCATCCCTCCGTCTGAAACAACCATGACCAGCACCCTGCTGTGAAACCTGTACATTCACAAAGGGACTCCTGAACTTTTCCATTGCACAGCTTTGCAGGATTTCTCCTTTTCAGCCAACATTCCTTCATTTATAACCGTTTCACCATAAACGTCTCCGCCGCCTTCATCTCAAGCCACATATTATGTGTGGTTCAGCTAATTCCAGTTAGCTCCTTGAAGCTGTGCTCCTATTTAAAGCCTGACTACCATCAGGGACTCAGGTGGCTGTCAGTGTGGCACCTTTACTTTCACACAGTGACTCATTCTCACAGTCAGTCAAGGTTTTCCACCTTGTTGCATCTGTATCTTAATCATCTCTGCGCTCAGACTTGTTCCAAGTGTTGTAGGGATTTAATTAAAGGCATAGTGGAACTAAAGCATTTCCCCTTCTGAAGCGCCTTGTTAAATAAACAGAACAATGCACCGCAGATATTAGGGGAAGAGTGAAACCAAATCCTCTTGGGCAATTAAAGACTCTCAGTTCCATTTTACCGCCATGTTAGCAGATCATCACAACATCTGGAGGCGAAATGTGGCAGGTGGAAGAAGAAATCTTACCTTTCCCTGGAGACGGAGGAGAAGCTGCCAGCACCTCAGACGTCAGCTGCTCCAAACTCTGTTAAAACAAACACATTCCGCTGTCTCAATTAAACATTTTACTTTCAACAACATTTACACATTTCTTAATGCAAGTATGGAATAAATCTTAGGGAGAGGTTACAATTGTGCTTTTCTTACCTATTTTTATGAATTATATATGTTGATAAAATTGTTAGTACTCCCTGTTGATGAACCGTTTAGTTTAGTTTTTAAAATGATTCGGCTGAACCACAATTCAAAAACAATATTTGATTATTACATCTAATATTATTACTATTGTGGGCTTTTCATTCATCAACAGAGGGGAACCAACAGTTGTGTCCACATTTGTATAGTTTTACACACAGCATTGTGTCTGAACGGTGTTAACTCAGGGGAACCTTCAGCTGAACCTTGGAGGTTTTTTATATGATAAACTTAAAGGCAGTGCAGCTTGTTCTTATGTCATTAAACAAGAAGATTTGTCAACAAAAGATGATTTTCTTTTTCTCCTTTTTTGTTTTTGAATGTTTCAGACACCAACAAGCAGTAAGATCATTCTGAGGTGGTGTGAGCAGGTTGTTCCTGATGAAGCATCCAGACATTATCAGTTCTTTTTAAGGTGATCGTTAACAACCTGACTGAATAAACACCATCAGGAAGCATCAGACCCGCCTTGAGTTGTCTTCAGATTTTGAGCGAGAGCGTTTTCTTCCAGGTTACTCAACTGTGTACGTTTCCAGATTAATCTGTCAACCGGTAAAAGGTGAAGCCTTTAGAGTTGACCTTGCGGTGTGCAGCAGGACACGGTGTAACAACTCAAACATGGCCGACATGTCAGGGTGAGAGAGCCAGCCTTGAAAGCAGACACACTTATCCTTTTCACACTGATGTAAACAGTACAAACATGGATTTTATTTTCAGCCTTTGTCAGAGATCAAAACATTCTCAAGAAAATAAAGAACACATGAGCTCCCAGCTGCAGAGCCAACAGGAAGACACAGCATATCAAAGCGCCTGCTGCCCAGCATGAATGATGGTTCTCCATGAGCGTCTTCAGATGAGCCGGGCTGGAGATTTCTGCAGGCTGATTTAGTGGCTCAATCTCGCACAAGAGGGGTCACTTTTCTGTCCACGCTTTGACTTATGAGGGCACGGCTGCTATTTTCATTTCCATTTCAGTGTGAGGAATGATGGGAAAAGTTCCAGCCCATCTGTAAGCGCTGTTGCGTAAGCTCACGCAAGGACACGGATACTTTATTAATACCTTGTAGTAATGTGCTTTTGATATGTTTTCTGACATTTTCTATGATTTTGACATATTAGCATATTAATACAAATCCCCAGAGGACATTTTGAGCTGGGAGGCATTTTCCTTTAAGAAAAACATGCTGAGTCAGTCGAGTTAAATTCATACTGTATCAGTCATATTCAAATAACCAAATTACTACTTTTCAAAGCATCTCAGTAAAATAGAATACATTTCATTTTGGGGTTTTTATTTCAAAAAGGAGACTGATATTATATAGATTAATTCCACACATCAGGATTTCATAATTATCTTGATTCTGGCTCACAATCTTCAGTCTGCAGCCAAAACAATTCAGAGGCAAAAATATGATTATTAAATTGATTGAACATGCCAATTTATAGCTGTTTTTTCTCCTCTGATTGCAGCAATTTTTGTTTGCACTGTTTTTCTGAATTTTAATTTCTTTCATTAAGGACAGTGCATATTAATTAAGATGAATACATTAAAACAAATATGGCAGATTTAGCCATAGGGTTAAATTTCATCTGCAGTCCTCTGGCAGGCTGATGACTCCATTTGATTTTTTGTGTTTGCAACCCTCATATGTTTGCAGCACGTTTCGCCATTTGCTGCACATTTGCAGCTTTCAGCCACACAGATCTGAAATCCTTTGCAAACCTTTCAGAAGCTGCCAGAATCTCTTCTGACGGCCTCAGAATCATCTCAGCATGATTTTTCCTCTCACGTCAGTCAGGAGCCCCAAAATAAACGTCTGAGGTTCAAACAGGACAAAACATCTTTCAATTCTAACGTTTTTCTTATAAACCTCATGTGATCTGCCTGTGTGTGATTTCTGTCATTTTAAGTGGTTTTATACATGTTTGTGTCTGATTATTCCTCCTCAACTGTATTTTTAAAATTAATACTATTCTTTTATTTT
This sequence comes from Xiphophorus maculatus, assembly GCF_002775205.1. Taxonomy (NCBI): domain Eukaryota; kingdom Metazoa; phylum Chordata; class Actinopteri; order Cyprinodontiformes; family Poeciliidae; genus Xiphophorus; species Xiphophorus maculatus. The sequence continues at coordinate 1,894,953 of NC_036444.1, read as the reverse complement.
TATTATTTATATGCACTGCATTTTTTTGTATCAATAAATTAATATCTTTCCAAATATGTAAAAGAAAAACATATCAGCCATCGTCGGATGTCCTAATTTTTTCACACCTGTTGATCAGTCTCTTTTTTTTAGGAATTGAATGAGTAAGATATATTAAAATTTCTGTTATTTATTTATTTAGACAGGCCTGGATGTAAAAGAAAAAATAAGTTGATTTTCAGAGGTTTACATGTTTTATATATATATATAAAAAAAAAAAAATCCAAACTTCTAATCTGTTGCTCCTTTTCCCAGCCGACCCAGAAAGATTCAGCGATGAAATGAAAACAGTGAGGTCAGATGATGATAGAAAATCAAGATTATGAAGAGCAGAGAAATTATTTCTGACCAGCAGAGGAGAAAACCTGCCAACCTCAGAGCGGATGGAAAGCAGAACAAACCAAAGACAAGCAGCAAAAACAAGACAGTTTGTTCCTCCCATTTGCAAATTGAATTAATCAGGGCGCCATTGACGTTCTGTGTAACAAGACAAACATAATTAGATTACATCATTACTCCTCATCATTATACGCTTGCTTCCTTCTCTCTCCCCGGGGAACCATGAACAGCCAACTGGATCGGCAGCTCTGCACCGTGGCCACAGCGAAAGCAAGATGGCTGTCATCATTTATTTAACACAACGATTGAATGTGTGAGTGAGACAGAAGAAAGAAAGATGTAGTCTCTGATCATACAGAGGGTTTGTAACCGTCCTAAAGCTACAAATAGTGCAGTGTGGCCTGAGACGTAATCCCTCTCCCCTGTGAGCTATATTTACCATGTGTGGTCATTTCTGTGATCTGTGAGCTTGATGTTTGCCTGAGCAGCAGCCATGATGATGGCCAGTTATCTTCAGCTGCATGCGTGGCATTCTGGGATACGCAGGCAGAGAATTTCTCACAGTGTTGAGAAAGTTCACATCAAGCTTAAACATAATTCCTCAAGACCTGACCTTGGCATTCCTGCTGAAGTCTCATCATTGTCTGAGCAGAGACAAAATAATATACAAAAACAAACATTTACACTCAGAGGATTATTACAGGGCCTCATAATTTGGGTAAAATGTGTGGCTTTGCAATTAGGACTCCAGAAAAATAAATAACCTTGTTTTAATATGAAGGTAGAGAAAGGGACGAGGTGTTGAAAAGCTGCTCCGGTGCTGTATGCTGTAATGGCCGATCATCTTTCTATTGGGAGGGAGAGCAGCCCTGCAGCTGCGGCGCTCAGAGCCTCCACAGCTGTGGCGAAGGGAGGAGGTGTCAGCCATGCTTGGCACTCATCGCCGAGTCAGCTGGGAACGGCTGGCTTCCCTTCACACGAGCGTTAGAACATATGATGCACTGCTACAGACGCATGGAGTACGGCGAGGCGCAGGGAAACCGTTTTAAAATCATCAGACTTTTTTAAATCAGGAAAACAGATTTGCAGCAAAAAATGCAAAATCCAATCTTTTCGATGGGATTTTTATAAATTAAAGAAATTGATATCAATTTAAGATTCTTCTTGAGAGTTCTTGCAGTCTGTGGATAAATAATTCCACCCTTCGTTTAAGTCCCTGTACGTTATGTGAAGAACATGCTGCAGGGAGCGTTGCCATCCATTCCATACTCAATCTTCTTTTGCACAAATTGATAAATGGAGACATAAGCATGCTTAATCTCTGTTCCACGTGCAGCCTGGGTAGGGGGACAGTGAAATTGAAATGACAGGACGTGGAACGAAGCACGTCCGGGGGAAATGGAGGCATCACTCCTTCGTTTATAGAACTGACAAGATATTGATCGCTCTTCCTCCAGGCCTTGAGATTGGGAGGAAACTTTTACCTCTCTGCGCGGCCTATCTGGGGGCTGCAGAGCTGCTGACGCTGATGAGGCGCCGCGGCCTGAAGGGGAATCTAAACGGCCGCCGTCTGTAAAAACTGCTCTCTGTATTCCTTCCCCATCTCTTCCTCTTTTCTCTTTTCATTCATAAAATCTCTGCAGCAAGCAGCATGTCGGTTCAGATCTCAAATACTTCTGTCTTTCCATCACATTTTTTCTCAGGCTCTATCCTCTCCATCATAATTACGGTCTAGCCATGGATTTTATTCTGCTGAAAGAGAGAAAAGCTCAGATTCAAAACTCTCGACAGATCGATGGTTGAGCTCAAACTCTTCCTCACTCTTCTGTCTGCATATATACACTACAGACCGACAGTCTCCTGCAGCTGTACTTTTTCACTGCATTGAACATTATAAGAAAAGGCATAAGAGGAATTATGAAATCAATGCAGAAAAGCAGCCAAAATTTACATTTCTTTTTAATTCAACCATCAGAGCTGTGAATAAGGTTTTGCTCCCTGCAGATTTCTTCTGTTTTTGTTTTGTGTCACACGTCCATGTTTTACATAATCAAGCTCATTTTAGAATCAGGCATAATGTGGTTTAAAACAAAAAGCAGTTTTCAAATGATAATTTACTAATTAAGGGAAATTAGAATGAGTGGTTTGGATAACTAAATGAAAAAATAATTGCCTCCCTTGATTAATAAAGAATTATCTGATTAACCACATTTTCATAACAGCCTAGCTCAGTTTGACTAGCCACACAAGTAGGCTAAAATACATGAAAAGGCAATGAATCCTTCTATCTATAGAGATGGAAAAAGGTATGATATTTATCAGTCTGGACATGGTTACATAGTTATTTTTACGGGTTTTGGACTCCAGAGAACGCAGTGAGAACGGTTGTAAAGTAATCAGGGAGCAGTGGGGAAACATTCCAGAGCGGCCGACCAACCAAGAGATTATCGTTGATTCATCCAGGAGAACAGCCAAGGCTCCATTCACACGGTCCGATTCAGATCAGATCTGTTCTACTTCCATATGCGAAACTAAATCATAACCAATAGCTCTTCGAATGTCTGCAGTCTGAATGGTCATGTCGCATTTTATCCGACTTTTACATCATTGACTTAAGACCTAAGACATAATTCGGCAGCAGAAGAAGCCGAACGATAAATCTGGACATGAATAATTGCTGAAAATGATAATGAAATGATGAAAGCAGTCTGAGTCAGTGACAGCATCACAACCCAACCGCACCACTCCTCCACATCCAAACAGAACCGGGTCAGAAGCTGCAGTTCCACTGAAGGCCGTTGCTGTTAGTTGTTAAGGTTTTATCGGCTTCCTTCGTCTGCTGACCGTGTTGTCACTCTCAGCAACGTCACAATCCATCCAGAGATGGCGGCCATCTTTACTGTCTTAAAGAGAGTGTAGCGGCGGCCATCTTTACTGTCGTAAGCAGAGCACTGCTGGGGGACGACTACGTTCTTCCTCTGCTCATGCAGGTTGTTTCGGGGTCGTAAACTGTTCGCATTTAACTAGTAGCATAAACAACCACACAAAAAAAGTCGGATTTCAGCAAAAAATCTGAAGTGATTATCAAAATCTCTGCAGGCTTCACTGCCTCAGTGAGGGTCAGAGGTCATGATTCAACAATAGACTGAGACTGGACAGAAATCGGATCCATTGGAGAGTTGTGACTCCCCCACTAATTATAGAAACAACCAACCATTTATGAGGCTGAGGGAATCAATGGTGTGGACAGATTCTTTTTCCCATATCAGTCAAAGAAAACTGCGGCTATTTATGTCTGATATCAAAATTTGGTAAATGATTTTAAACATTTTAAGAGCGACCAAAAGAAAAAATGATGGCCTAATACTTTCTCACTTCACTATTCAAGCAGAATGGATGCTTTAGCAAACACACAACTGGAAAAATGTAATGAGATTATTTTCCTGTTCACTTTTGACTCTGATATTGAAATTTAAATGAGAAAACATGCAGCTTTTTGTTCCAACTTTGGTCCAGCAAACTATAAAACTTCAAGGCAGAATCTGCATGAAGGAGCTGTAGGTAGTTATTGGAGTGAATTTCTGTGTAATTCAAGACTGTAGGAGTCTTGCCTGAGCTCTTATAGCAGCGTTATGGGAGTCGAAGTTAAACTGGGAGGCTGTGGGGGGCGACCAGCCAGTGGCAGGGAGCCAGCCACGTGCCATTGCTGACTGCAGAGATGCATGCCTAGAGGTTAAATTTTAAACAGCAGGACAGAATTCAGAGAATATTTTAAGTGTCTGAATTAAGCAAATATAGCTGTTGACAGAATTACAGTAAAGTAATCAACAAATTAAATCCTTGCTTTAAGTAAAAACTGTGGCGTTTGAGTTCCAGTGTCCTCCAGCTTTTGCATGAATCTCTGCTTTAATGAATGGTTAATCGCCATGGCAATAGAGGAGACAGGATCCTAAATGTCCCCAGAGATAGAGTTAACTGGGACATAATCACAATGCAGATCTCATAAATTAGATAGAAACATTACAGCATACACATTCCATTGATTTCAATAAAGTATCAGAGCGTGACTCGGAACAGAACCAAAAACAAATGTCTCTGCATGCGACCCTGCACCGTCGCAGGCTTCCCATAAACACACGTGATAGAAAACGACCCTGAGGTCAGCTGTGTGTTGATGAGGAAGAGTTATGCCCACTCTGCTCCACCCAATGAAGCTCACTGTCAGCTCACACACCATCACTCATCTGCGAGAGTCGTGCTGTTAAACGCTAAACATCATGGGAGAGCAAATCACCACAACGGCCACGCCACTTCACCATCAAAGCAACCACCGTAAACTGGATCATAAACTGGCCTCGCATCAATCTCCAGTCACTCCAAAATGAACATAAAATTGGTGGTGAGAGGGTTGTTTTTCTCTGCATATAGGGAGTGTGTGAGCATAGAAGGCATTTTATTGATGTGCCCATCCATATTTGTATATTTAATATAAAAATATATGATTAATCCTTAACTGAAAATCAATCTACCCAGATGGATAACTGATCACAACTATTTACCACCTCTATTTATGACATGCAGTGGAAGTTACTGTTACCTGTAAAGTTAGCTGTGCTAATCCTAAAGCACTAAATATAACATTAGTTCTGCTAACGCAAAGTAATAATATCAACATAGTTCTTTTTGGAAGCTAATGCTAAAGTGCTAATTTCAACCATGTTCACACCTACCATGCTGCAATGACAACATGTGACACATGACCCTCGATAGGCCTAAATTTATTACCACTGGTCAACAAGGTTGTTTTTCAGGAAGTGATTCTTTAGACTTTTCATTTCACTCTTGGTTTCAGTTTTATAGTTGAGTTTGAATTTTATAGTTGTTGAATTTTTGCATAAATTTGTTCAACACCTCTAGTTGTTTGTTCATGAAAGTGTTGAATTTTTTTTGCATACCTCATTTGCTCATTTCTTCTATACTTGCCACTTGCTCAAAGTTTCTTTAAAAAAAAGTGGGAGAAAACAGAACTGCTGTGTAAATAAACTTCAAATTAAGAGCATGAATATAATTGTCTAACTTAAAAAATTCTTAGCAGTCAATAACAAAAACTTCCCCGCAGATGTTAAACTGACAAATAAATTAGTGCTTTAGAATTTAGGTGGAAAAACAAATTTAAGAGCAATAAATGCTTTCAAAGACCCCCACTGATAACATGCTTTAAAATGTAAAAAAAAACTACCTTTTAGATTAGTTGTTACATGGAGAACTACATGGAAACACAGAAATTGCTCAAAAAATACGCAAAACACCAACTGATGTAATATAAAAAATTCCCTTCTCACCCACCGCGGGTGGTTCTTATCCTCTGAGCTCGGGTCCTCTACCAGAGGCCTGGGAGCTTGAGGGTTCTGCGCAGTATCTTGGCTGTGCCAAGGACTGCACATTTCTGGACTGAGATGTCTGATGTTGTTCCTGGGATCTGTTGTAGCCATTGGTCCAGTTTGGGGGTGACTGCCCCGAGGGCCCCGATGACCACAGGCACCACTGTGGTCTTCACCTTCCAGGCCCTCTCCAGTTCCTCCCTGAGGCCCTGGTATTTCTCTAGTTTCTCGTGCTCCTTTTTCCTGATGTTGCAGTCGCTTGGTATTGCTACATCTACCACAACGGCTTTCCTCTGTTGTTTATCCACTACGACAATGTCTGGTTGGTTCGCCATTACCATTTTGTCTGTCTGGATCTGGAAGTCCCACAGGATCTTGGCTCTGGCGTTCTCCGCCACCTTTGGGGGTGTTTCCCACTTTGATCTCGGGGTTTCCAGTCCATATTCTGCACAGATGTTTCTGTACACTATGCCTGCAACTTGGTTATGTCGTTCCATGTACGCTTTCCCTGCCAGTATCTTGCACCCTGCTGTTATGTGCTGGACTGTCTCAGGGGCCTCCTTGCACAGCCTGCACCTTGGGTCTTGTCTGGTGTGGTATATCTGGGCCTCTATTGCTCTGGTGTTTAGGGCCTGTTCCTGGGCGGAAAGGATGAGGGCCTCTGTGCTGTCCTTGAGTCCAGCTTTTTCCAGCCATTGGTAGGATTTACTGATATCAGCCACTTGGGTTATTTGCTGGTGGTACATCCCATGTAGGGGCTTGTCCTCCCATGATGGTATCTCTGGCACCTCAACCTCCGTTCCCTGTTGTCTGAGACATTCACTGAGCACATTGTCTGTTGAGGCTGTTGAGGCTGATCACCAAGAGGGGGAAGGTCATCCGCACAGAAGGGGTCTCACTCCCAGAAGGAACAATAGCAGACATAGAGGACAGTTACAAGTACCTAGGTATACCACAAGCAAATGGCAACCTCGATGAGGTCACAAGAAAAGGAGCCACAGCTAAATACCTCCAACGAATAAGGCAAGTCCTGAGAAGCCAGCTCAATGGCAAGAACAAAATCCGTGCGATAAACAGCTATGCCCTGCCAGTAATCAGATACCCTGCTGGAATAATTAGCTGGCCAAAGGAGGAGATAAAAGCCACGGATATATATATATATATATACTGTATATATACTGTATATACCTCATTTATATAGGTATATACGTATATAGTATTGCAGTCGTTATTTTCTCACACATATCATTTTAAACCTAACATCTTATTTTCCAGGAAGCTGATCTAAGCTCAAATGATCCCCAACTCGTCTGTAGTTTAGCTACGATTCACCAGTTTTACAGAAGATGCATCCTCACTTCTCCAGGCTGGGGTCAAGTAATTAAAACTTTTAAAACTGTTAATTATGCTTCCAACAATATTACCTCACGGTATCACTAAATTGTTTCCTGACAGTTATTTCTCCTTGTTTTCAATCTCCATTTTCCATTTTGGTGGCTGTTTATGTGTGGGAGGTAAAAATAAACAGATGGACTCTGAGGAGGAATGGAGAATGCAAAGCAAATGCAAAATAATGCACTGCAATATTTAAATTATACAAGTGAAAAGGCAAGAATTAATTTCAACAAGAAATTTTGCCCTTAAACAAGATAATGTCTAAATTCACCAAAGCTGTTTATTTTATTAGGAAGGTTCACATGCCAGAGAAACACATTCTTTACTCATATGCCCATGATTCATTAATTATGCAATATTACAACTGCGTGCCATTGAAGGCGTCCTTGTATAAAAGTATGCACACATATTCTAATTGAAAACCTGGGAACCCAGAAGGGAGAACCGCCAGCCTTCAAGACTGCTGATGACAAGAAACTAACAATTTATCCCTGACAGCCTGCCTGTGGCAACAGATGATGATCAAAAACCTTCTGTCTTCTACCACCATCCCACTGCCAGGTTTTCAGTGTCAAATGCCAAATGCCTACGCAGTTTCAGTTGGCACTGCAGATGCTTTGTATTTATTCTCACATATTTACAGCCAACAGCAAAACACCCAACATCCAGTAATATTATAAACCTTATATCCACCCACTATACCAACAGTAACGTCACAGTATTTTAATTCCCCTTGGCTGAGGAACTGGAGGTTAGAGCCTCTGCCTCATAGTTTAACGGTTTAGAAACGTCTGAAGCTGCAGCTTAATGCCACAGTGACGAAGCAAAAACACATCCACCAGATCACCACTGGTTCATTCACTGGTTCATCCACTGGTTCATTCACCGGTTCACCACTGGTTCATCCACTGGTTCACCACTGGTTCATTCACTGGTTCATCCACTGGTTCATTCACTGGTTCATTCACTGGTTCACCACTGGTTCATTCACCGTCATCAGAAAAAATATATTTCTATTTTATATACACAGCAGATATTAGTCCCATTATCTTTGAACTGACTGAACTTCTTCAGTACTTTTCTAGTCTTACGATCATTAAACTGATCTCTACACCACCTTCAGCTTCATTCACAACGAACATGCAGATCAGTAGAAAACTTGGGTTCAACTTCCTTCTCCTACATTTCTTGTGTCTTCAATAACTGGCCTCCATTAGAACATGGCAGCTAACTGAGTATAGCTGCCATGTTATACTCATTTCAGAAATGAATCAGGGATTTTGTCTTGGGAGTTTATTTTATAAATCTGAAGAATCGTTTCATCTCTAGATATGAGGGTTTTTTTTACAGCAGGTGATTCACAAAACACAAGCAGGTTTAGGTAATAAGGTTTGGAACAGTCAACATTGGTTCTGTCAAGAAAATCCGAGCTCATCCCACTTCCCCATGCTGGAGATTTTAGTTTAACAGTAATAATAAATAAAGTTATCTTTAAAATGAATCACTCAAGTGACATCAAGGCCCAACAGTAGACTTAAGTGTCAATAAAATAAATCTGGTTGTATGTGTTGTTTTTGTCTAAAGCAAACTTTGCTTTAATTTTACTTTTTTCTATCTAATCATAAGAAATCATAGTCAGTCAGAGAGTCATTAAACAGGAAAAGCAGGTTTCCTGGAAAAAGAGGAAGTTTCCAGCCTGCAGATTTATAAAAAATAGCTGAGACTATTCCTTATTTTAAATCATGAAAGTTTAAAGAATGAAATCTAAACATTTTGGTAATTTGATAAGATTCAAAGTAAAATACTTATATTAATATTGGTTTACTTGTAATAATATTTACACGAACATTTGTGGGAACAGTTACAAGAAAAACAAGTAACTGTAACTTTGGCATCAAATAATTAGAATCATGTATTATTCTTGGTTTCTTTTCAGAAAAACATCTGTAATAACTCACATTAGGATTATAATAAGTATAATTAATAAGTTATGGTTATAAAATCATAAATGAATGATAAATCAGAGAAGCTGAAGAAAATAAATGTGATATAAGTTATGGTTATAAAATTATAAATGAATGCTAAATCAAAGAAGCTAAAGAAAATAAATGTGATATAAATGTGATTTTGACATTGAACTTGAAATGGTGTAAAAGGTGTAACTGCAATTAAACATCACTGATATGTTGGAGGTAGAGAGTAGGTGAAAGGTGAAAAGCAAGGAACTAACAGGAGAGCAGAGATGAGCAACGCCTTATTTAGAGAGTAGGTGAAAGGTTGTGCAGGCAATGGACATAGGAGGTTGAGCAACCCTGAGACATTAGCACAGACATCAGGAAATGTCTGTAAGACAGTGATGGATATGAGATCATCTGTCTAAGCAGTCAGAAACCCTATAAAAGGTGAGTGCAAAAGAGGAACCGTTCGTTGGATCCTCCGGGCAGCTTCGAGCCAAGATCGAGATGGACAAAGAACTCTGCAGCTGAAGAAGAGCCGGGGCCACGGAGCCGAAGACTGTCCTGCCATGGGGACCAACCCGTCTGGCCCACAACCTGTGGCTTCGAATCGCACTTCTCTCATCGGCTGGGTTCAGACCCCAAAGACAAAGATGAAGACAAAGGCAAAGACAAAGAAGAAGAACTGGTGCCTTCCTTCCTGCCAGCACCAAGTCCTGTGTGACCTCACCATCCATGCGGAGAAGAAGCTCATCAGACCTACAGAGATTCCTGCCTTCGCTGATCAACATCTTCCTCCTGCTGCAACACCTTCTTCATCATCAGACCTGCGGAGATCCTGGCCTTCATCGATCGGCGTCTTCCTCCTGCTGCAACACCTTCTTCATCATCAGACCTGCGGAGATCCTGGCCTTCATCGATCGGCGTCTTCCTCCTGCTGCAGCACCTTCTTCGTCGTCGTCGTGCCAGGTCTGGGGTTCGAGGCGCCAGGCTCCGTCCGTCTCTCTAAAAGGTTCCTTTTTTAGTTCTCAGTGTCAGCAGTAGGGAAAGATAGACTAGATGATTGATTTTACTTATTTGATTATTTCTGCTACTGAATTAAGCTGTACTGACCCTTGCAAAAATGCCTTACTAATAAAATATTTAGCATAAAGAAAATCTAAAAGATGTTGTGGACATTCAGTTAATGAGTCACCTTAAAGTTCTTTGATGGTTGTAAAATAGCTGTGATGTTTGATTCTGGAGAGGAAGAAGTGGAAAATGTTTTATAGGTTGCTGGTAGCCCATATTTAAAACGTCATCCTTGGGACTCGCCCGAGTCACTAAAACCTACCTGGTTCAATAACAAATGCAAGTTGTAAAATAGAGAACGAGCGACCGTTAACAGGTGTGCTCTGTGAAACTAGTTGGCTGTAGGCTGCTCAGTCTGGCTAATTCACAGAGGGAAGAAGGGTGAGACACCTGGATGTTGGCCGTCAGAAACCAGGCGAATCGTTTCTCGAAACCAGCTTAAACAGAGTTTACTTCAGTTCTGGACAGGGTAAATCCCGGCAGATTTAGGAAACTCAATTAACCCGTTAGATGGAGAGCTGGTAGCACATCTCCCCTCTCAGAAGAGGAAGTAGAGAGTGAGAGAGTAGAGACAGAAAGGAGGGGGGGGGTGTTGCGCAACAACAGTTCATTCAGCTGTTATTTTTATCATTTTGGCCTTAAAGACCGGAGTCAGGCAGTATTTCAATAAGTTTTATGAAGTAGTTTGCTGTTTCCTTCAAGTTCAGCAGGGCAGAGAAAGAGTTGGTCCTTCGTTTTGCAAAACAAACTCCTCCTTGCCAGAACTCCTTGAGGCCACTGCAAGGCATGGTTCAAAGGCGCAAAAACAGCTTTAGAGTTTCCAGGGAGCAAGGAGAACAGATTGTCACCACAGCCAGCAGATAACACTCCCGATTTTCAGTCATCTCAAGGGGTTTGAATTGGATCCAGGTTGGTTGTCCGTGGTATAAGTGTGTGCATGTGTAGGGGTGTGTGTGTGTCTTTGTGTCTCGGTTGTCCAACATGAATACATTTTGCCGTTCTCAGCCAAAGTATTCCAGGTTGGCCTCTAACTGCTGATCCGCTGCCCTCGTCATGGAGGAATTTCCACCCTGATCCAGCATCCAATCAGAAGCATCTGCAGCATCCACTCTGCCAAAAATGATCCATCTCCTGCAAACACACCCAGACCTGCTACAGCATCTGTCAGGACAGCACCGATGCCAAGGAAGTGTGCAGCTGTGCACCCGTCAACCCACACGCAAATATTTTTGGAGGCACATCCACCAGAGATACAGAAGGAGCCGCTGGCTGAGTCCGACTGGAGGTTCAGGTGGAGGAGGACCCAGAGCGGCGGCAAAGGCACAACCTGACCAGTCCATGTTCACAGAAAAAGTTTTCTGCAAGTTGAAACTTCAAACGTTGCCTGATATTAGGAAAAAGTTTTATCTTTGAGTTGCAACTGATTTCATTTCAATTTGAAGGAGCTGACATGCTGACAATTTCTTAATTAAACGAATAAAATGCTTTGATGTGAAGCCACAAGACAAGATAATGTATCCTGCTCCTCCTCCACAGAACACACAGAGATTCTCCCTCATCTATTCTGACATGCTGAAAGAATAAGTGGAAACAAGATGAAGAGGGAATTACAAACTACATGCCCAACTTCAACAAAAGATGTAACATTAAGACTGAAACCTCCTCAGGTCCTTCTCCAAAAAGCCCATCAGCCTTAAGTAATGCTGTAGTGGATATATGGTTGATAAAAACCTCTATTATTTTATTTCTGTTCCACGCTTGTGAATTGATGTAATAGACAAGCTGGTTGCAGTCTCTGGGAATTAAAGTGGGGTTTGGGGATGGAGGATGGGGATGTGATAAGTGCGGACAGGGAACAGCGAGCAGCAGATGAAATATGTGCTTGGAAAACATAATTAGCAAAAAATGGATGTCATATAAAAGTCTGTCCCACTGCAGTGCGGAGGACAATTCTCTACTACAGAATGCCAAACACACATCCAGCAGGACAAAGCAAGCCGGCTCTTTTTTCTTCCTTATGCATCGTACATGTGGAGAGGAGATTACTGCAGACTGGCTATAGAAAGACCTTTAACTCTGTTCTGCAGAAAGCACTACAGGGCATGGACTAAATGTTTAGAGAGGGCAACTCAAAGTGATCACAAGTTGACCCAGTGTGCCTCCTTTCTATAGAGCGGTTCTGTTTCTGAAGAGATGAAAGAGCTACTTTCCACTGAAACTCCAGAGCTACTTCCATTTTACATCCCCTTCAAAATGAGCCGCACTGCAACATTTCCACTGCTGCAAACCTTGTTTGCTCTTCGAAAAATACTGTTTGGATTCTCTGAAGAGGTGTAATGGCAAGTTTCTTCTAAATCAATGAAGTGTTTTATCAAAGATGATGACCCTGTTAAGTGTTAGAAGCCATGTAGCTGTCGCATTTAGAAAGGAGAGAATTTAGTCTGTGTTACAGGATGTCAAGTGCTGGGGAGACATTTTTATTTACCATGTGAAGGAAATAAAGAAGCTGCCAAATTGTTGTGTGTGTTTATACAATAAAAGGCCACAGGCTCAATTTATGTGATTAAATTTGGTGCAACAAATTTCTGTTTAATGTAATTACAATGTAATGTACTAGATTCAGGCAAAATATAGACAGCAATTAAGTCCAATTTAGGGCCGGGACTGTAACTCATTAATTTCAATTAATTAATTAGATTTTAGCGCGTTAAAATGATTAAAAGTACATATTTAAAGAACATACTTTTTAAAAAATTATATACAATAGCTACATTGACCTAGAAGCTTTCTATTTGTGTTTCTCTCAACTCTAAGCATGTTGACATCTCCTCTAAATGTGCTTGTAACTGTCTATTTCAATAATTTATCCACCAAATATACCTTAATATGCATTAATATTCACAGTGGAAAAGTCTTTGAAAAAACTCTTGTTCTTCAATATATAAAGTTTTGGTTCTAGAATGAGGTGATTTTTCAGCCGCATTGAAATTAATGTATTCCGCAAACAGCCATGGAAACACTTCTTTCGCATCACAAGTCGAAAGAAGTCATGTGATCAACAACAGGATGTTACTACTGGCTGAAATGACAAAGAGGTCAACAGGAAGTAGTAGTAGGAGGATTTTTAGCCACTTATTGTGTGAACAAACTTATTCATGTGTGATTTTAGTTGCATTTCTTTTTTAATGGAAATACCACAATTGCAAAAATGTGTTCATTCGACTTTAGCCAAATATGAATGAAGGTTTATATCAATGAAGGTTTGCACAAATCTGTAATGGAAATGCAGCTACTGTTGCAAATTTTGCCATGTCAACAAAACCTGATAACAGCGTGAAAAATCAAACTCCCACGAACCTTTTGATGAGATTAAAGATCCGGTTGAAACCTCCATGGTTCCACACTTTGTCAAAGTCTTCTTTTCCAACATTCATTTTTTTATTTAATTTCAGTACAAGTAGAAATAATTTGAAAGTCAGATGTAATCAGTAAGAACTTGGATTAATATGAAAGTTTCCCAACGTTCTTTGCACTCACCTGGTGTTTTATTTGTTTGCTCTACCGTTCTTTTCATTATACTCTGATGCTTCCTAAGAAACTTTATTTATTCTGCATGACCACCTATGTGGCTTTATTCTTGAGATTCAGTGTTTTCCAAACACCAGTGAATTCGCCAAGATGTCAAGAAGGAAAGTTATGAAATCTCCATTAATCTTTCAAATAGCAGCTATTTAAAGGAAATGAGGCTAAATTTCCAGTCAGACTGGCTGTTTGGTATCAGGTTAATCAGGTTTTCCTCTTTCTTGTGATTACAACTCATTAGGCTTTAATGAGTTAATGATCACCTCATTTGCAGCAGCTTTACATGGATCCGAATTGTGGACAAACAGTGAAGACAATGGAGACTGAAACCTCCCGACACAGATGTGAAAACATCAGATAAGCAGCGGTTCTGAATCCAAGCCAAACAACATGGCAGCTAATTTACAGCAAAGCAGGTTTACTGTCAAATTTGGCTTATTATGTGAACACAAAACAAGCTGAACCGGTGTGGTGGGTAATAAAGGCACACCTTGTTATCTACGCTGCTGCTCGTTTGTGAGCCCACACTAATTTGCACAGGTCATCGCTGCAATTAGCCGACAGTGTTTGTGTTCAAAGACAGCAAAGCCCAAAGTGAAGAATTTCTACATGATGCAGCTTTATTTTATTGGGATTTTACATTTTACCCATCACAGAATTGTGGTTTTCCAAATAAAAATCTGAAAAGTGTGAAATACATTTGTATTCAGTCCCTGATTCAATACTTTCTACAACCACATTTAGCTGTCAATACAACTGGAAGCTTTTATCGCTTTGCAAATCAGGAGAGCAGAGTTTTTTTTCCCTTTTTCTATGTCAAGTGGCTCAAGCTCAGGCTGATTGAGGGCAGAGAGCCTCATCTTATGCTCATGAACATGATCTTAAAGTCTTGCCACCGATTCTCAACCCAATCCTGGAGTCAGCTCTGGACTTTGATTGGGCCACCTCAACACTACAGCAGCAGCAACAACAGGTAAATAGATACTAATTATTTTAGAAAAGGCACAAAGTGACATTCCATAGCACAATAAAGTAAATATGTTGAAATCAGTTATTATAAAAAAAATTGTGCATATAAAAATAAATAAAAATTTGACTTTGCAATTTGATGCCTTGAATCTGGCCTCTGTCTCTTAAAGAAGCTGCTACTTTTTCCAACACTCCACCATCAGCTTGTCATCACAACAATGCTCCTCCATGATGGCTTTTACAACTGTTCTTTGGTGCGTTGGACTGAGAAGTAGTTAGTATGAAAAGCTCAGAAAACACACAGTTTCCACAGGTGTTTGCTAATTGTTGCTGTCACTAGTCTGGAGGAGTTTTGGGGAGGCTTTGCTCTGTGAGGCGGGAGTTTGGCAGCTGAAAGCAGCTTTGTGGATATAGGCGGTGCTTCGTTGGAACAAGCGTTTAGGCACCACCAAATGTCTTTAATTGTAGCTCTACTCAGAGATATGATTCAAATGCTAAACTTGTTAGCAATGTACTGATTTATGGACCCCAATAAACTGCTGTAGGTGATAACAACGCATTCTAATTAGTTCATATGAAGGCCAAAGTGAACAAACATCACAGCAAAGTGTGTTATAAATATGCCAGTAAAGAAGGAAAAGAAACATTTGCAGCCTCAGTTGTGAAGTTTGGTTGGTTGTCATACTGTTGGACTCAGTGGGTTTTTTCTGCATATTGTTTGTTAGGCTATAGCAACCAAGCAGGAAGTAGGGAAGTTTTTAAATCAGGTCATGTTCATGAACGCCACCAGACCAACATGACATCTTCAGAGTATTTCAGAGTGGAGAACAGGATGTTCTTTGGATGCCCGGTTTAAAATAAACCGATAACAGGAGCTGCTCTGAAATTTGCTTGACATGTAAAATGATGCTTCGGATGTTCAGAAAAAAGCCTAGAGGATATTTTTTGTTTAGTTTTCATTTCCTTTACTTTTTACATCTCTAAAAAAGGATGGTTCGAGTGTTTTGTCATTTGTAGACGGAAATACACTTTCTATCTCTTTACAGTCATATTTGAGTCGAAATAATTTCCCCCAAAAAGCGGTGGAAGGAAACATTGAAATAAACCCACTTCATAATAATATCTCATCGGAGTGACTTCAGTCATCAGACTCCTATATTACAAAATTAGTCATAATGTTTATTCTAAATTATAGCTTTAATATATATACATAGCTATAGAGATATGTACATTCTGTTGAAATGTATATAAAAAAAAATTCCATCCTACAGAAAGATATATTAGTTGAGAACATTTTCCACCTTTTTGATGGTTAATTTGTAACAAATAAAATAAAAATAATAATAATTAATTAATTTTTTTTTTTAAAAGCTGGTTGAATAAGTCAAACTCAGCTTAATTGTCATTTTGCCAGAAATCTGCAGGGATTTGTAGGTGAGTTGGGGTTTAAAGATGATCTTTGACAGAGTAAATAAACCCAAGTCAACTTTTCTTTGCAGATAAACTGTAGAAATTTGTTATACATTTAAATTCCTGAGCAACCTGTGACCTTTTAGTGTAAATATTTTGAATTCTGAAACATTTCGCCTTAAACTTTCTCAGTGCTGCCCTCTTTGGGTTGGAGGGTGACAACTGAAGTTGAATTTTCCTGTTGTTTCACATGAACCAACAGCCCTCTGTTCAGGTATAAAGCAATCTCCCTCAAACAAACGCCCCCTGGTGGTGAGTCAGGAGTTGATAGAGCATTTCTCAGCTTTGCACATGTGAGATTTGATTCAAGGCCCTTTTTTGAAAATAAGTAAATAAGTAAAAACATTACTGTAGGTTTAAAAGTTGCTAAATATAGCTAAAAAGATGCCAAGTTGGCAACTCTGCTTTCCCTCGTCTTGGCCACACCCCTCCGCTAATTCCCAGACTTGACCACGCCCCTCGCTGTCTCTTGGCTCCACCTACTTCGGTGGAATTTTTCTAAATTTGTCAGGGTCAGGTTTATGTTTTGCCATTGTAACTATTCATTTGATAAGCATCTTTTAATTCAGTTTAAGCATCCAGTCTTTATGAGTTTACACCTGCGAACAAATAAAGGAAATCTGATTAACTTTTAATGCTCAATTAGTTTGATTTGTTTGTTTTTTGGTTGAAAATGTACAGCATCTGTGTCCCATTAAAGGATTAAAGGTGGAAAAAGATTTATCCAGTTATCATTCTATACTTCACAAAAGCTTGGCATGTTGACGGGGTTGTGTAGATTTTATGTTCACTTTATGATAACATAACATGCTCCAGAGAACCACATGGATACTTGTGTGCAAAGGTGTATCCAATTTTTCACCTGATTTTTTTTTGACATGCTGCATAAATTTTGCAGAAGTTCAGGTTTTCATAAATCATTTGAGCTGAGACCGGGACGGGTCACCATGTCTCCTTATGTCCATCTCACCGCTTCGTCTGTCCAAACCAGGCAGGAAAGAAAACACTGCCAACACCAGATGTAAGTCATCCACAGAAACAGGAGGATATAAATGCACACATAGACAAGAGTGAAGGATTTATGAGAGAAAGAATTTAGTAATGTGTTTGGTTGAAACATCATAAACCAGGAGGATGTAACATAAGCAGCAGCTTCAAAGACAGCCGGCGGTTCTGGAACAGAAATAAAAAAATGAGGTGAGAGAGCAAGATGTGCAAAAAGAAAAACT
This sequence comes from Xiphophorus maculatus, assembly GCF_002775205.1. Lineage (NCBI taxonomy): Eukaryota > Metazoa > Chordata > Actinopteri > Cyprinodontiformes > Poeciliidae > Xiphophorus > Xiphophorus maculatus. Next base: position 1,877,523 of record NC_036444.1, on the reverse strand, counting down.
GCACATCTTTGGAAAGTAATGGTCTGCACTTCACACCCTGTTCATATCAAAGAAACTTTCAGGGCAGACAACTAAAATGTGTCGCTTTAGCAATAACAGACACAGTCACTTCCTATGAAGCCTGGGCGGAAAAATCCTCAGGCTGAAATCCTTCCTGAACAAACAGGGTCTGCAGGTTTACAGGCAGAAAACCAAAGGTTATAGGAGGCTTCATAATGCCTGAAGCATTTTAAATTGCATCATGTTAAAATCATGAATTTGAACTTGCTGTAGGATTTCATGTGATGTCTGGAACATCTGAAAGTCTCTTCATGTTTACCAGCTTTGTGAATCTAAACTGCTTCCACACAACAGGCAAATGCGATGCAAATCTGACTTTTTCACTGCAGTCTGAACGGCTCAACTCCAACCTATTCACCCCCAAAAATATAGTCTATTGTCTGAATAACTTTAAAATCGATCCATAAATGGCGGCGGCAGCTGTATTCGTAGGGCTGCTGGGTGACGTCTGTGTCCTTCTACTGCACATGCAGGTCACTTTGGGGTCATTTTGTGTTTTTAGGATGTAAAGTTACTGTTGCTGAAATGTGCTATACAAATAAACTTCATTGATTGATAGATAAATCATTCACACAGAAGTCTAATGGGGGCCGTATTTTATTATTAGCATGAATAACCACACAGAAAGAAACAAAATCAGATTTCATAAAAAACAAACAAATAAAACCATCAGAATTGAGTATGAAGACCTGCTGTATGAACGTAGCTGAATTTTGTTTCAAAGTCTTTGCAAAATAGCTCAAGATTAGTTATGTTACTTGACTGATCTTGAATATCTAGACTTTGACTAGGTCATTTTAGCCTCTACTATACTCTGATCGAATTCATTACATTACCGCCTTTAACTGTTTTTCTTCCAGAATTGTTTTGTATCTATTGTCATCCATCTTCCTGCCAAGTCTTATCAACTTTCCTGTCCCTGCTGGAAAAAATTCCCACAGCATGAAGCTGCCACCACCATGTTTTACAGTGGGTGTGGTCTTTACAGGGGGTGTGTAGAGTCCTTTTTCACGTGTTTGCTGCATTCCCTATATGTCTCAGGCCAATTAGGACTTTTTATGTTTCAGCAATGAATACCTTGTACTTTAATCACTTCACTGTCCTCACAGAATGATGCTGCCACCACCTATTGTTTAAAATGAGCCTAGAATTACTTAGTTTTCTGGTTAATAGGAGCAGAAATCCAATACATCAGACAAGGATGTTTTGGTAAAGGCACGCTTCTTGTAGATTTCCAGAGTAAAGCGCCCTATTCAGACATATCAGCATTTGGTTGTGTAAACAAATCACTGCATGACCCGCTCAACATTCTCTCTTTATGGCATCTTCTTATTTTTTACTTCACTTCCATAGAAAAGATGCCATAGCGACAGCACAGCTGAAGCCAGCCTCCGCCGCTGTTGCTCGTATTTATCAGAGCAGTGACAGACGAAGTGAAGAATAGAGACGTCTGAGTCCTCGCCCTCTTACAGCTAAATCTAGTTGTCGATGAGACAGGTGGAGAATTGGACAGGTTGTGTCCCACAGCTTTGATCATCCCTCAAGGATTGAGAGAGTGACTGCTGAGGCATGTCTGCACCACAGTTTATTCATCTCCTTGCAGAGGGAGGACAGGAGAGACAGAGGAGACGCAGAGCCAAATGCAGATGGAGAGCAGGCCTGGATGAAGGCAATAACAGTTAATACACGCAGGGTCAGGAACGCGCTTCACCTGTTAATGACGCACACTGTGGCTCTCACTCTAATGTGCTCCAAAAATCAAGACGTTGCCATGTTGGTGTTTTAAGCGGCGCTAATGAGAGGAGAGGAATGGAGACAGACGTGAGCTGAACACCATGTCATTCCAATGTGTCACTCAGGAAGCATCTGAGACGAATTAGTCTCCATGGCGCCTTGCCACTGTTTGTCATGGAAGGGTCACAGCGACTCCTGAGGGAGTTTCAGGAACACATCAGGCCGCTGACTAACGCTCCACATGCCTCCAGCGAGGTGAGAGGATATTCTTGATCCAGATGTGCCTGGTTTCTGTGTGAAAGTGTTTTTCTCATTTGAACAGATTCATTCCTCAGTCAAGTGGAACTTTTCCCAACCTGTCATAAATTCTGCGACTCTTATCCACTGAGATGGTAGGGAACATCTCAGAAAATCACCTGCTGGATTTTCCTGGAAAAAAATTTACAAAAGAGGGGAAGACACAATAATGAAATTTTGGAAAGAGGAAGAAGGGAAAGAAAGCTAAACAAGGAAGGACAGAAGAGGGAAGGAAGCAAGGAAAGGAGACTGTGTAGAAAGAACATCGTTTAACAAAATGGCAGAAAATGAAGTCTGGATATACAGACTCCTATTTTCCTTTCTGAGAAGGAATCCTAAAGAAATCTTCTCATTTTGGGGAAGACATGCTATTTTCATGATGTCATGGTGGATACAGCATTGACTTGCTGTGAAGTAAGTATAACAGGCTGAACTTGCAGGAAGTGAGAAGTGGGGCAAATTGTCCTTCAATGGATTTAAAAGATGGTGGCTGGAGACACGGAGACTCACTATTTCAACAAAATTAGGTAAAACTAGATATTAGGGCACAGGGTGTCCTAACTTTTCCTGAATTATAACAATTTTGTTGATCATTTTTATTTAACAACTAAAACAAGGTTCAACTTTTAAGAACAGAAATAAATATGTGAAAATGTCATTACTAAAAAGGTAAATAAATAATGTGATTCTGGGTGGGAAGCAGTGGCAGTAAACCTGGGCTCATGAGGGACGTGTTGGGTGTTTGCTGTGGGCTTTACTGATGGACTCTCAGGATTCGGAGCATGACAGAGACGAAGGACATGGTGGGAGCGTAGAGACAAAAGGTGCACCCTGAGTAAGGACCGACTCCAGATGTCAGAATCGCTCCCGTCCCTCATAACTCACGGCCACTTTCTCAACGGTGCGCCAAACAAAATGCCAGATAGTCTCTTCTGCACTTGAACACTTAGCTTTAATGCATATTAATTAACCGCCAGTGGCGCTGACACCCATGCAGACATTACAGGCTAACCTGGAACAAATAAGCTGGAGGATACTGCTGGAAGCTCCATGGTGTGTTAGAGCAGTGATTAAATGCAGACAGTGTTAAAGATGCTGATTGGGTGACATGATGCTGCTGCTGCTGCTCTGAGATGCTCATCAATCGTCCCTGGAATAGAGTCAAGTGATTAGATAAAAATGAATATTGAGATTTTAAGCAAGTGACTACATTTTTTGTGAAAGGATGACAATGTCTTTGATTAATCTGTTGATTAACCCAAATCTACTTCAGCTCATCAACTAACAAAGCCTGAAATGTAAAGAAAAGGTCACTTTATTTGAGTTAATTTAATAATGGACTAAATTACACTGTGAACTGTGCTGATTGTTTCTCTTCAGACAATAAAAACTCTGCTGCAGTTTGGTGACTGCTAGCTGACCACCCAGAGCTAACCAGTTAGGAGAACTGGAGACTTCAGCTGTGGTTCGACGACTGTACAGGTAGGAAGAGTTTAGTCTGGTGGTGAGATGTTCAGGAACGAGCCAGTGAGACAATATGATGAACTGTGTAATCAGAGCTTCTATATTAGAATAACATTTTTAAAGTCCAGAAGCAACAAAATCAGCAGAACTACCACAAATCAAGTTAAAATAAATGCAGCGAATATGCCCATTATGTCTGAATATACGTCTAATTGTGCAAAAAAATATTATTACTTTTGTTTCTTCAGTCAGACGCTAAATTACATAGAGATGATTCATTTTACAATTGCACCTACCATTAGTGTAAATTTAGATGTGATGCTAATTAGATCCACCAGGCATTTCATGAACCGAAAACATTTTCATCTCATAATGTTGACTATTTTATAGATGCTGCTACTGATCAAGAAAGACTTTAAAGTCGAGTCAAAATAAATATTTTTGAACAACTACTGCTTTTCCATCATTACATTGTTTTAAATATAGATACTGTATTAAAGTACATCTTTCTTTTTTCTGCATATCAATATATTTTAGACCAACTAAACTATTACAGTGATCCCCACATATTTGCAGTTCAGTTTTACAAATTCATGTTGCCTCAAATTCTTCTGTGAAATGTTACTCCAAGTTATTCGTGGAAAATTTGCCTATTATATATCAGTTGATGTATACATTAGTAAACCTATATATATTTTATTTATGCAACCTAACTCAGGGTTGAATCTACTTATGGAGTTTATCAGTCAAATTCTATACGGTTTCTATGTTGGCTTCCTTGAATGACATGTAGTTCACACTCCGACCTCTAGATGGCATCAAAGCTCTTCTAATAGGATTCTTAGTATGACAGGCTTATACATCAACCAGCATTTGTGGCATTCATACATTATCTTGACTACAATCACAACCAAACAGATGTGAAACTAATTATTGTCACTCGTCCATAAAAGAACAAACCCTTTATTTTCTCTTTGTGAGGGAATTGCTGCAGCAGTCCAGACAAAGGCAGAAGTACAAGAACAATTTACTTTTATTCACTTCAAAACCAAAAACATTACACAAAATCAGCACATTTTGTTCTCAAAGCAGCACTTCCAGAAATCAGAAATGATTTGTCCTACCGAAGTTTATGAAGGAGGCATAACTAGTAGATATGGAGTCTTTGACAAATGAAAAGCCCAGCTCATATTTTCTGCAAAATACAATCTCTCTAACAACCACTGAGTGTAGAAGAAGCCTAATTTTAATTTAGTACAAGATTGTCAACAAATACACTGTCATCCATTTTTTCATACTCAATTCATCATTTATTCTTATCTCTATGTGTCAAAATCAGAGGGAAGAATGATGTGTCCTTACGTGTCCTTCAACTGTTGTCCAAGTGTCTACTTTTTAATAACATTTTTTTATTAAAGCCAAATCAGAATCTCACAGTAACAATAATTTGCTGATATTTGATTGAATGTATTAATTCGGGGCTGTCAGAAAAGATCTGAAATTAGGATTCAGCCGAGCGAGGAAACAAACACCTGTCAGACATGGAAGCAGGGCAAACGTTTCCTCAAAATCTGGAGTCAATTTAAGACCTGCAGCTCTTTCAATTGGAAACTTCAACATTTGGGCTTTCTGTGAATTAGTTTTTCTTTTCAAACAGCTAGCCTCTGTTCATGGTCACATCATTAGAGCACACACCACAGACGGGCAGATTTTTAAAAATGTTTTCAAGACTGCAGCCCACATTTGAGCTAACGCGATTATGCTATAAACCTGCGGTCACAAACAAGCAGCTCAGTCTGTTGGCTTTAAACAACACCATGTTGGAAGCACTAATGGAGACCATCATTCCTGATGGAAAATGTAAACAGCACCACAGATTCAAAGTTTAACATTACATGGAGGGAATCCTGATTCTGTTGGAGTCCTTTTGGATTTTACTAATTCAGGCGATACAGGAGCCATAATGGCTGGAAGTGGTGGAGATAAAGTCTCTTAAAATCACTGGTCATCACTTGGTATTTGTAATATGACAAAATGAAAAAAAGTTTACTGTTCTGGATCAGCTGCAGCCGTCTGACCTGTGAAGACACTTTTGGATCACTCAATGCGACTAAAGATAAACACGTGTTTCTCTAGATCTTGCTGAAACATTAGTCCGTTAATCATAGAATGTTCTTCAGGTGATAGAAGGCTGACTTTGTAACTGTCTTTATGTGTCTCTGAATGTTCAGGTCAGAGTCCATCATTGCCCCCAGATTTCTGAGCTAGAGGGAGCATGTAGATGTGAAATAAGAGGGGCCCCAGAATGGAACCTGGGGGTACGCCACATGTAATTTTGTTTTTCAGCTTAAAAAGAAAGCCATTGCTGAATAAAGCTGCAGGAAGTCATGTAAGGGCACATAGCAAACATGTGGAATGAGGTGCTCCAGTAAGAATGATCTCAAATTGAACTTTGTGGACTACATGGAAAATGCTTCAAATGACACATCACCACAAACACACAATCTCCAACCTTGAAAGATGGCGGTAACAGCGTAAGGCTGTGAGGATGCTTTTCTTCGGAAGGGACAAGGAAACCAGTCAAATGTGATGGAATGTAAATCAATGCAAGCCAATCCTGGAAGAACAGTGTTTATCCTGTAGAAGACTGGACTGGGGCTCAGTGAAACAGTTTAGAGTGGTCCAGTCAAAGTAAAGATTTACAGAACATCTAATTAATAATCTGGTGCAAGAATAGAAAAGTAATGTTTATAGACCATTTATATCCAATCTGACTAAGTTTGTGATATTTGGCAAAGAGAAATAAGTACAAAAAAAGAATTTCTAAATGTGCAAAACTGGTTGTACACAACCAAAAGATCTGCAGCTGTAACAAGAGCTTTTCCCTCCACCTCCAATTTATGTCTTATAATGCGGAAGTCTCGTTTTAACATACAACAGGAACCAGCAGTTAGACCTTAACTCTCTGCTGAATGAATTTTATTACTGTTTAAACTCTAAATAGTACAGAATGTGGATAATGCAAACACTTTAGATATACACTGCTACTTAAATCTACACAATACATGCAGAAGCCAGATAATACATATAGCCAAACTTTTCCATAATTACTTTTTTGTAAGGACTTTATTTGGGGATAGCTACAGAAAATAATCTGAGAAAAACTGGTAATGAGAACACGAAGTACACGAAGAAGAGGCTGCATTAAACATGCATCAGGATTAAACATTTTAGTAAACTTTGTGGGATCTATTTGATTTTTCCATTTGAAAATTAAACTAGAACCCAACATTTACAAGTTTTTAACCAACCAGAATGTCAGGCTTTTCAAGGTTGTTTACACAGGCTGCATAATTCAACATTTCATTAATGTTCCTCCTTAAATTTGGCAAATAATTCTCTAATTAATTGATCTAAGGTTGCATGGAGGTCAAAGTGTTGTTTACATGTTAGCATTTTATCCTCAGGATAATGATAATTGTGGCTTGTAATGAAATCCTGTGGTGCATTTAAACATAATTAGTCACAAATTAAAAAAAATAAAAGGTCAGAAAAATGTGAATTTTAAATGTTTGCAAACATTCAGCATTTTAATCAGATGAAACCTTTCCTGACTTCCTAATTTGTAAATTTTGCATTCAATTTACTCTTTCAAACCAGACATTATTTTGGATAGTGGAAAATTTCACTATCAGAGACCAGAATGCATTTCATCAGTTTCCTGCAAATGCACATTAAACTGATTAACACTGATAGTCCAGTAGACTCAATGCATTTGGGAACCAAAAATGCAACATCTGTTACATTTTCAGCCGCAGTCCTCATTCACACTGCATTGTGTCAAACCAACCAAACCCTTTTGCACAACCTATTCCCCTCTTTGCCTGTGGTGGCGCTGCACCAAGAACCACTGAGTGAAATGACATGAAAACCTCTGAAGACACTGAGTGCAATTTTCTTCGAAAAATGCTAAAACAAATAAGTGACGTCAGATTTTAGCAGTGGGAGGATTTCTCTTCTGTCTTTGGTAAAAGACCACAAGCCTTTTCTCCTGCTAGCTCTAGACTAGCATGTTTGTTTTGGTTGTATTTACCCAGAATGCCCTGCCCTCCTGCCCAATTAGCATTCACATATCCATTCGAACCACACCAGAGTTCATTTCAACTGAACGGGGACCAAGGTTTGTACACAGCCCAGAGTTCTTTTTTTTTTGTCCACATCAAAGTTCGATTACCAATTCACACTTCCCAAACAAACTTTGTTTGGCTATATTTCTATCCAAAAAAGAGTTGGACTACAGCAGACACAACAGGGCTGGAGTGAATCCACCCTAAAATTCCAGCACAAAATCACTGCGGCTAACCTAACTGAAGACCCACAGAGTCCCTAAACTCACATATCATTGAAAATCTATGGATAACCCTTAACAGTCAGTACTTGCTACAAAGCCTGAGAATCCTACAAAGCAGCAGGCAGAACTCCTTTGCCGGAGGACTGAACAAGTGTTCCAGAAGCAAGAACTTAAACTTCTCAGCTGGATATAAAAAAAGAAGTCTTTACAAGCTGTGAGTTAGATAGTACTCACACCAGGCAACACCAAACTTTAATTTAGAGACTTTTTATTTAAATTTAGAAGTAGTTTAAGACCCGACTTAACTTTCAGAACATTAAAAAGTGTCACCTTTGCACAGGCTTCTAATGTTTGCATGCCAATGTAAATGCAAGAACTCCAAACTGCTGCTGCCGTCTTTTGATGTTCCATTGGCACAGATTAAAGAGGAGTTACCGAGGAGACAGGATGGGGCTCAGAGAGGTGTGTGTGTGTGGGGGGGGGGGGAGTGGGGGGGAGTGTTTAAGGACAAAAGCAGTGACATTGAGGAAAGCCACTCTCCACTGAATGTATGATGGGTAAAAGTTAGGTTTACTGAAGCTGAACTGTCTGAATGGGAAACATCAGATCAAACATCTGTACATCAATCACATGAAATCTTTTCTATCATAAAACATCAGTTCACGACATGCGCTATTGCTTTTGAAATCCAATATCTGCATAAACCAACAGATGCTCCCCTAACAGCGCCTGGAAATAAAGCGTAGCCGACTTACCTCCCCACCAACCCCACCCCCTCACTGCCATCACACAGCAATGCGATACATCCCACCATGTGGCCATTATGCCTGCTAAAGTATGGAAGGAAGGTAAGTCATATTGTGCCCTGCATGACCGGTGCGGAGGGGTGCAGAGGACTTAAGCAGGGGTAGAGGCTGCAGCCCCCTGAGCCCAGCAGAGCTGCTTGCCTGCCTAAGGCTGCGGCTAAATTTATCCCCCTCCCAAGCATCCCGGCACATCACGTTGGGATTCTATTACTCTCCAGCGCCCGAGCACACAGAGAGTCATGTGAAAGCCGGCCACAGGCCTTTGCGGCTGGCGGTGCCCTTCCTGTCCGTCCAGCATTTGGCCCGCTTAATGCCATCCGTCTCCACCCACCTGCCCAATCACTCTCTCTACTCTTTATCTGCAATATTCTCCACTCATTCACACCCCTTCTATGGCGCGACTCTTCACTCTCCTGCAACTTGTTCCACTCCTACTTCAGCTCCTGTCATCCTCAGAGCAGGTGGGGGTTGAGGGGATCTGGGCCTGAGACTGATGGCCGAGAGAAATGTTGCCAGATGAGATCAATCGGAAGATGGAGCTGAAAGATGCCTCCTGTTACGGGCAGGCAGGTGAAGGAGGGCGGTGCTGGGGGTGAAGGGGGAATGCCACTGCATCAAGTCACATCGTATGTTTGATATCCCAGTACATCTCCTCCATGACTGGAGTGCTGTCAGCAGCTTGGCAAGAGGCTGGGATATATACTCCAGTGATGGTTCATGAGGATGAGGATAAAGTGCTCTGCCCCAGTTTAAAAGCAATCTCCTGCCTAACCAAGCAGCAGGCTGACGTTGCAGGGTCGACCCGGCACGTACATCATTAGCTCTTACTTGGCCATGTATGACTATGTTAGTTGCTGAGCCTGAAATAGACTGACATATGTCAATGAGGGCAATGGAGTCATTTGCTATTCCTTTTGAACAGCAGGCTTACTCTGACTGAGCAATACGCAGGGGTAAGCGGAGATCTCCAACGTCAGCTTATGCAAATAGCAAAGCTGAAGCAGGACGACGAGAACAGAAAAAGAAACTAGAGAAGATCTAGAAGGAGATTCTGTTTGAAGCAGGAAACAGCCAAAGCTTTGCAGTATGGAGTTCTGCAGACATGACCATAAAGCATGCGGCAAACTCCCCTCCTACTCATCTAAGCGCTGCATGACATCTTCACTTCCCCATCAGTGCTTGTAAGGGTCACACTGACCTCTAGTGGTGTCAAAGAACATAGGACAGCCTGCTGACAGCAGGCCAAGAATGAGAGGTAATTTGTTCTCAATGTAATTTCATCAGAAAATGGATTTTAAGTCAGCAGAACTCGTTGAGTATCTCACAGGTAATATGGATAAATGGCTGCTGGGAGCAGCTTGTTTCAACTCCTGGGCCCTGTGGTCTCCAAGCCTTCCAATTATGTGAACAAAACCTCTCTCCCTTCCTCCCAATCTCCAAGCTTCTTTCTTCCGCTCGCCTTCATCAGGTCTCGATCTCTCCCCTTGGATTCTCTTAGAAATTTTCCATTTGAACACTATTGATTTTGTGGGCTGTACCCACCACAACACCCTGACGGAACCGCTCTATTCAGTGGAGGAATCAAAGAGTGACCTATACTTGGTGTTTAATGACTTTGGACCATCGGTGCCAAGTCCGATCCAAAACTATTTTTAAACAACTTGAGAGAATATAGGGCTTTGATGACATTTTCACTTTTTCCAGATATTCGCTTAAGTTTTTTTCCTCCAATCCAATATTTTTATTTAACAGTGCATTCTGAAACCTGACACAGTAACAATCAGAAGGAAGGACAGAGAAAAGCGTCAGCCAGTTTATTGTGTTGTACAAATCAAAATTCATAGACAGCACACTTTGCATGTTAACCCTTCATTGTTTATGTCTTCAACCATAACTGGACAAATATGTAATTAAATCATATCTGGGCATCATGGTAAAAATCAGCTTGTCGGCGTTGCTGAAGTTACTGCTGCAGGTGGTGAAGGACTGAACTCACCTGATCCACCGTTTTCTGTTCAACAATGCTGCTGACAGCATGTTGTGGATCAGAGCATCTCGTCTCAGCTTGCAGCAGAATTTGTAAAAAATCACAAATATCACATCGTCAAACCAGCGTTGTATGAGCTGCTCTTGACATTCAAATTGGTATTGCAGCTGTAATAGCAGCACAAATGTGCACAACAGAAATGTAGTAACCAGAATGTCCATGTTTGTTTTCTTTCAGGTGCCATCATTTCTGTCCAGTGAGAGGGATGATCGTCATCCGCATGAGTCTGTTTGCAAAGAAGCACAATACGAAAGCAAAACTGCACCAAACAAAAAAATCTGCTTTTAAACGACTTTTCTGTTGGGAATTCATACTAAAACATTTTGAGAGTTTCTGTGAATAATTTGCATCAACATTATGTCTCATGAGTATTAGAGGCCTGTAGTGAGTTTTCATAAATATTTTATATCAGTAGGTTAACTGTAAGCCCGTTTCCCCGGTGGACTGGTGACGGACAGCATGCAAAGGAGAGAAAGAAACGGAGAGAAGTGCAGAGACATGCCAGCAGGCGTCATTAGGACCTCTGCATTCTGAACTCAAATGGCTGTCAGCTGCGACTCCGCAGCCTCACCAGAGACCACAACCGCCACAGCCGGTTTTAAGGAGGAATAGATGTGGAGCAGGCGCTATTTAAATCTGAAACTACTTCAATTTTTAACTTAAGTTTAAAATCTAATCTAAAGTCTAACATTTAAAATGAAATCAAGACTCATTCTACCCCAAAGCCTCAAGATGCAGCATTAAATTAAGTCGACAGGTTGTAATAAAGCACAGCTTGATTTTGCATCACGGGCCACTCAGCTGCGCTCAGATCAGAACCCACTCCGCAGGTCAAATGAAATAATAAATTCAGTCAAAATCCCCAGTTTTCCATTATAGTTCCCATATTTATCATCATATACCCAGGGATATTAAACTGCTGAGAAAGTGAGCTCAGTTTAAATATCTTCCGTGCATCAGATCGTCCTTTTATTACTAAACTTTTAGATCATCAATCTCCCTGTGAAGGTTATTTGTACCACAATAAAAACAGCAGATGAAAGAAAGCAGAGAGCAAATGGAGACAATTTAATACCAAGGGTATAATTCTGTTATGAAATCTGGGAGATGAAGACTTTACAGGAGATTTTATCCTAATTAAAAAAACAAAACACACCAAATCTGGCCTTTTTGTGGAACATGTCAACCTTCAGCACCTGGCCTTATAGGTTTCATTGGAGACTACACTCCTGTTTACACCTGTCTGACCCCGATAAGAGTCAGGGGTTGTGTTGCGATCTGCCATGAAGCGCTGAGGCCAGGGAGTCACACTGTGAGGAGCAGTGAAGGAAACACTTGATGTTTTTACAGACAGAAACATAACAGGGTCTGTGAAAAACATCGTCCTTTCCCCTCACATTCAGCCTGTCCATCCCTCATCCTCCTTCTCTCCCTCTGATTGCTCTGTCTGAAACATTTAGATCCAAACTACAAATACTAAAAAATGATGACATCTCCTTCCAGAATATGCAAAAACTGCAGGTTTTAAAGTAATGCCTGAAAGCAACAAACACTGAGACCTTTAGTCGTCCTGCTTCCCTTCTAGAGAACAACCTGCTCAGTGGAAACCTCACTAAATAGAAACATATTTACAAAATCCAAATCATGGTCAACTGAATATTTATTAAAAACGGGAATCAGCGATGCAGTTCAGCTGGAAGGACGGTCAACATTATGGCTGCTTGGAAAACTCTCAGGCGTTTCTGTTTGAGAAAGTAGCTTAAGTGAGTCATTCATGCAAATTTATTCAGAACGCCATAAAAAGGGCAGAGCGCCTCTTCTTAAGCAGCTACAACCCTGTGGCACATGCAGTGCAAGTGGCTCCATCTAGTGTTAGGAAGAATGAATTAGTGCAGCGAACATCCAGCAGATAGAAACCAGTAGGTTTGATTAGTGCTACTGGTGACACCAGAACAGTGTTTGAGTTTAAAAACTGAAAACTATATTCACTAAAAGTCACACAACCAAATTCAGATTTTTATTTTCTGTGGGATTGTTTTGATTTTGTTTAAATATTTTTGCTTTAAACCTGAAGCTCCAGTGAGGAATATATTTTTAGATCATTTTTTTGACACCATATTTCTGATTCTAATAAAAATTCTGAATGTAAATAAAGACTCCTCAACGTTTTTAAGGGAAAAGATCCAATAAACAGTTTAAGGCACTAATCAGACACACTTCATTAAACTGCAGGTTCCAGATTATTTAAAGTCCAACATGTAGAAAAATGGGAATCAGAATTTAACACAAGAATTACTGATGAGTTAGCCTGTCACAATAAGCAATAAATCAATTAATTGCATGGCGAATTAAAATGAACTCAATAATTCCATCTGGACAGCAACCATTAAACAGATTCTCCCTTTTATTATTGTTACTAAGGAAACATTTTGCTGCAAACATTGGACACCTAATACAAAGTAGCTAGTTTGCTTTTTTTGTCTTTTGTTACAAAAGTCCTACTTCAGTGCCTGTTTCTGAATGACATTGAATGATCAACGTCGGTGGTTACATCAGCCCAGTTTTACTTATCAGACCGATACGTTAAAAAATGGCCAACATCAGCAGACTCTGATGTTAATGCTGATATACTGTGTGTCACTAGCATTACATGATAAGGACTGTGATGCACATTGATGCTGCAGCAAAAAAAAGGATTTCTTTGATTAATGAGTATTCCTCCCCTCCCCAACTAGTTGCTGTAAGCAGTGGATCATTGCAGAAAATGAGTGGTTGCTTTGCCAACCACAGCCAATAACACCAAGGAGTTTCAGCTTCCCAAACTGCATTCCTTAGAATATTTTAGATATAATCTACTAAAAAAACTCCATCAATCAGAATGTTTTCAACGAATGAGTTATGCTCCAAAAAAAAAAATCTATGAATACTGAAATGCAAATAGGTGGAGTTCCACTGTACCTTATAAAATGCATGTTAGGAGAATATTCTGTGCAGTCGGACTCAGGCCTTTAATTTGAGGTGGATTATGATACAGATCAGCTTATTATGGACTGAACCTCCTACCAGTCTCTTCCTATTACATACTGATTTCCATTATGGAAAAATTATCGGATCAGTTGTCGCATGTCGAGTGAAATGAGTGTCTCTAAATTATAGAAATATTCAGAATGTCACTGATCCAATGTTTTCTGGTGACTTTAAATCCCACCTAAATGTCAGCCTTTAGCCGAGCAGGGCGGAATCAATATTTAATCAGCATCCTTCCATCCTCCCTCTTCCTGGTTTCACCCATAAAACCTACAGAGCAGCGCGGCATCGTTCATACAACACCCGTAATAAATACACACATACTAATATTTTATCAAAGGTCCAGCAAGCAAGGTTTGAGTCCATTTTTTACTTTTCAGTTTAAGTAAAGCCCAGAATGGACACAGACTATCTGTGGATTTAGTTGTATTTTTTATTTAAGGAGCGAAAGGGAGCAGAATAAGCTAATTCAACATGAATGTAAAACTTGGCCATTAATTTTTATCCTTGTTGAACTCTACGGAGGTAAAATGGTGAGCAGAATATAAAAAAGCAAAGTCAATAAGCGTGACAAAAAGTCTCCCCCGAGGCAAAGACTTGAATCTCTCGCAGAAGGATTTATAGGAGCAACTTTGGACTATTAATTCTCTCCTCTCCCCTCAGAAAAGGTCCGTTCAGAGTAACTAGTCTCTGAGGAGTTCCTCCTTTATTGCTCTGAGTTAATGATGTCACCAGCACAGGAGTGAAACACCTACAGGGTTTTATTGGGAATAAGACCAACAGTCGGCCATAAAGACGTCGCTCTGATGTGGATGAAGATGTCTTCAGAGGCGAGAAGTGGAAATTTTCCACTGAATGGTTCATTTGTACTATTGAGACATTTTCAAAGAAGAGAAATTCATTTGCTTCCTCCTTAGAAAAAGCGAACGAATCCCTCCTGTTTTAGAAAGTTGAACCCGAACCCAAAACATATGCTGCAAAGTTCTGCAACTAAAGTCAGCGTTGGTGTCATAGGTCACTGCCATGCTTCACAACCCGGCAGCTGGACCTGAAGATGCTGAGCTGGACTTTCTACTCTGAGCAGAGGAACCCTGAGGGGCTTCATTACTGCGTACTGCTGACAAGGTGCTTCGTCCTGAGCAGCTCGGCCCACACTAAAAACCAGAGGACCAGCCTGAACCTCACGGTTTGAAATTAGACCGTCCAAAACCAGAGCGCTTCCTGATTTTACCCAGAGCAACTTTCAGTCACATTTCTTCTCATCATAGAGGAGAAACTCATTTCTCATCTCTCACATCTGCAAATATTAAGTTTCTGTGTTTTTTTAATCTATCTAAAAGATAAATAACCACAAATGGAACACATTTTAAAAAAGCAAGAAAACTGCCTGCAGTTGCATTGAAAAGTTTGTTGGTTATAACTAGAGCTGTCGCTAAAGATTATTTTAGTATCGATTATTCTGACGATTAATAAAAATAAAATAAAGCAATGAAAAAGTTTAACATTCTACAGATTTTTCATTTAACCCCTTAAACCACATGTGTCAAACTCCAGTCCTCAAGGGCCGCTGTCCTGCAACTTTTAGATGTGCCTCTGCTGCACCACACCTGAATAGAATAATTAGGTCATTAGCAAGGCTGTGGAGAACTGATCTACACAAGGAGGAGGTAATTAAGCCATTTCCTTCCAGCGTTTCGTACCTGTGGCACATCTAAAAACTGCAGGACAGCGGCCCTTGAGGACTGGAGTTTGACACCCCTGCCTTAAACCCTTTTATACAAAATTAGATATGCATAAAAAATACACATAAACTAGCAGCCACTGTATTAGTGATCGATTATTCTATTGACTATTCTGATAATCAAATCAAATAAATGGCACATTTTGCAGATTTTTCTATTTAACAACTTAAGCTTATTTTACACAATATTAAAAAAGTATTAAAATACATATAAAACAGACCTGTAGCTAACAATTATTTTAGTAATCGATTATTCCAGTTAACTGATTAATGAATTAGTTAATAATTATCTCAATAATTGATTCACCACAATTAATCTGCTGTTAATTGCTCAGGCCCAGTTATATCAGTACGAAAATGTGTGTGTGAGTGAGGAGTGTGTTCCTGCTCACAGTTAGGTGGGCAGGAAATGAGTCCAACTCAACCTGGAACAATGTGGGATCGGTTCCCAAGAGGCCATTTCCTGGAACATCTATTGTCTTTTCTGCTACAACACCAACAATCAAACTGGGAGCTTTAACGATCCCTCAAAGGACATTATGGTTAGTTAAATACTTTTTTGCTTAAATAAATAACTTTTCCCCTTCATTTCCTACTTTAAAAATAATCATGCACACATCTGTTCTTTTGCTTCAGTCTGTTTTGAGCTGAGATTTATTTTGCAAACAATAGCCCAGTGTTGTCTTTGGGTTGACATGGTGAAGATAGAACCAACAGCAACACAGAGAGGAACATGAAATCACTGCTTACCGGCACAGACGTGGTCAGCAATCAGCGGGACGGGACCGGGCGGCGAGACTTTGACAGTCTGTCAAGCAGAGGAAGAAAAACAGGGAATGAAAGCGACTCTTTATCTTAAATCAACTTTTACTGCAAGTGAAAGTGCAGTGAAAGCTGATGGCTGCCACTGCTAAAGGGCTGGCTGCTGAACAATGCTTAGAAAATGAAAACAAAGTCCCAGCTTGTAAAACATGAGAGCAGCATTACGCTGAAAACTGCAGCATGAAACAACAGAATCACTGCTGGGAGATAAACAGGAGAGATTTGGTCAAATTTCCCCACATTAAAATATCTTCAAAGCTGGTGACACACTGTGACATTCCCAAAAATCCCTCATGGAGTCAAAATGACTAAACGCAGCATGTTTTCCTACAGAGCAGCAGAACTAGCTCTGCGCTGCTGCAACACAAAATAAAATCCTCCCACTGAGGTTATTTCAGATTCCTTAACCGCCACATTATATCATCAAATACAGCTCTGTGAAACAATATTTACTCTCTTACTCTCTTATCATGTGTTTTAGATTTGTATTGATGTCTGTATGTTGAATCATTGATGAGTTGCAGCCGTTTGAAGTTTGTATGTCTGAAGGATCGATCTGATATCAATATCTATATTGGTACCAATATCAAAATAAATTCTAGATTGGGTACCGGATCTATAGGGGGAAAATCTATTCAGACTAATTCTGTGCTCTGAATGACGTCATGCTTTATTGTATATTTTACATTATAGTTAGGATTTTTAATTGCACTTTTTGAACTTTTTGACAGACTTGTTAGTTTATTTTTTTACATGTTTGAACAAAGTAGTTAATTTATTGTTTTTGTCAGTTTCAGTTTCTTTATTATTTATTTTACATTGGCTGTTATGCTCATAACTGCACTGACTGAACAAATTAAAGTTGCGTTTTTAAGTGTTCTATCTATTGGTGTATTTAAGTGAGCTGTACTGGCGCAGCGTTATCAAATCAATTTCTACTTTAATACACTTTTATCTGTGTTTAAAAAACAAAAAGTCTTAGGTCAACTCAACACAGTTTTCCTGCATGGATTCAGTGTCAGCCAATACCTAACTTCAGATATCTGTATCGGTATCGGAAGTGGAAGAAGTGGATTGGTGCATCCGTAGTCTGGTGTTATCTTAATTGGACATCAACACACAAAATCATGTCTAGGAAAATAAATGTTTGTGCTGTTTACTAGACAAGACTTCATTCTGCAGGTCAGTTTTTATTATTTTCCACTCCATACCTTCAATACTCCAGAAAAATAAACAAGAAAAATCCAATAAAAACAAAATTGTCCAATTTTTTTGAGTTACAAACTCAATAGCGTCATACTTTAAATAAGGCTGCATATAAAGTTTTTCTTAGTTTTTTTGGTAATCAATAATTCTATTGATTATTTGGATGAATAATCAATCGGATGAAAAAAACTGAACAGTGGCGAGCCTTTTAGCAGTTTATGACTCAAAGCAGCTGACAGAGACAGAAACCTGTCCAGTGAGCTCAAGCTCACCCACAGACCCGGGGCTTTCACCCTGCCAGTCACTCCATCCAGAACCAGAACTGGCAGCCTCTGAATCTGCAGAGCTTTTCAACAACTTGCAGCCATTTAGTCTCACCAATTAAATTTCTAGTCAGGCAAAAAT
Source organism: Xiphophorus maculatus (assembly GCF_002775205.1). Classification (NCBI taxonomy): domain Eukaryota; kingdom Metazoa; phylum Chordata; class Actinopteri; order Cyprinodontiformes; family Poeciliidae; genus Xiphophorus; species Xiphophorus maculatus. Next base: position 1,859,563 of record NC_036444.1, on the reverse strand, counting down.
ACCTCCAGAAAGAAAAAGCGAGTCCAAGTTAACATTTACCAGTCTGCTGTTACTCTAAGAGATGGATAGAAAAACTAGAAAAAGAAGCTTCACAAAAAACACAGGATGAAAGTTGCTTCTATATTCTATATAGCAAACTCCACCCCATGTGTCCATATACTGTAGTGTTTTCAACAACTGGCTCACAGTGCAATATAAAATGCCTGTTTAATTAATTTGTTGTTCTTCGTTGTTTTTATTTGTTTTGGGGTGAAAACATAAATAGACCAACAGCTTTAAAATGTTATCAGAAATTGGATGAACATAATTAATACAAAGAATTATGTTCATGCAATCAGAAATTATGCTGCAGTTCATTTCTTTCACCTTCCTAACTTATCATTTATGATTTTCAATCCGGATGTAGTTATGTATCCTTTGAGAAATATTTATTAATGCATTAAAAGTTTATTGAACTGGATTTCTATGAGGCTGTAAACCAAAATGTCAGCGGAAGGAAAATGGAAGGGAGGAGCAAATATTAGCTGGAGGTTTGGCATTTATATGCTCCATTTTCCAATAGTGCCGCCAGAAAATCAACAGCAAATCATTAGTTTTATTTTTATTTTGTAATTTCAAACCTGTAACCTTGTGGGTTTCCATAATGAGGCCAAAGGCTAGTATTTCCCTTCTGTGTGTTCAGCCTTCATGTAAGATGAAAATGTTTTCTTAATCTCTCAGGAGGAGGCTGACATAAAGCTCCATCGGCTCTTTTGTTTTAGAAGTTAGACCTGTGAGAAAGAAATCCCTCTAATCTGCAGTCTGTGAGATGATTTATTGAAGGATGAAAACTCCTTTAACATCTAAATGATTTCCACTAACAGAACATAACTAACAGAGAAAATATGACATTTCTCTGGCTTATTAGCAAAGAAACACTTGTGTTAAAAAGCTCGTAAGATTAAAAAGCCAATCAAAAATCAAGCTGACTTAAGACAAATATCTGAAGCAACCACTTAAGATTTATGACAAAATAAAAGATGAAAATCTGTCCCTGAGGCCAAACATGGAAAATCTTCATTATACAATATTTGATGATGTGAGAACATTATGAAATTGTCTGCAGAGCAACAGAACATCTTAACTACCAGATGACCGACTCCTGAGGATTATTATGATTTCAACACTTAAGCCACACTCAGCCACAGTTCTCTGCTAGGAATGCCAACTGCTGGATGTGAAGCTCAAACAGTTCAGTAAAAGCCTCATAATAAACAGATAGTGTAGGCAGGTCGGTGGAGAGATCCCCAGAGGTTTGACGAAGCCAAGAGCGTGAGAATCTCTCTCTCTCTCTCTGTATTCTTAGATCTGCCTTCTCTGGATCCCAGGCCATGGATAGTAAAAGTATGGTTTATTAATAATCATTACAAACTTCTGGACAACATTTCTGCTTTAAAGGAAAAATAATGCAGCGCCGTTTCACATTTTGTCATGTTTCAACCACAAGCCTCAATGTATTTTATAGAGGAACACAGAGTAATGAATGTGATGTTATTTGGCAAAACCAGGAAAAAACATAAAATAAACAGAAAAAACAGATCAATATTTCACAAACTTATGTTTGGATCATCTCTGTGTTTTATCTTTTTTGTTGTTGTTGCCATTTTTTAATACAGGACATGGATTCATTGGAATTTGGTGAAATTGGGGGCCAAAGTCAACAACAACTGTCTGTCTGAATAAACATTAGCAAACATGATTGCAAATCTTGCCAAGAAAGCCAGATACTAAAGGGAAGCAACCAAAACACAAACAAAGGGTCATGAACTGCAAGGTATTCATCAGACTCAATGGTTCGCCTGAAGAAGCCAAAGTACTTGTACTCAAAGACCTGAAGGAGTTGGAGAAATATGATTATTAGTAAAAAAAATAAAAAAAGGGATACTAAAAAATTTTTTTTTGTACTCATGCCATTAATATCAATGTCGAGATTAAGGCTATTGTAAACAATTATTCTAGTCATCAAACATTCGATCGATTATTCTGACGGTTTATCGACTAATCAAATAAAAAATGAGATTAAATGAAATATTGGTAAACACGGCCATAACATCAGTAATAATATCAGATATTTGCCAAATTTTTCAGATATCAGCTCCGTCTTCACACACTGACACACATTTCCCAGCTGTGTGTGCTCCGCCACCCATTTCTTACGACCAGGATGGTGGTAAATTTATTTTCTGCTACACCTGTAAAGCTTCACTTACGTTAAACTCCAACTGCAGCAACCCACTGCACCAATATGCATACACCCGCCGCGCTCTTCTCCGAAGATCGCTCAGAACCAGACACCAGGCAGCAGCCTGGTTCTCTACGCATCGCGACACGTTGGTCCCCGAAAAATGGTCAAAACCCGGACATTATCGTTAATCAATTAAATCCCCTGAACCAAACTTGAAAGTTGGACTTTATGCTGCTAGCACGTAGCATTGGTGAAGTGAGACTGTTGCGCAACACAAATAATCATCCAGGTGAAACACGGTGCGCTAAATAATAAAACATAATTTAACAAAGCTTCAAGGCCGATAACTTGCCTGGAGAAGTTTTAATAATGGAGGCACTCAAATCTTTCAAGGAATCGTTATAGCCCAGAACGCGACATAAAAACTATTTGATACGATTTAGTGCCAAACTGGCGACCTGTCCAGGTGACCCCGCCGCTCACCCAGAACGTTAGCTGGAGAGGCACCAGCACCTCCTGACCCCACTAGGGACAAGGGTGTTAGTGAATGAATGAATGAATGAATGAATGAATGAATGAATGAATGAATGAATGAATGGATGGATGGATGGATGGACATACGGAAGTGGCAGATCAGATGTTTTGGGGGGTGAATAAACCTGAAGTTTAGATCGTTTAGATTTGCATCACATATGGGCGATATATAAATGTATATATTGCAGAACATAAACAAGCATTTACAATTACCATTACAACATTTTCCATAAATAATTCTGGTGACAAAAAGGGAATAAAAGCAGGAAGATATCAGTCCACAGAGAAAAGAACCAGCTGATCCTTTACCTGCAGCGGCAGAAACTCTTACAAAACTCTCTGAATAAGTAATCATCCTTCAAACACACAAGGACTTAATATTTCTAGAGATCGATAAGGAGTAAATACAGTTGGAATAAATGCATTTTAAATGAAAATCAATACAATAATTTATCCTTTGGGAACAGGAAGGTAAGGGGCCCTTTCCTGTTGTTGACTTTCTGTTTTTGTTGCTTCTTTATCACCAAGGTTTTTGAGGTTTATTTGTGCTGACTTGCTGCATAAGTCATGAGTACAAACAGCTTTAGGATGACTGATAGGACTGCTTGTGAAGAGATTATCCCCAAAATACAAAAACTTACTAAAATGGCTTGATAGGAGAATTAGTAACTATTAACAGTGATATGTGTGGAACTGAGTGAAAGTTATTTTGAGTTCCTCATCTACATAAAAATGAAAATTACTTATTGCATTTATTATTATCCGTGTTTAGTTAATGCATGGCACATTTACTCAGTGCTGCTTCATTATGACTCTCTGCACCAAAAAGACTACAAGGTCTTTATGTGAAATGTGGACAGATTGTTGAATGGAACAGAATCTTCTTCTAGTCCACCAGGGGGCAGTCTAAAAATTCATAAGCTTTTCTATTTGCATTTCAATCAGATCATTAATATAAACAGAAGAATCTCAATAAATGAAAATATCTTCAAAAATGTATTAATTGTATCCCTCTGATTCAAAAACTCACCATTCCACACAGAGATTTATCCAGAATAATTTATCTTAATAATTTCTCTTCATGTTGATTCGGGTTTTCTGCTTATGACAACCAAAAACTCTGTTTCTCAGACGAATACAATACTACATCAGACTAAAAATAAACTAAAAGTTAGTCCATGTACTGAACAGTTTCTGCTCTCAGTAGTTGGTCTGGGCTCCTTTTGCATGAATTCGTGCATCAGTGCAGCGTGGCTTTGAGGAGATCAACCTGTGGCGCTCAGGTTGCTTTAGCAGCAGAACTTCAGCTCATCTGTACTGTTGGTTCTGGACCTAAGCAAATCCTTTATAAACTTTTATTACTGCTGAAAAAACTCTTGGGGAAAAAAATCCTGAAAAGACTGCAGATGACTAAAACACAATTAAATTTCTTAAGACCAAAATTAAAATGTTCTTTTAAAGTTAAGGCTACTTCCTTTTGCAAGGAAGCCGTTACTTGCTAAAGAAGTAAATGGGAAGATTATAAAACATCTAGAACTGATTTTAAAACAACAAATGAACTGTTGTCCCAACACCAGGGACCCAAATATGCAGGAAGACAGATCATGTGTTGAAAATGGACCCTAAGTGTCAGTACAACACTTAGGGTCTGAGACCTCGTACTTAGGGTACTTAGGGTACTTGGGGTACGAGGTCTCAGCCACAACGTCTGCTTTGGAGATAAACACAAACCGAATGATTAGAGAAAACCTCAGGCAGCAGCAGATCTGAGGTTAACAGAGGAACTACTGTGTGAAACCGGAATATGACTCTGCTTAGAGGTCAGATGTTCAACAAACTTATTTATGATGGAGGTTAAGATAAATTATTACACAACTTTGCCTTACAGCAGTGGTTCTCAAACTTTTTTCAGTGATGTATCCCCTTAAAAACATATTTTTAGTCAAGTACCCCCTGACACGGGCAAAACATCTTTGGAATTAAAAAGAGGTACAGTGCTGTAAAATCACTGTCTGATTTATTAAAGCCAAATAACTTATATCAGTGAACCTGACAAATACATCCATATTGCAAACATTACATGGTTAAACAAAAAAGAAAAACAGAAGACGGTGACCACCAGGAAGGTACAAAACCAGTCAAACCGTTTTATTTTAAAGGATATTGAAACTAAATACTGAATATAAAATTCAGTGCATGAACACACATTTATATTTTATCGAACTTTTTACAAAATAATTTTTCCCAAGACTTATTATGAGGAGCCTACTGATTTTTTAAAGATATTTTGAAAAGCTTCACGTACCCCCTGCAGTACCTCCACGTACCCCCAGGGGTACGCGTACCCCCATTTGAGAACCACTGCCTTACAGTATAACCGATATTATGGGATGAAAACTTGTAAGAATCTCTGTGGAAAAACTTCTTCAGTTGTTGCCAACACTCACTGTGGAATTCAACATTTCTTTCAAGGATTTTCTCTTTTATGAGAATAACCAGAGCAGCTTCGTCCAGAACTACGACAGAAACAGGATCTGTTGAAACAAAACCAGACCAACTTGTGACTCAATAAAATGGCTCTGGATCTGTGAAACTTATGAAGACTAAAATACTTTAATTCATAGTCAGAAAATCTGCTTGAAACTTCACACACAATATAAAGAAGAACCAGTTTTGTTTCACAAAACAATGCTCATACTTTGAAACAATGCTCAATAACCTCGGTGTGCAGAACCCAGCCCCCAGATGAAATAGGAAAAATTAAACCACAGTTGGTGGAGCCAAGGAACATGTAGGACTGTGGCGAAGTGTGAGGATGAGTGGAGGGAGGTAATCTGGGCTCTGTTGCCAACTCAACCACTTTGTTGTCATATTTAGCCACTTTCCAGACCGTTTAGCAACTTTTTTTCACTCTAACAGGTAGCTAGCAACAAATCTAGCAACAAATCAAGTGATTTTTTTCTAAAAAAAAAAACAGGTACAGTTTGTTGTTTGTGCTGCAAAGTGACTCCATAAATGTCACTTGGGAGCACAGCAGGGTGATTTGGTGTGTCAACTCTTGGCAACGGAGGCAGCCAAATACTTTATGTTGCATCTGACTCTCCCACAACCACAGCCTATACACACCCATCTTGGAGCTCGATGGTGTAAGTGGTACACTGGTGGACCGTTAATAATAACGGTCTGGTGGGGCGGATACTATGGTGGTTGACAGGTGCAAACGTGCAGCAAAAAGTGAACCAAGCTGGAAACACATGAATGATGCAAACTTCAAAACACACAAAAAACTAAAGCAACAAAAAATGCTGCAAACAAAAATGCTGGAACAACAGGAAATGGAAGCAAATGGGAAAACTCTGCAAATTGCGAAACAGCAGCAATTATAAAACAGCAAACTCGCTCAACAATACACAAGTCCTCCAGGCCAGTAGGGGGAGTCTGGAGTAAGTTATATTACCTACCTTCAACATTTCATACTTCTTGTTTCTTCTATTTGAGGCTTTTTCTCTTCTGCTTCTATTTCCTGTGATTGCTGCAATTTTTGTTGTGTTTGTTTTTGTGTTAATGAGGGTAGTCTTCATGTGTTTGCTGTGTGTTTCACTGTTTGCACCTTACGCCACCGTAGGACACAACTGGGCCTTGAACTTAGTCATCAGATCAAGAGGGTCAGCATGCCCAGAATGATCGGACTGCTGTTGAGTGGGTTTGAGGTCAGAATTGCGTCTGCAGGCCTTTCATTCAGCTCCACGCCCTCCAGATGCAGATTTTCTATTTTTAGAGCTGCAACCAGTTCCTCCTGAAACTCAAACGAAACATTCAGAAGAACGTCTGGTTCTGACCGTTAGATCTGGGTTGAGGCGACTCAATTATCTGCAGGAACCGCATCATAGAAAGAATGTTACCTAAATAGCAGAATGAAGGATTTTGGTGCTTGTTCTTGTTCTTCACATGAGAATAAATAAACAATGATCTAAATATGTAGATCATTTTGTTCATCTGTTCCCATGTTTACTGCTTTACTGCCTTTTTCTACACTGCATCCAATAACTGAGGATTTATTTCTCTGAATATAATGTATTTCTGTGTTTGTTAATGAACACAGAACATAAAAGTTATGATGGTGAGTTTATCAGTGTGTCGTGAAAAATGTTTTATTTTTCAAGTGTTTTTCATTTCCTGAGTTCAGTTTTTGGATAGTATTTAATATCCCAAATGTCTTTGGCAAAAACAAGCAGATAACTCATGATTGTAATTCCAAGTTTCCCAAAAGTCATTTTTATTCTCTCTGTGCAGCAGGCTGATTGCTTTTTTCTGGCTTGGGCATTCAGAGTGGGATTGGTTGTGCTATATCTGGCTTTGTGTACCCGCTCCTACATGCTTGACTGAAGAATCTCATTTTGCAACAACAATGTGAACAAAAAATGCCGGTTCTTCAACAAAGCTCTACCACAGTGGTTCATCGCACTTGATCAAAAACCATCTTTTCCTCTTAAGAAGATGCTTTTGAATGAAGTCCAACAGAGAGAAAGTGAGAGTCGCCATCTTCATTGTTAACTGAGGAGTCATTTTAAAGTAGCTGAATACATAAGCATACCAACAAGTGCAGTTCACTGAATGTTCCTCACTGATGCCTCACACAGAAAATCATTTCCATAGTTTTGGCTTAAAAATTCACAGAATTCACCTTCCTTTCTATTTTTGTGGCCGTCAGATTTTGCATCTGGTACCGAAAATGAACTTTGCACTTTAGCAACATGTCTGGGATGCAGATGGTCTTTAATTTGAACAACTTAAAGAAGGAACAAATTGAATTTTTCAGGTGATATCGGACTTGAGACAGGTACCGAAAAAGACAGATTCAATGTTTGTGCATCAAAAAGATGCAGAATATAATTCATCTGTCCAAATCTGTCAGATGTCATTTCAACCTCTTGCACATACAGTCGACTCCCGCCTAATAGCAAATCAATATTAGCAAATTTGCCTATTCACTGAATTTTTCATGAACCACCGCTAAAGTATTCAGTTTTTTTCTCCAGTAAACATGTTATGTAAAGAAAAGTGGCTAAAATCAGTTAAACACATTTACTTTACATGCATTAAGAACCTCCTTTAGCTTGAAGGCTATGAAGAATATTTTTTTTAAGTTGTTTTAGATGTTCTTGTTTCAGACTTTCTGCTTTGATTTAAAGTAAAAAACAAACAGCATAAGGTTTTAGAATCTATTTTATGTCAACTCTGCACAGTAAATTGATGAATAGTTACTGAAAAAGGCTAATCTACCCCCATGATGTAAAAACAGTGGCAACACAAGCTGGCTAACGGTAACAAGTTTTGGAAACCTGAGCAACTAATCATGAATCAGCTGAAACCATCTTGCCAGAAACCAACTGAAAGTACAATTTATAGAACAATAAAAATGAAGAGGAAGGGTCCAAAAACAGTCTGCCTCATCCAACAGGCCTCTAAATTAGAGTGGATCAGGTTTAAAGAGTTTAATTATCATGGTGGGGTCTCAATTTATGGAGCGAGTGACTCACAGACTTGTTTTTGATTAGAGGCCTTCCATGAGAGCTGGCTCTGTCTTTTCCAATGAGGCTCCTTGATGCACAACTAATCACAGCGGCTACTTCAAAGATCGCACCAAATTAAAGCTTAAGGACCTTTTTAATTCAACCCAACACCTCACTACCAAAGACACACGGTTCAGATCTGAGGAGAGAAAAGTTGAGCCAATAAAAGTGGAAAAGATGTGATTCGTTTCTCAATTCCAAATTTCTTGTTTTTTTTTTTTTTTGGAAGAATTTTTAACTCGTCTGAAACGATGATCAACATATTAAATTCAAAGGAGGAAAAACATCAGAATAAAAAAAGAATGTGTAGTGAAGACTGGTATACAGACCCTTTCAATAAATTAGAATATTATTAAAACGTTAATTTATTTCAGTAAATCCATCACCAAGTGAAACACATTATATAAATTAATTAAAGATCTGATGCTTTAACACCTGCATTTCTCTTAATCATGATGATTTCCTGCTTAATGAAAACACTGCATTAAAAATTAGAATATTATATCAGAGCAATAAAAAATATATTTTTAAAAACAAAAATGTAGGTTTAATGAAAAGTATGTTTAACACTTGCTTAAAGGTTATTTTCAAAAGGTTCTTTTAATCTGACAAATGAGACTCATTGGGACATAAATGTAGCAACAACTGGATTTAAACAAATTCAAGATATAGTTGTAACTTTTGCATTTTGATAACAAACAGGCATGTAGAGCGATATAAAAACAACACGATGTTTCATATCCAAGTCAGGTCTTTCACTTTGATCTATGTTGGAAACTCTTATTTTGAAAGATAGGAAGTACTAGAATAGAGTACCTAGAATGCTTTGTCATGTTGATAGACCCAATAGCAATAAAAATAACTATCAGCCAGTCCAACAACACTTCCTTGCAAAATCAGTTTAGAAGCCTCCATTATAGGGCTGCATGATATTTACAGGTTTTATTTGAATAGAGTCAGTAGGAAAGTATCAAAAGAAAAAAACCTACATTAAAGGAAATAAGTAGCATTTCCAAACTTATTTTTCCAGTTGTTAACCTTCTGGATGTCTCTCAAACATCTCCTTTAGCGTGCTAGCAGGACAAACAGTTCAGCATTAACCAGAACAAAAATATTGCTCATTCTGGGAAACTGAACATTGTGTTTCAGTTCGTCCTCTGAGATGGACGTATGTCTAAAACCCTGAGGAGTAACCAGGGAGACGGTGGGGCAGGAGGGGCTGCTTCATCTGCAGCCTCCAATTTAACTCAGCAGTTTGTGGTATTCAAAACTTAATTACACACAAACACTCCACAAAGTTAACTCCACTCCACAAAGGCAAAGAAGAAAACGGACAACTTTACTGAAAACCATCTTCAGACGTATAAAATAGTTCTATCCTAATAGTTAAATCCTGCATGGTGCCTGAAAGTAAATGAGATGCTGCAGCCATCTGAAGGGAATTTAAGATGCTCTTTTTTGAGCCACCTCAGTTTTTATCAGCCTCTAAATTTAGTCTTCAAGGCTTTCTGCATTTAAAGCTTTTGCTTCAGCAAGCTTGCAACAAATCTGCAAATGAAACTCAAAGCATATTTGATGTTTTTTCTGTTAAAAGAAGCACAAAGTGTGATTTGGTTTCGTTTCTTCTACATCTAAAGGCGGGGATCCCTCTCTGTCTTTAACACGCTCTGGCTAAACTTTCTGTCAGATCTTTTAGTTTTTCAGTTCACCTACATGATAAAGACCCTGAAAGCTGAGATGTTACAAACACTCAACAAGTTGCATGATCAAAGTCCTGCTTCCAGGCACTGGAGCCATTTTCACATATAATTATGAAATTGGTCTGCAGCAGCACAAAATCACTGCTAAAATAAATGAGTATGAGTACAACAATTTTCTACTGGCTTTAAAGCTTTAATACTGGACATCCAATGAAAATGCACATATGGCTTCAGTTGGGAATGCTCAGGTCAGCAGTGCTGTAATGTCACAACAGTTCAGGAGGTTTAAAATGAACTGGTTCATGTTATCAGTTTTAAAACTAAATTTAGTAAAAATGTGGACTGAAATGTTTCTACACTGTCTTTAGCTAATAACCGTCTTCATGTTGTATTTGGCTCTCAGCTTTATCCATCTGTTTGCTTCTCCTCCACTCTCTTTGTTTTCATATTCTGTTTGCTAGAACAGCTAAAAAAAATCCTAATTTAATATTTCTGCAATTAAACAACAAAGTTGGTTTGAATTTATCTTCAAAAGCCCCAAAAGAAATGTATCTGTTCAGTTGCCAAAGCGACTCATCAGCTTTTACACCAATTTGTTTTAATCCTCTGCTCACAGGATTTTTTAAGCTCGGCCTCTTCTGAAAAACTGTTTGTTTAAAGTTGAAGACAATAATTGTTCTGAGATTTTAACAGCCTGTTTTCTGATGTGAACTCCACTTAAATACTCTAATTCTGCTTGATTCCATCCATGTTTTCCACACTATGGAAATCATTGGGCCATGTGTTTGTATGAACATTGATTATCGATCAGATCTGGGAGCAGAACGTCTCTTGCATGCTCTTTCTGGGAGCTCTCCTCTCCCAGATGTGGAGACAAGGCGGCTGCTGCACAGCAAGCCCACACATGCAGCTGTGCATGTAGGTTTAATCAGAGGAATTACTAGTTTGCTTCTGCAACATCTCACTTGTTACAGAAGCAACAAGTTTTCTTTAGTAAGTGGACTTGCTCCAAGAAAAGCTCGTTTCAGGGTAAAGATGCTTTTTCTCTGCAAATCTCCAAGGAAAAAAAAAACATCAGTTCAAATCTTTCAGAGTCTTAAATATTTGACAAGTAAGAAAATAATTTTTACTTCTTAATGAGAAAATTTGGTTAGATTAAATCCCCAAATCCCAGACAATTACTGTCTTTGGCAAAAGGCAATATGTAATATGGAAATATGTATTTACTTACTTAGGTGAAAAACACAATTAAACTACTTTTCATAAATCAAACCGATTTTAATTAGATCTGCATTCTGCGCAGGTTTTAAGTCTGGCCTATTTAAATCATTTGCTCTCAGTTTGTGCTCCACTGGCGGCTCTTACAGTTTAGTGGCGCTCAGAGGAAATGTTCAATATGGAATCACAATCCTCACTGAAGTATCAATAAATGTAATATCACAAGTTTATTTGTAATATTTAGTGACCCAACTTTAGTTACAAATCACTTTAATAAAACCAGTGAAGTATCACAATGTTTTATAGTGAAAATACGTTCAAAATAAAACAAATCCAACAGTATTCAATAAAATAAAAACACAAACACACTGCATACCAGAAGTAGATCTATATTAAAACAATACTTTAAAACAAACTGAGAACAACTGATGCAAAAGTGAGTTAACACCAACATCTCATAGCAAACAGCTGGAGAAGATGCCAGTCTCATTTTCAAAGGCAGTTCAGTCCACAATTTGGAAGATTATAATCAATTATGCAACATAATCGGGTCTTTAAAAATACTTTGTCACTTGGGTTGAATTTCACTGTCTTTAATGTCACAATTAGTAAAGATCTGAACATTTATGGAAGAGCGTTTAATCAAGCAAAGTTTAATCATGATCAACATCTTTATCAGTATTTACCAGTGGTATTGTGGTGTTATGTTTTCCTACTTCTGTACATCCACAGCAGGAATGTTAGCAAAATAAATAGGAAGCAAACTAGTGAAAACCAATTAAAGTGAAATAAACAGATTACAGATCTCTATGATTTGGACTATTTCTATTTAGAGCAGTTGGCCACGCCCACTTTTGATTTAATTAAAAACATTTGATTTAATACCAGGGACAATTTTGTGCAAAGTTTGGTGAGATTAAACATAAGTTTTGACCCCCAATTTGCATTTTCATGGGGAAAAGAAGAATAATAAGAAATTCTTCAATTACAGGAAACCTTCACAGCGCTGTCGCTGCTCAGGCTTAATATAACTTTAATATATACCTGATACTACCGTGATGTTGTAGAAATATTCAATTGCCTTTAATGAAACAACAATACATATTTTTGAAATGCTCTGGTTCAACCAATCACCACAGATGAAGGCGCTCAGCAGGAACAACAAGGCAGACCCACCATGAAGCTGTTCGTTCAGAGCTGAGCTGCAGCTCAACTGACAGCAAAGAAAACAAACAGAAGAACAAAAGAACAGAAGCTAAATGTGCATAATGACACATTTTAGTAAGGCTGAATCAGGAGCTCTTTGTGTTTAAATAGGAGCTCCTCCACAGTAATATGAAAATGTTTAACCTGCTTCAGGCTGTAACTATCAGCTCAGGAGGAAATTAACAGCTAAAGACCAACCAGCTAGTGTGGAATATTCTGCCTTCAACCTGATTAGACCACATCCCGACTCACAAATAGACCCGACTGTAAGATACCGCCAACCATTCACATGGCAAGCTGAAAATATAGGCACAGCATGTGCGGCTAGCAGTGGGCATGCAGCTGAGTGGAAGATAAACAGGAATGCAAAGCAAACTGTGTGTAGGCCTGAAATAAGGGCTGTGGCAGAAGCTTTAATGACAACATGCACAGTCAGAGTGAGTCAGCGGCCATGCTGTTCAGCTCTGCCCGTCCTGCTGCTGATCACACTGGAGGGACGAGATTAAAGTGGCAGAGAAAAGGGGGAGATAACTAAATGTTGATGTAGCAACACAGATGATCCATTGTGAGGCCCGGCAGAGTGAGATCTAACCAGCACAGACAGAACCGCCCCCCCACCGGCCAGCAGAATGGGAACCTTCATGAAAGGACAAAACGGAGAGCAGAGCTCTGTGGCGACTGTGTGGGCCGAGGAAAGCTGAGGAAGTCAACACAGTTGGAGGGTTTGCATTGTTGCTTTTGTTTACGGCCGCAGAGAATCAGGCAGCAGGTCCTGGAGGAAAACCGTTGAGAGGTTCTGGCTGCGGTCTGCAAACAGACAAAGTTGGCTGTTTGTGGAATCCCATGACGCACTGGTGTCATTTACTGAGTGACATGTTGATATTTTGTCTCATCGCTGGGTCGTGAGGTTGATGCTGCTGCACCGTGTGAGAATGAATGTGGGGTCAGATGAGAATGACCTTTCACCCTTGACATGCAGCAGCTGGCCTTGATGCACGCTGCAGAGCACAGCTGGAGCGTGCGGCCTGAAACGAAGCCGCTGCTTTCATCCGACCTCCTGACTTCAGGACATGCGTTGTGTATTTTTGTCTACAGTTTCAACAACGTGTGTGAGTGATATAGGATGAGTATGAAACATATTGAATTAAACAGATGTTGATTTCTTAAAGATAATTGTTGAAAAGTCTAAAGCAAGTACTAAATTTACAACAGGATCTTAAACAGAATAATAGACACTAACAGTATGTAGAGCTTTCTTTATAACATTTAACAGCATTAAACACAATTCACTTTTATCCTGCTACTTACTTTATATCAGCCTTTTTCAGTCAATTAAATATTCAGATTACTGACAGCAATGAGAAATGTCCTGATTGGTTGGAGTATGAATTAATGATGTACCAATCAGTTTAGGGCTGAACTGATTAATCAAATTAATTGTGACAAATCGATTATTTAAATAATCATCAAACAATTTAGTAAACTGATTAAATCAATGACTGAAGTACAACCACTTAAAAAAAGATAACTTGCTGACAGAATAACATGCTCAGCAGTATTTAAGCCAAAACTGTCTGAAAAATAAATACAATTTAGCATTTAAGATAAAGAAAACTTTTGTCTGTCAGTATGTTCAAAACAGTTTTAGTTTCACCTGGTTCAAATTCTGTAAAAAATAAATAATAAAATTTCCTATTAAGTTTTTTTTTTATATCTGAATATGGTATTCTTTAAAAATAAGATCAAATCAGGTCAGACCTGAAACAAAACTGGAAACTGGTCTGATCAGCAGCCGTAGGATAAATCAGTGCAGAATTCCAGCTATGATGCAGATGCTGCCTGGCTGTTGCATGATTGTTGCCTGGCTGTTGCATGATTGTTGCCTGGCTGTTGCATGATTGTTGCCTGGCTGTTGCATGATTGTTGCCTGGCTGTTGCATGATTGTTGCCTGGCTGTTGCATGATTGTTGCCTGGCTGTTGCATGACTGTTGCATGATTGTTGCCTGGCTGTTGCATGACTGTTGCATGATTGTTGCCTGGCTGTTGCCTGACTGTTGCATGAGGCAGTGACATTCCTGAGCAGCATCTTACTCAGCTGTTGCATCTGCACTGACTCAGAATCTTTGCTTTTCATTCTCCACATTCCTGTAAACTTTCACTGTGATCAAAACTTTCATGTCAAACCCTCTGAAAATTTACTTTAGAAGAAAAGTGTTTAACTTTCACCAATCAGGATTAAACTATTCCTCATGTTGAAACACATAACGTCTGTAAACAAAGTATTTCACTGAACACTGTAAGGCCAGATTTTGGTCTCGATGCTCCCCAGCATGACAGCCTCATGACACAACCAAAAATAGAGCATCAAAACAATAATGTAGCTCTGACCAGCTGTGTTTTAGATTTCTATGGCTTTCTGCCCAGGGCGGCAGGCTGGGAGAGGCGCCAAGTAGTGGCAAATATGAGTTATCTTTCAGTTATCCCCAACTTCTAGAGTTTTCTACAGATTATTTGCATGTCCAGTCAATAACAATCTGCTCTGTTATGAACTACCCAACAAAAACTAAATATTAATAATAAATTTAGATTTTAGCATAACCCTCCTGGGTTAGGTTGGGTTCTCCAAGTTGGTTTGGTCCAATAATCAAGGCACAGAAGTCACTTCAGCTCCAGCTGATCTGCTCAGTCAGATGGTTTTAATGGCAGAAGCCAACTTCAGCTCCATAAAGTACAGCGCTTGTTCTTGGTGTCGTGTTGAATTACAGTAAAGTCTGTCAAAAGAGCACAACACGCAGATAATGTATGTTGCTTACATACACTGCATGACCACCAACCACTTTTTTTGATAAAGTTTTATTTAAAGAAGAAAGTGGACATCGCGGCTGATCTGCCAAGGAACGCAATAGTTGCTAGCCCAACCAAGGATGACGTCAACATATCTAGTGCTAACGCTAGCCTATCCAGACTAATGGCCAGCAAAGGATTCTTCCAGTTCACAGTCAGTAACCACCAAGGCCTGCTAGTCACTATCCTCTCCAAAGCTAATGCAAGGCAGTAGTCCCATTCTCATTTCTCAAGGCCAACTGCTCAGTTACTGGTGCTGACTTATCTTATCATATAAATCAGTAGCTAGCTTCAGAATGGATACAGCCTCTTGAGACAAGGAGGTAGCCAATGTTGGGTGTGCAAAAGTCTTAATTGTGGCTCTAATACCACACCATACTTTAGAGCCACAGAAACTAAATGTAATGTACAGAATCTTGGCACATAGAAACATCTTCTCAGAGTCAAATAGAACGTTTTTAAACTAAATCTAGCTGTAATCTCAAGTAAATCAGCATATAACCAAATTAAATCTGGATTTCTGGCCCAATCACCCCAGTAACAGGCCATTATGTTCCATATTTTTCAAAATTAGCTTCCCTATTTGACTATATAATCAGACAGCTTTGAGTGTCTGTTTAATTGTGAGGGGGTTTCAGAGGGAGAGGTTCGCCCTGGGCGCCATTCATGCAAGAACCGCCACTGGCTATGACAAAACCATAAAACTCTTATTACAACAAAACGGTATATTTCCGCATAAACTCCACATAAAATTGACTGCAGTTTTCGGTTATTACACAGATGCCAGACATTGCTGTCTCATTTTATGACATTAACAAATGTTGATAGAAAGTGTTGAAACTCGCCAAACAAACCCTGAACAGTTTAAACTGGGAAAAACGCAGAACCTTCCTGTCAACACGAAGCGCTAAAAGGTTCGGCGGGATTTCAGCAGCTTTCAGATCAATAACTTACCTGGTTCACGTCTTCTTGTTCTGCGGGGGCCGCTAACAGTCCAGGCAGGGGGACAGGCGGCCAGCAGAGGCGGGGAAATGAACTCACTTCCAGGGAACTTCAGCTCAGCCCAGAACTGTTCAGCGGTCAGGAAAGCTCAGAGTTTCTTTCCTGCTTCTTTACTTGAACAAAGTGTCCGGGACGTCCTGCTTCCCGGCCGTCCCCCTGTCAGCTCACCGTGTCCGTTATTCAGAGGTTTTTAGTTGAACAAAAAGGAAGTTTGGGGAACGAGAGGAGGCTCTTACTGACTCCTACAGGCGAGTCGGGATCCTACAGGCTGCGGATTAAAACACGCGAGATACAAATATTTAGTTCCATCATCATATATATTTAGATTTAAAAAACTGTATGGAAATCATTTAGTGAAAAAACACAACAAGGTTTGTTTATGATTATTTATTTTAGGAGTTTGTCTGCAGACTCAGGTTCCACGTAGATTTTAGGACAATATACAGGGACGAATCTGCGTTTTGATTTCGATTATGTAAAAAAACTGCAGGTATAAAAAGTTTCTGCGTTCACACACTTTTTCGATCTATCATAAATGTCTTGTTTTTTTCATTTATTTATTTTTTATTTGCTTTATCAGTGTGTGTGGTTTTGACTTGTGGGTTGAAGGGTTGTACAAATACAGAACATCAGAAATAAGTGAAAGAAAACCTAAAATAAGAAGACAGTTTAACACACAACAATATAAAGGAATTAAATACTCAAAATAAAACACAATTAAACAACTCAGTAAATTATTAAAAACTGAGTAAAATCATATTTTGGTCAATAAATAACTAAAATGTGCATAGAAAGCTTTTATGGCTCTGATATTGACTTTCGTCATTTCTTAAAAGGTTGATGTTTTATTTTACTGGTTGTAATATTTAAAACCTGTATGCTTTTTAAATCTGTTTGAGTTCTGGAAGCCTACCAGGGACCGGGGTTCAAATCACAAACCTGCATGTAAAATGTCCACTTCTTTTTTAGAGGCATTGATGAACTCAGAGAATCATCAGTCAGTTATGTCAGTTGATTTCTGTATGAAATATTGCAACAACTATTTCTTCAACACATAATGTGTCACAATTTGTGCACTATTTAACCTTTCCTCTCAGCACTAATACACAGATCATGATAGAGGAGCACAGGTGGAGCTTGTTGAATTAATGACTTAATGGGCTGCGTGTGGAAGAGAGGCAGGCCTGAACTAATTACAGTACAGTGATAATCAGTGAAGCCAGCCGTGCAGCTCGCTGTGACCAAGGACAAAGACAGGAAGACGCAGCACAGAGCGCGCTCGCTGCAGCTGAGACGCAGGCTGTGCTGCTCACCTCATCACTGCTGTTGACTTTTCATGCTTCATTTCAGGCAACAGCAAGTCATTTATCATCTGTCACTAAAATTAAAACCAAAAATAATAGTACATGGAACAGCGTGTGGCTCAATCTCCTTTAAAAACATTGGTTATGTTCTCATCACTTCTCTGGCTGTGTGCAGAGACAGTTGGGGAAAATGGCCGAACAGCAGGAACAACAGTTGTGAGAGATTATTGCCCTTATGGAGCTCATCACCAGGAAGGCAGATGTCGCTTGGAGTGAAATTTTTCCCTCGATTGCCTTGTTGTAGCAGGAATGCATGAGGTAGAAATCTAGGTGAGAAATAGTCTCGTATCTGATGCCGTTTCTTGTTTTACCCATTTATGTAAAATTATGGCTTAAATCTGTGGGAAACAGAAAATCAGAGACTAGTAACTAACCACACAATGATGAAAGTTTTTTATTTGCATCAGAACTCAGCATGTGAATCCAGCCTGCTGCTGGTGCTGCACACTGTCTGCCAAAAGTGATTATAAAAGTGAAATTTCATTACATTACTAATACACAATTTACTGTATTTTATTGGGATTTTATGTGGTAGAGAAACACCTTGTAGCAAAGGAAGGAAAATGATTCAGGGTGTTCAAATCTTTTTACAACAGGAGCTCCTAGTTTACAGACTTCAGATCAACATTAGATTCTTTTTCTTCTTTTGCTTTTTCCTTTGGTTTGTTATTTTGTTTGAATTTCCTTTTAAGTCCCGTAAAGCACTTCGTATTGCCTTGTTGCTGAAAATGTGCTATGGAAATAAAATTACCGTTACCTTTACAATCAAATCTGAAAAGCGTGGCGTGTACGTGTTCAGCCTCTTGGTTTTTGAAAAATAACTTTTGCTTCAGTTGCAGCTGCAGAAATTCATCTGTGAGCATCGATCACATGCTGATCATTTTCTCATTCTTCAAAAAGCCTCAGTTAAATGTGAGAAAGAGTTCTGGATATAATTTTCTAAAATCTACAACAGATTTTCATTTGATCAAGACAGTTTAATATTTACAGGAGAGAATGTGGTTTTGCAAAGAACAAATACAATTAAAAACATAAAAATAACTGCAACATGCATGATAAATCAAAATACAAAGACTGATTCTACATTCTTTATTTTGGTTTATGAAGACAATTTCTATATAAATCAATCAATCCATCAATCAAATTTCATTTGTATAGCACCTTTCAGCAACAAGACATTGCAAAGTGCTTTACATCATAATAGCACAAAAATACAAAGTCGTAGAAACACAGTCAACAACGTTACATTTTGCACATCAGATTATTGATTAATGTTTCATGATTATCTTTCTAAAGCAGCTCTAACCAGCTGGGATTTTAGTCTGGATTTAAAGGAAGTCAGTGTTTCAGCTGTTTTTAAGTTTTCTGAAAGTTTGTTCCAGATTTGCGGTCCATAGAAGCTGAACACTGCTTCTCCATGTTTGGTTCTGGATGCAGAGCAGAACCAGAACCAGAAGACCTGAGAGGTTCTGGACGGTTGATACGACAACATCAGATCTTTACTGTACTGTGTTGCTAAACTGTTCAGTCATTTATAAACTAACAGTATTTTAAAGTCTATTCTCTGAGCTAAAGACCTGTGATAAAGACAGTTCAATAAATTAAGATTTGATCAACTTTGCCACTAAATAGACACATTACATAAATCATTTACACATAAATGGATGTTTAAGCTATTTCTGATAATTATGATGATTTTTAATGAAAATATGATATATTAAATTATATTAGATCAGACCAGCAAAAAAAGTATTTTTAAAAACAGAAATGTGGGCTCAGTGAAAAGTATGATTAATACCTATTTAAATGGTTATTACTTTCAAAAGATACTTTTAATCTGACACATAATGTGACAGAAATCCTGATAACATTAACTTTTGTGCATAATTTTTTCTGTCCCAGTTGTTATTAGCGCTGTTGCCTTGCAGCAAAAAGGATCCTGAGTGAGTCATTCTGCAAAGAATTTACATATTCTTCCTGCGTAGAAATGTGTGTCAGGTTAACTGGCTTGTGTTCATATTTGCATGTGTGTGGTGAGTCGTCAGCCACAGGGCTACACCTGATGGCCAGCCGCTCGGGACGGGATGATCGGCTTTATGCATGTTGCACAGGTGGAAAATGTTTCTATCAGACAGGACAGGTGACCTGAAACAAACCAAACTGAAACATGAGTCTGCACAGAAACCACAATCAAGTCAGAAATTCATCTTGCTTCTGCTGACAGGATTCTGTTTCTAATAGAAGCCTTTGCTTTTAGGAGGCTACATCGCAGGTTATGTAACCTTTTATTAACGCTGTGTGATGCCTGAGGGAATTCCAGCAGAGCTGATTCCCCTGATTAGTTTCTCTGAAAAGTCAAATCAAGTGTTTCAGATTCAAGAATAAAACATTAAAATGCAAATTATCTGCTTTAAGTAAATGACCCTAAACAAAGAGCTGAGGTTTATTTCAGCAATAAGGCACTTTTCACATATTAAACTTCTCATTCTTGCCTGAAACAAAATCTGATTACCAACATGTTGAAGTAGTTATTCAGCTATTTTATTCATTTCCTGTTCTGAGTAGCCAAAAAGGAGCCTTCAGCTAAATAAAAACAGCAAACCTTTTGACTTTTAGAACAGTGTTCTGTGGAATAATGTACGTACTGTACATATTCCACATTTTTTAGCTGAATATTAGCATATAATTTCCTAACTTCATTTAGCTGATTTTGGTGTGTTGCTGTCACATTTTTGTGACTCTACTGCTTCTAGAAACAGTCCAAGTGCTTAAAATAAAACATTCAGCTGTTTTCTGGCAATAAGGTAATGCTTTTAGTGTCTAAAAAACGATCTGTTTCAAAACAGCTTGGTTTTTTTATTTGATTCACACCTGAATTTTTTATTTTATTTTATTTGATTCACACCTGAATCAAATGAACGGCTCGTTAGCAGGTCTGTTCTGAGCTGATCCTGGTCCGTTGGAGTAAGGATGCATCTAAAAGTTGCTCTCGAGGACTTGAGCACCCTAGAGGCTCCTCTTATGCTTCTGGCTCTGACTCACAATTGTGCATCTGTTTGAGTCCTAAAACAGCACATTCTGAAAGGAGATCAAAATATGCAGAACTGAGGAGTAGAAATCTCATCTGAGTGATTTTGTGCAGAAAATGTAATAAAATTGTTTTAATAGCTCATAGAAATATTGTAACTTGTTTAAAAGGAAGCATAACAAGTCTATTTTTATTTCTAAGAAGTTTACTAGTGAAAGCAGACAGCAGACTCTTCTTGCTCCGAAGGAGCGAAGCTGAAGAACTTTAAGTTCAAGCATTTGCTGGATTACTGTTATCAAAAATGACATTGTGGGCCTGCAAAGGATCAAAGCCAGAGTGAAACTTTGTCATGAATTATTAATTCACCCTTGTGCTGCTGTTACTCGTCAGCTGTCAAATTAATGCCCTTCAAACAGCAGGAGTATATTTGAATCGGACATCAAACGCGACGTCACACATTTCACTCTAGATTTGAGCAAAAGAGCCGTCAACCTGCTCCATTTACAAAAAACTTCAACATTTCTGCTTCTGTCATCACTTCCTGCTATCGTCCTTCAAAACATAATCACTGCTCTCTTGCAAACAGTGCTGACCAATGAAAAATCACAACTCATGCTGAGTTCTTCATCATGACCAGTAACTTCAAGCTGATCAATGCAACAAACGGAGTTTTTGTTTTGAGTCACAAGATGAAGTGATTCAAATTATTTTCATTTTCTTTCCATGGTTCTTTAACAGCAGAGGAAGAACCTCTGGCTGGAACAAATGAACTGTAATCAAATTCAAGTAAAAGTTGAGATGAGTCGTTAAAGCACATTAACCGTTGCTTCATCTCCAGAGAAGGTAAGTGGAAAAGATTTCAAGAACTTCCAGTAACACCTGCTGGTTGGGCCTCCGAATGGAGAGAAATCAAACCAGACTGTTCATTTTATAAGATCAAGAAATCTTTTCTTTTTCACTTCATCTTTTAAGTATTTGCTCATCAATGCTCATTCCTATAAACAATGCAAGTTCATAATTATGGGATTTTATTCATATAAGAACCAGAAATACCTGGAAATAAAAATGTCTTGTCATTGTAAGAATTTGATGTTCTAACTAGAAAATTTCGGAAGAAATTTAGCCGGGGCCTGCCAAGGCGCGCCCGTGGGGTTTTGGGCCCGGCGTCGTCGCGCCACAAATCGGCGTCGACGCCAAAGAACGCCGCGACGTGATCAGTGGCACGCGGAGAACCGCAAGAACGTTAAGTGAGGCGGACGTGCACCGTTCGGTACGATTTAAAATTTTCTCGAGGCTTTTATTTTGGAAGTTTTGTTAAACTTCATTTCAAAGGGCCAAACTAATCCCATGCGTAATAGTCCTTGGGTTAAAATAGTTATATAATGCTGAAAACAGCAATTACATGATGTAAAAATATTCAAGGCTTTTATTTTGAAATTATTATTATGCTCCATTTCAAAGTTCCAAACTAATCCCATGTGTAACATTGCTTTGGATGAAAAAGTCATATACGGCCAAAAAGAGCAATTACATGATGTAAAAATATTCAAGGCTTTTATTTTGAAATTTTCAGTATGCTTCATTTCAGAGGGCCAAACTATTCCATTGTGTAACAGTGCTTTGGATAAAAATGTCACATAAAGCCAAAAACCGCAATTACATGATGTAAAAATATTCAAGGCTTTTATTTTGAAATTATTATTATGCTCCATTTTAAAGTTCCGAACGAATCCCATGTGTAACAGTGCTTTGGATGAAAAAGTCATACAAAGCCAAAAAGAGCAATGACCTGATGTAAAAATATTCAAGGTTTTTATTTTGAAATTATTATTATGCTTAATTTTAAAGTTCCGAACTAATCACATGTGTAACAGTGCTTTGGATGAAAAAGTCATACAAAGACAGAAACAGCAATTGCATGATGTAAAAATATTCAAGGCTTTTATTTTGAAATTATTATTATGCTCCATTTTAAAGTTCCGAACTAATACCACGTGTAACATTGCTTTGGATGAAAAAGTCACATAAAGCCAAAAACAGCAATTACCTGATGTAACAACATTCAAGGCTTTTATTTTGAAATTATTATTATGCTCCATTTTAAAGTTCCGAACTAATCCCATGTGTAACATTGCTTTGGATGAAAAAGTCATATACGGCCAAAAAGAGCAATTACTTCATGTAAAATATTCAAGGCTTTTATTTTGAAATTTTCAGTATGCTTCATTTTAAAGTTCTGAACTAATACCACGTGTAAGAGTGCTTTGGATGAAAAAGTCAAATAAAGCCAAAAAGAGCAATTACGTCATGTAAAAATATTCAAGGCTTTTATTTTGAAATTTTTGTTAAGCTTCATTTTAAAGGGCCAAACTAATACCACGTGTAACAGTGCTTTGGATGAAAAAGTCACATAAAGCCAAAAACAGCAATTACCTGATGTAAAAATATTCAAGGCTTTCATTTTGAAATTATTATTATGCTCCATTTTAAAGTTCCGAACTAATCCCATGTGTAACATTGCTTCGGATGAAAAAGTCATATACGGCCAAAAAGAGCAATTACGTCATGTAAAATATTCAAGGCTTTTATTTTGAAATTATTATTCTCCATTTTAAAGTTCCAAACTAATCCCATGTGTAACATTGCTTTGGATGAAAAAGTCATATACGGCCAAAAAAAGCAATTACCTGATGTAAAAATATTCAAGGCTTTTATTTTGAAATTATTATTATTCTCCATTTTAAAGTTCCAAAGTAATCCCATGTGTAACAGTGCTTTGGATGAAAACGTCAAATAAAGCCAAAAACAGCAATTACCTGATGTAAAACTATTCAAGGCTTTTATTTTGAAATTATTATTATGCTCCATTTTAAAGTTCCAAACTAATCCCATGTGTAACAGTTACTGAGTTAAATCAGTTATATACAGCCCATAGCAGCAGTAGTTCTAAAGGCCAGTTCTCAGTCCTGATCTGTTTCAACTGAGGATAGATAGAACTACAGCGATGCGTATTCGTAGTCCAAATCAGCAGCCAATAGCCTCTTGAGTTCCGTTGCTATGGCAAATAATGGTCTCAGCAGGTGTGAGCTCTGAGCTGTGAGCTCTCAAACACACAAGTGTGTTTGAGCAAACACACTTTACTGAAAAAAAGCATTGGAAACAAATCCTTCTTGTTCGGGAACCGTAATACATATTCGAAAAGCGTTTCGAGCGTATGACAGTTCAATGTGTCTTCTGCGATAGTCCCGAGATTCATATCTGTACCTCACTCAGAGCATTTACAGTGATGAGAGAAAGAAATGTTGTGCCCAGATATGAACCGAGATGGGCTGTCACTGTAATTTCAGCAAAAATGAGAAAGTTTGGGTCGCTTAGAGGCAAATTGTGGACAAACCGTAACTGGTATCGACGAGCCGTCTTCACTTTCGAAGAGATCACAGACGTATCTACAAAATGAAATTTGAATGGCATTTCTAGGTGAATTTGTGACGACACAGCAAATCCTCAAAAATAGGGTATTTCTAGGATTTTTCCCATTGAGTTATAATGGGGTTTTTTTCGTAGTTTTTTGCGAATTATGTCGCCACGTTAAGCCCAAATCCCACCAAAAATAATAGCTCCAATGGCGTGAATTTTCTGCACGTTTTGATACCTCATTTGTAGGTGTGCACGCAGCGGTATGAGCCGCATTAACGGTTACGGAAGAAAAATAAAGAATTATAACTAGAAAATTTCGGAAGAAATTTAGCCGGGGCCTGCCAAGGCGCGCCCGTGGGGTTCGGGCCCGGCGTCGTCACGCCACAAATCGGCATCGACGCTAAAGAACGCCGCAACGTAATCAATGGCACGCGGAGAACCGCAAGAACGTTAAGCGAGGCGGACGTGCACCATTCAGTACGATTTAAAATTTTTGTCAAGGCTTTTATTTTGGAAGTTTTGTTAAACTTCATTTTAAAGTTCCGAACTAATCCCATGTGTAACAGTGCTTTGGATGAAAAAGTCATACAAAGCCAAAAACAGCAATTGCATGATGTAAAAACTATTCAAGGCTTTTATTTTGAAATTTTCAGTATGCTCCATTTTAAAGTTCTGAACGAATCCCATGTGTAACAGTGCTTTGGATAAAAAAGTCACATAAAGCCAAAAAGCGCAATTACCTGATGTAAAAATATGCAAGGCTTTTATTTTGAAATTATTATTATGCTCCATTTTAAAGTTCCGAACTAATCCCATGTGTAACAGTGCTTTGGATGAAAAAGTCACATAAAGCCAAAAAGCGCAATTACCTGATGTAAAAATATTCAAGGCTTTTATTTTGAAATTATTATTATGCTCCATTTTAAAGTTCCGAACAAATCCCATGTGTAACAGTGCTTTGGATGAAAAAGTCATATACGGCCAAAAAGAGCAATTACATGACATAAAAATATTCAAGGCTTTTATTTTGAAATTTTCAGTATGCTTCATTTCAGAGGGCC
The DNA here is from genome assembly GCF_002775205.1 of Xiphophorus maculatus. Taxonomy (NCBI): domain Eukaryota; kingdom Metazoa; phylum Chordata; class Actinopteri; order Cyprinodontiformes; family Poeciliidae; genus Xiphophorus; species Xiphophorus maculatus. The sequence goes on along the minus strand of NC_036444.1, from coordinate 1,834,391 downwards.
AAACTATTCCATTGTGTAACAGTGCTTTGGATAAAAAAGTCACATAAAGCCAAAAAGCGCAATTACCTGATGTAAAAATATTCAAGGCTTTTATTTTGAAATTATTATTATGCTCCATTTTAAAGTTCCGAACTAATCCCATGTGTAACATTGCTTTGGATGAAAAAGTCATATACGGCCAATAAGAGCAATTACGTCATGTAAAATATTCAAGGCTTTTATTTTGAAATTATTATTATGCTCCATTTTAAAGTTCCAAACTAATCCCATGTGTAACATTGCTTTGGATGAAAAAGTCATATACGGCCAAAAAGAGCAATTACGTCATGTAAAATATTCAAGGCTTTTATTTTGAAATTTTCAGTATGCTTAATTTTAAAGTTCCAAACTAATCCCATGTGTAACAGTTACTGAGTTCAATCAGTTATATACAGCCCATAGCAGCAGGTAGTTCTAAAGGCCAGTTCTCAGTCCTGATCTGTTTCAACTGAGGATAGATAGAACTACAGCGATGCGTATCTGTAGTCCAAATCAGCAGCCAATAGCCTCTTGAGTTCCGTTGCTATGGTAAATAATGGTCTCAGCAGGTGTGAGCTCTGAGCGCTGAGCTCTCAAACACACAATTGTGTGTTTGAGCAAACACATTTTACTGACAAAAAAGCATTGGAAACAAATCCTTCTTGTTCGGGAACCGTAATACATATTCGAAAAGCGTTTGCAGCGTATGACAGTTCAATGTGTCTTCTGCGATAGTCCCGAGATTCATATCTGTACCTCACTCAGAACATTTACAGCGATGAGAGAAAGAAATGTTGTGCCCAGATCTGAAATTCTATTCAAATACATGGGAGAGAGCCTCAGACAGCCTCAGAAAATCCTGTCGCATGACTTTGCTCTGAAGCACCGTGACAGAAAACCGTACGGTCTAGATAAATTTCGAAAACATTTTACCGGAGCAGACAGGCGTATCAATGTCAGGACCGATTTTGATACTAATCGTGCGATATTTGTGGGCGTGATGGCGATTTCAAAAATGATTTGGGTTGAAAAAGTTGTCTTCATCTCTCACTCTAAGCAGCCAGAAACGCACTCTAACTTGAGCAAAAATGAGAAACTTTGGGTCGCTTAGAGGCAAATTGTGGACAAACCGTAACTGGTATCGACGAGCCGTCTTCACTTTCGAAGAGATCACAGACGTATCTACAAAATGAAATTTGAATGGCATTTCTAGGTGAATTTGTGACGACACAGCAAATCCTCAAAAATAGGGTATTTCTAGGATTTTTCCCATTGAGTTATAATGGGGTTTTTTTCGCAGTTTTTTGCGAATTATGTCGCCACGTTAAGCCCAAATCCCACCAAAAATAATAGCTCCAATGGCGTGAATTTTCTGCACGTTTTGATACCTCATTTGTAGGTGTGCACCCAGCGGTACGAGCCGCATTAACGGTTACGGAAGAAAAATAAAGAATTATAATAATCCCGTGCGTAATAGTCCTTGGGTTAAAATAGTTATATAATGCTCAAAACACAAGTAGCTGATGTAAAAAAATGCAAGGCTTTTATTTTGAAATTTTCAGTATGCTTCATTTTTAAGTTCCGAACTAATACCACGTGTAAGAGTGCTTTGGATGAAAAAGTCAAAAAAAGCCAAAAAGAGCTATTACCTCATGTAAAAATATTCAAGGCTTTTATTTTGAAATTGTCAGTATGCTTAATTTTAAAGTTCTGAACTAATACCACGTGTAACAGTGCTTTGGATGAAAAAGTCAAATAAAGCCAAAAAGAGCAATTACGTCATGTAAAAATATTCAGGGCTTTTATTGTGAAATGTTCAATATGCTTAATTTTAAAGTTCAAAACTAATCCCATGTGTAACAGTGCTTTGGATGAAAAAGTCACACAAAGCCAAAAACAGCAATTGCATGATGTAAAAATATTCAAGGCTTTTATTTTGAAATTATTATTATGCTCCATTTTAAAGTTCCAAACTAATCCCATGTGTAACAGTGCTTTGGATGAAAGAGTCATATACGGCCAAAAAAAGCAATTACATGATGTAAAAATATTCAAGGCTTTTATTTTGAAATTTTCAATATGCTTCATTTCAGAGGGCCAAACTAATACCACGTGTAACAATGCTTTGGATAAAAAAGTCACATAAAGCCAAAAAGAGCAATTACCTGATGTAAAAATATTCAAGGCTTTTATTTTGAAATTTTCAGTATGCTTAATTTTAAAGTTCCGAACTAATGCCATGTGTAACAGTGCTTTGGATGAAAAAGTCATATAAAGCCAAAAACAGCAAATACATGATGTAAAAATATTCAAGGCTTTTATTTTGAAATTGTCAGTATGCTTAATTTTAAAGTTCTGAACTAATACCACGTGTAACAGTGCTTTGGATGAAAAAGTCAAATAAAGCCAAAAAGAGCAATTACGTCATGTAAAAATATTCAGGGCTTTTATTGTGAAATGTTCAATATGCTTAATTTTAAAGTTCAAAACTAATCCCATGTGTAACATTGCTTTGGATGAAAAAGTCATATACGGCCAAAAAAAGCAATTACGTCATGTAAAATATTCAAGGCTTTTATTTTGAAATTTTCAGTATGCTTAATTTTAAAGTTCAAAACTAATCCCATGTGTAACAGTGCTTTGGATGAAAAAGTCATATAAAGGCAAAAACAGCAATTACCTGATGTAAAAATATTCAAGGCTTTTATTTTGAAATTATTATTCTCCATTTTAAAGTTCCAAACTAATCCCATGTGTAACATTGCTTTGGATGAAAAAGTCATATACGGCCAAAAAAAGCAATTACCTGATGTAAAAATATTCAAGGCTTTTATTTTGAAATTATTATTATTCTCCATTTTAAAGTTCCAAAGTAATCCCATGTGTAACAGTGCTTTGGATGAAAACGTCAAATAAAGCCAAAAACAGCAATTACCTGATGTAAAAATATTCAAGGCTTTTATTTTGAAATTATTATTCTCCATTTTAAAGTTCCAAACTAATCCCATGTGTAACATTGCTTTGGATGAAAAAGTCATATACGGCCAAAAAAAGCAATTACCTGATGTAAAAATATTCAAGGCTTTTATTTTGAAATTATTATTATTCTCCATTTTAAAGTTCCAAAGTAATCCCATGTGTAACAGTGCTTTGGATGAAAACGTCAAATAAAGCCAAAAACAGCAATTACCTGATGTAAAACTATTCAAGGCTTTTATTTTGAAATTATTATTATGCTCCATTTTAAAGTTCCAAACTAATCCCATGTGTAACAGTTACTGAGTTAAATCAGTTATATACAGCCCATAGCAGCAGTAGTTCTAAAGGCCAGTTCTCAGTCCTGATCTGTTTCAACTGAGGATAGATAGAACTACAGCGATGCGTATTCGTAGTCCAAATCAGCAGCCAATAGCCTCTTGAGTTCCGTTGCTATGGCAAATAATGGTCTCAGCAGGTGTGAGCTCTGAGCTGTGAGCTCTCAAACACACAAGTGTGTTTGAGCAAACACACTTTACTGAAAAAAAGCATTGGAAACAAATCCTTCTTGTTCGGGAACCGTAATACATATTCGAAAAGCGTTTCGAGCGTATGACAGTTCAATGTGTCTTCTGCGATAGTCCCGAGATTCATATCTGTACCTCACTCAGAGCATTTACAGTGATGAGAGAAAGAAATGTTGTGCCCAGATATGAACCGAGATGGGCTGTCACTCTAATTTGAAGAAAAATGAGAAACTTTGGGTCGCTTAGAGGCAAATTGTGGACAAACCGTAACTGGTATCGACGAGCCGTCTTCACTTTCGAAGAGATCACAGACGTATCTACAAAATGAAATTTGAATGGCATTTCTAGGTGAATTTGTGACGACACAGCAAATCCTCAAAAATAGGGTATTTCTAGGATTTTTCCCATTGAGTTATAATGGGGTTTTTTTCGCAGTTTTTTGCGAATTATGTCGCCACGTTAAGCCCAAATCCCACCAAAAATAATAGCTCCAATGGCGTGAATTTTCTGCACGTTTTGATACCTCATTTGTAGGTGTGCACCCAGCGGTACGAGCCGCATTAACGGTTACGGAAGAAAAATAAAGAATTATAACTAGAAAAACAAAATTTCTGAAGAAATTTAGCCGGGGCCTGCCAAGGCGCGCCCGTCGGGCTTGGGCCCGGCGTCGTCACGCCACAAATCGGCGTCGACGCCAAAGAACGCCGCAACGTAACCAGTGGCACGCGGAGAACCGCAAGAACGTTAAGCGAGGCGGACGTGCACCATTCGGTACGATTTAAAATGTTGTCAAGGCTTTTATTTTGGAAGTTTTGTTAAACTTCATTTCAAAGGGCCAAACTAATCCCATGCGTAATAGTCCTTGGGTTAAAATAGTTATATAATGCTCAAAACACAAGTAGCTGACGTAAAAATATTCAAGGCTTTTATTTTGAAATTTTCAGTATGCTCCATTTTAAAGTTCCGAACTAATCCCATGTGTAACAGTGCTTTGGATGAAAAAGTCATATACGGCCAAAAAAAGCAATTACGTCATGTAAAATATTCAAGGCTTTTATTTTGAAATTTTCAGTATGCTTAATTTTAAAGTTCCAAACTAATCCCATGTGTAACAGTGCTTTGGATGGAAAAGTAAAATAAAGCCAAAAAGAGCAATTACGTCATGTAAAAATATTCAAGGCTTTTATTTTAAAATTTTCAGTATGCTTCATTTCAAAGGGCCAAACTAATCCCATGTGTAACAGTGCTTTGGATGAAAAAGTCACATAAAGCCACAAACAGCAATTACGTCATGTAAAAATATTCAAGGCTTTTATTTTAAAATTTTCAGTATGCTTCATTTCAAAGGGCCAAACTAATCCCATGTGTAACAGTGCTTTGGATGAAAAAGTCAAATAAAGCCAAAAAGAGCAATTACATGATGTAAAAATATTCAAGGCTTTTATTTTGAAATTTTCAGTATGTTTCATTTTAAAGTTCCGAACTAATCCCATGTGTAACAGTGCTTTGGATGAAAAAGTCATACAAAGCCAAAAACAGCAATTACATGATGTAAAAATATTCAAGGCTTTTATTTTGAAATTATTATTATGCTCCATTTTAAAGTTCCAAACTAATACCATGTGTAACAGTGCTTTGGATGAAAAAGTCAAATAAAGCCAAAAAGAGCAATTACATGATGTAAAAATATTCAAGGCTTTTATTTTGAAATTTTCAGTATGCTTCATTTTAAAGTTCCAAACTAATCCCATGTGTAACAGTGCTTTGGATGAAAAAGTCATATAAAGCCAAAAAGAGCAATTACATGATGTAAAAATATTCAAGGCTTTTATTTTGAAATTTTCAGTATGCTTCATTTTAAAGTTCTGAACTAATACCATGTGTAACAGTGCTTTGGATGAAAAAGTCAAATAAAGCCAAAAAGAGCAATTATGTCATGTAAAAATATTCAAGGCTTTTATTTTGAAATTTTTGTTAAGCTTCATTTTAAAGGGCCAAACTAATACCATGTGTAACAGTGCTTTGGATGAAAAAGTCAAATAAAGCCAAAAAAGAGCAATTACGTCATGTAAAAATATTCAGGGCTTTTATTGTGAAATTTTCAATATGCTTAATTTTAAAGTGTAAAACTAATCCCATGTGTAACAGTTACTGAGTTAAATCAGTTATATACAGCCCAAAGCAGCAATTAGTTGTAAAGGCCAGTTCAGTCCTGATCTGTTTCAACTGAGTATTCCACTATAGATAGAACTACAGTGATGCGTATTCGTAGTCCTAACCAGCAGCCAATAGCCTCTTGAGTTCCGTTGCTATGGCAAATAATGGTCTCAGCAGGTGTGAGCTCTGAGCTCTGAGCTGTCAAACACACAAGTGTGTTTGAGCAAACACACTTTACTGAAAAAAAGCATTGGAAACAAATCCTTCTTGTTCGGGAACCGTAATACATATTCGAAAAGCGTTTTAAGCGTATGACAGTTCAATGTGTCTTCTGCGATAGTCCCGAGATTCATATCTGTACCTCACTCAGAGCATTTACAGTGATGAGAGAAAGAAATGTTGTGCCCAGATATGAACCGAGATGGGCTGTCACTCTAATGTGAAGAAAAATGAGAAACTTTGGGTCGCTTAGAGGCAAATTGTGGACAAACCGTAACTGGTATCGACGAGCCGTCTTCACTTTCGAAGAGATCACAGACGTATCTACAAAATGAAATTTGAATGGCATTTCTAGGTGAATTTGTGACGACACAGCAAATCCTCAAAAATAGGGTATTTCTAGGATTTTTCCCATTGAGTTATAATGGGTTTTTTTTCGTAGTTTTTTGCGAATTATGTCGCCACGTTAAGCCCAAATCCCACCAGAAGTAATAGCTGGAATGGCGTGAATTTTCTGCAGGTTTTGATACCTCATTTGTAGGTGTGCACCAAGCGGTATGAGCCGCATTAACGGTTACGGAAGAAAAATAAAGAATAAAGAAACACTTTCTCCGACAATAGCAATAGGTTCCTGCCATTGCTTTGCATGGCAGGCCCCAACTAGAAAATTTCGGAAGAAATTTAGACGGGGCCTGCCAAGGCGCGGCCGTGGGGTTCGGGCCCGGCGTCGTCGCGCCACAAATCGGCGTCGACGCCAAAGAACGCCGCGACGTAAGCAGTGGCACGCGGAGAACCGCAAGAACGTTAAGCGAGGCGGACGTGCACCGTTCGGTACGATTTAAAATGTTGTCAAGGCTTTTATTTTGGAAGTTTTGTTAAACTTCATTTCAAAGGGCCAAACTAATCCCATGCGTAATAGTCCTTGGGTTAAAATAGTTATATAATGCTCAAAACACAAGTAGCTGATGTAAAAATATTCAAGGCTTTTATTTTGAAATTTTCAGTATGCTTCATTTCAAAGGGCCAAACTAATACCACGTGTAACAGTGCTTTGGATGAAAAAGTCAAATAAAGCCAAAAAGAGCAATTACGTCATGTAAAATTATTCAAGGCTTTTATTTTGAAATTTTCAGAATGCTTCATTTCAAAGGGCCAAACTAATACCACGTGTAACAGTGCTTTGGATGAAAAAGTCAAATAAAGTCAAAAAGAGCAATGACCTGATGTAAAAATATTCAAGGCTTTTATTTTGAAATTATTATTATGCTCCATTTTAAAGTTCCAAACTAATCCCATGTGTAACAGTGCTTTGGATGAAAAAGTCATATAAAGCCAAAAACAGCAATTACCTGATGTAAAAATATTCAAGGCTTTTATTTTGAAATTATTATTATGCTCCATTTTAAAGTTCCAAACTAACCCCATGTGTAACAGTGCTTTGGATGAAAACGTCAAATAAAGCCAAAAACAGCAATTACCTGATGTAAAAATATTCAAGGCTTTTATTTTGAAATTATTATTCTCCATTTTAAAGTTCCAAACTAATCCCATGTGTAACATTGCTTTGGATGAAAAAGTCATATACGGCCAAAAAAAGCAATTACCTGATGTAAAAATATTCAAGGCTTTTATTTTGAAATTATTATTATTCTCCATTTTAAAGTTCCAAAGTAATCCCATGTGTAACAGTGCTTCGGATGAAAACGTCAAATAAAGCCAAAAACAGCAATTACCTGATGTAAAAATATTCAAGGCTTTTATTTTGAAATTATTATTATGCTCCATTTTAAAGTTCCAAACTAATCCCATGTGTAACAGTTACTGAGTTAAATGAGTTATATACAGCCCATAGCAGCAGTAGTTCTAAAGGCCAGTTCTCAGTCCTGATCTGTTTCAACTGAGGATAGATAGAACTACAGTGATGCGTATTCGTAGTCCAAATCAGCAGCCAATAGCCTCTTGAGTTCCGTTGCTATGGCAAATAATGGTCTCAGCAGGTGTGAGCTCTGAGCTGTGAGCTCTCAAACACACAAGTGTGTTTGAGCAAACACACTTTACTGAAAAAAAGCATTGGAAACAAATCCTTCTTGTTCGGGAACCGTAATACATATTCGAAAAGCGTTTCGAGCGTATGACAGTTCAATGTGTCTTCTGCGATAGTCCCGAGATTCATATCTGTACCTCACTCAGAGCATTTACAGCGATGAGAGAAAGAAATGTTGTGCCCAGATATGAACCGAGATGGGCTGTCACTCTAATTTGAAGAAAAATGAGAAACTTTGGGTCGCTTAGAGGCAAATTGTGGACAAACCGTAACTGGTATCGACGAGCCGTCTTCACTTTCGAAGAGATCACAGACGTATCTACAAAATGAAATTTGAATGGCATTTCTAGGTGAATTTGTGACGACACAGCAAATCCTCAAAAATAGGGTATTTCTAGGATTTTTCCCATTGAGTTATAATGGGGTTTTTTTCGTAGTTTTTTGCGAATTATGTCGCCACGTTAAGCCCAAATCCCACCAGAAGTAATAGCTCCAATGGCGTGAATTTTCTGCACGTTTTGATACCTCATTTGTAGGTGTGCACCCAGCGGTACGAGCCGCATTAACGGTTACGGAAGAAAAATAAAGAATTATAATAATATTAAAGAGACGCTTGTTGGGTGTAGAGTAATAGGTTCCTGCCATTGCTTTGCATGGCAGGCCCCAATAATACTTAAAGAGACGCTTCTCTCCGACAATAGTAATAGGTTCCTGCCATTGCTTTGCATGGCAGGCCCCAAAAAGAATTTTCTGATATGTTTAGGGTTGGGACTTTAATGCATTCATTTTGATTGATTAATAGTACATTGTCAGATAATATATCAATTTATTCCAGTCAGCCTGCAGCTCCAACCTCCAGCTCTGATCAGGAAGATAATAAATCAAAACTTTCCTCTTGTTCTATTCTCTGACATTTAACTTAACATCATTTGGCTCAAGACATAAAATATTATTAATTGTTCCCAACAGACTGAGTTCCCACTTAATCTTCAACAAGCTGCTTTTTATTATATAAACCATTTATTTTCTGCAGTTAAACAAGAATAAAATATCATCTGAACTCTGATTCTGAAATAAAATACTTTTCCACACACGACTGGATGAATACATTTCTGTAAAAATCAAACATATCCATCATGTTTGGAGCCTGTTGCTGTGTAAAAATGGGTTAATAAGTCCAACAGTAACAGAGTTCAGTTGGACTCAGTGGGACTTTCACACTGTGGATAACGACATTGGGTTCTCCGTCTTCGGTTCTCAGCTGGTTTTCATCAAGAAAAAGTATTTCTGTGGTTCCACAGGGTCACTTCCTGGTCCATTACTCTTCTACATTAAACAAACCAAACACCCATCACATGTTAGTGACAGACAGATAATTGTGCATTTCTCATTTTGTTCTGTCAGAAAGCTAATGAGCTTTATCAATGTTAGCGTTTGTTTTTCCTAAAACTTTAGAAGTTTCTAGTTTCTAGTAGTGGCGTACTACAAACTAACGACTAAACAAAAAAATCCAGCCTGAGACTTTTGTATGTAAAAAAAAAAGATTAAAAAACATGAAAATCTAAGTAATTAATTAATAGGAATGAATGCATTAAAGATCTGGCTCTACTTTGTTTAGTCATCTGAAAAGTGAATCCAAGGATGAACCAGACTTTTACATTTCTGATCCCGATGTTTTAATGTTTTCTGTCTTAAAATCCTTCCACATAAATCTCTATTTAAATTGAATGTTATGAAACAATCTGAGAAGAATAAAAGACCAGGACATCCCCATAACAATGTCTCATTTTCCTTTGGGATCAATAAAGTAACACAAAACGTTTTGCCTGTTTTAATGTCAAACAATAAGAGAATTTTTGTTGTGGTTTTTTTGGCTTTTTTCTTTAAGCTTCCATTGTATATTATGAGAGAAGCGGGTATAGGTAGGTAAAAAATCCCATCTGGTCTCAGGACGGATTTAGATCATTGATGGATGAGCGCAGGGATGTCTGTGATGCATGACCTTGATATCACATGGAGAAATGGATGATACCTAAAAATAAAAGAAGATCTATTTTCTTTCAGTCTTTTGCCTCTGCAAATGCAAAGCTTTCCTCATGAATCATCCACACTCAGCATGTCCAACAGTCAAAATGTTTTCCATCTGAACCTAAAGCTTTATATTAACTTTTGGTTGCAGAGCTGCAACATGCATAGGTTTAAAAGTAAAAATCACAACAGAGACGTCTCCATGGCAGCCCAAATAAAACCCAAACTGCTTCATTTATCCTGAAATATTTCCCTGTTTTTCCCATTCAGCCATTTGTGAACAACAGGGCACCATATGCTGGCTGCTGACGCTCCCACTGCGGGAAGCTACTTTAGAAGCCATTAGAGGAAAACTCATCATTCCTCCAGGTGGCAGTGGAACCTGAACTGAGTGACAATCAAGGACAGTCCTGGCTGTGGAGCAAACAATGCTGCACACCTCAGCTGATCAGTAAGTTAGAGTTTCCTGATGCATCCATAAACGCAGCTTTAGACAGTGGTGGCAACAGGAAGGACCGGCGCAGAGGTCAAAGGTCCCTGTGGCAAACCTCAGAGATTCTCCAGGCTGTGGTTAAGTGACACGATTTGCTGCTGATGCTGCGCCGGCCACCGACTCATCTCATCATCTCACCAACCGCCTGCTCAGATCCCCCATCAGGAAACAACAAATGGAAACATTTCAAAGGACAAAGGCAAGAAAATGACCGATCAATTTCAGTGTGAATGTTAGCACTGAAACAAGCATACAGTGAGGAAAAGTGAGAATGACTTGACATTTACAGAAATATTCAATAAATTAGAAGATGTGTTCAGATGAGGTTCTTATGTCAGAATAAAAAGCATCTTTTGGAAAATATGCAGGTATTGTACAGTAAGGGAAAGTTGACAGTATGAAAATACAGAGCAGTGAGTAAAACGGCATGTTCTGAGGAAAAGAAATGTGCAAAATGTGGTTGTAAAGTTGTAAGAAATAAAAGAAATTGTGCAAATAACAGCAGGAATGTAAACAGTTTTTTGGGAGCAGTGATGCTTTTAGAGTCGGCATCTATAACTTGACGTTATTACTACTGACTTTAGTTTGAAAACTTGTTTTTTTTTCTACATCATTTTCCACAAATATCAACCATCTTTCAAAATAAAATGTATTTATTCTCATTTCCACAAAAGTTTGTCTTTCTTTATTTGAAAACCTTGAAAAGTAAATAGAAATACTGATTATTTAATAATAACACAATTATTTTAATAGCTGTTTAATCACAAATTATAAGCTGTCTTTTGTCAAAAACATTAGCGGCGCTAAGTGAACCTGGTTTTATTCCAGAGTCTAAGAGCTGCTGGGATTAAACTCGGGATGCAGCAATCTCTTAATGAAGGTTTGCAGTTCAGCAACAGCTTCAACAGCAAAAAGAAAAGAAAGCATCACTGTATGTAATTCATCTAAATATGTTTCCCTTAGTGAAACATTCTCATTCAATGAATTGGTTTGTTCTTCTTGTAGCTTCTGACATCAATAAAAAACGTTCCAGTGACTAAAACATTCAGTCGGCATGTTTTCAATAAACTGATTGTTTCCAGTAATGATACTGACATGAGATCAATGCGGTTATTTCCATCAGAAAATGTGAAAGGACCAGTTGTCACAAAATATGTTTTTCTGGGACTGACTTTGATCTGACACACACGAGCACTTAAAGCTGCAAAACACTATTTATCCACAGCAGATATTTATTGAAGCTGAATACAATGTGTTAGAGGAAGAGATTAGGAGAGACAGATGATGTTTCATATCACAGCAGAGGATGAAGAACAGCAGTGAGAGCAGGATTCCCATCTCCTGACCTTTTGACCCAGACGCAGAGCACGGCTGTTATTGCTGTGTATTACTGAGCCGAGTACATTACAGCGACACGGACTACTGGCACCTGAAACACTGCAGAGCACAAGGAAGTGTGAGTGAGATTAGACAGAAGGAGAAGAAACAAGTGAGGGAATCGATTTCCTAATGACCCAGCAGACTGGAGCTGCTCAGGCGCTGCAGGGTTTAGATGCAGGAACACAGATCAGAAAACATTTGAAAAAGATTTAGATGGATATATTATTACAGTGGCACTCATTAAAAAAAAAAACAACTAACTTTTGAGAACTTTTATTTTCTTTGGAAACTAATTACACATAGAAAGAATTTTTAACAAAATCTCATTAAATCCAATAGTTTTCAGCACTGCTGTAAACTGTTGTACTACAATTAAAATAACTTACAGTCTCCTATAATATTTACCACAGCTGGAGCTTACAGAGGAACCTTTGGGCATAAAACAGTTCTGAACTCTTGGACATTTTCTGCATTGTCTGACGATGTCGGTTCAAATCCTGCAGGTTTTCCTCTCCAGCTCTCTGAATGACCTGAAGAATCCCCAGTAAATATGTCCAGTAAAAACCAGTTTGTTTACATGTAATGAGATGGTTAGATGAATGTTTCATGGTTACATTTAGAACATGATTATGATTGTAACAATGGGAGGCTGAAGGTTCTTCCAGCAGCAAGGGCGTAGGTTTGGTCTAAGTTTTGGTGGGACCTTACAACTTACTGACCAACCCCCCCCCCCCCCCCCCCCCCCGCACCGACCATTTTTAACCAGCGGGGGGGTGGGGGGGGGGGGGGGGGGGGGGGGGGGGGGGGCTTAATAACCCCCTGCCCCCAACCATAACTTGATCATACATCTTGTGTATACAACCCATGGGAAGAGGCTAAACCATTTGGCCTGAAACAGCAACCTTTTATTGGGCAGCTGCTGTGCTGCAATGACTTTTACATCAGGCTGGTATGGCGCACTCCCCATGTCCAGGGAACTGCTGCCTTGACTTCCCTGGTCACTGGCACTCACACTGACTGCCTCCTATAGAGCAAACAAAGCGTAACCTGGTTTGTATTCACACTAGCTTAACTTAATTTAAGACTAACACTTCAAATGCCATATTTACTGAGATAATTTCACAGTATATTACATATCTGAGAACTAACACCTGACCTGGAGCCCTGAAGCTCCAGCCACCTCTCCATCGTTCTGCTCTGCCCCTTGCTCTGCTGTCTGAGCATCCTATGTGAAAAAGTATTACATAATTAACAGAACTATTCTACCTCACATTCAGTGCTGACCTTACTAAACACCGGACTTTACCACAAATGCGTTGCGTGATAGATATCTAACTTATGGGTCCCCTCACTGTACTTACAGCCGAGGTAGCGAAATAACTTCTAATGTCTGTCGTCCTTTTCTTTTTTGGTGGCGACATGGAGACTCATAATAAATGTCAAACTCAGAAGGAGACGCGTTCACTGTCAGCATCGTGGACCAAGCTTCCGTTCCGCGTGTGGCCAGCTGGCCGCCGCCTGTTGCTGCCAATCAAAGAACGAAGATCCACGTCCTGTGAGCCAATAGCGGGTCGTCATAGTTCATAACAGCGAATTTTAAAATGAATGCTACCACTGCGTAGTATATTGAAATATTAAACGAATCAATGTAGATTTTCGTTTATTTATTTTGTTTTTGTTAAAAAATACATGTTTTTTTTTTTTAATTAATATGGCAAAAATTGGTCGGGACTATTTTATATTCCTTGAATATTGGTCGTGACATGTCACGACCGTCCATACCCAAACCTACGCCCATGTCCAGCAGTAATTAAAAACAGTAATGTGTTTTAAAGCCTTAAACTGGAGAGAAAAACCTGGTTAAACATGAACGTGGTAATAATCTGGCATGTCTGTGTTGAACAAGTACAGAAGGCTGAACTGTTTTACTCACCGACTAATTAGGAGTGGAGACAAAGTGCATACCCCAAGACTCACTTGATCATCTCACCTGTTTCTCTGCTTTTATAAACCAGTGAAGCTGCAGGAAAAACTGGGAACATTCAGAAACTCTATCAGCAACCAAGGAGAGTTTTTAATCAACTATTCTGACGATTAATTGTATTCTGATTCATTAAAGGATGCATCTGGAGCTAAAAAAGACTTCAATAATAATCTTTCTGGCTGCTTTAACATCAATTCATTATGTAATACGTTACATAATCTGTTGATTATCATTTAGATTAGCAGGTTAATAACTGGATGTAAAATGTGTTTGACAGGAGAATTTCTTCACAGGTGAAGCTCAAACTGCCACTTGAACTAATTCACAAACAAGAAGGTTTTTAATCTTAAATGCAAAATATTTATCCATTTATTTTTTTCAGTTCTGTGTTGCACTTTCTATAGTTCATTTAACAATTAAATTACTAAATTATTTGATAATTATTTCAATAATTGATTAATCATGATTAATTATTTCAGTCCCATCAGAAACATCTCATTCTCTGCAATCCAGCCATAAACATTAGATTAGAAAACAATTCATAATAAAAGCCTCGTTTTATCATAAATAATAGAGCTCAGGTTTGTCTTCAGGCTGTGCTGTTGTTACGCCCCGATTATTGACGAGCCTTCAAGTGATGCCAAGCTTTCCAGCCAGACCCTGGAGCTAGAAGCAGAAAGTGTTGATTTGAGTTTAAATTAATCTGAGCTCAATATAAAACAGAGGTTAGAGGAGGCAGGATGCTATCTCACACAGATAACATCCATCAGAACGATCGTTAAACTTCTGCTGATGGAAAACCGAACACGATAAACATCTCTGCAACATTAACAAGGCTTCTTCATGGCTGATCTCATCTCATCTGTCTGTGGGGCTTCTGTGACGGTCTGAGTGGGAATGATAAGGATGATGTGAAAGTCAGTCATTGGATCACAGGGAAGAACCGCCAGGCTGCACTAATCACCTTCTGTAACTACAATGTCTCTGTTAGGAGCAGGAGACGGCAGGACACTTTTCCTCTGTCTTCCTGACAGAAGAACCACCTGATATCAGGTCTGGATTATCTGGATTAGCTGCTTGGATTAAGTTTTCTTGTTCCCAGGAACTCAAAGGGTTGTTACCATTACGCTCCTCTATAGGAGAACAGGATTGTTCTGACAGATTTCATTTTAAAATTTCAACTAACTTGATGCCAAACTGCTGATTCCTGTGTTTCTGCTTTTCTCCAAAAACACATTTTCACCCTAAAACGTCTCAGTTTTTATAATATTCACTCTGGATCTGCAGCGAAGCTCCTAATGTCCTGAAAACCAAACGTCGTCTGAAGACTGGGGGGAATTTTAATACGATTTAAATCAGTGAAAATTTAATGTGACACATGAGAAATTTAAGATGGCAAAAAAAAATCTTCACATTTTAATTACCAGCGCAGCGTTGAGGGTCTCAGTAATGAACTCCTCAGCTTCCAGCCATTAGCTTGAACTCATCCTAGCTGGTTTTGTTTTAGGCCCAGTTCCACCGGTTCTGTCAGGGGGAGTGGACCAAAAACCCAGAATGATATTGTGATACGCTTGTAAAAGGAAAACCAGAACATTTGAACCAAGTAGAAAAGTTGAAAGGCCTGCATTGTGGCCTGTTTTATATAAATATCATTGTATTTCTTTCTTTCTATAAGGGCTGTCTGGAATTTCCAGCTGTGAACCTGGAAGAGGCCCAGACTCTGAACACTGACCCGCGGCTCAGTCCTGGGAGGAAATATGAAAACAAGTGATTACCTGCATAACCACACTCACTAATTACCTTTCAGACTCCTTCATTCACTGTCATCAGCAATGTCAACACCGAGAGATCAGCGGATTACACACATCATTAGCAACTATGTCTATTTACCAAATGAGTTCAGCACATTTCCCTGATCCTGACAGTGTAAACAGTCCAGACATAAAGCAGAAAACGCTTCAGTAAGACACGGACTAAATGGTTTGTCCATCAGGTTCTCTTTTCTATTCTCTACAGCTCCATTTCTCCTGATTTTCTGTTTCCAGATTTTGTGCCATTTAAAAGAAGGAATAAATGTAACTGATCTCTGGAGACAAAAACTCTTCATACTGGAAGATTTGAATTAAAAAATAGGTTTTTATTATTTAAAGATGAATGAATCTTCATGCATTCATGTTTGAGGAATCATTTTGCCTCCTTGTACTTTAAGTTATGGATATACATATATACAGGTTAAGTTTGACAATTGAAAGTAAAAGTTACTTGACTGTGCTGTAATACTGCCCCTTTAATGAAAACAGCAACTGGAAACAAGGTTATCTTCTGGAATCTGTTCATCTTTTCTGCACAACAGAAAAGTCAACAACATGAGCAGAACGCGGTTTGAACCGACCCAGTTGTTCATGACAGACACAGAGCCACTCGGCTGCACTTTTCACCTCCACATCCAGCAGATCGGATTGATTTTAGTCCTCCTGTACAAACACATTCATTCAGATGCATCACTAAACTAAGCTGCTTAAGTATGTCAAAACCTTAAAATACAGATTACCTCAAATAAGTGGATTAAATGTTTGGGTCAAAGCTGCTGCGGATGATTAGAATCATCAGGATTCTACTCTATCGGTTTCTAAATAGACGCTATTGGTGCAGCAGAACGACAGACAGAAAACAGAGCTGCTATTCTTCACTGTCTGTTTGAGTCTGCTGTGTGTCCCGTCCAGTGACGGCACAATCAGTCTCTGGCTCGGGTTAATACATCTCATTCATCAAGCAGCCATAAAACAGGAGTTAAAAAACAAGCATATTAACAGCAACGCCGTATTTATGTCAGGGGCTAAGCTGGGGATTAAGTGGATCGTACATCAGTGGAGAACTGAAGTTTAGGTGGTTAGAAAAGATTTTGGTCTTTTCAATGACAACTTTTTGCAGAGAAACAAAATAAGTTTGTTCAAATAAAGCTGGGACTCAAAATACAAAAGGCAACATTTCATCTTCCCATATAATGAAACATGAATGGTCTGAAAGTCTAACAGTGTGCTCCCTACTTTGTGTGACTGAATGCGTCCTGACGGTTTCCAGCTCGCCCAGAGCTTCTGGGAGGTTTTGGATGGTTTGTTCTTCAGTGCAGTGAGGAGCCTGGAGGCCGAAGTAACTTCCAATCCAGCACTTATAATGGCTGAGGTTTCCAAAGTCAGACCTCACCCTGCATGAAAACACATGAATCAAATAACTGGCTCATTACCTGGCCTTTGGCTTAAGGTCTTGTCATCCTGGCCTCATTGCAGGGCTACATCCTGATCAGACGGCCAGCAGATCAACTCGTCTGATTTATGGTTGAGTTTTCGGCTCTGTGTGTGATGAAGGCGGCGGTGGCTCAAGCGGTTCTGGGTTCGACCCGTTACTGCTGGGTTGCTGATTCAGATTGCATCCAAAGGCTTCAGGGAGATCAAGGGAAGTTTTGAAATGTGTAATTCTGCCTTTGGATCAGATTTACAGAAAAAAGTGGGAGCAGAAAACTTCATGGTATAATTTTACCACCACAGCGTCAGGGCGCAGAGCTTGCTGCGTCTTATTAATCAATAAAAACCCAGATTTACATTTTTGTTTGTATGATAACTTCTAAATGCATTTGCTGAGATATGCACCAAAAATGTAAAACTATCGCTAGAAAAATTTGGTCAAATTAAGGTTTTCAATAACGATACTTGCAGAAAATACAGTCAAATCCCAATAAATTGCTATTTATTAAACACCAGGAGCAACATTTCCTACATGCTTCAGTGGTAAATGTGGATCTCACCAGAAGCCCATTTTCTTATAACTAAATGTTTAGTGAGAAAGAGACAGAGGGTAACAGAGTAAATGAGCTGCTTCAACGGGAACAAGAAGGAAACTAAAACTGACAGCTTTCTTATTAAAGTTCTTAATGTTTAATTATCTGGTTCTACGAGATAAAGATTGATGATGCTGCTAACTTCCTGTCACAGTTCTGGAGCTAAATATGTGGATAAATGCAGGCAGGGCTGTGCATGAAGCATAAACTGCTCCTCCTAACAGGAACATTAAAAACAACTTTTTAAAACTCTTTTAGAGTTTTAAAAAAGGTGGTTGAAAATGAGAGAATGTGAATGTATGTGTGCACTCTAGCATGTGATGATTAAATCTTTTATTCATTAAGAACAAACTCAGACCTAACAGGAACAAAAGCAACAACATCTTTTTTGCAGTTGCCAGAAGAAACTCTGGTGATTTAATGATGATGACTAGCAGGATGTACTGCTGGTGTGAAAATGAAACAGAACTTCAGAACAAACCGAGAACGCAAACAGGAAACAAAAACTGAAAATCCAGCTGAGAAACTGAAACTAAAAGACTAAAAATAATTCATTTCCCAGTTTCTGTCTGAGCAGAATTTAGACAGGCAGAAATAACAGACTTCCCTTCGTCCACACAGTGTCCCTGACACTCTGCTTGATCGCCTTCATGAAGAAACATCAAGATTTAATGAGCGGTTCATCCCAACACTGACTAATACAACTACAGGCAAAGTCCATAAAACATGAAATGAATCTGGAATCAGTTTCATTTTGACACCATGAGCTTCAGCTTCTCTGAAGAACAGAATCAGCCTGAAAATGTTCTATAAAAGGTTTAAATCCAACATTAAACTGAGATCAATAGTTTCCTCAGAGGAGCTTTTAAACTGATCTAATGTAAACTGAACACTTGTGATAATTAACCACACAGGAAAGCACCAGCTTGTACTTGAACTGGATTATTAATTTGAACAAAACCCATATAAAACTGATTGTCCATGCATGTTTTTGGTTTTCCTTTATTTCCAGTGCAGTTTTTTTCCCCCTCTCAGTGCCTGAGTTCATGTCTCTACTCGGTTACAGACTCACCCGTTTCTGGTGATCATCCTCCCCAACACTAAAGCCTCTCTGTTTCTGTTAGTCCTTGCCAGATCCTAGTGTAGTTCTGTTCGTAGTTCTGGTGTCATGTCAGGTTTCCAAAGCATCTCTGGCGGTTCCTGTTGGTTCCTTCATGCTTTGATCTTGTTCCTGTAGGTTTCAAACAATAAACATAAATCAGCGTTTGGGTTCTCAGAAATAATGAAAGGTCACAACAGCAGCATTTGGTTGGAAAGCCGTCATGCTGATTGGGGTAAAAAGATAAAGTCAGGATGCATAAATAATTCAAAGGCGCTAAATATTAACCATGTATTCTAGTTTATTTATTTTAATGAGAATTATTGCGGCTCAAGTGAAATTCAGTCAGAGAGATGAGGCAGGAATCGAACCCTGGAGGCTGTTCCAGGACTACTAGCCTTCATGCGTAGGTTGCCTGCTATGCTATGCTATGCTATGCTATGCTATGCTATGCTATGCTATGCTATGCCATACTATACTATACTATGCTATACTATGCTATACTATGCTATACTATGCTATCCTATACTATGCTATGCTCCACCCCACTAACTATCGTATTTCATTGTTTTTGTTTGTAATAGTGTGAAAAGCGGTGCACAACAGCAGAGTGGAAGTAATGTGGTTTTCTCTTTAAACTTTTCCTATTTTAGTTGAAGGCATTTATTTGTATGCAGCTCTCGAGTCAAGGTAACAATATTTTACTACAATTCCAGCTCCAGGTTCATGGATGCTCTCTCAAATTAGAAAGCTAAAGTATACACTGAGATTAAATTGTAAACAGGTTTACTCAGTCAAACTGAGTGTGAAAGTATTTTATTAAATTGAAAAAACTATGTATCACTTTCCTCCAGTTATTCCAGTCGGCCACATAAAATCCCAATAAAATACTCTGAAGTTTGAGGCTTTAACATGACAAAATGTCACAAAAGTTCAAAAGGTAAAATTAGATTTTGTAAAGCTCTGAGGAACTGAACTTTTAAAATAAAAGTTATTCAACAAGTCTATGGCTTCTGGGACAGAAATGTTATTTTCATTTCAAGAAAGAATCAAATAAAGACCTAATCTTTTGAGTTTTGCTTCTTTCAAAATAGAAAAATTGAACTTCATAAATATCTGTCTGTGACTTATCAGTCTCTCCAATGGATTCTGTTTGTGAGGAGACAGAAAAATGTGACACGATGTTTTCACTCCAAGTGTCAACATTAACAAAGCTGTCAGATGCTCCAGAGAACATGGCTCCCACTCCTTCTTATCTTTATTAATGGTGTTTGTGGTTTTCTGTTTGACTTTGGGTGACTGATGATGTCACTCTGAAGCAGTTGAAAAAACACAGCTCACCTTCTTGAAAACATTCATTTATTTTGTAGGAGACAGACCCAGTACTGTCAGTTATCAATGTGCATCTGCAGTTATGCAAGAGTAGATTTTATTTTTCTTTCCTTTAAAAGGTGGGATGATTAACAACTAAATTCAGATTTTTCTTTTAAACTTCCTTTGTTTGATCACCTACTTTCCCCCTGTCCAAAGTGTTCTTCAGAGGGCGCGACACGAGGAAAAATATAAAACAGAAAAAGTAACTGCAAACATACAGCAACCTGCACTAAGCCTGGGCCGGGTCCAAATGGACCTTTATCAACTAAAGCTGCAGTAAGGAGATAAATAAAACAAGACCATGACGGCGATTGTTTCAAGTTGGATCTGAAGATGCCAAACTGGTTCTGTTTGTAAAGTTATGCAATAAAAAGTTAACAGCAATAATCTGAGTTATTTAGTTTGTCACAAGAGCAAAGATTGGGGTTCATTTTCAATGTCATACTTTCACTTTGTTATACATTCATTTATAAAGGTCAATTTCAAACTAAATATTTAGTCAGCAAGTTAAAAAAATTAGCTTCACATTAAATATTTATTTAGCATGCAAAATCTTTAGCTTGATGCTAAATACGTAGTTAGCAAGCTAAATGTAGCTTCACATTAAATATTTATGTAGTACGTAAAACTTTTAGTTTGAAGCTAAACATTTAGTTAGCAAGCTAAATATTTTGCATCATCAAAACATGTATAATTGGAAAATCAAGTTTAGCAACAGCATAAAGTTAACAGAAATAATAGTGATAATGTAGGTGAACGTGGTGCAGCGCTGCTACACTTTGAAACCCTCGGCCTTCAGCCATTAGGAATAAACCACGCAGAGAGGAAGGAGCCATGAGTCCTCAAGCAAAGTATTAGTGTATTTGGATTGTATTCTAGCTGTAGTTGTGTTTGGCAGCAGAGGAAGTGAAGGAAGCCATTCAGTCCGTCTTGGCCTCGCTTCCAAACAGCCATCTTGTTTGGCTCCTCACTTCTCTCTTTGCAGTGGGGAATGCTTTTTTACAGTGCACAAAAAAAATACGCAATTTCCGGTAAGCTTCATAAGGTTGCTTTATGGCGGACCGGGTGCATTAGATAAGTCACAGTCAAACGTTTAGACTGGATAAAAAATGATGCTCCTCTGGTGACACCAGAACATTTGGCGGTCATGACGTTGCTGCACATTTTGGCTCCGCCCATCACCCTGGTGTCACATGATCAGAGGAGCGTAATATGATTAGCTAAAAGCTTTTTGACTAAATGAGAAATTTTTGGTGGTAAATTTAAGGTAAAACAAAAATTAGACATAATAATAAAAGTTCAGTATTTTAAATTTAATGTCTACAAAAAGTCTGATTCTATTGGAACTAAAAAAAATGTGTTTAGATATTTCCATGAAGTAATCCAGGTAATTAACTTGGGGCTTTTGATGATATACATACATTTGCTAAAAATGGATAAGTTATGCTAAAGATTCTAAATGTCTTTAACGTAGAACATTTAGATTCTGTGGAACATCCCTGATGCAGGCTGTTCTTCACAGTGTTGGTGGCTGCAAAGTCAAGCAGCTCTACAAGCCTGGAGAAGCTTTTAAAGATATAAAGATGTTTATGAGGAATTTAAAAAGGTCAGTACAGCTCCAGTGTTTGCAGCAGCAGAGTATTAAACATGCTGAGGGCCTCACTGCAGTAACGGAGTCGGTAATGGATGTAAATTGTCATTATTTGTGGTTGTGAAGGACTCAACCACAGACAGGATGCAGGCAGAATCACATCATCGCCTGATTCTTATTTATCTGTCAGTTTGAATGTTTGTGTTGGTTTTTCTGTCAGGAAAATGTTTCTGCCACAGAAAATGTTTCTATTGTTAAAGGATTTTTAAACTAAATAAGGCTTTTCTTGGTTACATAAAAGGTCAAATAAAAGCAAAGAAAAAAATGGTTGAACTTTTAAATGCACAATGTCTGCCAGCTGCAGCTGAAACACTGAGGAAGGACTGAGTGGCAAAACGGCATTAAATACAAACAATGTGGATGAGCAAAAAAATCCTGAAGAAACAAGAAATGCCACAACCTTAAAATGTATACATTTTTAACTTGTAAGAGCCAGTTTTTAAGAAGCATTTTAAATGAGGTAAGGAAATAATTTAGTTTTTTTTTAATCTGATATCTTTAAATATTGGTATTAAAATATAACATGGCCCTTTCAAAGGTAAATATTTCTAATCTATCAGATATTTGATTAAATTTCATTCTTTTCACAATGCTGCTTTTGTTGTTTAAAAGAAAGAACTTGACCCCAAGAAAATCCCTAAATACTTCAAGTGTACTATTTCTAGTTTTCTGTCTTGGATAAAAAAAAAACAACTTGAAAGTTATGAAGGAAACTTTCTGACGTTAGAGTCTATAGATAATTCAGAAATTAATTATATTGTTAAGCTTTCCTTCAAAGATGCAATTAAAACTTAAATGAGTATAAATGAAGGTAAAGGAAATGTAATTATCCCACTAATGGCTTCGGTGATCAGAGAAATAAGTTTTGGCTTCGATATGTAACACATGGCATATAAAGGGAGGCATCGCTCCTTTATGAGGGGAACTTATTATCCTGGCCTGACCCTAAAGCCAGAGCTGAGCAGAATGTGGCAGTAAAACATGGACTATCAGGCCTGAGGGGGCTGTAAGCGCCGGTGGGCCAGCAGAACCAGCCGTCCAGCTCTGCGGTGACAGAACTACATCTCAGTCTGCTGTAACAAAACCGGCTGGATGCGTTTTCCCCCCCGTGTCTCTTTCCTGGGTCCATGTTTGTTTTAATCCGTTTTTTCCGTCGCTGTTATCTCCTCAGCAGCTTGTACACTTTGATTCTCTGCAGGCAGTCAGTCGCAGGGTCACAGCCGTTCCCCCAGCACACAACCGCTTTTCTCCTCTGTCTTTATACTTGCTTGAGACAGAATCAAACCCAGAAAGAAACCTGTCTTTTCCTTTCTGAGCTGTGATAGTGTGAGACATTCCCAGTCTTGTGATTTCCTGACATGAATGCTGATGACTGCTGTGTGCAGCGACGCTCCTGGTAGGGAAACGACCCAGCATGCACTTCGGCTTTAATGTTATTAGGACCTTAAACTAAAAGTGTTAGACACAGGAAAAGCTGGGATACGAGATAGGTTTGAATTCTTCCAGTTTTTATTATCATGTCAGTATAATAACAATGCAAACAAAATGGCTGCTAAAGAAAACAGTTTATTTTGATTTCCTGTTTCCTCCATTCTGATTTTCAACTGAATCGATTATAAACAGTCAAATTTTGAAATGAGATTGATGGGCATCCGTTTTCTGCACCACCGTTCCCATGTAGGTGTTGTGACACATCACAGTATTCAACTCATTATTTCTAGTCGTGGGTAGAAGAGCTCCTCATCAGTTTTATCCCAGTGAGCCTGAACAAGTTAAAGGATCACAAATTTAATCAGGATTTATCTTCTAGAACCAAATTTCACAGCAATCCATCCTCATTAAAAGCCCAAAAATTCAATCATGTAAGTGGAAAAGATCAATAAGCTTGGCAGGATTCATCTGCAGAAAAACACACAGAGCCAATAAATTAGGATATTACTGAAAAGTCAGTCATTCATGAAAAAGAGTCATTACCTTTAGTTCTGCTAAATGTGTTTATTATCAGTCTGCAGATAATGAAAACCCAACATTTAAGTTCACAATATTATTAATTATTCAGACGATAAATCAAGTAATTGTATAAAATAATAAAAACACAATTCTGCAGATATTTTATTTAATCCCTTAAGATTATTTTACACAATGTTAAAAACATATAAAAATGCAAATAAACTAATAATTTAATTTCTTTTTTAAAAGAGAAAAAACCAAACATTTTATTAACAGCATCCCTTTGGTGAACATTTGATCATTTGTATGCAGTTTTCTAACATCAACATGTGAAAAGCTCAGGACTTTCTGATGAAAGGTTCTGTTTAAACAAACCTGCCTAAAATATGATTTGGACCAGATTGTATGCACTGGAAAATGGCTGATATTTATTGATAACTACACATAAACAAGTCTGATTTAACTAAAAGCCGAATAGTATTTTACGTCATATTTATAAGAAAAATAATATCTCACTGTAAGATTTAATTGGTGCTTTTGCACATAAATGACTTTGAAACAAAAAGAAAGAAGAATCTTGACAAATCAAAGTAAAATAAAAGTTTCTGAATCTATTTTAAGAAATAAAAAACATCTTCATGTTAGCCTCGTCCTGCTGACCGACTTTACTTTTAACATGGATTGTGAAATGAAATATGATTCGAATAAAATCTAATGCAACTGCATCATAATTTGAAGCTGCAAATATATTATTCTTGGCATACTCATGTGCTTATTAGTAGTGAAAGTCTAAGTTTAATGAGGCAAGATGCAAATGAATTTTTAAAAAAGCTATTAACTTCATAATCAACATTTAATTTAACAAACATGAAACTCGGTGCAGTGAATAAAATCCAGTCCTAAATGACAGACCTGCATGTTTTCATTTCTTCTAAAGTTTTGTGTTTTTTTATTTTAAGATGAACACTAACCTGCTGAAGAACTACAGCTGGGACATTTGATTGGACCTGCACAAACAGGCGTCTTAAAGGTCATTCAGCAAGTTCATCAAACTGAACACAGAATGTGCAGGATTACTAGAAAATTAGTGTATCATTTTGTAACTCTGCTTCATAAGCACTACTTTATGAAGCAGAGTGTGACTCAGAATAATAGTTGAGTTATTCAACAGAATTTATACCATTCTGAAATATTTTTGTTCCATTGGACCCATTTAATTTTTTACCTTCACAGTTTTATTTGAAAAATTATCTAAAAATGAAAGTGCTGAACTTTTATCTTCAGCCATATTGAGACAGGATCAAAAGTTTTATCTGCTGCATCCAGAGCCAGAGTGACTCTTTGGGTCACTTAATGGATTAAAATGATTAAATATTTTCCTGTTTCCATTATTTCGTTCTGTTCCCTCATGAAAAATCTTCTGTCCAACCCTGATAACTCTGAATCAGAACCGCTACTGCCCAGCTTGTCTCTAAAGATTGCACACAAAAGCATTGTTGGCAGTTGGGTATCCAAAGATGCAGCACTTAGACATTTCCATCCCTGTCTGAAAGTACTCAGTAATAATCCATCAGGTTTAATATAAGATAAAATCATGGCTCCATATTCTTGACTTTAACTCTGATCTCAGAGAGAAACTGATCTGGCATAATAAGGAACAGATAAAGTTTTATGAAACCATTTAAAAATACATTTAGATATTTAAAACACAGTGACATGACTTTGCCTTCCAATAATTATTTACTGCATTCCTCCTTTTTTATTTGGGCAACCATTATTTAGCATCCAGATCTTAAATTCAAGAATGGAAATCCTTTGCTTCAACCATATTCTGGAAAGTCCAAGCAGATAGTTTCAGTTTTTACTGTTTGCAGTTTTACATGGTTTCCAACACCCTTTTGTTTCCACAGCAACACTTCAATGAATCAAAACCTTTTAAATTATCCCCACAGAGCCAGCCGCCCAACAAACAGGAGATAAAAACACATAAAAACCTGCAGAATACCTCAAAACGACCACAGAAAATAGATAT
Source organism: Xiphophorus maculatus (assembly GCF_002775205.1). NCBI lineage: Eukaryota > Metazoa > Chordata > Actinopteri > Cyprinodontiformes > Poeciliidae > Xiphophorus > Xiphophorus maculatus. The sequence continues at coordinate 1,808,624 of NC_036444.1, read as the reverse complement.
GTTGGGATGGAAAAGTTGGATGGAAGGAAACGTCCCAATTAAGAGTGGAGAGTAATGACTGGTGCATCTTTCTGTTATTTCCTCTTCTGACACATTGCAGTAACAACAAGAAACCCAGAGCGCTAAATGAGTGTTTTGTAGCTGCAGGACAGAGAAGTTAAACACTAAATGAGACTTGCAGCAAGGAGAGAGAAAAACTAATAACAGGAGAGATTTAATCGCTGTGTTCCATGACCAGGTGGTGCTTAAAGCCGAGCAGGGACGGGCGGATGATGGATTTGGTTTTTGCTGTGAGCTATAATAAAAATGAAGCACACATCTCTATAGAACCGTTGGTGTAGAACCGTATCGGCTGTTCAGAACTATGCTTTCAGAACACTTTGTTGTTCCTCCAGCTTTTGAGTTTAGCTGGAAGAAGGTGAATAAACAAATTAAAATACTTCTAGAAAGTTTGTTTTTAATTCCTCCATCTGACCTTTAGACTGACATGGTGCAGTGGACATGAACGCAGGAGCAAAAACTTCCTGCGTTCATGAACGTTTTAAAAGGTTTGAATGATTTTACCACAGAGTTACATTCAGGTTAGCTGCATATAGTAATTATGCAGCTTCAAACCAAGCTGGATGCTATAAGAAAAGTAGAAGCCAGAGGAACAAGACTTCGATCAAAAGCTTGAAGCCCTTTCCTCTCACCACTAACAGGAAACTAGACTTTGTTGTAAAAATCTTGACTATAAATGCAGAGGAAGCATAAAAGTTCATCTGATAGCAGCACCAATTTATTCTGACCTCAGCCCGTTTCAGGAAGAATTCCTCCTAAAGTATCGATTCACTTTGTTCAGCATCTTAGATGGTGATGTGTTCTGCTTTAAGACTCATTGGAGTCGTAAGATGAACAGCGTGTTACATTATCCGTTACTGATATGTCTGCAGCATTCGGCTGCCAAGAAATGCAGGTCCATGTGGGGCCACTGCAGCCAACAGAGCGGGACCTCCACTCAGATTAAAACAGGAAATGAGTGGTGGATGTGAATGTCCTGAGCACAAGCTTCATGTTATTTCGTGTTGTGTGAACGTAGATGAACTGATCCTGCCCTGATAACATGTTCATATTAATAACCATCAAGATGTTTTCACAGCATCCAGTGAGGTGAATCAGACTTAGATAAAGTCTTTAACATGTGTAGATGAAGCAACAACAACCTGTGTATTTAGATATGTTTTAGTGATGTTTTGATAAATTGTAAAGAGATAATTAGATAATTGAACCTTAACAAAGACTCAGATCTTAGTTGTCTCATTAGAGTCTGTCAGTTATTGCTATCAACATTTAAGGTCATCAGAAAACCCAGACTGATCCACTTTAATGCTAATGTCATGTGGGTGTAAGCAGAGTGAGAATGTCAGCCCTTAAACAGGTAACAACTATGCACCAATAAGAGAAGAAAGGTTAAAGGTCAGTGCTACTGCTAATGTTGGATGATACAGCAGAGAATGAGTACAGAGCTGACATAAAGGTGCTGATCAAACAGAACGAGAGAAGAAAATGTGATTTAAAGAGCAGACCAGAGAGACTGAGGTAAGACACCAAACAATCAGAAGCTGTGAGTTCTTTTCAAAACCATCACCTGATGCACAAAATGTAGCAGCAATATCGTTGGACATCAGGATGAGGGCTGGCAGACTGAAATATCTGCACAGGATCCAGTTAAGGTTGATTCCTCCATCGTCAAAATTCACATAAAATCAACAGATGCCTGCATTTTCTTTGCGTTAATCCATAATTGGAAGTTTATTCCAATTTCTTCCAGTCAGTGTGGTGAATCGTTCATTTAATTCTGGTCAAACTGCATCAGAGCAGAGATGATAGTAAATCACTAAAAGTAATTTTCACATGTCCAAACTTTTTGTCCCACTGGGCAGAGTACAGTAAAAAGTACTAACAGCCCCAGAAAAAGAAGAAGAACTAAAATCAAGCAAAAAAAGTCACAAGATTTTTGTTGTTGTACAAAATGGATGTTATTCATCATGGATCCAAAACTTAAGAGATTTTGCATGTTTGCTGTTTTAAAAAATGGAAAATGGTTCTTGGTTTCTTTTGGGCTCAACTGAACAAATTTATTTTCAGTTGTAGGAACAGGATTTGGGTCACTTTCTTTCAAAACGCTTGATATATTTAGCCAAGCTTAATAAGTTAAACAAAAGCTGATTTAGGTGCAGCAAAGTTGGATTTTAAGCTAAAGTTACAAAAATACAAATACTTTGAACAAATAAAAAGTGCATCAACCACCTGCACTGGTCAAGCCAAATTTGTATCGGTTTTGAATTGTAGTTGAGGGCCGCACAAAGCCAACCCAAATGGCCCCCGAACCGCACTTTGAACACCCCTGACCTAAAGCCAATAAATAAAATCCATTTTAGCAAAAGATTATATATTTTTAAAGATGCCTGAAGCCACCAGGGAGTTAGAATTGGTGAAGGATATACCTTTAAGCAAGATCATGTGCTTTATTATGTTTCACGCATTTATTTTATTCAGATTTACTTTTATGATTGTTATGTTTCCAATATTACTTGTCATTTCTTTTTCCTCACCATCTCTTTTTTCACCTGTCCCCCTCTTTAGCCTCCCACCCACGTCTCTCTCCCACCATCTCAAATTAATGGAGCATGTAACAGGCGTACTAAAAATAACTGTTCTACAGTCAGTTCATTTTTTTCTTTCCATCTTTTTCTCCTTTCCTCTTCCTAATGTTCCAATTTTTCTCTTTTTTTTTCCCTCCCCAAGGAGGGGAATGAATAACGGCGAGAAGGCTTGTCAGCTCATTTATCAGCTGGGAGCCCATGTGCAGCCCTCTATGCTATCAGGGCTAACCGATTGAGGCTCTGAGACCGAGGGCCCGGGTCCAGGCCTCTGGCTGTCTGTCATGACTCTTACTTTATGGCCACTGGGCTTTGGAGGACAGGGGAAAACAAACAATAAGTTAGTGAATGTGGACGGCTGTAGGCTGCATGTACATCACCTCTTCGTCTTGCGAAGGCTGAATTATCAAGGGAAAGCTGCTAGAAGACGAGGTTAGAATGAAGGAGGGGCACCAGATGAGTGAAGCAAAAACATTCATCCTGTTTTCTGAAAGAAAGAAATAAAAATATTCTTTGGTAGCAAGATGGAGGAAGTGAAAATATTTTAAATTAATTTCTTCTAAAATAGGAAAATAAAAACAAGTGATATGCAGATGAAGCTACTGAAAGATGCTATGATACTGTGCTACAATGCTTATTAATCTTCTGAGTCAGGGGTGTCAAACATGAGGCCCCAGGGCCATTTGTGCCCTCCGGATGATTTTTTTGGTCCTTGACCACAGTTCAGTGATCAAGGGCCACCAAATAAATTTGGTTTTCAAGCTCAGACAGCCGATGATGATACATGTTGAAAATGTTAGGGTGCAACTTTCATGATTAGTATAATTAACTGACATTCATAAACTCTACAAATGATCATAACTGCTGTTTTAACAGGTCAAACACCAAACTGGAAATCGTGTTGGCACTACTGCAGAAGGTCCCTTCATTCCTGCTGTAACATCCATTAGCCTGCTTCACTTCACAGGTTTATTCATTTTAATTGAATCATTATTTAAGGTAAGTTATTAAGAACAAATTTTTATTTACAATAATCACCTAACAGAGAAGAACACAAGCAGCACACTTTACAATAAAACATGAGCAAATTGGTAAAATGATAAAAAGTGAAAACAATACAGGCTAGGGCCTAAGATACAATTGACATTGATTTATTAGCTGAAGCTGAGCTAAAAGTGAAAGACCATCACTTAGTTTTGATGTTTCTCTGCAACACCTCAGATTATTCTTTATGCATAAACAAAAAGCAGCTGTTTTCATATTCTATTTAACCAAACATGCTAATTTGATGTGTTATTGATTAAATATTTTGCTAAGAGCACAGAACCCTGAAGCAGCAACAGCAGCTGAGGTTAATTACTGACGGATGAATCATTACTTCTGTCATCAGCGTGTCTCTGATGATGCTGCACCGTTTCCATCTACACACAGTGAAAAGCAGAAACTGAGGCAAACAGGAATAGAAATGCACAAACAGCCATAGAAATGCACAAACAGGAATAGAAATGCACAAACAGCCATAGAAATGCACAAACAGGAATAGAAATGCACAAACAGGAATAGAAATGCACAAACAGGAATAGAAATGCACGAACACGAATAGAAATGCACAAACAGGAATAGAAATGCACAAACAGGAATAGAAATGCACAAACAGGAATAGAAATGCACTCAGCATATAATGAAGATCATGTCCAGCATCTCCTGGGACCTCTGAGCCGCCTCACTGTGGCACCTTCAACATGTTGCAGACATATTATAACAGCACCTACATTTAATAAGAGACCATGAATATTATGATTTGTTATTCTTCCAGACAGTCAAATTGAGGATCATATTCCATCACCTTATTGAGCGTCTTGTATTTTAATTCTCTAGAAAGATCATCAGATTTGAAAAAATTAGTGGTTCAGCATAATTTTTCTAAGGATTTGATGCTGTAATGAACTTAATGAAAACTTCAGATAATAGTTTTTCTGACTGTAAATCATTATAAGTATTGTTTCTTAATGATATTTTTTAATCAACCAAATCCAGCAAATCCAGTTTAAGATATCCATTACGTACTTTCTGAGACACAGTCACAACTGGTGTGAGGTAAAATCTGCTTCACTCGACCGCAGAGCAATTAGAGAATGCAGCTTCAAAGCTTTTCCCCGAGCTTTAATCACGTTACAAAGAGCATTATCTGGAGCAGGTAGCAGGGGAAGAGGAAGCACTCAGTCTGAGCGCCTTCACTGAGGAATCAGAAGCCCACAAAGCATCATCTGTTTCCGCCCCTGCAATAAGAGAGCTGCACATGGTTAGAGAAGACTGGAAGGAAAGAAAGAATGGATGGATGGATGGATGGATGGATGGATGGATGGATGGATGGATGGATGGATGGATGGATGGATGGATGGATGGATGGATGGACGGATGGATGGACGGACGGACGGATGGATGGACGGATGGATGGATGGATGGATGGATGGATGGATGGATGGATGGATGGATGGATGGATGGATGGATGGATGGACGGATGGATGGATGGATGGATGGATGGATGGATGGATGGATGGATGGATGGATGGATGGGCGCCACTGATGAACGAAAACAACTGGAACAACGTTTTGCCTTCCTCAGCATAATCTCAGGACAACCTTGAAATTACAAGTTGTGAAGCAGGTCTTCCAGTGTTGTTGTTCTGAAGTACCCAACATGGATCTGAAATCAATAAATGAATCTTTGATTCCAGTATTTTCAATCTAAAAATAAACCAATAGCAAATGAGCTACCTTTATAAATAGACAGCATGAGCTTTTAAACATGCAGATGGGATTGTGGAGCCGGTGTGGCGTAACATTCACCTGAGGAATATACATAAAGTGGTTATGTCCATTAATATCTGGCTTCTGTCAATCAAAATACATTCAGAGTGCAAAGTACTAGCAGAATTATCTGGATCATCAGATTCAGTTGGATCAGCTGCTGTTGCTGCAATGTAGATGAGAGCTGGACTGTTTTTACTCAACAAGCTAACCGTAGCATGAGCTCCTCTAGTGGCTTCATTTGGGACAGAAGCACAGCTGAAGCTCTGAACCAGGAGTAAAGCAGTCAGTGAACGCACCACTCCTGGTCCGACTCCACAGCCAAACAGAACCGGGTCAGAACCAGATCAGAAGCTGCAGTCAATGCTCCACTAAAGGCCGTTACTGTTAGCTGGACTTTTCCATCAGCTTCTCTTGTCTTGTTCTGATCTTGTGACGAGGCTGTTGGCTTCCGTTGCTCAAAACGTTAAAGTAGATCCATATGGACGGCGGCGGCCATTATTACTGCTGTAAACAGGGCCCTGCTGTGTGACGGCTACGTTGTTCTGGGCATTTGGGTCGTTGTAAATCATTCACACTGCAGTCCAACTGCGGTCACATTTAAATTGTAGGATGATCAAAAAAAAAAAATCTGAATTGATCATTGGAACCCACTGTGTCACATGTGTTAAGCTCGAGGGCCGGGGGCCAAATCTGGTCTGCCAGAAGTTTTTATGTGGCCCTGTAGACTCTGGAGGGCCACATCAGGAGAACTCTTAAGATTACAGTTGTGTGCTTAAATATTTAATCAATCAAATAAAAACAGTTTTTACCTTTTTTATTACGTGAAAATAGTTTGATATTTAATTTGAAGAAGTCCCCTTCGAATGCAGAGACAGGTGTTTATTAATGTTTTTAACATTTGTTAATGGATAGTTTCACCAATACATTCTGCCACAGAAGGCCCTTTGAGGATATTTGTGATCTTGATATGAACCAAAATGTGGACGTAGCCTTAAACACAGAAGCTTAATAAAAATTCACAACTCAAACTCAAAGTCCTTCAGATCATGTCTGTAATCTTGGATTAAACTTTCCAGTCTCTTTGTATCTTCTGGTCTTGTGAAGGAGAAACACTTTCATCTGCAGGGGTCGTATCGAGGTCATCCACTCCTGGGGAGCTGGAATCGTTTCACATCAAATTGACAAAGCCGTTCTCAAATAAAAGTCCAGTCTTATCTGCTGTTTTCTTTTCACTGAAAACAGAAACATGAAGAAAAATGTTCAGTATGGTATTAAGCTGCAAGGCGGAGAGCCTGGTGATGAACCCAATGCTAAAGGAAGAAGTTCAGAAAATTCAACTTCTTACCATTTCGACCTTCAAATTCTCCCCAAACGCACCTCACTGTGAGGAACAGAGAGGCCCTTAAACTGTCTGGAGTGAAGGAAATATCAGCTTATTTTTAGCCTTTTATGGTCAGGTGTGCCTCGGTGCTATTGTTATCGATTCACAGGGGGCCCCTGACTTTTATGAGCGCCGTTATGTGGACGATGTGGCCTTTATCGGTGAAGCTCACTGTGCTTAGATAAGATTTATGTGGCATCTTGATGCCTCAAGATGGATGATCGGCTTTCAAATGATTCAAGAAAATATTTGAGACGTTCAAAATGATCCACTCAACATGAGAAACAAAGGGGAATAAAAATGCGTTGAAGTTACATTTCTAAATAAATATTCACCCTGTAAATAAATAACATGGACTAACATCTGAAATTCCTTGACTGAATCTGTAGTGAAGCATCTGGACATGCAGGACAGCGATACTGCAGGCAGCATGGCGCCACGCTGCTGTTCCTCCTCCCCCCTGACCTGAATGTCAAACCCAGAACAAGATCTCCTGTCCATCATCCTTTGTCATCTGCAGCCTGGAGAGCCAGGCAGCTTATCACGCTGAGCCATGTCTGGGTCCGGACCGACAGCCATCATCATCATCATCATCATCATCCTCACAGTTTACACACGGCTGCGTCTGTTTACCGTTTCAACTTTCACACATTTACAGTTTGAACAATTTCAGGCAAACTGAGACTTTAGGCAACACAAAACACCCGACGGCAATTTTGACTAATTTCATCCATGAAGGAACGATGAGCTCCACGTTCTGGTTTTTAGATGACTGATCAATAGTTTAAGATTACTTATTGATTAGAACAATGTACGTCTACAAATGTATAAACATCCCTGCTGAGAAACACTGACTACTGCAGCAGCATAACATCACACTGAATAAATATAAATATACAACTGTTCATTCATGCAGCAGGAAAAAAATACCAAGTGATCGTTGCAAATAACTTTCATATTTTCAGTCATCAGATTGAAAGTATTCAGAACCAAAACTAGATTTTGTATTTTTTAATTGTTGGTGTGTATTTTTCTATTTGGTGAAGTTTCTTGCAACAGGAAAAAAATACTGAATTATCAGTTAAAACATGCAGAAATGATTTACCTTTTCAACTTAAAACTTAATGACAAGAGCAAATTTATAAATACTTTGTAGAAAGGGGATCTGAAGACTGTTGTAGGTCCATAATATAAAGTCTGTCTCACATTTGAGTCAAGAAAAAGGCAAACTTACCTTTTTAGGGTCGATTATTTTCTTTTTTCCAATCAAGACATGAATCAACCTTTCTAGAATATACAGCTGGTTAAAAAATCATTTCCTCCAAGTTGTTCTGGGCCTAAAAGTCACTAAATGCTTATCATCCTGTTTACTTTGAAATTAATAGAAGCAAAAACATGGTTACTAAAACATATACTTTATATAACTTTATCAGTTTTAAGAGATTTTAAGTTAATTATCTGTTTTAAATAACCTGAAAAGTTTTGTTTCTCTGTTTTGAAACCTAAAAATAGACATTAAATATTTTTTTAAATAGCAAATTTTCTTTTGTAGATATTTATTAAAAATTATGAATGGTTCGGACACCATGCCTGTGACATGATATTTTCTTTCCTCCAGTCTCTCACTGGTTACTGTTTCCTCTGTAAAGTGACTTGTGCTGCCTAAAGTTCACCCTCATCATCCTCATCTTGTTTCCAGTTGGACACGGAGCTTAAATGATAATTAATGAAGATAACTATGTTTGTGTTCTGGCTGACGGCTCGTTGGTTAATGGAGAAGCAGCTCAGGTCGCCACATTCATGGCGTCTCAATCAACCTGTCATGTTCTGCAGATGGGTGGGAGTAATGAATATGAATGTGTTCTCCAGAATGAAAGCGTTTGCAGCCCTTCTGTTGGCAGAATGCCCTGAGGAAGATGGCAGCCATTTCTCCCATTACTGCAGACAAAGCAGAGTCAGCTGCTGATCACAGTCAGGTGGACGTCAGTGATTCTTTAATATAACTGATTAATAGCTGTTCTTGTTCAAGTGCAAACATAACACCAAGCCTAAGATGATTAAAACTAATTAAACAGGAAAACAGAAGATTAAACCAAAAGCCATTTACCCTCCTTCCCATTTCTTCCTCCACAGAGGATGAGTAGTGCAGGAAGCCATTTGTAAAGTTTCAGTCAAAAACTAACTTCAACAATCTGAGTTGTTTAGGGGTTCATTTTCAAAGCCATATTTTCACCATGTTATTAATTGATAAAGTTTCAAACTAAATATTGAGTTTGTTCTGCCATCATGTTCTGTCAGGAGGAATGGCCCAAAAGCTAACAAAGTTTGTGATTTTTAACTTTAAAAAAATAAAGTTCTCTCCCTCATTATATTTTAATCTAGCAAATATAATTTATGAGAAAGTTCTCACAGCTCATTATTGTAATTCATTCATTCCTTAATTTTTATTGTTTGGTCTAAAGTTTATAGGTTTATAGAACATGGTTGCTCTTCCAGGTTAGCATGGCTCTGGCAGCAGCACTGTGTGGGTTTCTGCTTGTCTCATCCTTCTGGATGCAACCAGAGAACACTAATGGAGTAATGGACCACACACTGATGTTTTACAGTTCACTCAGTGTGCAGTCCCAGGAAAAAGAAAGTACACCCTGTCAGTTCCTTTGTGCTGCGACGGAGAATGAAAGCTGACACTTTGCTCCCCAAGCTGGATAAGAAACGTTTGCCATGGGGCGTTTTTATCTGATGTCTGCAGACATTTGGAGTCTGGAGCTTTGCCACATTTAACTGTTTATCCTCACAACTCTCTGGTTAGATTCCTGATTGATCAGATATGTGCTGTGTTGCAGGGCTAACAGGCTGATGGATCTAAGATGAACAGCATGAAAGGAAGCAAACAAATCATGTGAAAAATTCACATCAACGTTGTCCATATCACCTTACTTCATAATTGAAGATCGTTGAAATGGAATATGAACAATATGGATGTTCCAAACAACAGGTTTTCTCAAACACTTACAAGGAAAACACCTGAGTTAGAACAAAATTTGTGTGATTGGAAAATCATAGTCAAAAATTAACAACAATAATTTGGGTTATTTAGATTGTCATAGGAGACAAAAATTGGGGTTTATTTTTCAAAATCATATTTTCACCGTGTAATTTATAAATGTCAGTTTCAAACAGGCACCTTGTCTTTAGTCTGTTCTTACTTAAAGCAGGAGAAAAATGTTTGAGCATTTAAAAACATGAGGAGAGGTGATGGAGACAAGTTATTCCAATCTGATGGAGATTTAGACTGAAATATAAAAAGTCCAGTTTTTTTACAACTTTATTTCCAGCAGCAAAAATTATAACTGTCTGTAACAAACTTAAATATATATAATCAGTTTTAATTATTCAGTGTTAATAATTCTGGTTTTCAGAAAGAAGTCACCGACTCAATTATTAAAATGAAAGAAAATGATTTGATTTGTATCAAACTGTTTTTATTTAATAAAATACTGCATACACTCCCATTTGCATTCAGGGGCCACACAGAGCTATTCCAAGTGCCTCAAATGGCCCCTGAGCCTCACTTTGGACACCCTGGTTTAGAGGATTTCTACCCAAACTGGGATGATGAAACTGAAAGAGTTTATAATTTCAGCCTTGAAATAAAGGATCTGCTGAAGATTCTATTTTAACTTACTGCAAATCTGAGAAATAAGCAGTTTATAATCCATAAAATAAACAATCATGTTGTCTCTGTTATGTTACCGTAGGAGGAGAAACAACCATGTCCGGTCCAGAACCATTAACCAAAGCCCAAAGAAGAGCGTCTGCAGGTCCAGACTCAGCCTTTCATGTGTCAGCCATCTTATTATTATTATAAAGCAGAAGGTCTAAGTGATGATCCATCCTCACCTCATTTCACAACAAGAAGGTTCAATCAGCTCTGAATAGAATGAAACCTGCTGTTTTCTTTTTTTTATTAAAATCCCACATTTACAGCAGAAAGGCTGCTGAACCAAACACTGCAGAGAGAATCATTACTGAGCTCAGTTTGGTTTTCTGCTCAAACCAAAGAGACGGAGCTGCCAACTCTTTCATGTCCCACATTTTGAAGATGAAAAGTTTAAAATAGATATAATATGGAAACAAACAGGAGGATCTGAAAATACAGACAGGAGATCAGGAGACACACGAGGGAGACAGGATGAAAGAACCAGGAGAACCAGGAGAACCGGGAGAACCAGGAGAACCTGGAGACCCGGTAGAACCGGGAGAACCAGGAGAACCTGGAGAACTGGGAGAACCTGGAGAACCAGGAGAACTGGGAGAACCTGGAGAACCAGGAGAACCAGGAGAACTGGGAGAACCAGGAGAACCAGGAGAACTGGGAGAACCAGGAGAACCGGGAGAACCAGGAGAACCGGGAGAACCAGGAGAACCGGGAGAACCAGGAGAACTGGGAGAACCAGGAGAACCGGGAGAACCAGGAGAACCGGGAGAACCAGGAGAACCAGGAATACTGTCTGTGCTCATAAAGAGTATAAAATAAATTCTCCTACTACTCTCCAGTCATCCTCGTCTGCTGCTCTCTGGTCCAGTGTTTCTGTTTAACCAGCTGAGCTGCTGCTGCCAGTAACTTCCTGTCTATAAGAGCTATAGATGATCAATTTGGCAGGTGAATGATCTATTGATGCCAGTAACCATAGAAACGATTTTTTTATGCCATACATTTTAAAAGAGGCTCAGGAAGTTTCTGTTAAGCCTTTTTCTTTCCAAGTTGAAAACACTAACTAACTTTCTACCTTCTTTAACTCACATGAAAACTTTTAAAACCACTTTAATAAGAAGATAACATAAACTAAACACAATCATCTTCTAGCAGCTGATTGACCTGCATTGTCTAAATTTGTTCCTGCTGGTCACTTTAAATGCTGCTGGATGTTTTTCAGAGAATTAAAGTCCAGATGACAAACAGATAATTTTCTAAGCTACAAGAAAAATCCCCCATGATGACAGGAGCAACGTTTTATCACGTAAAACAGAAAAATGATAGTTAATAATCAAAGGTACATTTTCCGTCCTCTCAGTGGAGCTCTGATGGGGTTTGGTCTCGTTTCAGACAACATGGACTCTCTCTGTAAAGTCTGATGGTTTGCTGAGTTTTCCTGTCAGTTCAAACACTGACGTTGTGTCAGAACACACTCAGCGGTTCTGATGGAGTCAGAACATCTAACATGGATTCCTGGTCAGGAGTGATTTTAATGTTTCATCCCTGAGGGCAGTAATGATGCAGATTCATCAAACGTGTCATCCTGCTTATTCCCGCCGCGCTGATCTGCGCAGATTATGATTGGATGGAGAGATTGGGCTGCTTGAAATGAGGATTTGAGAAGTATTAAGAGTAATAATTGCTTTAGCTGAAAGTGGTCTGACCTCAGTGGGTGTGAAGACCAACAGCTGCTCAGACAGGAGAAGCATTTCAGCTCCTTGTCATAATGTTTAATCAATGTTAGAAAGAAGGATGTTAAACATAAAGATGATACTGAAAATGTTTTCTCAGCTGTAACCTTTCACCTTTATAAAAACCACAGATTAAAGAACCTGTGTGTGTTTCCTGCTTCAGCATCTTCTGCAGGCTTCATCATAACTCAGAGGGAACATCACGAGTTATTATTAAACCCACTGTATTAAAATGAAAAATTAAAAACTGAACTTAATGATAAAGTGTGCTCTGACAGCTCAGCTCTTCTGCAAATCATTTCTGAGAAATAAAACAGACGTTAGAACATTTTGCATGACAGAGTGAAGCATGCCGTGTCCCAACCTCTGCTGCGATCCGGAGCCAGGCTGGTGAGGCGGCGCGGTGTGGGCGACAGAGCCGATGGCCACCGTTCTATCTTGGTGCCTCTTGGATATCTGCTACCCTCTCTGATGAATAATGGAAGAAGCGGTGAGCGGTGTGGGCGGCAGAGAGGAATGGCCTCTCCTCAAAATAGACATCAGTGCAAAAATGCAAAAGATCTCATAGATGAAATGGAGCGAACGGCTGATGTGACCCGATCTGAAGAGCATTCAGCTTTAGAAGCAGAACTCTGCAAACAAGTCGTCTTCACATGGATCTGTCATGTAAAATCCTTTCATACAGCAAATAAAAATATTTACACCCCTGGACTCAACCACACTGTTAATGGAGCAAACAACTGGTAGAAGGGGATCCGGTCGGGTGAGAGTAAACTGGAACTGCACAATGGATGAAAAAACCAGCTCTGCAAATCACCCTGACCATACCACACTCATCACAAAGCATGGTGGTGGCAGCATCATCCTGTGGGGAAGCTTTACTTCAGCAGGAACCGCAAAGATGGATGGAGCTAAATCCTGGATGAAAACCTGGAGGTCCAGTTTACAGAACAACCACCAGGTCATGTGTTAGAATGGCCTAGTCAAAGCCCAGATCTAAATAAAATCAAGAATCTGAGACAAGACCTGAAAATCATAGTCTGAAAAATCAGAGAAATGCCTTCAGTTCCTAGTAGAAAGCTCGTAGAGTCATTCCTGACAGATCGTTCTGCAATGGAAGAACGCAGTGGCTGAATAGAAATGTATGCCACACTTTTCAGATTTTGTTTAGTTAAACATTTGAGAAAAAAACAAAACAAAAAGATGTTGCTTTGTGTCGAAGTTTCAGGTTGTAACTTCCACCTCTTAGAAAATAAGAGGTGGAAGTAAATTTTAAAAGAACTGAACATAACAGAGTTTAAAGAAGAGGAAGAGAGAGAGAGAGAGAGAGAGAGAGAGAGAGTGTGTGTGTGTGTGTGTGTGTGTGTGTGTGTGTGTGTGTGTGTGTGTGTGTGTGTGTGTGTGTGTGTGTGTGTGTGTGTGTGTGTGTGTGTGTGTCCCAGACTCAGTGGAACTTTCTGCAGCCAGGCATTCAGCTCTCTGCTCCGTCGGAGCGCCGATCAGACATCCGGTTCGGTTCCGCTTCATTAGAAATGACATGAACTGTGACGGGAGCTGATCAGAGATTCTCCAGCTAATTTCGGAACGCTCTCTCTCCCTTTCTCTCTCCCTCTCTCTCTCTTTCTCTCTCTCCCTCTCTCTCTTTCTCTCTCTTTCTCTCTCTCCCTCTCTCTCTTTCTCTCTCTCCCTCTCTCTCTGGCAGCAGAGCTGAGACTATTTTTAGAAACAATGTTGCGGCGGAGGAATCATTTAAACTGAGGATAAAACATCGGCTTGAAGCGGATCTGCTGCTTTTTGTCTGGGAATCTTCAGTCTCCAGTCTGCGCTCCGCCGGTGTTATGGGACAAGATGCTGCCGCTCCGCCGAGGCGCTCCTTCCTCTGCTAACTTTTGCGCCATGGAATCCGCCGCACTTTGTAGAACCGGTGGCAGCTTTGCGCTCTTTGGGACTTCACTGACTTTTCTTTTTGTCTTTTTCAGAATGTTAGAATATGTTGAGATGTTTGCAGTTTGGAAAATCGCTGGGAAGTGTCTACCTGTTAGAGACTAAGCTCTCTAAGAGCTGCAAGCTGAAGGTTTTTCTTTCTACTTTGAAGTGCACATTTTCGCGGGCTCTTATGGGAATTAGACACTCGTCTCGCTGCATGCTCCTCAGGAGAAAAATGGCGGAGTCTGAGAGCGGTGAGGTAAGTGTCAAAAAAAGGAATTTGATTTTCCTGGGAAGAAACTCGGTTTGTAAAAATCCCAGCAGGGAGTTAAAGGCGTGAAGAGCCATCCGCTGTGGATGCTGCAGCACCGACTGACTGTCCGGGGGTCAGGCTGGCTGTCTATCTGTCTGTCTGTCTGTCTGTCTGTCTGTCTGTCCAGGCGTCCTGCGGAGCTTCAGACAGAAATAATTACATCGCATCAAAATTAAGATGCGTTGCAGTGGAAATGAGAGACAGCAGATCAGGAGCATCCAGCCTGCTAAACATCAGCATCATTACGCATTAAAACAACGTGAAGGTCTGAGCAGCTCAGGACATTAACAGGACGGGTTGGACCTCCCGAACATTCAACAGAACCGTCCGGCTTCAGTCAGTCCGCTGGGAACTGCGTGCGCTGTCCAGGGTACTGCGGTACTCTGCGGAGGAGGAGCAGCTTGATTTAATGGATTGTAGAGAGCAGAATTTCTTCTTCTCTGGATGAGTTTGGTATCATGATGTGACCTTCAGCAGCACTGAGTGATGTCAGAGGTCACAGCCTCGTGTTGCTTCGTTTCTGCATTTTTCATCACTAAAAGTTCAGTTTAACAGATTAGAGATACTTTCTGTGCAGGAATGATCAGAGAACCAAAGAACCAAACAGAGCAATAATAATAATAATAATAATAATAATAATAATAATAATAATAATAATAATAATAATAATATCTGCAACTTTTATACTTCAAAAAGCCATTTTATCTTTGGACCAAAAAAAACATTTCACAAAAGGCAACGTTTAATTTTTGATGAATAATTCATAAAGGAAGTTTATTGTTATCTTTAAAAGATCTAACATGTTGTTTCTAAAACTTTAATATACATCAAAACATAAGACATTTGCAAAGGAAGGGCCGATACATTTTATGTCTTGGAAAATTATGTAAAAAAAAAAAAAGAGTTATGTTTTACTAAATGCAAAACCTGCATGTTGTTCTTATTACAGCTGCATTAAAAGAAAAATGTTTTTAATAATCTCAGTCAACGTTATGAAAGGCCATTGTGGAAAGTTCAAAGAGCCACTAGCAGCTCCAGAACCACAGGTTGGCAAACCCTGTGACAGGTTGAGAAAACGTAGTGCAAATTATTAAGTGGAAGGAAAACGATACACGTCTTACAGACAAACATCTTAAAATGATCAAATCTGGAAAATCTCACAAAGATCCGTTCAATCAAACATCTAAAAATAGAAACAGTGTTACGAAATGTGTTTAAAAGGCCTAGTCAAAGTCTAGTTAATCTGAAAGACTGTTAATCTCTCTCCATTCAGAAAGAAGAATGGGAAAAAATAAACGAATATTTTCCTTCAGATTCTCAGCTGCTGATACTTTGTGTTGTTAAATTTCAGCAAAGCTTGTTGAGCTTTTTGGTTTTAAGGTGACAAAATGAGGAAAATGTGAAGCGAACTGATCACCTCTGTGCTTTATGTAGAAAACTGATTAAAATCTGATCTGAAGAAACTCAGTCTAAAGCCAGACTGATCCACTGATCATCATTTATCATGTCAGAATGTCTGTAGTTTTAAATTAGACCGACTTTAACAGGCAGAATGAGATTCTGTGTTGTGTAAGAGAAGAAAGGACAGAACTGCCCTTCTCAGATAACAAGCCTCACCTCTCTGCAGCGTTCAGTCAGAAATAGAAGCATAAATGTGTTTATCTGTTCTGAGGATCAAAGGCAGATTGTTCCACCTTCTGTTCCTACAGCTGCTCTCCTCCGGCTCCACTCAACGGATCAAAACTACCAGATTCATTAGATCCTCTGACTCAGCAGACTTCATTTTAATGAATGGTGACTCTTATCTGGTTATCAGTCATTTTTTTCCATTGGATGTCAGAGTTTAATCTGAAACGACACGGCCTCTAAGAAACCTTTATGATCCAACATCCTATTGGTTGGTTTAAATAAATTGGTCACTTTACATCAGGCTACAACCAGGACTCCTGAAAATCTGAATCCAGATCTAATCCCAGGATTTCTCCTGATTTCAATTCAACTCAAACCTCTAACCTTTCAGACCAGTTTTAGTTCTAAAACATCTGTCCACGTCTACATCTTTCACACATTCGATTCATGACTGGTTTCCTTGATTAAAAAATGTCTGTTGCTGTGGATCTGATTCCCGAGGTGAGATCAGAGTGACTGCTGTACGCTGAGGTAAGGCTGCGTACAGCATCCGGACACACAGCCGGTCCGGATGCTCAACTCTGATTATTGAAATCAGATTTTTTTTTAATGGTCGTTCATACTAATGAATGATGCAACCACAATCACACTTCTGTGACTGATTAACCAAAGCGACCCACATGCACAGAAGAAGAAAGTAGATGTCCCTCAGCAGAGCTCTGTTTACTCCAGTAAAGATGGCCGCCGTCTCTAGATGGATTGTAAAGTTGCTGAGAGCGACAGCATGATCAGCAGACGGTCAGCAGACGGTCAGCAGATGCTCAGCAGACGCTCAGCAGACGCTCAGCAGATGCTCAGCAGACGCTCAGCAGACGCTCAGCAGACGGTCAGCAGACGCTCAGCAGACGCTCAGCAGACGGTCAGCAGACGCTCAGCAGACGCTCAGCAGACGGTCAGCAGACGCTCAGCAGACGCTCAGCAGACGGTCAGCAGACGGTCAGCAGACGCTCAGCAGACGGTCAGCAGACGCTCAGCAGACGGTCAGCAGATGCTCAGCAGATGCTCAGCAGATGCTCAGCAGACGGTCAGCAGACAGTCAGCAGACGCTCAGCAGACGGTCAGCAGAAGCTCAGCAGACGGTCAGCAGATGCTCAGCAGACAAAGGAAGCTGATAAACAAAAAGCTAACAGCTAACAGCTAACAGCAGCGGCCTCTAGTGGATCACTGACTGCAACTTCTGACAAAGATCATTCATGTTCTGATCCGGTTCTGTTTGGATGTGGAGTTGGACCAGGAGTGGTCGGTTAGGATGTGATGCGTTCACTGACTCAGACTGCTTTCATCACTTCAGTATTATCATTTTCAGCCGTAGTTTACGTCCAGATTGACCGTCTGGCTTCTGCTACTGGAGAATTATGATGGAAAAGTTGGATAAAATGCAACATGATGCTTCAGACTGTGGACACTATGGGACACAATTTAGTTCCACATGTGGAAGTGGATCAAATCAGATATTTGGGAGGAAAAAACCACTGGACATTTTGCTGCTGGAGGGACTGGTGCACTTCATAAAATAGAAGGCATCATGAAGGAAGAACATTCTGTGAAAATGTTGAAGCAATATCTAAAAAACATCATCCAGGGATGTAAAGACTGGACAGAAATCAGGCTGGACTCAGCATGGAGCCAAAATGGCTTCCGGACAATAAAGTCCATGTCTGGAGAGGCCAGCAAGCCGACCTGAGCTCAGAACCAGAGAAAGTTTGTAGGCGGAGCTTAAAGGTGCCAACAAGCCTGACCCAAATAGACCGGTTCTGATAGGAGGAATGGACAAAAATTAGAGCAAACTACTGAGAGAAGAAAACCAAAAACACCCAACTCAGAGTTCAGAGGTGATTCTACCAGTAAGGCAGAAAGATGTGTGTAAAATATTGAAGAATTCTCTGAAAACTCTGTCATTATTCTGTTATTCAGTAAAAAAAAATCATTTAGATAATTCCATCTTTATAGCTTTCCAGTTTTTATGCTGCTGGAAGAACGGCTCAGAAAATACTTCAGCTTTAGATGGAACAACTCCAAAGATCAGAGGAATTAGGTGGAAAATATTTTCCTTCCTTTAAAAAGGAGATTTAAGTTCCTCTGCTGAGAGGCTGGAGCCTCACTGGTAGTCATGAGAACTCCATCTTGCCAACTATATGTTTTTTTTTCTCTCATGTATTTTTAGACGACTGGAAGTTGGAATGAGAACAAACAGCAGAGGAGCTTTCTGGGTTTTTCTGGGATGAGTTGTCTCTGTTTGTCCAGATTTGTCCTTAAAGCAGCTCCTCCTGTCCGGCTGACAGTCTCAGCATCGTGGCTGCAGAACGTTCTGCCTGCTGCTGCAGACTGACTCACTGCAGGAAAGCTGTTTCTGTTTGCTCTCAGTACTTTATGAACTCATCAAAGGGCTGCCTGTTGAAGGAAAACTTGTTCTCCGTCTTGAAGAAACGTTTGTCTTCTTCTCTTGTTTTTTTAAAGCAGCCTCAGTCCCAGCCGCGACCCGTCCGCATTATTCCGTCTCAGTCAGCGCAGCCGACCTCGCTGCCCAAGCCTGTGCCTTCTGTCCAGCCCGCGTCTCGGCCCGCTCTGCCCCCTCACACCCCCCACGCCGCCGGCCTGCCCAGCTGCCCCGGCCGGGGCAAGATGGCCAAGTTCCTCAGCCCAGACGAGATGACGTCAAGGGACTACTACTTTGACTCTTACGCCCACTTTGGCATTCACGAGGTAAAACGTGGTTAATCACAGTTAATTCATGATTCGTCTAGGAACTGAACACTGTTTCACACATTTTTGCATCAACTTGGGTTATTCATGAAATTTGTTTGATGTTTTTGCCTTTAAGTATGACAAAAAGGCAAAAACAGAAGAACTCTGAGTACGGTACTCTTCCTTGGCCTGTAGAAGCTGTAACAGAGCTGAGCTCTTTCATTAAAAACCTCACAACGTTTTTTCACCCAGTGGATCTTCATACTGTAAATACATAGAAAAAAGAATTCACAAATCGGTTGAATTTTTGGACACATGTAAGGCACCAGCAGCTTTATCCAGCATCAGACTGCAGCACATGCAGACTCAAACACGACCATCCAGCCCAGCAGCTGCAGCAGCTGCAACCGTTTCTGCATCAGCTGTTCTGGCTGCAGCCACAGATGCATTAGAGCTGCTTTTCTAAACCAACAAATCTGATGCATTTTTATGGTGTTACTGGAAGAGTGCAGAATGATTCAGCTCCTAAATCATTTTTCTGTTATTGCAGAAAAAAGGCAATAATGGAAATTTAAATATACAGTAAAACATCTTCATGTGTTCAGAATAAACATTCACTCTAATTCCTAATGTATTAAATAAGGAAATGTTTGATGGCTTTTTTATTAAACTCTGTAGTTTTTCCATAATATATGCAACACAATGCACTTTTCAGATCACTTTTCCTCTCGTTTTTTTCTTTTGCATCTAAATTACAAGCAGCTATTATTGTGCATGAAATATTTCGGATGCAAACAGAGCTATCAGAAACCAATACACTTTGCAGAAACATTTAGTTTCTATGTGGGAAACTGCAGACAAATCATTTCAACTCCAGTTATTTTATTAGCAGCTCTGGCTTTGTGTATATATTGTGAATCGGAAGGAGGAACAAACTTCGGTTTTCACATTTAAACCTCAAAAATACAGTGAGAGCAAAAGTTTTGTGTCATTTTAGTTTTAGTGTCACTTTCCCCTTCAATGCCTTAAAATATTATTGAACCAAAGTTTCTGTTTGCTTTAATTTAGTCCACTTTCTGTTTACCTGCTACAGAACTGCAGCAGCTGCACATTCAAGCTTTCAAATGTTTTATTACAAATATACAGAAATCAAATCTGAAATCAAGAAATGCAAACAAAAATACTTTAAAGCTGCTTTGCATGCTCAATAATACATAATGTTTCTGCAGATATGACCTTTTCATTCCTTATTTAGAGTTATGTCTCTCTGCTGCGTCGCAGAGTTACATAAATCCATAACTGTGTGATTTCTCCCTAAGGTCAGTCTCCAGACTGCCTCTGCTCCTCCTCTTTAATGTTCACAAGCTTTTAACTCAGACCTTTATGTCATGGAGGGTTTTAGAGATGGCTGAGGTTGTGATAGCTCAGCCTCTTCAAAAGGCCACAAATCTTAACCTTTCCTCTAACAAGCTCTTCCTGAGAGCTGCAGCACCTCAGACAGTCTGAGCTGAGATCCATACAAACTTCTACATTTGATGAAAAAGGATAAAAAAGCAGAATTATTTCTAAAACAGATAAAGTAGCCAAACTTTATTCATTATAATCACATATTTATCTCTCTCTGTGCTCATATCTTCTTTCAGCTCATGTTCTTTCCTCAAATTAAAACCAGGAAGTTGTGAAGGGAGTAAAACTAAAAATATGTTCCCATTGTGACCTGTGAGATGAATTTTTTATATTTCAGGAATGTAGGTCAGGCATATTTTTGTCACTTTAGCATAGTCTCCTCACATCTGCACTGTTAGAAACACAAAGGCTGAACCTGCTGGCTCACAGCGCATCCAGACATTAAATATGGATTTAAATGAAGCACACAGCTGAGAGGAAACAGGGGAGATTAGCTGAAAGCTGTGCATTATTCCTCATTGCTCCACTGTAGAAATGGCAGCAAACCCAGGCTCCAAACAGCCAATCAGAGCCAAGCTTTCACTCTAAAAGGTTTGGAAACATTCCTGATCCTGACAGTTTGGTTCAATTCAGGAAATGCTGAAGGATGAGGTGAGAACGCTCACCTACAGGAACTCCATGTACCACAACAAGCACATCTTCAAGGACAAAGTGGTTCTGGATGTGGGGAGTGGGACGGGGATCCTGTCCATGTTCGCCGCCAAGGCCGGAGCGAAGCACGTCTACGGGGTAAGAGGCGAGTTTCCAGTTCTGTTCAGATTAACAGCCAACTTCACAGAACATTTTTAATTTAAAAAAATATTTATGCATGGAAAATAATGTAGGAGTAGTTATAGTAGCAACAGAAAATCAGAACCCAGCAGTCATGATGTACATGGTGCTGATAAACTGCAGGGGGCGTGGCCAAAACAACAGCGTAAATCCAATCAGTTTGGTCATTCCTTCAGTGATCCAGCAGGAGGCGCTATAGAGTAAAATCCACGACTGTCTGTCCTTCATGACAGCAGAGGAAAATCATAGATTATTTAAACAGAACGGATTTCCAGCCTTTATTTGTTTTATTTTGTGACTATGGCTCAGAGAATAAAAAAATTTAAAAAAAGAAATTAATGGTTCAGAAAATTTTTGTATTTCATAAAATCAATAAAAATGATATTTTAAACAATTGTTAGGTTTCTGAACATGGTCTGGGCTCCTTTTGCATGAATTCCTGCATCAATGCGGAGTGGCACGGAGGAGATCTACATGCAGTTCTGCTCAGGTTCTGGATGTCCAGGTTGTCTCATCGTCATTTTGACTTTCATCAGAAAAGAAAAGTTCTGGTTCTGTTCAGCCCAGGTGTGTGGGATCCGTAAGCATCCAGGACCTTGATGTTTGACAGTCCAGATTCTTGTGAAGTGAACTTGACTGGATAATCCTCTCCAGGCTGCGGTTGACGCTGCTGCACCTTTTAAATTTTACTCACACATTTCTTCCTTCCACTCAACTTTCTCTGAACATCCTATCAGTTTCACAATATTCGGATTTTCCAAGACACTAAGTATTGGATTTGACTCATTAAGATTTCCCGGTATTGAAATGCTTGGAGTTACATTTGTTCTTCATTACAGACATTGTTTATATATCAGCTTTAAATGGAAACCAGAACCAAACAGATGAGGAAGGAAACAGAAAACAACTTTCTGATTAATCAGTCAGAATCTTTGATCTTTAGTCACTTTTCACCTGTTTATACAGTAAAAGGTTGAGTTTTTGCAAGAAAATATATTTTCTATTTTATTTCTTTCTATAAAATGAAAAGGTAATTTAGTTCATATTTTGATTTGAGGAAGAAGATGAAGATTTTCCAGATCATTTGCATGAAAGAACATGAAAATTATGAAAGTAATTTTGTCCTTTTCTCTTTTTTAAATCCAGTTGTTTTGAGTTGAACCTGCTGGTCAGACTTTGTTGCACATTTGAAACATTCCTCTGATCTGCAGCTGATAAGTGTGCAGACTGCAGCAGGTTGTGATCCGCTCCGCTGTTCTGTTCTGTTCTGGAGCAGAAGTCATTTGGACCCAAGGCATGTCTGAGAATAAAAGCAGCATGCTCTCCCCTGGCTGGAGATGATCATGTGGAGCTTATTTTTGACGCCACCTCTATCCACAAGCTTCAGGGAAGATGTGATTAATTTGGGTTTTTCTGAGCTGCTGGTTGACATTCTGCTGTTTGTGTGACTTTACCTCCAGCCTGCTGTTTGTTTGTCTTCTCATCCAGCTGTCTCTTTGGGTTTCTCATCTCTCTGTCCTTGTCTTTCGCCCCCAGTTGATGCTTTTCGCATCTGCGCTGCCCCTCTTCCATGTTTCTGGGTGTTATCTACACCTAGAAAGTTCAGACTTCAGAGATGAGTTCAGCTTTAACTGAGAGGATGTAGACTTTACCGCTAAGCTGGGTTGACATGTTTTATCTGCATCGGTTCTGTGAGTCACTCAGTCCAGCTCTGAGAGCAGAGGGACAGAAATGACAGTTCTAACATTTTAAAAAGGACTCTGTCAGTCGAGTCTTTATAAAATCTCAGGAATAAAAGGTTTTTTATGTGTTGCAATTCCAAAAAACCTAATTAATTATTGTTCTTCCTTGATAACCCTCAAACCTGTTTTCATCAATCAGTTATTGACACTGACAGAACCGCTGCATAAACAGACTTCAAAATAAGAGCATGAATTTAAACATCTAATTGAAGACTTTTCAACGGTCAATAACCAAAACATCAACACAAACATCAAATTTCATTCACCTGAAAGTCCATAAAACAGCCAAGAAAATTAGTGCTTTAGAATTTATCTGGAATTAGGGGAAGCTAAATACGCTACATTTTTCAAAGTTAGCAAAAATGCTAAAGTGCTAAAGAAAATTTAGCTCCGCTATTAGCACACTAGCTGAAGTGTGCCCCCTGCTGTAATGAAGATATGCTCTATGAAATGAAATCTGTGAATTTTCCACAAATAATTCTAAGTCACGTTCAAAATAGATGAATCCATAAATACTGATGTGGATCCACTGCGATTCATCATGTTTTGTCTTTTCTCTTTAAGTCTGAGAAAAACAAGGATTTGGAACAAAAGGAAACTTTAAAGTATTAAGTTGAGCAAACACAACGATCACCTTGATGAACTTTATTCAGACGAGTCAAAGGTCAGCAGCGCAGACAGAAGGAAACAGAATTAGAAACGTGCTGAGAGGAGCCTCCAGGACCGACCGCAGTGACACTGACGCTTCATGGCACTCAGTGGATGTGTGAAAAGAAACAACGCCTCAGTTTTCCCAACGAAGTGTGATCCTAATGGATGCATGGCGGATGGCGCCGCTGCACTGAATCAGAGAGAAACGAGGAATTACTCAGAAGGTTTCTGGCATTCTCGGGTTTATCACAGAAACACACACACACACAGCTAGAAGCACACACACACCACTGGAGCACGCCACATGCATTCCTGATTATTAATGCAGCTGTAGTTTATTTAGCACCAGAAGTTTCTGAACTGTCCTTGGCTAATTGCCACCTGAGGGTCCAGCAGCGCTGCTTCAGGAACGCCGTCCTGATGACCGCTCAGGGGAAAACCGACGACCTCTGGTAACAACAGAGGTCTGAGTTTCAGCTTCTTTTAATGCAGTCAGGTGGAGAATAAAATCAGAACCAGCCCAGGATGGAATGGCTAATATCTCCATTCCTCAGAGTTGGTTGCCTGTGAAGCGTCGGACCTCATTCCTCCATGAGCGTACGCTGTGCAGCCGAGCGCCTTTCATTTGGCATCTGTTTGTCTCAAATGAGTCCCAACGTGACTTCTTCATTTTATGGACCAGAATTTTTATGGTTCACTTCAGAATCTTTTGGGTGAACGTGAACAGAAATATTAGGTCTTCTTGTATTTCACTAATAAAAATCCCTGACGTAAATAGAGCAGATGATGAAACAACTAATCTGAAAAATATGTTGTTTTTTTTTTTGAAGTTTCATCTTAAGAACTGCTTAATAGCATTTTACCAGCACTTTTAGGTTACACACTCTCGTTTTTACACTCAACCATTAACAAATAATGTGGGTTATTTATCCTGATTCCTCCTGCCCTCCCAAGAACGGTAACATTTTAACAGCAATAATCAAATTATTGCTGTTACTTTTTGACTGTATAACTTTATAAATGGCACCACACATTATGATGGCACCTCTTTATATCGCATTCAGGTTAAGGATTTGCAGGATGAAAATAAATACAAATATTAATAAAATATGATTAAACTATAATAATAAGTCAAGCAAAGTGTTCACAAATAAAAAAGAAATCAAAACCGCTGAACAATTGGGATACAGACAATATTCAGTGTAATAAGCTTGAAAAGAATAAAATCATTGAAATCAGAATGAATAAAATAAATTGTTAAAGAGAAAATGATCAATATTAAGTAGTGTCTAGTTGCAGTCGCTCTGATCTTAATTTTCCTTAATTTCCCTTGGCAGCACTACAGTCACTGTGACAGTAACTTCTCCTCTGTTAAGCGTTTCTCCCTCTGTAGTGTTTTACCTCTCCGCTATTTTCAGCTTAACTGCAGGGCATTTTCTGCAAAGCTAAATCAGCCGCAGTGCACGATGTCAGAAATAATCCCTTACCTGCTGCTGTCAGGCTCTGCATGTTTAAAAAGGTAAAGTTAACTTTAGCAAGACAGCAAAAAAAAAAGAAAAAAGAAAGAAAATAAATCCTCTGAATGGGTTTTTAAATATTTGTAGATGGTTGGAAGCTTTTTTCCCCCGGCTCAGTAGACTGCAGTAGTTTCCTATTTTACATAATAAAAACCAGTTTCAGGAGGATATGACCTCCTGATAGAAGACAAACTTCTCACTAACTGAGCTCAGTTTCATTAATTTTATGCAAACCAACAATCGTTCCATCAAAAACCCACACACACAGTAAACATGTCATGATGGGTTTTTGAATGGGACCAAAATGCAGACAGAAACTCACCAGGGTCACGGTGATGAGAATTTTAATAAAAAGCAAAAAGCAAACTTTCACAAAAAATAAAGACACTTTTAAAGCATTCGAGTTTAAACGCTCAGCTGGTTTAACCCAAAATGTTCCCATAAAAGCTTCAAGCAGAATTATGCCATTTTATAATAAGATAGCTATGTTACCGTCAGTTGTTATAAAAATGCTCTGTTGGCTTTAAACATTTAATTTTCTGTTTCTACCAGATTGAATGTTCCAGTATATCAGAGTACTCAGAGCGGATCATCAAGTCCAACCACCTGGACACCGGTAAGCGTTTCCTGACATGCTCTAATCTGTTTCTATGTCGTAGAAAATTCCTCATTTCTGAAATTTAAACCCATAATAACCAAAAAATTACATCTGAAAATGTCGAGAGTTTGTGATGTCACAATATTTCCAAAATGGAGGGGTGTCAGTTGAGCTTTGTCAGAAGTTTACACCTAACTGTGTTTGTTGAGTTTTGCTAATGCTGTTGCTAATTTTGTCTAATTGCTCAGAAAACACAGAACATCAATAGATTTTAAACTGTTTACTGTAGAGCTACAGCAATGCATTCTGGGTACAGAATAAATGTCATTTGCTGGGTCACGGGTGGAAAACGTGAGGAAAGGAAACAGAACTGCTGTGTAAACGCTCCAAAACGTGAGCGTGGATATAAAAGTTTACTTTAATATTCATAACCATTGATAAACAAAACTTCATTACAGATGTCACACCTTATTCAACTCAAAGTTAACAAAACAGCCAAGTAAATTAGTGCTTTAGAATTTATCCCCAAAAATAATTTAGCTAAAGCTACCAATGCTAACCAACGTTAGCCGAAATGTAGCTCTGCTATTAGCGGATTAGCAGAAGTTTGCCCAGCACTGACCACTAAAAAACTTCCTTAAGTAAAGTCAAGTTTATACACATGCACCTGTAAATCTAACAGTATTTTGTTTTTAAAAAAGACAAAGACAAGAGGTTTCTTCACACATTAATGGATCAATTCATAAGTCACTGTCATAAAAATAAGTTAAAGAAAAAGAGGGAAGGAAATCATAGAAATGTGATGCAGAAGAATAGAAAGTATGTGCTGAAGTAAAAGTGACTTCATGAATAAGACCAAAGCACAGACCTCCATGTTACTCCGTCGTGTTAGTTTGCTCAGATAAGCTTTGAAATATCATAAATTCATGCAGTTTAATCCCTGAAGTCCTGCAAAAATCCAAACAAAAAACAAACCTAATTTCCTGCAAAGCCACTAGCAACACACCAGCCGAATAATCGCTCCTGTCAGCAAATGTCTTATCTGTCCACCTATGAATAGCAAATTCACTGCAGTCATTTAGCGAAGCAGCTTTAGCTGTTTGGAGGAGCAGGAAGCAATCAGAGCTCCCGTCATTCTGCCAGTCGCTTGTATCAACACAGAAACAGTAACTCCTCACCAAATCAGAGCAAACACACAAGTCAATTATTTTCCAGAACAGCAAAGATCCAATCCTCCACCGTCACCCCCACTGGGTCAGATTCCATCAGAGCTCTTCTCCCGCCTCTCCAGTAATTCTCATTCTGCACCCAGACACCTGCTACCAAACACCACAGGCTCCCTGTACTCCCTCTGTGTGTCTCAGTTATCACCATATTCAAAGGAAAGGTGGAGGAGGTGGAGCTTCCTGTGGAGAAGGTCGATATCATCATATCTGAGTGGATGGGCTACAGTCTGTTCTACGAGTCCATGCTCAACACCGTCATCTTCGCAAGGGACAAGTGGCTGGTATGGCCTCCAGATCGCCTACGTTAAAAATGCATCTTGGTTTGATACGTCCTGCTGTGAGCGACCAGATTCCAAGTAATCTCAATCGGTCTTTAAATAATAATAATATTTTGGAAGAATGGAGTTATTGTCATGTAAAGGTGAAAATCAGTTTGTTTGGATTCAGCTCGATTGCAACAGAGAATGTTTTTATAAGTTCTCTATTCAATCATAGTATGAAAGGTGAGGTAAAAATGTACATTAATAATTTAAAAGTTATTTTTCTTCCAGTGTGTTTTTTCCTCTGTTCTGTCACACAGAAGGCTGGTGGACTGATGTTTCCAGACCGAGCCTCCCTCTACGTGTTGGCCATCGAAGACAGGCAGTACAAAGACTTCAAAATCCATTGTAAGAGCATCAATCAGGCTTGTCTGCAGTCTAATGTTTTCCCTCCTCATGTTTCCTGAGAACCGTTTGGCTGTTTTGGCTGTGAGTGACTAAAAACAATCAGATGATGGATGGACACCTATAGAAGCAGTTTGGGTTTGACTCTCCTGCAGAAGTTTCCCTCGGGCTCAAGCTGGGGGCGATAACTGACATCATGGATCAGAAAACCTCTCCATCCCGTCCTGAACCACCCAGGAGGATTGTGGGTGAGTTTATTAGAACCCAACCAGCATAAACAGCCGACTGGTCTCACGTCTGCTCATGAAGTTCAGACTCGTCGCTGCAATCCGCCGTGATTCTGAGATGTATATCGCCACACTCTGATGTACTCCAACTCTTTTCCCCGGGCGACGCGCCCAGAAAACCTTTACACTGACTAAGAAGTGGTGCTTGAAGGATTTTTGTATTCCAGGAGCCTCCAGTGATCAATGCTGCTCCAAACTCTCTCAGATAAGTAGACAGCAAGAAATGCAAATATAGTAAATCATGAAATCCCTCTGGGCTGCTCTGACCTGTTCATCATCGCCAGCTCTCCTCTGCACTCGGGTTTCCTCTTCTTTTGGGTCATGAAGGAGTTGTTTGCTCACACATCACCGTAAGAGCTTGTATGAATAATTAATGGGACGACTTGGCTCAGGCAACAAGGATTTGCGACACAAGATTGAAGTCTGACTTTAATCAGACCCATGATAACAGAGTGTTGCTCAACAAAACAGGACTTTTAGTGCGACACTCTGGAAAGCAGTCCAAACTGTTTGAAGGTGTATCCGGAGAGTAGTAGATCACACGACTCTCATCCCGTCTCCCGTTGTTTCCCAGATGCAGCCGGGCTCTGCGCTGCGGTTTTCCTGGAGCAACGAAACGACTTCATGTGTTTGTAATAAAAGTTGAAGACAACAAGTGAAACCAGGTTGTGGAAATAACTCCATGATGCCGTCATCTTCACCAGGGTGGGAGAACGTGTACGGCTTTGACATGACCTGCATCCGAAACGTGGCCATGAAGGAGCCGCTGGTGGACGTGGTGGACCCCAAGCAGGTGGTGACCAACTCCTGCCTGGTCAAGGTTAGTCTGGGGATAAAAGAGGCTTAACGAAGGCTGATTCCTGTTAGGTAGTAAAGCAGTGGTGAGCACACTACCACTGATGCGTTAGCGCAGCTAGGTTTTCCATTAGCGCTTTAGCCAACATTGAAAACATTTAGCGCTCTCAGCTTCTGCAAATTATTTTTCAGAAAGAAAAAATGCTGAATTAAAATAATTCTGCAAAGCAGAGTGGGTCAGAATTCCTCCACAGTGATTAAAAAGATTCACCAGTTAGAAACGTTTGATGGAAGCTGCTGCAACATTTTACTGGTTTTCACAGATTATCTTTTGATGTCGTATAAAAATGCTGAAATGATTTGAAAAGTGATTCTTGTGTTAGTTTTGTTTGGTACAAAGTTTGTTTTATGATTATAACCCAGCATACCTCCATAAAACCCTGAAGCATTTCTTTAGTTTATTACTAAACTACATGAATTATTGAAACTCCTGGATCTCTCATTTCACTTTGGCTGCAAAAACAAACAAAGCTGCATTCTCCAGAAATATAACATTATTAAATATCAGTTTATATCCCAAGAATAGATTATAAGTGCTGTTTGTGATATGAATCAGTTATTTTTATGAACCTTTCTGCATTGCTGTAAAACTCTCAGTTCCACACCAGGCGGTAAACGTAGCTAATAAATAATATTTCCAGCTGATAAACATCCTGCCAGGCGTTGTGTCTGACCTTGGCGTGCGGCGCCTCTGAAATCCTCTCATCATGCTGCTGCTCCCGCATGACAATCGCAGCCTGTCTCGTCACCTGATTGTTCTCATCGTCATGGCGACCTTCTCATTACCGACACTGATTACAGCTTTCTGAATCAAAGCTGTCTGAACTCACCTAGACCTTAATCAGTCTGTTTCAGTCTGGGAGCAGGTCACTGACATGATAATCTCTGGTGTTTCAGGAAGTGGACATCTACACAGTGAAACCTGACGACCTCTCATTCACCTCGGCCTTCTGCTTACAAATCCAGAGGAACGACTACATCCATGCTCTGGTCACCTACTTTAACATCGAGTTCACCAAGTGTCACAAGAAGACTGGATTCTCCACAGGTAGGAGGTCGCTCTGTGCAGGATGGCTGGAAGGAAAAGATGCAACGTTTTCAGCTTCTGAACTGTAGAGCTGCAGAGATGTGGAGCATCCAATCACATCTCACCTTACTGACTGATGAATCTGCTCAATATGAGACTATGAACGAGTCATTCTACTCGCTGAAATCAAGAGTCATTTAAGAAAACAGAATTCAAGAAGTGGCCAGATTTGGTCCAGTTAACTTCGGTCAGACTGGAGCAGATTCGGGTTTTTACTGGACCTGGTTTGGAGCAGAGAAAAGATTCGTTTTCTCCTTATCACAGAGAAACACAAAGATCGATTTTATTGAAGTTTATGCTGTTAAGGATCAACATCCAAACATTTTTAGTTGGAATTAATTAGTCAAAAGTGATGTGTGGCTGACCTCTAGTGGTGGAGGTGGAGAAGACAGTTTGATTAGATTTGATTTTGGGCAGATGATGGTTTGGACCTTTCATGAGGTACATTAGCTAAAAATGACAAAGAATCAATTAATGTTTTCAAATATAGATACAATAATAAATTAAGATTTCAGCAGTTTTTAATTTTTCATGGAATAATTGCTCTGAATTTCCTCAATAGAATGACACCAAACTACCAGTTAAATTTCTTTAGATCTTGTGCTTTTCAATCACTTTCCACAAATAACATATCAGAAGAAATCATCTATCTTAAACTTTAAAAGTGTAAATACCTTTGTGATACTTTAAAAATCTAAAAGATATTTATCAAACATTGTTTTTCTTTCTCTAAATGTTCTGTAACATTAATGGCTCTAAATGAGTTTTATTTAGCTGAACTGAGAGCTAAAAATGGCTGCTGGTCTCTAAGTTTGATGGATTTCTTGACAGTTTTGCTGGAAATAATCACAGATCTTCTTTTCCTAAACTAAACCCTCAGAGAGACTTTTCATCTCAACACAAAGAATTACTCGGACGCAGCTCTTCCTTTCCGTCTCACTACCTTTCTATCGATTTTCTGTAAAAGATGTTTGTCAAGCAAGGTTCCCAATGTCAGACCTGAAGACTCACCAGCCAAGAAACTTTAAGATAAAGATCTGAGTTTACACACAGAGAGTCAAACTGGATTCTCTGGAAGCAAAATACGTCAGACTTTTGACACCAGAGGAGAAAAACAACCCAAAGGTCAAAGACTCCATTTCACGGCCGTCAGTGGAAACGCCGTGTCATCAGCTGCATTAGCATAAGAAGCAGAGCTGGGTTGCCCAAAAAAACGGAGCTGAGCCTGTCCAGCTGCCTGACAGCTCCTTTCATCTCTGAGCTGAGAAAGAAGACGGCCATGAAGCCGAAACAAGCAGGAAGACTGAAAGAAACTCAATTTCAGAGTCACTGACCTTCAGAGTCTCCCTGCAGTCTTCAGTGACTGTCGGGTGAACTCACCGGGGTTCTGGTGCCGATAGCATCGAGGGCTGGCTGTCTCTAGCGAGTCTCCGTCTGAGCAGATGGACGGCAGCAGAGTCCAGGGAAACTGGTCAGAGATCTGTAGAACCGAACCCAGATTCAAACTTCTCCACAACGACCTGCAGCCGGGTTCACCGACCTCCATCAAACCAGAAACAGAACATCTGAAAACAATCGGAGATTTAAAAACACACATGGGATTAATTAAACAAAACCAACGCAGCTTTTTCTCTCACTTCATTATCATGCGCTGCTTTCTGTCAGTCTGTCAAACTAAATCCTCAACAATTCACTGAAGTGTTTTGGTTTTCAGGCGACAGGTTGTGAAAAAAGCTTCCAGGGTGTAAATACTTCTGCAAGGCATTTCCCAGAATATTTTTCAGGAAGCTTAAACGTCAAATAAAAATAATTGTAAAGTAAGTATAAGGATAAAGTAAAAATGGGACATTTAGAAGGCGCCAGTTTTAGGAATCAGCTTTAAGCAGAGGTTTGTTAAAGAATGTGAGAAAGTTAGAGACTTTGGTTGGTTTTAGTCGCTTTTTGTCACAGTTTCCATCCAAGTACAAATATTATTCAATCTTCTGTTCATTTGAGTTTTCCTTCCATTGGAGGAAAATTCCTGGTAAATGATTTCTGTTCATGTTTGTTAGCATAAACTCACCTTCCGTTGCTCCTTTGTTCAGATCCTGCATTCAGGACAGGTTTGTGGGCGGGGCCAACCCAGCACTTCCTGTTCCTGTATAGGTTCATGATGTCATTAATGGCGTCTCTGGGTTCAAATGAAGGATTTTCTGTATTTATTGTCTGTAAAGTAACTTTTGGAGCTGCACTCTGTGGAGTTTTGTATTTTGAATAGATAAATTTATAAATTTGATGAATAACCTGACTCCTGCTTCTTTGTTGACGTTTTATTGCTTAGTTTAAAATATTTCATAAAAACCATTAGATTTTTCATCTGGGAGCTTAAAATGGAAAAATCTTCTAAATAAAGGTGGCAGAAAATGTTTGTTAATGTCAGTTAATAAAATCCATCAAAAAGAATCTTGGTGGATTCAAACTCAGTCACACTGAGTTTATCAGGTTGTTACACTTCTTTATATCGTTTGCGCCACTGGCTGCAATAAACCTTTACTCATCAATGAAAGATCACCTGATGCAGCTGAAGTAAAAGCTGTTTTAGATGAACATTGCAGATGTGTGTTTGTTTGTGTGTGTTGCAGCTCCAGATGCTGCGTTCACACACTGGAAGCAAACCGTTTTCTACCTGGAGGATTATCTAACCGTCAGGAGAGGAGAAGAAATCGCTGGCAGCATCACAATGAAGCCCAATGAGAAAAACATAGTGAGTGTTGAGTTGAATGGATCTCATGATCATATTGTATAATAATAACGCACGCCTTATTTAACAGATACTGAGGCTGTTTGCACAGCCAGCAGGTTGTTTTGTGGAGCAGCTGCTCCTTCAGCAAACAGAAGAGTTTACTGTTGACCTTCAGTGTCCTCTCCACCTTTAAGGAACAGACAGACACTGTTTGCTTTCTCCTGCTGCCTGACATGAACGCTCCGTTTATCAAACCCCCGGCGCCCCGCCGTTTGGTCAAAACGATAAACCTAATTGTTCTGCCTCCTTCCTGAATTCCTTTGTGCCCTCTGCTGTGTGTTTCATCAGTTGTTGTCTGAAAACCTGCCCTCTTTGTCTCTCCATGTTCACTCACAGCGTGACTTGGACTTCACTTTTGAACTGGATTTCAAAGGGCAGCTTTGTGAGGCAGCAATCTCCCATGACTACAAGATGCGTTAGATTGGACAGCGGCGTCCTGCAGAGCACAACATGGAGGACGGAGTCACAGATTCCTGAGGACAGACGGACGAACAGTGGGACGGGACAGGCATCATCATGCCCTATGATGATGATGATGGTAAAAGTGAGACTTTGTTATGAAGGAGAACAGGAAGTCATTTTTGCAGACTGTTAAATTAATTCTGAATGTAAAACTAACAGGTCAGTAATATTTTCTAGCACTGATGAATGTTATTGATAATAATTGTGTTCATGTGAGATGGAGTGCTGTACCTGTAGAATGTGGCCTGGATTTGTTCATTACAGAACAGTGTGTATAAAAAGTATTCACACCCTGGATGTTTTGCCCTTGTATTAATTTTACAAAATCATGAGCAACAAAATTAGTTTTTTTTGACAAAAAACTTTATTGTTAATGTGAAAAATTATTTCTACAATAATGACAAAAACATAACATCAGTGTTGTGCACTGCTAACCAAAAATGAGCTGCCAACCCTAAAGCACTAACTAGTTCTGCTAACCCTAAAACACTAACTAGTTCTGCTAATGCTAAAGCGCTAACTTTAGGGTTAGTGCTTTAGTTCTGCTAATGCTAAAGCGATACATCACCACAGTATTTAGCAGAAGCTAATGAATACTGTAGTACTAATTAAATTAAATTGTTGAAACCCATGCTCTAGAATTCCTCTAGATATTATATTCATATCTTGTTTTGTTGTATCTTATTTTGTTCCTGTATGTTTCTTATTGTAAATAAAGCTACAGGAGAGGAAAAAAAGAAGAACATGAAGAGAGGAAACGGAACTGCTGCGTAAACACACGTCACTCCCTTCAAAATAAAAACATGAATATAAACATTTAACTACTTGATAACCAAACCTACCATACAAATTTAAAACTTTGTTAACAGGTGGCACCATTAGGTGTTGCACTCTCCACAGCCTGAGCCTCCATAAAAGGGAAGCTGGAAGGATGGTGGCCAAGCGTTCATTTCCTGTGTGGATTCCTGGTCAGAAAGAGACTGAACATCAGAAGTTGTATCTTCAGTAACACTACCCCTCGATCAGGAGGTGGGTGAACTACTCTATATGGAGTTGGGTCATAAAAGTCCTGGACTTTACTGTGACCCCTCACTGAATGATTTCTTGTGTACACCAAGTCTCCCTCCTGATCGAGGGGTAGTGTGGAGTCCACAGCGCCTGTGGGTCAGGAAGGACCCCTTCATCAGGTCCACAGGGTGGAGCGTAGAAGTGTCCCTGAAAATAGTGGTGTGGACATCTGACAAGAAAATGGCTTGGAAGATGTGCAGACAAAGGTCAGGGTGGGAGATGAAATGGTGGATTTACCTGAACCTGAGATTCAGTCAGATGCTGAGAATGGTGAGGTTGGTATTTCTGAAGATACAACTTCTGATGTTCAGACTCTTTCTGACCAGGAATCCACACAGGAAATGAACGCTTGGCCACCATCCAGCTTCCCCTTTATGGAGGCTCAGGCTGTGGAGAGTGCGACACCTAATGGTGCCACCTGTTACATTTAATTAACCCAAAGTTTATAAAAACAGTAAATTAGCATGTTAGAATTTATCTGGAAACAATAAACTGGAGAAGCTAAGTGCACTAAATGATTTCAAAGTTAGCAAAAACATGTTTTTAGATTAGCATAAGTTTTCCCTTTTGATTTCAAAGTGGAAACTTTGACATCAAAGAGTTTCTTTTTGTCAAAAAAAAAAAAGAAATTGATGATTGGAATTACTTTTTAAAAGCAATAAGAAAGGTGAAACATCCAAAGGGCTGAATGCTTTTTTCAGGCTCTCTAGTTTGACTTTTTCCTCCATGTGCTGTTTTGGGTTTACAGTGAACTAAATCATTAAATTTAGTTATGTACGACTGTCATGCACTGTAGCGACTGACTGAATTGAAACCGTTTACATTTGTAAAAGTCTAGCAATAGTGGGTAACATATCAGTAAGTGAAAAGTGCAGCCAAGGATGAGCAAACAGAAAATGTGGTTGTTCTACTTCCTGTTCTTGTCTTTGTGAGTGAGCAGCTTGTGACCAAGCCCACATTGTGCAGCATATAGAACTTTGTGGTTTTTAGTTTGAGCTGTGAAGTTGTCCAATTTCTGACATCATTTCTCAATCACACAGTGGGGACAATTATTGAATGCATGTTTTTCTTCATTAAACATGTATTGAATGGGTCCACTGACAGGAAATACATACCAGATGTTGTAATGTAATGACACAGGGAGTAAATGCTTATGGAAATGTTTGATGACTTTTTCTGTAGGTTTCAATTGGAGCATTTTATTTGTAATTCCTTCTTTTACCAGATCCATGTGTTGACAATCTGTCCCACACCATGATACTGCCACCTCCAGACTTCACAGTTGTTTTTTCAGTTGATGCTCAAAACCACCTCTCTTTCAAACATGGTGTGTTCAAGGACAGAGCTCGGTTTGGACCTTTTCTAACCACGCTGTGTTCTCTCCACTAACTTTTTAAATTTTAAAGGTGCTTAAACTTGCCGTTTCTTTGGCAGTGGTGTTTTACACTGAAAGTCTGCATTAAGGACATTGTGGTTGAATGCACTACTTATTGTTCTCATGGTGAATGCTATATCAGGCCTCCTCCAGTCTCTGGTTTTTGGTTAACCCTGTCAGAAGTCGTAGGAGGAGCACTATGTCAACATTTTGCAACTTTAAGGTTAGAAATGTTATGAGGAAACTAAAGTCATTCACCCATCATTAATTACTTCTTGTGCAATACTTTCATAGAGTGATTTTCCCATGAACTAAAAAAGATTGCTTTCTAAAAACTGATTTCTTGCTTTTCAGCCCTTTTTGCCACTTCAACTTTATAACTCAGACTAATTTGTCTTGACTTCAGTGTATGCGTGGATTACAGGTGTTGCTACAAACATCTGGTTCATATTCCATGTTAGTAACCGCATTAGAAATAAAACTGAGAAAAAACATAGTCGGTACTCATTTATCCTGGTGTAAATGCCTCGACACATTAATCCAAACCTTAAACTTTGATTTTTTAAATTTCCTTGTTTAGAATTAGCTTCAGTTAAAACAACCAATATTTCTTTAAAAATTTAGTCTAAATTATCCTGAATAAGAACTTGCAAGATTTTACTATCTTAGCAACTCAGATAAAAACATTTGCTGAAAAGACTTTTGAGGCGATGCAACAAAAAAAAAAAAAAAAAACATTTGTAGTATTTCACAAATCCTAATCTGCATTTCCGGTTCAGCAGTGGATCCATTTCACTTCTGCTCTTAATGTCATTGCCAAGATTTCAACAAGCTTTTTTATTTAAAAAATCGGTTGATCTAAATCATCTGAAAAGGAAAAGTTGTTGCTTGGTCAACCAGATGTCAGCAGTGACGGGTTTTTTATAGGTTACGAGGCTCTTCACCCAGGGCGCCATCACATTGAGGGAGCAGGAGCCTGGAATAGGTTTTCCAGGTATTTTCTCGCCATGTGATGGGAAACAGAAGCCTCCCTGTGTTATCCAGGCTCTGCTACAGAAATTAAACAATTTGACAAATTATAGCTTTTAAAAAGTGTTTTAAATTTTAAAAAGGTTAACATGCCAAATGGAAGAGAAGGATTATGGTGAACTATATTAAGTGAATCATATAGGTGTACTGGCATGAAAAGAAAAGCAGTTTGAGTCCTAATTTGCTGTTTTTAGGGTTATACCAATAACCTGGTATGCCAACTGAACTTCTGCCATTTATTTTTTATATTTTGTCATGTGACCTGAAGCTGGAATAAACTTATTCGCTTTGTAATGCTGTAAATCTAGTTTATGTTTTATGATTTAGTGAGCCACAGTCCACTGATGAATTTCACAAACATCTTTATTAACATTTAAATATGTACATTAAATTAACGAGACTCCTGAAGTAGTGAAACATTAGTGACAAAAATAAAAGTAAGACTAGATTTTAAACATAAAAAATTACAGAACATTTTCATAAAACACTTGGCATCTAGAATTAATCCAATCTGTTCTTAAAAGTTACAACAAAAAAAATATATATATTCTAAACTGTAATTTTTGATCAAAAATAAATTGCTACCTAACAATTAGTAAAGGAGACATTAAATATGTTAAACTTGGAACAAAAACATGTGCAATTAAAGTACTTTTGTACACTGATGCTCTTTTCAAACATTATATGAAGAAATTTCACATAACCAGAAATGAATAAACTGAATTGAACTTAGATCAGTTAAAACTCGACTAACCAAAGTTTTAAAGGTATAAAGTTTCATGCAAAGTTACTTAAATGATGGTGCTTTGCTATTATGCGTCATGTTAAACATGATATAGAGGAAGTGAAACACATTTAGTACATCTCATGATGGCTCTATATCAATATAACAATATGCTCTTCATAAGTGAAATAAATATGTAGAACAGATAATTGTACTATTCAAGTTAGGGTGAATATACAACTAAAACAAATGTACTAAATATTTCAGCTAGTTGTACATTTAACCCACAACATCATAATGGTACTTATTTTATCTAACCTGAATTTACTGTGTTCTCAGTGGCCCGTGTGATTTAACTAGGACATTTAATAAGTTGATTAAAGGGTAGTGCTACGTTGTGTTGAGTGTTTTCTGTTTTAGCAGCAGGATCTCCTTTTTGAGGGGCTGCTGATCAGCTGGACCGTTTTCTCCTTCTGCTGGTCTTCTTGTTCCTTCAGGATTCTAAAATAAAAGATGATCAGTTCCAACAGGCACAGACGGTTTTTACCTGTGATTACATCACCGCCGCGTTTTCACATCTACTCTGACTCCAATGGTTTAAGATGATATTTTTTTATTGCATAAAGTTTTCTGAAAGTTAAATAATTTGAGTTTTAGGGCCCGATTGTAATATTAGAAATAAAACCAGTAATTACAAATCAGAATTTACTCATAAAAAAAAAAGTTAAATACTTTATAACCAATTGTCAAAACAAATCTTTTACAAAAACATGAAAGCATTCAGAGGTGGTACACTTATTTAAGAACATGTTCTGTTTTTGCATGAACTGCTCACCTGGCTAACTGCACCATGGACTCGGCCACATTGGCTCCAGAACATGCACTGCATTCAAAGAAGGTCATCTGGCAGTCCTTCAACCAAACATGAAAATAGGATTAAATAAAAGGCAGTAGAGCAGATAAAATGCATTTCCAAGTATCACCCTGATTCTGACCCCAGATAAAAATATAATACTTGTAGTAATTATTTAAAATTAAGACCTTGGCGAGCCTTTCGCCCACTTCCTTCTGAACTTCCCTCTCTGCCTCTTTGTCCGTTTTGTTTCCTAAGAGCATGATGGGTATTTCCCCACCGGTGCCTTCCTGAAAAGCAGTAGATGTAATGAGATTAGGACAGGTAGCTGGTTTTACAGGACTGGTTCATATTAGAGTCATTTCTCAGGAAAACAGACTTTTACTCTGTGGATTCGTTACCTTGACGCTTGTCAGCCACTGTCTGACTGCAGTGAAACTCTGCTCAGCAGTTACATCATACATCACAATCACACCATCAGCTTTGCGAAAGAACTGCTTGGTGATGCTGCGGTACCTGCAGGAGGAACAGGAAGTGGACTATAAGTGGACTTTTGGTCACTTCCTCCCATCGTCACGGTGCTTTAAGCTGCATAAAAACCTGAAGAAAGCTGAGAACTTTCATCCAAGAGACCAGAACTTCTCTAAATTTCCACACTTTCATAATGAAGCTCACCTTTCCTGTCCTGCTGTATCCCACAACTGCAGCGCCACCTGGCTGTTGTCCACAGTTATTGTCTTCACACTGTAGTCTATGCCTGTAGAATGTGACACACAAACACAAGTTAAAAAGTGATGGAATTCATTTTAATGTTCATCTTCCTTATTTCAGTGACCATTTTGTGATTCACTGAAATATTAAAAACGGCTCCCAAGGCAACAGATGAGCCACTGCTGTGTCCAAACTGAACCAAAGGTGACAGAAATGTATTTGTTGAATGGTGGCCATTACATTTAACAATTAATGAGGGAAAAATGAAAGAAAAACTGAAGCAGAACCTGAGAATTTCAATCAATTTACTGCAAACCACATTTTTAGTCTAACATCTAATTTCATAAAACAGAATGACATCAGAAATTTAAAGCATAACCCTCATGTGAAATCATAACTCCACCAATACCAAAGAGGGCGGAGTCAAGAGACACTGAGGGGTGTGGCCAGGTTCTCATTGAGTCATAACCAAACCAGTGCAGCCAAACACATGACTTTCCTGTTTTAGTTTTCATTGACTGACAGGAAGTGAAAAATGTTTACACTGCGTACCGACAGTGGCGCAGGTTCCCGGGTGGAAGCGGTCGTCACAGAATCTCTGGAGGAGCGAAGTTTTTCCCACGCTGGAGTTTCCCACCAGGACGACCTTGAAGAGGCGATCAGGAGCCGAAGGAACGCTTTCCTCCTGGGAACCATTAAAGGAAACGTTGGGCCCAGTAAACCTGCTGGTTTACTTTAATCCAGCTTAGCTACATGTGGCGACGCTTACATTGATGGTGGTTTCCTTGCCAACCGGCTGACCTCTTGGAGATGACGGGACCAGCCGTTCCTCAGACTGCTGCTCAGGGATCGGCGATGACCTGCGGCGAGGTTCGCTCATCACATCCACTCCGTCTTCATCATCCAACTGAGTCTCTACTTCAGCACAGTTCTGCAGTGCGGTCTGAGCCAGGCTGTTGTTCAGTAAATAGGGGAGGTGGTCTTCTTCTATGGAGATAATCCTCTGGAAACGACTCCTTGCTTCAGCTGGGAAGGACGGCTGGTAGAAGCCGTTAAGGTTCTGCCTCAGGGCGGTGGAGGTCGGCTCCTCCTCATCCTCACTGCAGAAACACCAAACATGAAGCTGCAGCTGCTAACCCAGAGCGTTAGCTTCACTTCTGTGTGGTTTACCTTTTAAACACATCGGTGTTTGCTTGCTTCACTCCATCAATAAAAGACCGGTGCTTCAAGCTTTTCTTGGTTCCTTTTGGTTTCTGCAAAGTGAGATTTGTTTTTCAATTTTTAATACACGATTCTGGAAAAAAAGATTTGAAAAACAGAAAATGAATGCAGAAAATCTCTGAACACAACACACCTGAAAGGACATGTCTCTTTCATCCCGCAAATGTTTGTTCATTTCTCTGAAATAAAAAGACAGATGAAAACTAACGGCTGTTTTAGGGGTTAATGCTTAAAGGTAGAAATGGGTCGCCACCTTTTTGCATTACTGATCACCTCAAAGCCTACTCATGTCTCCTGACCAATCACATGTTGTGACTGCAAAGCAGAGTAAATAAAGCTCTTGATTTTACATGCAGGAAGCAGAAAGAGCATTTCATGTCTTCATTTTAATGTTTCTTTTATGTCTTCCTGCTGCAGAAGATAAAATCACATGATTGATTTTCTGCACATCTGAAACTGTAGGACACAACGATCAGTTAAGCTGGGTCACCACTGAATGTTTGATATGTTGGAAAATATCTGTTAATATTGAAATTAAATGCACTTTTCTCCAATCTGATGGTGGAAGAATCTGAATATCTGATAAAGAACTATACATATATTTGTTGTTGAGTTCATATTTCTATTTAACAATTTAGCTGGAAAAAGGGCTTTTAAATTGAAATTGTTACTTATTTTATCATAAAATATAATTACAGACACTGCAATTAACTTTATTAAAAATTTTAAACCAAGTCCCACCACTAGTTCTGAAATGTCAACATGCATTCGATCTGAAACAGTCAAAAATGGAGTCAAACCTCAAAAGGTCCAGCTGCTTGTGAAGACTCGCTCTCTCTCGCTGCAGTCCTTCACTCAGTCTGTAGATCTCCCTGTTCAAAAATAGTCCGTTTGTTCAGTAATTTTCCTTCAAATTCAAATATGAGCCAGAGTAGAGAAAACAACATAAAAAGAAACAAGGTTCTACCAGAGACAGCAAATAATGTTAAAAGCAGCCAGACGTTATTCTGACTGATCTGAATGTTTGCTCACATCTCCTTCTCCTCGTGAAGTCGTGCCGACTGCTCCTGCAGCAGACCCAGCTGCTCCTGCGCCAGCGTCAGCTCCTGGCTCACCAGCTCCAGCTCTCGGGCCAAGTCGTCGTTCGTCTGCTTCAGCTTCACGTTTTCCACTTTGGTCTCATGTTGTTCACTGTGGAGTTCCTGACACTGACACTCCAACTGGATAGAAATTGTTCAAGAAAAATGGTTAAACTTTTAAAATTAAAGATATTTTTAATATGCATTTGCTCTTCTCTTAGTACTTTTCACCTTTCAATGCAAAACATTATTGCATGCAGAGACTCAATTTATTCCTTTTCAGTCAGAATTTCTGTTTTGCGTTGATGAAACTGTTGAAATGTGAATTAAAGCAGCCGTTTTAGGAATTTAGCTCCAGTAAATATAGTTTTAATAAAAACTGGAGAATACAATTTATTCATGTTGATAGGCTCAGATGCAACCATGCAATCAACAGTGTTGATGAAGAGATGCTGAACGTCATCATTATGTTTTATTGGCTTCATGTTATCAGTTATCCAGCGTCTGATTCTTCCTGCTCAGACAGTTTATGGTTTGTTTGCTTTTCTCTTATGAATAAAAGGTTTTGATCTGAAGTCTGAACGTTTCCACCGACCCGTCTCTGTTTCTGGAAGAGCTGCTCCAGGTCCTTCTCCTTGCTGGACAGCTGCAGC
The DNA here is from genome assembly GCF_002775205.1 of Xiphophorus maculatus. Lineage (NCBI taxonomy): Eukaryota > Metazoa > Chordata > Actinopteri > Cyprinodontiformes > Poeciliidae > Xiphophorus > Xiphophorus maculatus. Next base: position 1,766,902 of record NC_036444.1, on the reverse strand, counting down.
TCCAGGTCTTTACTTCGGGACAGATATCGATCGTAGTCCTACAGCACAGTTTTTAAAAAGAAATTTAATGGAAATACTAAAACTTTGACCAAATACAAAAAGTTCTGGAAAATAATTGTCCAGTTTTTACCTGCAGTAGTATTTTGTCTTTTTCATTTTTTATCTGCTGCTCCATTTCTTCATACAGGTGCTGGATCTCATCATCATGTGTTGCTGTTTTCCTAAACAGATAAAAATCATTAATATGCAATAAAAGGAAATGAGCTTGCAGTTAAAGTAAAATTTGTGGGGTTTTTTTTTTAAACAGGTGACAGAAACCATGACTTTTCAAAGAGGCTGATGGCATCTCAGACCTTTTGAGGGCACTTTCCATGTCTCTCTTCTCCTGGTTGGCGTCTCTGATCTGCGCCGTCACTCTGGCCAGGAAATGCTCAAAGTTTGACAGAAGTTGAGGCTCATCGCGGCGCAGCTGGGCCCACAGGCTGCGCACCTCTGCAGGGCTGACAACAGAGTTCAGACGTTTTTACTCCACTGATTTTCAGTCAAACTCAAGTCTGTACTTTGACTAGGCCATGACTCAGACTCCCTCTAAAGGAAGATGAACAGGACAAGGCTTTGGCTGTTTCTGAAAAACTAAATGAAAACATCCATCATTAAAATGAAGAGGGGAAAAAAAAGATTTTAGTTTTGTAATTGTCTCGGAAATTAGTTAAAAAAAAAAACCAAAAAGAACATTGGATTCTTAATTTTTGTTTTCTTGAAAAGGGAAAAAAGAAAATGGGTGAACCAGAAATGGATTGAAGATCTATTCAAATGTTTGAAAAAAATGCATTTCATTGTTGCAGTAAATAAACTTATTGAAAGACAAAAACATGAAAGTCTAAAATAAAAAAAGGTAAAATACACTAAATTGTGAGAAATTCCAGTTTGGTTGCATCCAATAACACTAAGCAGAAAACTTTGGTCTATGACTTGATTCAAATTTAAAATACTTTAATTTAAAATGTTTTTTGTGGGATTCTCTGAACGGAGTAACAACGGGCATCTGGGCAATTTTAATAGGAATGTCACAAAATTCCACCAACCTTCATTTAACGTCCAACCAAATGAACATCAGCCTGTGCTGCACAAACTGAAATGATCAAACATGTCGACCCTGAACTCATCATGCTGCAGAGTCAGTAAGTTCCCTAAACGCAGCATCCAGATCTTAAGAGATAAACTACATCTTACACAAGATTCAATCTTTTAGTTGGACATAGATGAAAAAAAAAGCCATGAAAAAATGTTTTACAAGTTTTAAAACAATTAAATTTAGATGAAGTTTTTTAAAGCTTCTTATTCATTTTCTGCAGGTCTCCTACTCTTTAGGACCAACGTCTGACAGGCAGCACAGGAAACGCTGAGCGGAAACTTCCGGTCCTCTTCACTAAAATCCTCGGCCGAGTTTGTGAAACGTAGCGCAGACATTCAGACCTGAACCTGAACTCACTGTTCCAGGAGGCTTCCGGCGCCCAGGCTCTCCATGAGCATCACAAAGTGCTTTTCCTCGTCATCCTCAGCCGCGCCTGGACCCTCCTTCCACCGGGACTGGTACAGAACCTCCGGCACGCTTTTACTCAAGTTCTTCTCAGTCATGATGTCATCTACAGAAATCCTACGGCCAAACAAAAATGCACCTACAAAAACATAAAATAGAGCTCATAAACAAGCGGGTCAGATGCAGGTTGGAGTCATATTTAGTTTTGGATACTTACTGAAACCAGAGGAGAACTCTTCCAGCGTGAGGAATCCGTTTCCATCAGAATCGAGCGAATCGAAAACGTTCTCCAGCTCGTCTGCACTCAGAGGAAGCTCACCATTCAGCCTCTGTCAGAAAGCACAAAAACCCATCAGGTTAACAAAATCCAAGGACACTAATGTCACCGTAGCTATAACAACTGCCATGCGAGTGTTTTATGTGGAGCAGCAACTATTAGTAAAAGAGAAAGACGCACATTTTCATCCTCTCATCTCAGTAAACCAGATTATGTTAACCAGGATAAACATGACCAACCAGACCAGCTGCAGCTGAAGAGAATCAGACAAAAACTCTCCCAAATTATTTTAAATTGTTGCTATAAAATGCATTTGTAAATTAAAAACCATTTATGTAGAGGAAAATCTTTGACATTGCAGCTTATTTTAAACCATCAGGTTGAGAGGAAGACGTAATGTGAATCTCCTGTGAGCCAACAGAGCCACACCTCTGGTGGTTTTCAGTGTTTACACGGTTTAATGTTGACTGAAGCCGCCTGTAAAACCCAGAGCTGGACACAGAAAGGAAAACATCTGCTTTGAACAACCAGCTGTTCTGGAGAGTCTTATCTGCTGGAGACACATCGCTTCATCAAACAGCAGAGCAGTGAAGCCATCCAGCTGGAGATCCTGGTCAGAACCAACTAACTGATTCAACTGTAAACAAACTACACGGAGCCAAGTTAAAGCCTCTGATTCCTCTGCTTTAGTTTTTATCCTAAATGTTTCAGATAATCAAACCATCAATATCCCACAAACACATTTCAAATGATGATTTGACAGAACAAAGTTATCTTAACTAACCTTCTTGTTAAATCAAATTCACCCACCATATTTTTGGAGTGTAATGTAACTAAGACCTAAATCATGTCGGACCTGCAGAGTAAGGAAAACGATTTAGGAGAACTTGTCTGACAACATGAAGTAGGATAAATGTTCACCAAGCAGAACATCATGTTCTGATGTGAAGAAATTCAGGAACACATGAGAGAATCTGACATCAGTGTGGAAAAGGTCACATATCCAGAGAGCTGAGAAAAAACACGGAGAACGTTCCCAGGAGAGGCCAACCCAGCAGAACTACTCCAACAAATCATCCAGAACGTCCACAACATCCGGCGGTGGATTCATTTGGAGCCGGAAATTAAACTCTGGATTTCCAGTCAAGGGAACAAAACAAAAAACCCTGAAGTCAGACTTTAAATTCAGAAAGTACAATTTTATTATTATTTTTCCATAATGGTGAATTACAGTGTCAATATGGCCGCTTCTTTGATCATCTGTGGTGGAAATCTGTTTACATTACAAGACACACATGTAAGAGTTTAAACACAACGTTACATGCAGCGCCGGCAACTCTGAGCAAATTAAAACCAGCGTTCGCTTCCTTTGGTCCAGACCAGACGACTTTCCTGCTGGGAATTCTCCCCATGTTAACCGGAACGCCGTTACATAGAATAAGCTAAATAAGGTAAACGGAACGCAGCTTAAAACTCTGCAGGCCTCCGTGCCTCACTTAGGGTCAGAGGTTATGATATAAGAAAAATAAAAAAACTAAGAGACCAGGCAAAAATGGCTTTCATGGGAATTCATCTAAGATTTACAAAAAGAGATAAAAAATCTGTAGACTGATGGAGCAAAAGTCCAACTTTTTAAAGGTGGGTATCCATCGGAAACTAGAGTTTCAGAATCAGGACATTAAACCAACAGTCAAACTCGGCCACATTGCTGAATTAAACCAGTAGAGCCACTTTAGATTGAATCATAATTCCTCCACAAAGATGTGAAAAACTTTATAGCCGTTATCAGACAGATGATTCAGCTGTTGCTGCCCGGAGCGCCACAGCCGCTTATTTGCTTTAGGTAGTAATTAGTTTTTCACAAAGGGCCAGACTGGACGACCGTTTCCCCTTCATCTCTTAAATCACTTGAAAACACCTCTGTGTGTTTACTCAGCTTATCTTTGACAGAAAGATTTAATGATTTGAAACATTTCACAAATAAAGTATAAATCATTTAAACAGTTTGGTTGAACTGATTTAGCAGAATTGCCTCTAATTACCAGATCATCACCATAAACAGCAGATCAAAGCTCCTCCTGAGTATTTATGATCCATAGAAACGGAGCATTGAAGTGGCTCATCAAAGGCCTGGATGTGGATCTGATGGACCAGAGAATCTGCACAATAATGCAGGTGGAGAGGCTGTGTGACAAAGAGTCTCCGTCTCTTTTGTGTTGCTTTGAGTGAGCTGCACAGTAACATCACGCTCCTGTTTGGGATCAGTAATGAGCGCTCTGGCCGACCCTGCATTCTGTTCAGTGGTGGGACAACAAAGCCAGAAATGATTCTTTATTCTGAGAGATGAAAAGGTTTTATGAAAACAGCAACACTAAACAAAGTAGGAGTTTTTCCAGTTTCATTTAACTACAGATTTCCTTTCAAATCTCTTCTGCTCTTATGTCCTAAAGTCCTATTTAAACTTATAAACAATCAGGTTTTATCTGATTAAAGTTAATCAAATTAATCCATTTATTTAAGAATAAAGATGCAACAAGAATTTGGGTGTAATCTCCAACCAGCAGGCTCACCTGCATGTCCCGGCGGGTGATGAATCCCTTGTTCTCCGTGTCGCACATCTGGAAGAACTCGTGAGTTTTCTCCAGGATAGTGTTCTGTCCCACATCTGAACTCCGGCTCCTACTCGAGTCGTCCTCCTCTGCACTCGTCCGGTCGCTGCCTCCTCGTGTTTGGAGCGTTGTCCGGGCAGCGCGGATGTTAGGACACGGCGCAGTGAAAGCTGCCATGGTGTCAGCGAGTGTTTTCTATGAGCCAGCTGCAGACAGAGGGATGGAGGAAGTGGAGCTTCAAGCTGCTGTGGAACCGAAGCTTTCAGCAATGTCACCGATTGTCATCTCTTAGCAACCACCTTTTTAATTAGTAGATGAAACCTATGAGGAATACAGAAGGAGGGTCTTTAGTTACAACCTCTGGTCCAGTAAATACAACAGGAGGAATTTACTGAATCACAAAAATAGAGAGATTCACACACTTCAAACTTTTAAAAACACTGCTAGGCAAATCCAGAAACCTAGAAATAAAAACCTATAATAGTACACTGCATACTGTTACAGTAAAGAATAACAGCATTTCAAAATCCTTAAAATGAAAAAAAAAAAAAACTGAAAAGTGTGGTGTGCAGGTGAATTTAGCCACCAAATGGTTACAAGCAGCAGCGGACACTGCTAACGCTAACGCACTAATCAAACATTAGTTCTGCTAACGCTGAGTGCCATACCAACACGGTATTTAGCAGAAGCTAATGTGCGTTAGCCGACTCCCACCATGTGTCAATAGCTGCGTTTTCATTGCTGATGTTCATAAAACTGTTGATATTCCAGGACTTTCCTAAACGCATCATACCATCATTCTACCACTTCCTGTCTGTCATCTTTGGCTTTTCCACCAAATGATTGATTTTTCTCAATCATTTAAATTAAATTTTTTCTCATGACTCTTGTGTGCAGTCATGAGACCAATTTTCACAAAATTGGCATTCTGTGAAATTCACCAATTTTTGATCCTAAAAACAAATCCCATCCTAGTGTAAAAATTGATCAAAAAAAGTGTTTTTAATTCCCATTTTTGTAATTCCAATTTGTGCCAAATGGCCAATGGATCTGATAACATCACACTCCACAGGGTCAGATACATTAACACACACCTCTCTGTGCAGTCTGAGCTTCAGAAAGTGATTCTTTAGAACAGATCTTTCACTCATGGTTTTAATTTTTTATTACTTTTGAGATTTGCCGACTGGTTGCCAATTTTGCCTAATTGACCACAGCAGGTGTTCGGTCAGAAAGCATGCAGGAAATCACCTGTAGTGACCTTTGCTCTTTGTATTCGATGTTCCCCACTGAGACTGATGGCTTCTGACAGGTAAACCTTTGCTTTATTGACTGGCTGATGTAACTCAGACTGGGAGCACTGGTTTGGAAGATTGCCTCCCACTTGCACTTCAGTATTCTTGATTAATTTATGAGTGATGATCCATATTAATATAGATATGATGAACAAGAAGACAAAAAAACATACATGTAGAGAAACTGACAGCAAAAAAGTTGCTTTAGGAATAAGACAAATGATTTTTATTTATTTAAAGAATAAATAAATAAAAATCTGGTTGAATTTCAGTTAATTTGGAATTTAAGTCCAGTTCTTCCAAACTCTAATCCCAATTCACACTGGAACATCTTTCATATTCCACAATGTAAATTTATTCCATCAGGTTGGACTAAAAATAAACAATTCACATATTTTTGAAGATATTTGACTTTTCTCAATTTGTTTTGAAGTTGAACCAAAATATTTTGCGAGGATGACGAGCCTCATGAGGAAACGACAAGTCAGCGTGAGCAAGACGAGAAATATAAGGGAACCAAGTTTAAACTGTTTGGAAAGAATGATGCAGGACTTTTTCCTCTGTTCATGATGCATTCACTGTAAATGGGAATTTTTCAAACCTAAAAAAGAAGGTAAGGACAACATAATAAAAGGCTCTAGATAAATGTATTAAACCACGGCACTGAATCAGTAATAAAAAATAAAATCAGAGGAATTGTGTGAAAATCTAAGCGTTAAGATACTTAAACTTAAAACCAACTTATTGGATTTCCAGTCAGACCAGAAGACTAAAAAATATGAATCATATTTACCAGCCACAGCAGAAAAGTTAGCAACTTTAATTTCTGGTTAAGTTTTCTGAAATTGGTGGAGTGGAAAACAAGGACTGTTTACATCAGGATCCATATTTTCTGACTAGTTGATGTCCAGGATTTCTGTTTGCATATCAGTGAAGGTGAAAATGTTTTTCCCCTCTGACTTTAGCCTGGCCGCCATGCTGCTGTTTCATTCAGGAGCAATGTGTGCTTTGCATGCAGACTTTATCAGTTTTAGGTCTCGACATGCAACAGCTGTTACACCTGCAGCAGTTAGCAGCGCTAAGGTCCGGACCGCAGTCACGAACTGAGTCCCAACCACAACCAGGCTCTGAGAAACCTCTTAGTCCAAACCACCAAACAACACGATCTGCAAAAGCCGCAGTGATGAATGACCTGCATGTGAACAATAATCACCCACCGGATCATGAAATGTCATAAAAATAAGTTCAGGTTTTCGTCTCAAACTGCGTCAGGGTGACATGGAAGCAGGCGTTTAATCAGACACACCTGAGCTGCTTGTTTTCTCAACTCACCTGAAACTTTCCCCGCCTCATCCTGTAGGAATTAATCCATCTGAGAAATGAAAAAGAAATTCATTTTAGAAAACAGAAATCACCAAGTCAATAAACACACAGCTCCTTCAATATCAGACCGAACTTCTGCAGCAGAAAGGAAGAGTTACATTATAACTGAAGTAGTTAACATCGAAAAGCTGCAATAAATGAGCGCAAGTTTTCATAAAGGAAACGAGCAACAGACAGAATAAACAAGAAAACCTGTTTAAATAAGATAAAACAAACTCTTCCTCCCTGTTATTTAGAAACTTCCTCTAACAAACGCAACCTCACTCACGCTCTCAAATCAACTTAAACTGTGTGAAACGCACTTCCTTATAACTTCTGTCAGACGCCAAGGTGTTTCTCACTTCACCTAAACCCGATCAAGTTTCCCGGGCGGCGGGAACAAAGTCTGGCTCAGGAGAAGCGGAATTAAACGTCTCACCGCCGAACGAGCAGCTGGACCGAGGCTGAGCAGCTGGACCGAGGCTGAGCAGCTGGACCGAGGCTGAGCGGTTCTTCACCGCGGACAGGTGATGTCGCAGCTCCGAGACTGGAGGAATGTCACTGCTCTGACGAAGCGCATGGGGGAGGGAGGGGCGTAGTCATCCGCTGTTACCTTGGCAACGCCAACACGGAAGTTAAATCTCGTAAGACACGTGCTGTGGAGGAAAACCTAAAATACTACTAAGGTTTTCATCTTTTCTTTCGGAAGTAAGAGGAAATGACCGAAACAGTTTACAGGAGACAGAACGCGCTCCGTCTGGTTGTGTTTAGAATCTACACTGTAAAGTTTATTTTACATACATGCAGCCAATATTTACAGACACATTTAATAAATGAGAATATTACTGAGAAGTGAAACACATTGTGTATATGAAGTAGACAAAAATTAATGTTTTAATCTGACAAACGAGGTTCATCCTGACGTAATTCATTAAATATGACCGCAATAATAATAATAATAATAATAATAATAATAATAATAATAATAATAATAATAATAATAATAATAATGATGATGATTATTAATATAATTATTTAAAAGGTACCTTTCAGAGCACAGAAAGTCAACATACAAGAATAAATGAAAAAATTTAAACCAGAAAAAAATAAATAAAGCCAAAAAGAGATTGGTACATGTTGATAGCTACAGCTAATCTTTTTTTTTTTTTGCAACATTTAATTGAATTGTCCTAATTAACTTTTTTTAGTGAACATTTTCGGTTCGTTTAGATTTTTAACAGTGTTAACATTCAAATGTGCCGCTGAAAGCAGCTATTTTAACAAAAAACAAAATATACGAGCAAAGAGAACAGGTGAGAGGATAAATGTTTAGCTAAACAGCCCAACGTTTTACATCTAAAAAGGCCAAATGTGACCAAAGAACGGCTCACAGATAGATCTGGTGATTAATAACGGGATAAAAACTGATATCCATATGGATTTAAAATGTTTCATATGATCTTTTGGGAGTCAGATTTCCCAGGTTAGCAGGATAGTCCTCTGAAGGTCAATATCTGTGAATGTATTTGTGAATGTGTTTTTTTTGTGTTTGAATACATAGCTCAATATCTCAATATAGAACTCAAACTCATCATATTTATTTCCACAGCCATCGGAGTCTTCATCCTGATGTTCTTTCTGAACTTCAGCCAGCCGTCTTCACCACATCTGGATACAGAGACGTATTGATTTCCTGTCATGTAATTGGCTTTTTGAGGTCAGTTATTTATTGATTTATTTGGGCTCATGACTAATTCTTGTCCTTTAAAACGAGCCTCCCACACACTCCTGGGCTCTGCACCATAAAGTTGAGGACAACATGGTAAAACTTCAGAAAGTCTGCAGCAGGTTTTGGATGTGATGTGCGGTCAGGGGGCCCATCTGGGCACCGACTCCTTTGGAAACTTATTTTCTGACTGTAACATCATTTCTGACCAGGAATCAAAATTCAACGCATCATCTCATTTTCTTTGCTTCATTAAACTTCAGATTGTTATTTCTATCAATTTTATCCTGGAGTGAAAACAGATGGATGTTTGTTTCTTTTTTGTGTGCAGTTGTAGTACCAAGATAACCCAGATGAGGGCAGTGCAGGATGGATTTTAAAATGGCACAAAGAGAAAATCATCTTGTTAACCAGGAGAACGTTCAATTGCTACCTGTTATAGAAGTCAGTATTTTAACATGCTATGTTGAAGCAGATGCCTAAATGAAAGGAAACTGGACTTTTTATCATTTGAAAACATTTCATTTTTCACCTAAAAGGCTTTTTCTCTTGTGATCTTATGATAGGTTATGATGTATAACGCTGATAATGATCAGAGCAGAGGGAGAGAGTTGGCTGAGAAGTGAAATATCTTCAAGAAACAAAAGGGAAAACAGAGTCTAGTCGCCTTCAGTTTAGGCCCACAGACTCTCTTTTATATTTCAACAAATGCTGCATGAGTCTTCTCTCATTCTTATAAATCATATTGGATAAAGCTTATAGCAGGAAAAGTGTGAGAATGGCCCATTAGCAGCAGCCATGCAGGAGTGAGGCGTGTCCCCATGCAGGATACGTTTGTCACACGTTTCATGGATCTGAGTGGATGTTCCACACATGTTGTGAGCTTCTGAGTCTTTGCTTTGATTTTCTCTCCTTCAAAGTGTTTTTGAAACGCTGGTCTGCAGAAAACAGATGAACGAGCCACATTGCTTCCGTTGGAGCCAGATGTGTTTACATCTCTGGACACTCTGGGATTATTAACACTATCATGGCAATAAATCCTAATCCTGTGCTAGCAGTAAAACATGTTATTAGCTAAAGGTCCCCCACCCAATCATTTAATCCCATGGAGGAAAAGTAAAAACGTAGCTGTGCAGCCGCAGCACTGCCGGGAACAGCTGACTTCACATTTGGTTGGTTGGATGATGGAGGATGTGGTTGTGGCTCCTGAAGTTTTCTGTGTATTCATCTTACTTTTGTCTCCGTGGTTCTGGGATTACGCTGATCAGATTTATGCTAGGCTAAAAGCATTTCTGTCAGTTCTCATAAAAACTTCTCCTAGGTCATCTCAGGTTGAACTATACACTGACTGACTTCAGATTCAATGACCTTTAGGAACCTCTAGGGGGCAGCCTTCTTCAACGCAACTTAGTGCTGAATGATTTACACCCCTGAGAGTTGATTTCTACAATCACAAACCTGACACAACTGGGCCTCATATGCAATAAAACATTATTGCATAGCAGAAACTATAGTTTTAATGAGTAGTTTCGGCTCTTACAGTTTATTATCTGCACATATTTGCAAACCAAAGAAAAATAAGCTCCATATTTATTCCTGGTATTTTGTGTGGAAGGGAGTTGTTTACAGTGGAGTAAATAACTTTGTACTGTGGGAGAGTAAATATGGACTATAGTGGAAATGTTGATTTGTTTTTAATGTGCCGTTGTCTGGGAGCTATAGCTAACTTAATTTGCAGTTACAGGAAAACCCCCGGTTGGTATTTGTCTCTTCCTCATGTGTTTCTGCTTTCATTTGTTACGTCCATGTATTTCTGTGTAGCAGCGGCGGGTTATTTTCCAAGAAAGAGGAGATGTTTGGCGTGAAGTTATGTGGCGTCCCGGCAGCCTGCCGAGTTGGACTCACACATGCAGACCCAACAGGATGACGGGACCGTTTGTTTTTACCTGCTCCTCTGCATGATGGATACAGACACACTGAGAGGCAAAGTCACATGTTCTGCGTCACCACAACACCAGAAATATCTATTTTTTAGATTTTATAGTTATTAAGGTAACTCCAGCCTCTGATTCATGAAGCCAGAGAGGAAAATCTGCTCTCAGAGTTTTCTACACATTCTTAAAATAACGTTATACCTTTAACATAAGAACCAAAGGCAGCAAGACAGGAAACTCATTTCTTTCATTAAAATGGTTTCTTCAGGTGTTTATAATGACAACAGGTGATCTTCCTATTATCTAATTGTAGATTTGTACATTATAGCTGCTGAAGTAAATCAAAATTATTTTTTGTACAGATTATATGTAATAACATTATGACAGAGAAAATGAGTAACACTGATTACACTTTCATCAGTGGGTAGGTTATATTATTAGACAGACAGAGAGGAATCATCATCATCATCATCATCATCATCATCATCATTATTATCATCATCATCATCAGGACAGAGTTAAACTGTCCTCAGTAACTAAGCGCTCAAACGTTTTTATTAATGTTACCAGTTTAACAAGTTTTATAAAGTTCTTACATCCAGAACTGCACAGACATGATGAACGAAATGAAATATGACTAAATATGACTTTCATGCCAACCACTAAAAATAGTTTTAGGTAATAAAAGAATCTTTGCTGCCATATTTGAATGTGTCCCATCGGATTTGTTTCCACTGACTTTGGTAACCTGTGCATGTTTTATTTGACCCAGGCTTTCACGTGTCAAATTTTACAACCCATAGTAGTTAACTTTGGGCCCAAAGGAGGAAAAAAGGACCATTTTCAAGCCTGCAAAAGTTGAGGATAAATGCTACTTACAAAAGTAAATTGCAGGTGTTATTTCAATCGTTCCAGAAATCCGTTTTTGGGATAAACTTTGAGTTTGAGCGGAAGAAGCAGGAACTTCTGGAGGTGTAAACAAAGAAAATCACTTTTCACATGATGTGTTTTAAAGGAATAGAAAAAAAACAGAATTTTTGTGCTGTTTGTAAAGAAAACTGTTTGATTTTATCATATTTAGGTTAAAAGGAGGATTTAGCAGTGACCGCCTGGAGGAGGCAGGAAGAGGGGAAGGAAGTGCAGCTTGGTTGGTCCTGGAGAAGAAGATCCAGGAGAGTCAACGACCTTAAGGAAGCTGTGAGGAAGTTTTACTCCGAACTCACATTTGGTCTCAAGAGGTTTTATGAGATTTTCCATCTGAGATCTGAATGTTGGAGTGAAATCGTTTGGTTTTCTGCTGCCATGTGACTCCACACCACACACTGCACGACCAAACCTCATCATTCATCCTCATAAGCATCATTGATAACATTATTTATCCTCATAAACATCATTGATAATGTTATTTATCCTCATAAACATCATTGATAACGTTATTTATCCTCATGTTTGGGGACTCAGTCTACTTATAACTCAAACAGATGTGCATTTTCTAAATTAAGCTAACTAATTCACCCAGTTGTGTGTATATCAGTTAGACTATAGTTGAGCTCCCAAAGAATACCATTTATTCCTCTTTAGTTTTCTATTCTTTTATAATGTGCAATTTTCTTTTGTACATTTTAGTTGACAAGTTTTAAATTCCATTCATAATGATCTTAAAAAGATCTTAAAGTCATACATTTGAGTTGGTGAAACCTGCAGAAACCCTGAAGATGGATATTTTTAGATGCAGAGGAAAAATGATCCAACCTCATCTGAAGAGATTTATGCGGGTTGAGGCAGGGAGCGACTGGACCTCCTACTGACGATCACTGGGCCAGAGGGTACCGCTCTCCGACTGGGTGGTACCACTTGTCAGACGTCTGCTCTGACCAGAAGTCAACACGGCGGCCGGGCCAGCTTTGGGTTTGGCCTGGTGCACTGGAGGTCATCAGTCACAGCGAGCAGCAGAGAAAGAAGGAACCATCCAAAACCTCAACCAGAGTGGAACACGGAGAACCCGTTTTCCTGAAACCATCCTGAGGCTGGATTTAATAACCGGGTGCAGAAAGATCCTCATCCAGGAATCAAACATGATCTGGGCTATAATTTACCTCAAGGTTGATGAAGATTCCAGCAAAAGTTAATTTATAGATGTTGCAGGAGTCCAGTTAATCCAGTGTGAAACTCATTCAGCTTTAAAACTGACACATTTCTCTATTTTCCAGAAAACCTCCTTTCTGTTTGGTCAGGATTTTAAGTTTTGTCCACTTTGTTCCAACTGAGTCAGCAGATCCACTGCTGGCTTCAGATAATAACCGTCCATGTTGGACCAGTTCTTCTTTGGATTGTCTTGGCAAGAGGAACACTTTTACTCATGCAGATATTTATTTTTTCCTGACTTTGATCATGAAGCTCCAGATCACAAAATGTGAGCAAATGGACTGAGAAGTGGCAGATGGCAACACATTTTCCCTCGTTAGATTTGGGTCGCTGATTTGTCCCAGATTGGGATTAAAGGGGGATTATTTTTTTGTAAATCTTTATACAAAAAAGTTACAAATTCATTAAATGTTCTCTGACTGCTTTCATTGCTAACATTATGGTTTAATGTCATTCATAAGCAGAATAATTGCAGAAATGACAGGTCTATTTTCATCAGCCACTAAAGATTTGAGAAGAATTTGGTAAAACAGCTTTTCACAGAGTGAGGGTAAAACGACAAATTTAGTTGTACAAAAGCTTTCAGCACCAAGAACATTTACTGCTGGATAGTAATGAACGGAAAAATGAAGAAAGTTTACATGCAGTCACAGTTCTGTGATTCTTAACAGGGAGAAAAGAACTGCTGCAGGTGATCTTTTATTGGTTCTTTCCACACATAAAATGCTCCTTTAATGATGTTTATACTGTCCCTCCAACACGATCATTTAATCCAAATTGAGCTTTGACTAATTGAACCAAACAACAACAGAGTTCCAGCTAACTACTGGTGGAAATGCAAGCAAGTGACCTGGAAACAATTAAAGCGTTTTGGTCAAACAGAAGGTCAGTCAGCTCATTATCAGGGCTGATCACTTTCTGTTCACTTTGGTGGTTGAAGGAAAAAAGCATCAGATGCCTTTAATTCAGCCATAAAATGGAAAAGCGTGGAAGGATTTTAGATTCCACAAGTGTCTGCTTTAAACGCGTTTTGAAGGTAACACACACGGCTGTGCAGAGCGACTGCAGGGGGTTTGGTCTCCCTCAATGCTTCGTCTTTAAAAGAGAAGGAGTGCAGTCATGAAGGATGAGGGATGCTCCATTAAATATTCAGTTCTTTAATAAGAAATGTTCTCACATTGAAGACTGATCACATTTCTTATTTATCCCAGGAAAGGAAATCACATTTTTAACACCCAAGCAACAAATTAGCCTGGTTTTACTCTATAACAGGGATCTGCAAGATTTCACCTAAATAAAACTATTTACAGCTGAAAACGTTACATGATCTTTTGGAAAGAAAGTCTCTCTACTCTCTTTCTCATGTTCATAAAACCATCCTTTTATTTCAGTTTTTAGACTTTAGAATAATAAAGTTACAACATGTCGATATTTAGGGTTAGTGTTAGCCTTCAGCTCTTTTTCTTTGAACTGAAGGTGAATCAGAGAATCTGAGCTGTTTGTGCTGCTGCTCTGTCCTCTCAAACGCCCGTTTGGTTCCAGCGGTTCATACTGCAGCAGGTCCTGCTGAACAGTTCCTTCTGTTCAAACTGGGGCGTTTCGTTTCACTGTCTCCTCATGTTTACTAAATATGAGGGATTTTTGCAAACTGAACAACTTGACATGATACGCTGTGTGCCTTTAGATACGAAACCTTTTTAAAAGTTGGCATGTAGATGTGCTGTGATGGTGTCATGACCAGGATCAAATTGGAATATTATGTTTATCAGCATAAAAATAGCTTAGCTGCTGGTTTAGTGAATCCGGTGACATATTGTAAACATGCTGGACCCAAATGAAACAAGTGGAATGAGTGCAGTGAGGAGGAAACGTGTCCAGCTCTGCAGAACAAACTGATCACCCTCACAAGCAATCTTCTAAAATGAAGTCACTTTTTTCAAATTGATGATGGATGGCGCACTTCTGACTTTTATTTCTGCTGCTTTCGTTTTCTTAATGGCTGTGTTGAGCTGGCCCCTCTGTGCATATTAATCATTTTTGAGTGTTGCTAGTTGAGGGAACACTTTCAGAGCTGGCCTTAAATAAACTCCACTTCTGGCGCAGTGAAAGCGCCCACTCTGGGAAAGCACTGCTGGGAATGATAATCTGATGTAAAGTAGGCTGCTTTGGCTTCAATCTGCAGAGATCTGGGACTACAATCTGTCACTTTCAGGGATATAAAGTTAAAGACGAGCATAAATCTTCTTCAACAGATTTGATGATCTTTAAAGTTTATGCGGGAAAGTTGTGAAATGTTTGTATTTTACCAGTAATTTAAATTTTTTTAAGCATAAATTGTATTATATCCCAACGCCTCCTGCAGGCGCTGGAACAACCTATGGATAAAGCCGGGTTCACAAAGCTAAGATCTTATGAATTAATGAATAAATCAAAGAATAATATTGAAATTCATTGTTTTGTTCCTGTGCTCTTACGATGGGATACTTTAGATCTTAAAAATACCCTCAGTCTCTGGCAAAAACCTTCATGTAAATCTCTTTTATCACATTTTTAACAAACTGTTTCATCCTAAACATTTTTACTGATTCAAAGAAAGAAATAAAATTGTCTTGCAGTTTAAAAGTTTCATGTTGCACATTTGTAACAAAAACAGATGGAAGCAGGTCATGAAGAAGATCCAGTGGACTGACAGCAACAGATTTCTTTCTTTTGTCTTCTTTGCTGGTGCAAACAAGCACAGAAATAATAATAATGATAATAAATGAAACAAAAATATAAGTTGATTCATTCCAGTTTAAGTAGTTGAAGATGATCCCTGTCTGTCATCGTCACGGCTCGTTTCAGCCTGCAGTCTGCTAATATCTGCGGATTAGCAGCTGCAAATAGCTGCTGCCTGTTAATTCTGCTCATTTTTACCTGCAAATCCTCAGGTAAAAAAATTCCAGACTCACAGAATTAAAGTGTTTCAAAATTAAAGTCAGAATACACCAAAAGTTTGATCCAGTAAAATGTTTACTAAAGCCAACAAATCACCCTGAAATGTGTCTTTTTCTGTCACTCTACCTGCTGTTAATCTGTTATCTGAGGATTAAGGATTAGTCCCTAATTAATATCCCTAATATCAGGTGACCCACATCCTTCTTGTGCACCTTTTAAAATTTTTTCCCAAAATTCCTCAACAGAAATTCAGAGTTTTTGCTGTTTTGTCCTAATAAACATTTAGCTGCAAAAGGGAAAAGAAACTTTGTCCCTTTACTTCTGCTTGTCTCTGGTGGGACTCACTCCCTGCCTGCAGCAGGTCCAGCAGGGGAAGCCGCAACAGAAACAACTCGGTGTGATTAGTTTCTACTTTCTGTCATCACCGTGCGTTTTTTTAATAGAGAGAAGTGACGCAGTTACAGCCTTCATGCATTTATGTGACCGACCAGCAGCTGTTCGATCGTACCAAAGTTAATGGACGTCCATCAAGTGTTACTGGAACCTTTCTGCATAAGATAAATGAAATATGGAAGCTTGAAATGGAGGCAAATAGTGCATGGGCGTTGTTGGAATAAGGACAATGAATGACTTTTTCTAAAAGAACAATTATTTTTGCATATCAGCTGTGGATGAGCTTTGATTGGTGAAGTTTCTCCTCCATGTCTGACTGACTTAGTGTCCTCACCTTAGTGGCTAAAAACACATGTGATAACTAACAGCAACAGTACAGCAAAATATCGATAATATCAATACCAAGTCACTATCAGTATCGGATTAATAAGTTAAGGTAGTTTCAAATTTTCTATCAAAATTGTATTTATTTTCATATTGTAGTTTCTCAGTTCTACGTGAAAAAAGATTTAGTTTTGATTTGCTCTGAAATTATAATTTTTTTCACTTTATTTAAGAAGATGCCCACAAATCATGTTAGTGTGTTCTTTAAGTGTTTTGTAGTTACCTATAAATGTTGTCCAGATTCTGTTGTAGGTTTGAATAAAATAATTCAAAGGAAAAAACACAAAAACACCTAAAAGTCAGAAGTTTTGGAATCGGCAATACTGGCCTGTATTTACAGGTTATCAGCTGAAAACATGAAGCATCACACGACTCCGCCAGAGACTCACTGTAGCTTCATATACTAACAAAAGGTAAAGTTTTGCTGACAAGCTCTGGCTGACTTGATCCAAGTTAGGAGCATGTAAGAGAATATTCATGGTTGTCTGCAATGTTCATGATTTTATGAAGAATCCTTTGTTGCGTGATTATTTCCAGAACAGTTCCCAGAACAGAACCAGCCCTGGTTCTGATGCAGAACACTGCACTCCTCCACCATTACTGTTTATGCAAATTAATCAAAAGTGATGTAGTATGGAGATTTGAGGCTTTTGCAAAATAAAAGATATTCCTCAAACCAAGGTAAAATGCACACATAATCATTAGAAATAGTTTTCTCCCTCCATCCCTTTAAAACGATTTCTCCTTTGTTTAAAACTGCTGATATATCTTCACTTTAATTCTGTGGTTTATAATCTGAACTCATTTAGATGGAGAACATGCTGCACAGCGAACCCAGGCGACGCTGCAGTAAATCACAGAACACAACATAAAGTTGAGTTTATTCCATGTTTTCATGTGTTTTTGGTTTCTCTTGTTTTTGTTCTTGTGAAGTAAAATGTGTTCTGTGAAAAAGATAAGAAGCTGAGCAAGAAGACATGAATCAAATATCTTCTTTTCCATGCTAATCCAAAATAATGTATGGTGCAAATCTGCAGACCATATGGCCAATAAATTCTTCTGCATACGCTGTGGATGGGCACACAGGCTGACCCGAGTGCTGCTCAGGATCCCAGAATGAAGAGCCATGAGGTCTGATCTACAAACTTCAGAAGACATTTCAGGTTTACAAAAATGTTGAACTTTTTCTTCTGTTCTTCTGAAACAAATTGCAGTAGACCCATTCTTCAATGACTTCTTATTATTTCATAAGCTTGAGAAAGCTTAAGTTTTTTTATGTGATGAGTTGTGCACAAGGTTTGTTGTTAAGAAGAATGACGTGAAAAAGATGTTATTATCCCTTTGTGAATTTTGCTAGAACAAATAGTGGTGAAAATATGATCTGTGTTAAAGTTTCTGAAATGCCAAAGCCTTGAAGCAGAAGGAGATTAAAACATAAATTATTTCCACTTTTCATGTTTGTTTGCACAGATTTTGCTGTTTTATTGTTACAGAGCAACGCTGGCCCTGCAGGGCTCGGAGTCCCACAGCAGCAGATCTCTGCATGCGACTCAAACTTTTCTGCAGTTTTACAGAAAACAGATTAAAAACAACTATTTGATCTGTAAACTAATACTGAGTCACGTGTTGTTTTGTTGTGACGGTAAATTTCATAACCATAAATCAACATAAAACCTGCCTGTCACGTTTCGTTTCTCGGAGGTTGAACTGTAAGTTAGATCGTACATTTGCTGACTCAGCAGGTGGGGAGTTTTGTTTCCCAGTAGCAGATATTGTTGCCGCTGCATCATTTCTGTTGTTTTCCATGCGATCTGCGCTGACCCACGAGATGGTTCTGGAGCTTTTTGCTGTCAGTCGCTGAAGGCCAAACCTCTGTTTGTTAGGAACTGATGAGGTTCAGATGGGAACCAACAAACTGTGGCTTTCATTGTGAGAAGAACAAAGCTGGTGTGGGTGAAGTGTGTGTACGCCAAGCAGCTTTCTTTCTCCTGCTCATCATTCCCATCCGAGTAGGTTATCTTTAATATGAATGCGTCTTATGACAAATTCTGAACATGGTCATGTCTCATGAAGGGTTAGATGTTATCATGAAGATCCTGTTCATTAGACCCTTAGTTAAGTTCTTTAACCCTCGGTAATAATGGCCGCCACTGTGAATGGATGGATTTTAATCAGAGCCGACAGCATCGTCACCAGATCATAAGTCAAAGGAATATTTTTGACAATCTGCTAGCGTCTCTTCAGACAGAACAGTGAAAAAGTGGGATTTGGGAGACATTGGAACCAACCTGCAAAAATTCACAATCAACCCCCAGCAGCTTCCTGCTGGGGGTTGAAACAAGGCTCAGTTTGGAATGAAAAGGTCCTAAACACAGGAAATGACACGGTTTGGGTTACATTAAATACATATACACACTTCAACTTGTGATGTATGGCTAATGAATGAGAGGGAAACTGATTAGAAGACACTTCATAACAACCAGCTAAAGGGGAAAACCTGGGAAAATAACTAATTAAAAGCTCCAGAGAAAAGCAGCAAACTCATTAAGGAGTGTGTGATCAAAGGGAATGTAAAGTTTATGGAAAGAGATAAGAGGGAACAGCAACAATACAGATGGTCCAACTGACTGATGGAAACATTGAAGGCGGTCAGATTGTGAGAATCTGACACATGAATGATAACCAGGACACCTTTCTGAGCCGGACTCACTGTCCGGAAACCACAAACATCTGCACAGCACTCAGACAACGAGTCTGCTGACATAATCACAAAAACTAACAACCTGAGGGCCAAATGGAGCGCAGATTAAATTAAGGCTGTTTTAAGGGTTGGCCATGTGTGTTTATGTGTGCAATGCATTGCAGTAATCTGCTTTGATTGAGGAAAACCACATCCTTTAAAAGATTTTTTGGGCTTTTTGGACCAGACTCATTCAGCAAATGAAACAGTGAAAAGCTGGTTGATGTGTGTGTCCGCGCCAACTGGATGCTGCATTTAGCACAGCTAAATGCTAAATTGTTATGAGTGATTGTATGTGTCCTTAATTTAACCAAAAGCTTTTATTTATTACAAGATATCTGCTTTTGTTGTTTATGAAACTATAAAATTCTGTCATTAAAAGGCTCAATATTGTTGTTCAGGCACATAGCAACATTTTATTATACAAACCAATAATTATGTTTCCTTCAGTTGCTTTAAAAATGTTGTGTATATTTGACTTTGCAAAATGAAGCCTTGAAATTGGGCACTGTCTCTTTAAGAAGCTCCTACTCTTTCCAACACTCCCCTGTCAGGCCGTCCTCCTCTGCTCCCCTCCACACCCCTCATGCGGCGTCACGGCGGTGGTTTCAAACCCACGGGTAAGAATGCTGAGCAGGGTCAAAGTTCAACACAGTTTCTCTTGGGTTATTAAGACGTTAATGTGATCTAATGCTGTAAAGTCCACAGAGTTTATGAAGAAAGTTCTTTGATTTGAGTAAGTTTAAACGAGGAGAACATGTGAACTCCATGTAGGAAGAACCCAGGCTGGGATTCAAACCCAGAACCTTCAACTAACTGTCCCACCACGCTGCCTTGCTTCAGTTCAACTGAACCGAAAAGGGAAGAAACCATTACTTTGGATCAAACCACAGCTGCAAATGAAAAGGGAAATGATGGCAACAAAAAGAAATGAATTCTTTGTTATAAATCATTTCAATATTAACATATGAATCCCCTTCATACATATGTAAAAAAAGAAAGAGCTGGAATGAGCAGCAATTAAGGTTTCTGTAGAGATCCTGTGATCTTCTAATGGCTGTGGAAAAATGCACAGATGAATCAAGACATTAGTTTAAGGAAGCTGAGATGTTTGAACTGATCTGGGGCTTTAAAGAGAATCACTTCTTACTAAAGTGGTGAGAAAAAATCCTCTTCATTCCGCCTTTATTCTGCAAATCCCTTATCATGCAGTGGCTAATGTTTACGGGATAAAAAGGAATTAAATCAGGGAGATTAATGTGATTCCATGAGATTCCCAGATGATTCCCCAAAGACAGACTAAGGAGCTGAAAGGACAAAAAGGCACTGGGAAAAAACCGGTGATTATCTCAGTGGATATTCATAACTTTAGAAGCGTTTGTCATGTAAGATGGGTACATTCTGAGCTCAGTTTCATTTGTTTCTGAAAGCCACAACTGAACCACAGACAATGTTGCTCCAGGTTATTATACTTAAAAGTTATAGCTTCATGATGATCTGCGTAAACGTAATTGTCTTATTGGCCCGATAAAGACCAGACTCCATTTCTGCAAGACCTCAGATCATCAGCACAAATGTTTTATGTATCTATCCATCACTTTTCCAGCTGACAGTCTCCCAGATCTCATTGTGTGGAATTTCCTGTAACACAGGACAGATATGATCTGCAAAAATGTGTTGCACAACCTAATGACATTTAAAAACACTATGCATGCTGGATGTAATACTCAGGTTCAATCCAGGGACATTAATTAATCTTTAGTTTTGCTTGACTTGGAGTCGGAGCGGAGGACGTCACCTGCAACTAATTATGGCTGAACCTTCCTGGTATGGAGGCCACTGTGGAGCAGGCTGATCAGGCCTGGAACAGTTTTAGTCTTATAACAGCTAAATAAACTTTCACACCTTCCCTCAGAGTTTCCAGACTTGGTGGAAGAACGGTTCTTAATCTATTACTTGCAATTGAGTTTAATTTCTTCTTATTTGCAGAACCGGTTCCAGCAGGTTGGCAACAGAACACTTGGTAACTTGGACGCTGTAGAGGCTGCTTGGTGCCAGTCGAGATGCACATCCCCCAGACCCCATAAACACACACACACACCTACACACACACACACACACCCACGCACACACACACACACACACACACGCACGCACACACACACACACACACACACACACACACACACACACACACACACACACACACACCCACACACACCCACACACACACACGCACACACACACACACACACACACAGACAACAAAGAGGGGAAACTTCTGACAGTAAAACATTCAACCATAATTATAGAACCTATTCTAAAGACTTTAGTGATGTGGCGTTCACCAGCGATCTGATTCTTTTGATTGGTTTTTTTACCCTGAACGATGGGACTGGAGTCACTTAGTGACAGATGTTCTTTGTTTTCTTGCAATGCTTTGCACACTTTGCAGTAGCTATTACTATTATATTTACTTTAAATTTATATTTATTCAATGGGCAAATAAATAAAACACAAGAAAGTGCCGGATTCTCGTCACTAACTGTTAGATTACGCATCGTGGTGCCTCTGCATGCAGGGATGACGAGGAAGCTACAATGTGCTCCCTTTTCTTTTGGTTTCTTTTTGCTTATTGTTGCTAGGCTCATGTTTATAGTTAGTTGTTGATTATCATTAATGCATAACCTTAAATGTTATATTTAATGGTGCAGAAGAAGACTTTTATTTCTGCCAAAGCAAATCATATCCACGTTTTCCACTACTTTTTCTATTTTCTCTTAATTCTGCTTCTAAATGACAAATAACACTGAAATGCAGTTAATGCACGCAACACTTGTAAAAATTCTATGGTTCATGAAAATATTTTTTTTCAGCAAGAAAATACTGCAGTTTGTTACTTAATTCAGATGGTTCAATGTTTTTGTGAATTTCACCCACAAAAACATTTAACACAGAGCTAAACCAGGAACGATTTGACTTGTTCAGAGAAGAATGTAGTTTCAGAAGTGGATCAGCTCAGCGGCTCTTTGAAGGGAAGAAATGCTGAAGATTCAGAAGGAGGTAAAGAGCCACGAGTCCCTTCAGTTCAGGATGGGAAGACCTGAGTCTTCACTCGTCCTTTTGACTGTTTTCAACCTTTTTCCTCCTGTTGGTTTTTTTCCAAATTCATCACAAATCCCTGCTAAGCTCAGAAGTACATTAGCATTAACTTTAATGTAACTCATTTACATGAGCAATCAGCAGCTAATGCATAAAGCCCACCTGTCAGACGGGTCCTAGTAGCTGTTAGCTAACCAAAGTGCTTTTCTTTGGATGGTTTGAATTCATCTCTATCTTTTTCTGCATTTTAGTAAGATGTTGCTTTGTACAAATAAAACTTCTAAAACTCTTAGTATGAGGAATGAAACAGATCTGTCTTATTGAAGGAATTCATTTGGTTTATTACGATACTCACAGCTGGAACATCTCTGGTTTGAACACAGGGTGAGGTCCTGATGTGTGGGGGGTCTAATGTTCTCATCATGCATGAGTGGAATTTACTAAATATGTATTTTAGTTAAACTGATTCTAACTTGACCCTTGGTGTGATGGTGGGCTTGAATGATTTGTCTCGTGTGTCTGAGTTGACCCTGAACAGGAAACGTTTGAACAAACAGTAAAGCAGAAAATAGATTATCATTTCTTATATTAATGTCAGATTTTTCTCGTTTTTTAATATACATGTAAATATTTTGATATTGTTTGCAGAAC
Organism: Xiphophorus maculatus; assembly: GCF_002775205.1. Classification (NCBI taxonomy): domain Eukaryota; kingdom Metazoa; phylum Chordata; class Actinopteri; order Cyprinodontiformes; family Poeciliidae; genus Xiphophorus; species Xiphophorus maculatus. The sequence goes on along the minus strand of NC_036444.1, from coordinate 1,743,807 downwards.
AGCTTGTGGAATTCTTGACCATGGAATATTAATGGAGTTACTGGAGAAACGGATCGGACTTTCTGGTGGCATGAATTTGTTTTTAATATTTAACCCTCAAATAAAGAAAAAGGTCTCCTGGTTCATAATCCTGTGCGTTTTACTCTCAGTTGTTCTGTAAAGGACTCAAAGATTTTTTCTCTGTTTTTGCAGGTGTAGAGGCATATTTTCTTCTTAGTCTCTTTCCTTCTCTTAAAGTCATTTTCCCACCGTTCTCCGTTTATATTCCATCTCTGTGAATATTTGAAATAAACTCAATTTCTGTCTGTGGAACATTAAGTTTTTAGTGCTGTGGCTAATGTTGTGTTTTCAAGTGATAAAAAATAACTCTGGTTGTCTTTCTCTCTAAAAACATTTGAGAAGCAATAGAAAAAAACCCAGAAAAAAAACATAAATGATTTTTTAACAAAGTTTTTACTAAGTTGCTGAGAGGAGCAGAAAGTTACAACTATTTCTAAAATGGCAGATTCTAACTGAGCTGACTGAAATCTGGGCTCTGGTTTGTATTTAATGGTATTTCATTTTTATCCATGTTTTGTTTCACCAGTCAGTGTTTACACATTCACTGCTGCTTTGTGTTTTTGACGTTTTATTTGTTTGTGTCCTTGCAGCTTGTACTGCTCCCAGCCATGAGGACGTGTGTCAGCGTGTGACGATGTGCAGCAGATGGTTGGAGTGAGGAGAGTTACAGACGGTCCGTATCGTTGTGATGTGAGATCTGAGATCGCTGATTTCTGGATCCAGATTTGCTCAGCTTGGGTCTCGGTGAGGTAACCAACTCCTGAGGTCTGCTGTTTCTCATTAAAAACAGACAGAAATATTTTTGGCAGCGATTATGACACTACCAAGAAATAAATGCTCGATATGTTTCTGGGTGTGAATTTTACTGTGTCGCTGAAGCGCTGCTCACATGGTGCTCTCCAGGTTATTTACATCTGTCAAGTTCTTTCCTATCCGCTGTTCTCACATAAACTGAGCCGTTTGAATGCAGCCATATTCCTATTATCCATCTTTCACATGGATTTTTGTTTCTGTTGTCAGAATCCAGAAAAATGAAATTATTGCTTTTAAGCTTCACATTAAGACACATTTTACTCACTCAGTCACTTTTAAACTACAAGATCAATGTTGCATATAAATAAGATTAAGATTTCAAACATTAAAGATCACATCTGTGATGATTGAGGATCCAAATGCGTGCAGACGGCTGGTAGAATGTTATTGATGGTTGAGCTTTAATCCAAGCAATTAAACCCATAAAAACACCAGTAATGTAGGAACATGCAGAGCTAAGAGTGTGCAGGCAGGACCAGGGCACTCTGTCAGGATCTGGAAGGGAGTGAAAGAAACTGAGAAGACTTTAAATGCTGAAGATGATCAGTGGTGTTGGAACCAGTTGAGATTAATTAAAAGAGACCAGAAAGTCCTGAGAGAAAACAGACAGAAATCCTAGAAGGAAATATGTAAAAAAAAAAAAAAACAGGATGAGAGCTGAAGAGAAAAGTGAATACAGAGGATCAGATGTGACACATCAAACCAAAGTCTCACAGTTCATGAAGGAACTGAGACTTTAATTTTCTCCATTTAAATAAACTGAACTGAATTGAGCCGGTTGGGAAGGTGTTGCTCCTAGCAACAAGAAGGTTCAGAGTTTTGAAAAGCTCTTAGATATTGTGTTCATGTTCATATCTTGTTTACTGCTGTTCAAGATTTATTTTGCTGCTGTTTGAAATAAAGTTTATAAAATAATGAGAGAACATGAGGAGAGGAAATTAAACTGCTGCATACACAGACTTCAAAATAAGAGCATGAATATTAACATCTGAGTGTTTGAATTCTTCAAACACTCAGATGTTAAACAAAATGTAAAACTTTAGTTAACTGAAAATTTACAAAACAGCCTATAAATTAATAATTTACAATTTCTCTGAAAAAAAAATCATTTATGAGAAGCTAAATGCACTCAACCGTTTCAAAGTTAGCAAAAACACAAAGCAAAAAATGTAGCTTCACTATTAGCAGATTAGCAGAAGAGTGCAGAAAATCAGCAAGATGGAAAACAGTTTTCAGTATATATAAAACATATACTGAAAAAACCCAAGTTATGTGTCGAAGATCTCCTCCTGTTTCTTTTTCTCCTGTCTGCAGAGCCGAGACCCAGAGAGAGGCAGGAGGGAGAAACCTCCGGCTCTCGGCTCTGTATGCAGCGTTCATACAGCGCCAGGCGTGCAGGCACAAATCAAAGTGGAATTTCTGCCCTCAAGGGAAAATATCTGAAATGAGTCGATGCCTGTGAGCTAGTTACTATTTCAGGCTGTCAACTTACGCTGCGCTGCTGTTTCACACTTGACCTTTCACATGCTGCAGCTTAGAGCCTACCAATGTGGGAGGCCTATTAATGCTGCAAAGCATCCTGCTCAACTCCTACAGATGGTTCTGAAAGTCTTTACGGTAGCAACAAATAAAATCAATCTCACCCCTTTCACCTGCAGGTCGATTGATTTTAATCCCTGAAGCTATTTTGTCTGGGTCAAATCGGTTTACCGAGACCTTACTCTGCATGTTTTTGGATGGGCGGAGTGTGTCCAGTTCAAACAGTTCACCACTTCTCTATAAGAGAAGCCACATAAAGAAAAAAAGTCCTGGTTTGAGTAATTCAATGTGTCCCATGTTTGTTTAAAGCAGAGTGTAGGCGACGGCCCGGCATTGTCAGGTCCTGGTTTCTGTTGCTATTCGTGTTCTTTCCCGTCTTTGCATGTTTTGGTTCATAGTCACAAAGCATGCAGATGCACAATAGCCACATTGTCATCACAACAGTAAACACACTCCATCACTGACCTCAGAGAGCAAAAGAAACGTCTGAGAGCTTAACGAGATGCGTTCAAGAATGTGTGCTGAAAGCAAAACAAGTCTGTTCACAGAGGGACGGAAAGCGGAGAGCTTGTTGCACAAACAGCGTGGAAAATGAGTGTGTTGGCTTCCAGAGGTCTTCTTCAACATCTGAAAGACATTACTCAAATGAACTGCTCTCCAAAAGCAGATGAAGTTTCTGTTTAGTGTAGTAACGTTACAGAATCGTCTGAGTTTTCAGATTTAAGAGCAACAAGTTTTGTTTGAGAACAAGTAAGGCTGAATTATTTTAATTAAGGCAGAACACTGCAGAAGGTCCAGCTGGATTTCTGGCTGTTAGAGGAGTTTGGAAATCCTGCAGATGTTTCCCAAAAGTAACCATGAGAGGACAGACATGCAAAACAAAGATGGAAAGGAGAGAAAAGGAACCGACTGTAACCTTTCCAGGACAATGTTTAGTTTGAGAGCCAGAAGTTTAACTTTCAGTGTGTTTGTTCCCATTTCCTCAGGCTGTTGCTTACTGACAGTCTGCACCAGGAATGTTTGTCCTATGAAAACCTAAAATTACTAAACTTACTATAAATAATCTGTAATCCTATACGTTGCACTAAATATTTGGCAAATCGCATTAGATTATCAAACTATCAAACACTCCGTTTTACCACTGTCCTATTGCGAGCAATCAAAATGTCCTAAAAATATTTTCTTTCTCTTTTGACAGACAATTGACATTTTCAGAGTTATAGGTTCTGACGGGAGGTGTCATGGCCGTCTAGTTTAGATTTCAAGCAGCTTTTCCAGGAAGAGCTTGTTGCTTTTTTTGCGTGTTTCTAAACCTGATAATCCAGAAAGCTTGGCCCATTTTTAGACTAAAGTTGCAACATTTGTTCCATTTTCAGCTGCAGTGCAACCAAAGTCTTGGAGGAATCTGTTCACACCCGAGAACCACTGCAGGAAACTACAAAATCCCTGAAGAAGACACTGAGCGCCACTTCCTGCTGCAACGCCATCAGATTTTAGCCGTTGTAGGATTTATCTTTCGTTATCAGTAAAGGGCCATGACCCCTCTAGCTCTAGACTCACATGTTTGCTTCTGTTGTATTTACCCAGAATGCTCTGCTATAGTCCACTTCCTGCTTTTGACTAGAAAAACCCGGGTCAACCTGGGAACCCAGGAACAGCTGGGTTTGACTCCAGGAAGCCCAAACCCCTGAACGTTATTAATAAAGTATGAAAATCATGATTAATAAATCTGTGGCTCGTTCAAAAAATCCTTCTGAATTTATAGCAAATTACCATAGATTAGAAATGTGTTTATTTTATCTTAACTTAAATGCTGCTAAGCAACTTTCCAGACTTTTAACACATTAATCAGCACCAATAACTTAATATTTCCTCTGTGTATACAGATTTTTTAAATCTAAAATCTGCATAATGTGGATATAGCAACAGGCTGATGTTGAGGCCTCTAAATAAATGATTCACACTCAGGAGGAATGAGGGGAATGTGGTCACTTGCAAATCTAGTTTGTCAGATAACACAGTAGCAGATGATCGCTGAACTAATTTAATATAGTGTAGTGACGTTAACTCTGGATGGAGATTAAATGAAATCCTGAAGACTGAAATCAGCTCTGTCTTTCATTACAACCTGATGATTTAACCACAGATTATTGATTCAACTTCGACTCCAATAAGAGGAACACGGCTTCTTTGTCTTTGTCTCCTTCTGGATCCAAAAAACTGGAACTTTTCCCAAATGATTTTCAGATTCTAGACATCAACAGCTGAAACCAAACATTTACACAACCTGGAGAAAAAAAATGCAAAACTTTGTTCTCGCTGAACCTAAATCAGACAAAACTTGTTTTTGATCAGTTAGGATTAACGATATTTGTATTGTTGTTGTCAGAACAGAAGTTATTGTTTTAATTGTTCTCTATTGATGCAATTGATTAGTTGTAGCAATAGACTTTGCCAAATATTTATATTAGATGTAAAAACAATATTTTAATAACACTGCAGGCTGTTTAATTTTTATAAATTTTAATAAAACATTGTCACACGGATGTCACCATGTTGTTTACGCTGCAATGGATTCTGGGTAAATGACACATGCTTGAGTAGATTGCTCTGGACCCGTCCAGCCAGAATGGCTGATTAACATCATTAATCCTTTTCAATTTGAGCCGGAGCGTTGAAATCCGTCAGATGTAAAAATCCGTCAGATTAAAAGCACTTTTGGAAAATTGAGAATCTTTAAGCAGCTGCTATCAAGGCTATATTTCAAAATTTAAAAAGCTGCTTTTTTGGTCTGATGTAATATTCTAATTAATAAATGTTTTCATTAGATATAAGTGGAAAATCATCATATTCAACAGAAACAAAGGCTATCAGTGTGTAAACACAGAGGAAATCTGAAAACAACATGTGAAGTACAGAAGTGGCAGCATCATGCTGAGGATTTCACTAAATAGATATCATGACATTACACCGAAATACTGAAACTGAATGAATGAATGAATGAATGAATGAATGAATGAATGAATGAATGAATGAATGAATGAATGAATGAATGAATGAATGGTCAGCAGAGAGGAAACGCCTTGATGGAAGTTTTTTCATCTTTCAAGCTGAAGCTTTATGCTGGACTTTGAATTCATTTCAAAATGCTGAAAAAAATTCAAAGAAAAGTTTAAACAATCCAAAACCGTTTCTCCCTCAAACAGAAACCAGAACAACAACATGATCCACGCCGACACGCCGATCCCTGAAACTTTTCCTTGACCTGCTTCCAGATGTTCTGGACAGGAATAAACTCAAACAAACATGTGGACCTGCGCGAGGCAACCTCCTGCAGGATTTAAACTGCTGCAGAAAACGTCCAAACATTATCCAGCCACTGTTTACGAACAGTCAAAATATTTTCCTCAGCATCCAACATGTCTCTCCTGAGCCACGTCTGCTGCAGCCGGGCCACGCGATGACAGGATGTGCAGATTAAAGGCTCCGTTAGCGACCCGGTGACACTTTATTCGGGATCACTGGGGAGTTCTGCACAGAGGCAGGTGGTCGGCGTAATGCTGCTCCAGCTTCCAAACAGTCTGAAGGCTCTGAGCCTGCTGCATCCAACTGCATCCAGCTGCATCCAGCTGCATCCAGCTGCATCCAGCTGCATCCTGCTGTATCCTGCTGTATCCAGCTGCAAGATTCTAATGCAAGGCTGCAGGTAGCATGTTGGTGTGTTGCATGTGCAAAGAGCGCATGCTTCTTCTCTCATTTTTAATAATTACCTTCATTCAATCACATCTCAGTAGAAAGACAAAGGACTTAAACACATACACACGCTCACGCCCACATACATAAACACACATGGTAATGAGATCAAAATGTCATTTTTAAACCTTTGCTTTAAAGTCAAAACTCAAACACTGACTTGCAGAAGTATTCATAATGTTACAACCGCAAACCTCAAAGTATTTTGTTACGATTTTTTGTCAAAGACTAAAACCCAGTGGAGTGGAAGGAAAAATGATACACAGTTTGGTGCAGTTGGAAAAGTGAAAGCTGAAGGTTCTTGTGGAAAACCTCCAGCAGTTTGGAGCGTCTACAAACCAAACCGATGGAGAGGAGAGAGTCGTGTTGGTGTTTGTGCTGTTCTGTCTGCGGACGGTTAGCAAGGGATCTAAATGTTCTATCAAATATATTAGATTGGTTTGTTGCAAAGACTTAAAAATGTTTCATTGTCACTTTAAACATCCATTCATTATCTTCCCATTTTGATCTTATGCTAGTTCCTGCTAGTGGTGCTAGCTCCTGCTAGTCTTGTTAGCTCCTGCTAGTGGTGCTAGCTCCTGCTAGTCTTGTTAGCTCCTGCTAGTGGTGTTAGCTCCTGCTAGCGGTGTTAGCTCCTGCTAGCGGTGTTAGCTCCTGCTAGTGGTGTTAGCTCCTGCTAGCGGTGTTAGCTCCTACATCTATAGTAGACTGTAGATCACAAGCTGATCATGTTTGTTAGTTTTAGCAGATATCTTGTGTTTAGCAAATGGCCATGAAACCTTCAGAATCCAGAGGTTTTTCTGCCTGTTGTGATGATCGGAGCGTCAGTCTTTGTTGATCTGTTTCCTCCTGGCTGTGCGTCAGCTGCACACCTGTAGAGAAATCCAGCAGGTTGATGTTGACGTGTCCTAGGGGTGTAACGATACAATAATCTCATGATACGATATTCTGATCACGATACGATATGTAACACGATATTTGGAAAACAATACAATTCGATACGATTCAATGCACTTTTACAATTTTCTGACAGATTTTAGGACAGAGTAATTTCAGTGACATTTTGTGTTCCTTAGACTTGGATTTAATTATGCCACCGATCGCTCCGATATCCAAACTGCGTTTATAATGTGCACTTTAAGCACAAGTTGAAAGTGAAACTGGGGGAGGCGGAGTCTTGCTGCTACGTCGTCACAAACCAGACATGTTAAAAAGACGGTACAAGCCTATGAACCCCTGTGGTTTAACATATCGATACTCGCGGATGAAAAATCGATACCTTCCGAGGGTGGAAAAAATCGATAAATATCATGGAATCGATATAATTATACAGCCCTAACGTGTCCTGCCTCAAAAAAGACATGGTAACCTATTGCTAGATCTGGGAAAGGATTCCTCTGTTTCTTCTTCAGGTTTTTGCTCATTCGTTTCATTAAAAGTGAAGAAAAGCTGAAAGATTCTCGATCCTTGAGATTCCAGCTTTTCTCCGTGTATTTCACGTCACTTTCTTGTTGAAACTGACGTTGCTTTGTTCTTAAATCCCTCAATGATCCCAAATGTGTCTTTGCTAGATGTCAGGTTTCTGGGTATATTAGTCAAGTAATATAAATTTCTCCCACATGAAGAGCTGAAGAACAGCCCACAGTGTTACTAAAGCCCAGAGTGAAACCCAGAGACACATGATCCCCATTAAGCATTTACAATGAAAAGGGCAGATTTTTCAATCTTTACTTTTATTACATTTGATCCCACTCATTTGTCTCAGAAGACATTCATCTTTGTTCTGTCTCACATATAGTGATATTATTACCAGAAAAGAAGATGTCGGTTTTCTCTGAAGTACAATAATAGATAATTATAGCCTAGTTCAGTTCCGCTAGAAGAAGAAGAGAGATTTTGGCATGTCTTGTACCCATCAATCCAACACGGTATGTAGCGTTATTAGAGCAATGTGTGAACTTCTGTCTCTGTGGTTGAAGTACTTGGAGGAATCAGAACCAGTTGGCTTTGCTTGCTTTTGCTGGTGTCTTAACTTAAACTGTCCATTTACATAAAAAGGAACATATGTGAAGCTGGACGGTTTTCAGCTGCATAAAGAGAACAACAGAGACGAGGAAATGAACTGTGCTGCTGAAGGGAAGGAGGACATTAGCATGCAGCGCTCAGCTTTGGCACTTGAGTCGTGTGTTGTCGTTCCACTGTGGGCTCAGTTCACCATGAACCAAACGGCACAGCAGTGAGACCCTCTGAGAGCCACATGTTTGACTTTTACTTAATGTGCAAATCTGGAAACCTCAGGCTGACGTCTAAAAAACTAAAGATGTTTAAAAGAACACTTCAATAATGAGATTTCACAAACATCAGACAGACGTCATTCTCCTGTTGATGTTCTGGAAGTTTCTTACAAACGTTTCAGTGACGCAGTTCCTCTGTGGGTCTGAGGCTGATGAGTGCCAGCTTCGTCTAAAGCCCAGCAACAGGCTTATGAACAGAAACTTCAGCTACGTTCACGTTCAATACTTGGTTCTGATTCTTAGCTTAAATACAATTTTCTTTGCTACAAATTAAATGCTACTGCAATCAGATTTCTGTGAGAACGGTTTGCTGCATGTGCAGAAGAAGAAGAACGTAGCACCAGCAGCGCTCTGATTACGGCAGTAAAGATGGCCGCTGTCTCTGGATGGATTGTAAAGTTGCCCAGAGTGACAGCACGGTCAGCAGACAAAGGAAGCTGATAAACAGGAAGCTAACAGCTAACAGCAGTTTCCTTTAGTGGAGCTGCAGCTTCTGACCTGGTTCTGATCCGGTTCTGCTTGGATGTGGAGCCAGACCAGGAGTGGTTGGTTGCGATCTGATGCGTTCACTGACTCAGACTGCTTTCATCACTTCATTATCATTTCCAGCCACTGTTTACATCCAGATTTACATTTGGAAGTGGAACAGATCAGATATTTTTGTGGGGTGAAAAGATTGAAATTGTGTCGTTCCGACTGTAGTGAAAAAGTCGGATATGGGTCACATCTTGTTGCAGCAACACGGACGTGTTGGCGCCTACAGTCCACATTTCTAGAGAAGCTCCATGAATGATCAGGGCTTCCTGAACGGATGGAATAACACTTTGCTCCAATCTGATAGTAAATAACAGGTTAAAAACTAAATATTTTTGTTGTTTAGCTCATATTTAGACAATAGTTTAGCAGCAAAAAGGCTTAGTTAATTACAGACCCTGAAATTGACTTGATTAAAATTTTAAGAGACTCCAACAACTAATTATATTATAAGATTCAGTGTGAATTTTAAGCCTTGACATAAAAGGCTGTACAATTCATTAACATGTTAGAGCGTGTAATGCGTGGTTAAGCTAACCGTCGTCTGGATGCCTTCCTGAGCCGAGGAAACCCGCTGAAGAGCCTGAACCTCGGCGCAGAGCCTCTTCTCTCTTGGCTTTCCTCTTCAGGCGTCTGCTGAACGCATCAGTCAGGATCAGCTGCCGTTCTCATCACAGGCAGAGCAGCAAAACACACAGAGAAAAAAGCAGCTAAGATTGGTGTATCAATCTTACAACATGCCTCCTTATAAACGGATCTGCTGGTTTAAGAGCCTCAGCAAATCATTCAGACACTCACAGCCTTTCCTTCTGCGCCAACAAGACCTCTGAGATTCACAGGCAGACAAATTCATACGTGTTCATGAGAATTATTGTATCTTTGTCCAATTAAATACTTATGGTATGAAGAACTAATCCAGAGAAAATCATAAAGACTTTCACATATGTCAAATATTAATCTGCAAGTGAAAAAAATCCATTTTATTTGAAGGTCCAACAAAAATAACACATTTAAATTCAGGCTTCCTGAGACAACCGGTTGGAGAAACGTTTCTATCCGCCTTTCACCTGCAGAGCCTGAAATGTTGATCATTTTTCTCAGTCAGGTTGGATGGTGAGTGTCTGTGAACATCAATTAAAGTGTGAGCTTTGACTAGGCCATTCTACCATAGTGGTTTGTCATGGTGGTCATCCTGCTGGAAGGTGAACCTTCACTCCACCTGCAGCCTCTGGCAGGTTTTCCTCCAGCATTTAACTCCATCCGTCAGCTTCCCTGTACACAGCCTGATGCTGCCACCACCGTGTATAATGAATGTATCATTTTCTCATTAAATAAAGTAACAGACATTTTAAAATGATTAAATAATTAGATTTTATTGCTAAAAAAACAAATTGATTTGAAAATATGGACAGTTATTTTTAGATAAATACAGTGAAATATTTCTCCAGACACTAGATCTGTCGATTCCATTTATATCATTGCTCTGCACTAAATGTAAAGTTTTTCTTAAAGACTGAGATATTTTTAAACATATTTTGCAAGCATTCATCCCTCTACTTCATTTCCAGCTGACAGTAATAATCCAGGATGGATCCATGGTCCTCGGTCCTCTGGCTTACGGCAAAGGACCCAGTGATTGGCTCAGGACTGGAGCGGTTGATTCAACCTTGGCATTGCCTCGCTGTGGGTGATTTGATTAGGCCGATGCGCTCGTGCCCCGCTGGCTGTGCTGAGACGGGCGCAGGCGGGCAGGATGCATACGGCCCTGCAGTCCAGACACCACAGTGGCTCTTCATCACTTATCTTGTTTCCTTGGGTCGAGTTGAGAGGAAAACATGGCACCCGGGGAAAAACCCCACAGCATTCCTTAGAAAATGCCCCAGTCTGCATAGCAGAAACAGATGGGAGCTCTGGCTCTGCCGCCTCAGTTCAACTCTAGTTTGTCATCCATTGTTTTTCTTCTTTTTAAAAAGTTTTATTGCAGTCTAGTGCTGTGTTGGCATTTTCAGCTTGTGAAACAAAACTTTACAGCTACAACTTACGATTATTTTAGAAATTAATTATTCAGACGATTAATCTGCTAAAGAAAATTGCCACATTCTGCTGACTTTTTTATTTAGCCATTTAAGTTATTTACAGAATTAGAAATACATTAAAGATGTGAGTAAACAAATAATTCAAATCCTTCTTCAAATAAGAAAATAAGTATTTCATTACCCAAAATGCCGTGCAGTGTTTCCCAACCCTGGTCCTCCAGACTCACTGCTCTGCATGGTTTAGGTATTTCCTTGCTTCAGTCCAGCTGATTTCAATTGATGACTGATTAACAGGCGTTTGTTGAATCAGGCACAATAAATCAGGGAAACCTCTAAAACATGTAGGACAGTGAGCCTTGAGGACCAGGGAACACTGCCTTAATAAACGTCTGATCACATATAGCAAATGATGCGTCTGCAGCTAAAATAATACTTAATAATAACGTCAACATGTGACTTAACAGCAATACAGTACAGATTATCTGGCAGTTATTTTTTATTAATAATTGAATGCAAAAAAGGTGATTATAGGAGGTTTTTTGTTTTGTTTTGTTTGTTTTACAGAATTTGAACCAGGTGAAACTAAAACTGCCAGGAGTTCTGGGTAAAATGTATTTACATACAAACAGGGATTATTTTTATCATGAATGAAAAATGTATTTTTTGTACAGATTGGTTTAATTCCAGCTCTGAGTGTGTTGTTCTTTAAGCAACTGGTATTTTTTGAGTCTATATACTCCAGTTAATTATTAATCAATCACTAGTTGACAATTATTTCAGTAACCGATTAATCATGATTAAATCGATTAATTGTTTGAGTTTTCCTCCTTAGATAAAAGTAATGATTAAAGCAGATATTTAAATGACAGGCTGCACACAGATATCAAATGTTTCATTTTTACTTTAGTTCCTGTAACCTCCTGATTCTCTGTCCTACTAACATTTATTATAAACCCCTGAAGCTGTGGCGCATCTCTTTGACCTTTGCATCAAAATTCAATGTCTGACTTAATGCAACTTGCTTAAAATTCACCAGCAAAGACAAGAATCAACCTCAGATCTGGTGTTTTTTAAATCTTATTTTGAAGGCAGCATTGCACTCCTTGTAACCGAGATGAAGACCTGCCTTTCAAGAGGAAGATCAGCATGGCGGCTGATGCTGATGAGGATGATGATGATGATGATGATGATGCTGTATGGTATCAGGATCATCAAAATTCAGACCCTGCCTTGGAGTCTCCAGATTGTTGTGGTGACATCAAAAGAAAAAGGAAAAGCAAAAGAAAGAGGTGGAAAAGGTGTTGGGTTAGATAATCAATAAGATAATGGAGGTCTGCTGTGGAAGGTTCATTTCTGATCAGAGGCTAATTTTCTTTTTAAATTGAAAATGCTTTTATGTCGGCTCTGCTGAGATCTGGCTGGCAGATGTAGGACTGCAGTTAAAGTCAAGATTTGTTCTGATATGAAAAAAATTAGACAGTTTGTAACTATAAATATCAATTTAAACTACAAGATGATTTTCCACAAAAGAAAATCTATAAAAACCAAGAACTAATGGGCCTGCCAACATGATCAGACCCGCTAACTCTGTCATTAAAAACGAACAAAGGGTTGCGTGAATGAAACCGCCGCCTCTCCATGTTTGATAGACATTTTCCTCTGTTGCTGCACTTAATCTGTCCGACAGCTTCACATTCCCTCCAGCTGCACCATTAGCTCTGAGCAGAAAAGCAATTTAGTGCTGACAGTTTATTGCTGAGTAAGCAATAGCAAGACGAATATTTGGGAGCTGCACATTCACAAAGCAGCCTGCATGTTTTCCCTGATTAAAGGAGGCCAAGACTCCACAGAGCAAAGAAGGAAAACATGTAAAGCTTTAGACAGGAAGTAGCTCCAAATACAATTCAGCATTTTAATTGTCAACTTATTTTACTCTCTGTGTCTTATTGAGCAATAGATGATCTGATTCATGAAAAATATTTCTGTTTTTTTATGCTTTATATTTTAGAAAAGAAACTTTTCATCCAGATTTCAAACTTTAGAGACTGATCAGTTTCCCCTTTTGAATTGAAATGACTAAACTTATCAAAGTTTAATCGCTTTTGTAAAAGAATATATTGCTTTTAGCAAAAGTTTAAAAACACATTCATTAATTGTATAATAGAGGTTGAATCATTGCCAAACAAGATGTACATTCTTCCCAATCAGTAAAACCATTATGCACAGTGGGCCCTCTAGTGGTCGGCATGAGAACAGCCACACACTTCTTTTGATTTTCATTATAAAAGCTGGTTTTTCCATCCATCCATCCATCCATCCATCCATCCATCCATCCATCCATCCATCCATTTTCTAACATCCTTGTCCCTAGTGGGGTCAAAAGGGGAGCTGGTGCCTGACTCCAGTGAACGTTTCGGGCGAGAGGTGGGGTCACCCTGGCAGGTCGCCAGTTTGTCGCAGGGCAAAAAGCTGGTTTTGCTTTGCAATATTGTTTAATGTAAACTGGGACAGTGTGTTGATCTTGCTAGTGAAGAATTGAGGTTTAATTATAAAACAGGAGAGCGTAAATGAAGAACTGTTCTTCTACAACTGAGTTCATTGAACCTGCTGATAAAATACAGATTCATCAACATCATATTTTTTTCTCAGAGCTTCTTCTAAGTGTGGTATATTACACTTTTTGGTCTTCTGATGAAACAATATTTGCATACTAGAATAATTTAGATATTTTATAAATAAAACACATGTGTGTGAATAAATGATTTAACTTGGTCACATCAAACAGGAGCCACAAACGTCTGGGATGATCTTATTCCAGGGGTGTCCAAACTTTTTGCAAAGAGGGCCAGATTTGATCAAGTGAAGATGCCCGGGAGCCAATAGTTTGTTCGGACATTTTTTGATTTTTTTTTTTACCCCTCCAGGGGGTCTTTTGTGGGCTCTAGTGTCCCTTATATGACAGCAGGCTGACCGGAAACAGGGAAGGAGAGGGGGGAAGACATGCGGCAAATGTCATCGGGTCCGGGAATCGAACCCGCGACGGCCGCGTCGAGGACTCAAGGCCTCCAAATATGGGTCGCCCAACGCCACCACGGCACGCCCTGGACATTTTTTAACTACAAAAGTTTCATGCAAATACACAATTTTCATTGTCACAATTATCTTTATTTTTCAAATGACAAAAAAAACAAATATAAGCCACTCAGGCAAATGAGAATAACTCTAAAAACCCAAATTCTGCCTTTCTTTCATATCTGGAGAGTCAGATAACATTGAACAAACTGTATGAAATACCTTAAATTTACATGAGTTTAAAAATATCTTTGCCTCAAGAACATTTTAAACAGGAGTTATAAGTAATGCAAAGTTGTCTGTTATTATTAAATCTTAAAACAAGTGAATTTTGCTCGTCATTTACTATATCTACAGGTTCATAACCAAATCTTACTCAAGAGTTTAATAAAAATAAGTGCCATAAATCCAAGTGCATAAATGTTTTTTGGCTTTTCACTGCTGATAGTGACAGACGTTGCCGTTCAAAACACTCAGTTTCATGTCCTCAGCTCTCAGTGCCACACTGTTACTGCCAGGCAAACATTTTTCTCAAATTCTTGCTTCTTCTCAGGGCAAAATGTTCTCCACCATTTTCATAACACAGTCTTTGATAAATGTACCTTCAGTAGAAGGTTTGCCATGTTTAGCTATTAACATTAACTTCATTGCTTTGGTGGTATTTTCTTTTGACTCACAGGCCCGCGGGAAGAATCGCTGTTGTGATGCCAGGGCAGCTTGGAGCTGCTTCAGTTTTTCAGCACGGTCACTTCCTGTTAGCTTGTTGTATGTGTTAGCATGTTTAGTCTGGTAGTGTCTCTATACGTTGAAATCCTTAAACAAGGCAACCGTCTCACAAATTAGACAAGCACAATTGCCTTGATTTTCAGAAAAGAAGTATTATAATTCCCATCTCTCTTGAAAGCGGCGGCCCTCACTGTCAACTTTCCTCGTTTTCTTTGCAGTGGCCATGGCAGAAATGAGTGGAGAGCGGTTCGCTGCACGGAGGCAGAGACTGATAGTATTAAAAGTGGTGCTGCCACCATTTGGTGAAAGGAGGAATTACAGTTTCAAGTTTTATGATTTATTTATTCTGTTTCACAGTGCAGGCGGGCCATAAATAATACATTATAAAACCGAAGCTGCGGGCCGTATGAAGTCTGACCGCGGGCCGTGATTGGCCCCCGGGCCGGACTTTGGACGTGCCTGTCTTATTCATATTTGATATATTTGCTATACCAAATATGGTATAGCAAATAAAGTCTGTCTTCTTAATTTCTCAATATGTCTGTTTTCTGTTTGTTTCAGTTCTTTCTCTCTCTCTAGCCAGGATGTCATTATGTTTAGATATGTGAACATTTATGAAATTAATCACTTAGAACAAATCCAGAGCTGAACTTTCTTGGATCAAATTGTAGCGTTGCACTTATCTCCCTCTGATATGAACTCATTGATTAAAAGTGACAAATCTTTCCACCATGGAGTGAATGGGTAACATCTACCTATAATTCAGACATTCCTGGGTTGATTTATAATTTCCATATTTGAATCAGGTTGAATTTGCCAACATTAGCGATAAATCCCTTTATAAATCCATAAATTACCTCAAACAACCATGTACTTATTTTAACAGGTTAATAAAATAATTACTTCTAAATAAAACGTGTTTGTTTTAGTTGCACATTTTAATAACTTCATATGAAAATTCTACTTATCATTTAGAGTCTGAATTCACCTGCATGTTTAAACTGCAGAACAAACTGGCCTCACTACTTTATTGTCACTGCTTATTGGAAAATGATGGCAACACGTGAAAGCGTCCAGCGGTTGTCATGGCAACCCCCCACAGCGTGTTGATATGAAGTCAAACTGCAGCCTGCTGCTAACAGTCTTCAGTGACTCTCCGCGTCAGGATTCAGAATCCGGATTAACCCCCGCCATCACTTGATGACAGGAGGTCTGCGCATGCGCTGGAGATGTCCTGGCCACATGAGTTCAGGTCACAAATGCGACAAAACAGCAGAAATACCAGGCGGAGGAACGGAAGTTGAGTAGGTGACTACCAAAATAAAAGAAGAAGGAGCAAAACTGAAGCAAGATTTTAACTCTTCTTTTTTTATCTCATGAAACTTCCTGGTATTTTATGTTTATTTTGTAATGCTTGAATTTCTAATAAAGTTTTAAGCAAACAAAACCAGAAGCCATCATGCAGGAAACATAAATGTATATATTCACTGAAACAGTGAACTGTATTGATTTTGGTAAATCACATGTTGTTGACTGTTTCTGTGTGGATCCTCAGAAAAAGTGTCTGGAGCAGGTGGATATTTTTTCTACAATAAGATCAAAATTATTACTGGCAAATTAAAATGTCAATAATAGGAAATAGTGCAAAAACATTGTCTTTCAATTACTAAGCTTTTTGTTTTCTCTATAATAGTAAAAACCACATTTATTAAATTATTTCCACTTGGGCTTTTAGAGAACCTAAATCCAATTTTAATTACTTTATTAAATCTGGCTTAATACAGCAAGCATTTCTAAAGAGAGACTGACCCAGATCCTGTTGCTCAGAAGAGCCGGTGTGTGTGTGTGTGTGTGTGTGTGTGTGTGCGTGCGTGTAGGGGTGTGTGTGTGTGTGTGTGTGTGTGTGTGTGTGTGTGTGTGTGTGTGTGTGTGTGTGTGTGTGTGTGTGTGTGTGTGTGTGTGTGTGTGTGCGTGCGTGTAGGGGTGTGTGTGTTTTTCATCTGAGCCCAAAAGAATTTGCAAATTGGTTGTTCTTTTAATAATGCAAAAAACTAGTTTTGGACCTAGAACAATATAAACTTCCCTTTTCAACTAAAAACAACAAAAAATGACCACTTGTTTAATCAATTAATCCCTCACACAAACAAACAAACAAACAAACAAACAAACGTGTGTGTAATCTGACAGTAATTTTCCAGACCTGTTTAACGAAAATTATTCCATTTTTAGATTCTTGAGCAGTGAAACGATGTACCGTAGTTTTTGTTGTTGTTGTTTTGTGGTGCATTCACAGCAGCTCGGTTTAATCCACTTTAACCCATTTAATCCAGTTTGTTTTAGTAGACACTCCGTTCATTTGGGGATGTGAAGGCATAACCAAACTCTGATGTGGACCAAACAATTTAACTTTAGTCCGCCTACTATCCTGGTCTCGGTTCAGTTGAAGTGAACTCCGGATGCGGGTCCATAAGCAGGAAGTGGACTACACCACACAAGGCATTCTGGGTAAATACAAGTCTAGGGCTAGCGTAAGAAATGGCTCGTGGTTTATTACCAAATACAAAATGGAAAACTAACAGTGGCTGAAATCTGAGGCCTCAATAGTTCAGTGTGTTACCTTCCCTCCAGAACAGGCTGGTCTAGATCCTGGTTAGCTTCCCAACAACATACTCTCTACTGCCCCCTATGTGCAGTTTTGGTCTCCAATGAATCGAGTCTATCTGACTATCAGGTGTGAAAAGTTTTCACCTTAATTGTTTTTGATGATTCTGGCCCACGTGACAAAACGCTTGGTCATAATGGGCTGTTTGTTTGTTTTACATGTTAGTTTTACTTTATTTTGAAAGTGTAAACGGAAACAGCGGCTTTATGACAAGCAGTTTGACCTCAGCGTAAATCACGACGTTTCTCCAGCAGCGGCGGCCGTTGCTCAGAGCATCAGAGCGCTGATCCTCCTCCTCTCTCTCTCTCTCTCTCTGTGTGTGTGTGTGTGTGAGGGTGTGTGTGTATGTGTGAGTGTGTGTGTCGGGGAGGCGTGCAGCATGTTGTCACAGATCCACTGAACGCTGTTTTATTTTCTGCCCAACTCCCAGCAGGGTGTAGAGCTCCCACCATGGGTTAGACAGAAAGCCACCTATGGATTATCCACTTTATGCACTTCATGGAGGATGAAGGGTTCGGGTGGGGGGGACAGAATGGACTTATTTTCGGAGAGACATCCTGACAAAGACGGGGACTGAACAGTGACCGGGATCGGCAGCCCCCCCTCCACCCCAGTCCGACTCTCTCTGCACATTTTTCTTTTTTGTTTCCATTTTTCCTGTATTTTTTATTCTGATTATTGACGTGATTCCCTGAAGTCTGCGTGGAGCAGAGATGTTCGCTGAACTGCTGTGCGGCGCCGTGGCTCTGGTCCTGTACGTCAACACTCTGGGAGCCGATTTCTGCTACGATGACAGGTACTTCCCTCACTGAATGAAGTGCACTCCGAACCGGTTCTGGCTCGGTTCTGTTCACCCTTCCCATGAATCCGAGCAGCAGAGGGCGA
Source organism: Xiphophorus maculatus (assembly GCF_002775205.1). Taxonomy (NCBI): domain Eukaryota; kingdom Metazoa; phylum Chordata; class Actinopteri; order Cyprinodontiformes; family Poeciliidae; genus Xiphophorus; species Xiphophorus maculatus. The sequence goes on along the minus strand of NC_036444.1, from coordinate 1,725,433 downwards.
GCATCAGGTATCGGAGAGGAATGTGGCTCTGAAGGTTCGGGAATCTGCCGGATTATCCACACGTGTTTTTGGTGGATTCGGCTCTTCTAGTTTCGTCATCCAGTTGAAATCTGCAGTGGATCTCTGTAGATCTATTTTCCTTTTAAGTTAACCGTGAAAGTTGTAAATAAGCAAACATCCTTCAGGGGAGTCGAGAGTGAGAACTTCCTGAAAGTATTTTCAGGATATTTTTGATATTGAAGCTTTTGCAGCGATATTTCCAGAACTGAATATTAATTGGATTAATCCTCAACTTCTCGGTGGGCGATATAGACTTGAAGTTTTATTATGGTATTTTGTGGGTCTATTATGACAAAAGATAAAAACTGTGGTGGAAAAACTATTTATTGGTTCTTTTTTTAGTATCTGTATGGATGTGACCATAATCATAGTTTCCTTACTTAAATAAAAGTTTGGTTTATATCACTAAGATCTACACAGTAACTACATTTAATCATGTTCTTCAAATTTGCTTATATTTATTGATCTTGTGGAACAAACAGTGGAGAAAATAAAACTAGTGTTTCTGATAAGATCAGTTTTGTTTTTTTATATTAATTGAAATTTATCAAGATAAAAACAAATCAAAATTCTTATGATTGAAATTTTCACGAGTAATTAATCGATTATGATTAATCATCAGAATGATGGATGACTGAAACAATCATCTGTTGCCGTCCTGAATGCATCGTTTTATCGTCAGTTTTCTTCCTTCAGGTTTAGCAGTGAAACTTTGACCTGATGTCTCAGTTTATCGTGTTTTAGCCTCGCAGAAGAAGCTGGAGTCGTGCAGCTGAATCAACGTGTCTCCAGCCTCAGTTTCAGACTTTTAAAATGTGAAACTGGGAGCAGCATATTGTATTATTATTATTATTATTATTATTATTAAAAATATGGAGCGTAGTCAGCCTCTCAGCTGGGGGGCCCGGCTGGCTCTAACGCATTACTCATAGCTGGCCTTTTGATATTTGACGGCTGAATGCTTGTCACTGCCTCAGGCTCTTTATTCACCAGCCATGTCTTGATGTAGGTCACAATCATTTCCTTTTTTCATATGAGCTTCCTGTCTTCACCTCATCTTTTAATTGAAGCTATTAAATGTTCGGCTCAGTTTTCTGCCGTGTTGTGAATCTAACGTTGATCTCAGGGAACAAACAGTGAATTAACTTCCCTCATATCATTCTGTTTCCTTTACCACTCCACTGACTGCTGCGGATTAAAACGCTTCCTGTTCAGGACTTCCACCGCTGACAAACTGATGCTTTACTTTTACTCATATTTATTTGACTCGCTTCATTTTATACCAGTCATTGTTTGGTTTCTGGGATGAAGTTGTTTAATTTTCAGTTTTAAAAGAACAGAAATGCTTGAAGATGCCAGAGAAACTTGTGCAGGGACTGGACTTTCCTTCCATCCCCTTCCTGTCTTTAGCTGCACACTGCCAGTTAGCTGGATGAATGGAGGCTGACACATTTGTTCTTTGTTTACATGAAAGATCATTTTACCTATTTGGAAACATTTCCAGGAGTAAAAGTGGGATCTCAGTCTTTAGTTGGTTCCACTAATTATATTCCATTCCTGCACAAACAGCAGAGCAGCAGAAAGATATTTTACTGATACTTACTTCAAATTTTAGCAGGTGTTTCGTTCTGTTCTGTGTATCACAAACTGTACAAATTGAAAAACATCTTTAAACATTTGAGAGACGATAAAACCCAGATTTTCTCTGAGCGTTAGCATCTCAGCCGCTAAGATCTGGATCAAGTTAGGGTAAAAATGGTAATAAAAGTTCATTCTTCTTCAATATTATAAAACAGTGAAAAATTCTGCCTATTAAATATAGGATCCAACTAATCCTTTGCAATGAAAATACTGCTCATATTCAAGCATAATTAACTGTAATTATGATAGAAAATAATAGCAAATACCTGTCATAGATAGCATTATCATGTTAAAATTCAAAAATATTTTATTTATCCCAAAGGGAAACATCAAGTATCTTTGAAGAGTCGCTGCTGCTGCTGCTGTAGGCAGGAAGGATCTCCAGTAGCAGTCAGTCTCACATCTAATCTGAAGAAGCCTCTGACTGCAGAATGTTGCTGTCTGACCGTCATGACATTCTAACAGCTGAAAATCTGAACAGAGAGAATATTCCAGAGTAACGCGTCTTCCGTGTCGTCGACAAGCTCTGCTAATCCAGCTCCTTTGCTTTTGCTTCTTCTCTTTAAATCTCTGAGGTGTTTTTTTACTTCCTCCTTCTCTCTCTGCTCTGCATCCATGAAACGTCCTCTTCAGCTCCTCTGGGGTTCGGGGTCAAAGGTCAGGTGTTATTTGAGCTTTTGAGATGCTAATCAGTTTCTTGCAAAAACAATATATTGTTGCCACGGTTACATCAAAAAGCAAGAGCTAAAATCCTCAGTTGCACAGCATCCAGAACCAGAGGGAATGATTTTCCAAACAGCAACAATTCAACCAGAAAAGTCTCCAAACAGAACCAGTCAGAACCAGCAGAGTGACACTGTTCTAGAAATAATCCAATAAATCTTTGCAGTACATTTATTAATTTTTGTTTTTCTTTATGAATTTAAAGTTATATTTGTGGGTTTTAAATGGTGTATTAACAGTGAAGTTTATCAGACGTCAGGCTGTTCCTGCTCTGTTTCTGTTTCTGTGTCCATAAAGCTGCAAAAAGAGGCGGGGTCTGCTGGATAATTTCACAAAGCCATATTCTTGTTTTTATGAGAAAATATTGTCATAAAGTCATATTTTATTTGTCTTGGTGTGAGTAATTGGAGGTTCCTCATGAAGCGTGCGGACGGCTTGCTTAGCCAGCCTCAACTGACATCATTTTTTCATCTCAGGCTATCTGTCATCCAGCGTTATCCGTTTTTAACGCCACGCGTTCAGGCTTGCAATTAGCAGCCGTATGTCTCCACGGGCTGCACTCAGAGGGAGAGAGGGGAGGCCGGCTGCAGCCCAGTTTATTTATATATTTGTTTAGGAGGGAAACAGTCTGGGATGCACAGACTGATCTAACTTGCTAATGTTGTCGGAGTGGAGATAAAACTCACATGACTGGTGAAGAAGCTGGAAGACGATGAATGCATGAAGGCAATAAATCAACTTACACAAACACCCTGCAGGCATGTAGACCAGAGGTGTACATAATTTACTGGCAAAGACATCAGTCATAGATAATGTAACGTTTTATGCAGAGAGAAGGAAGATCCATTGCTGATGTTTTTCCATTTTGTGCCTCCAAGCAGAATTGAATGAATCTTGTTGATAATTCAGCAGGAAATGATTCTGGCTGCTTTGTCACAGAGTAACATTGATCTCTGAGATGATTGATGACGCTCAGCTTTCCTGGTGTTTGATTGGCTCACAGAAACAAGATGAAGCTGCTCTCCAATGTGTGTTCAGTGGTTTCACTTTAATCGGATTTTACAGTTAACTAGTGACCGGGCCAACCAGGAGGTCAGATTTTAACGACCAAAACAGTTTTGTGAGCATGCAGTCAGTTCCAGCAGCTCTCCGCAGAAAAATGGCTTCCTGGAGGAGTGACCCGTGCTACCGTGCCAAATCGCCCCAGGGGATGCTCTTCCTCTTCCTTATTCATCAACCCAGCTTTGACACCTGCACTGGAAAATGGAAATAATGAGTCATTTAGTTCATATCTCTGCTGCTGTCCACTGCGGGTCTGACAGCAGTGGATAGCACTGATAAAGTTGGAGGAAAGAACATTATGTGGTGCTGAGGTTACACAACGATTTACATTTTGTAATATTCCTAAAACAAAGCTCAATATAAACTTTTTCTTTTAATATTTAATGCGTCAGACCAACACACAGTGAAGTAATGCTGGTCAGAGTTTATGGGAAAACGGATGGAGCTAAATCTGGACAATCTGGAATAAAACCTGTTAGAAGCTGCAGAACACCCTGAACTCACAGCCAGAGCTCCAATTAAAGCTGTCCTTGTGTTGTAGTGGCCTAGTCAAAGTCCAGATCTGTGGCAAGACTTAAAAACTGCTGTTCACAGATACACTCTGGCGAACATCCTCTTTAGGGTGATAAGCTGTTCTGTCATTGTTCAGCGGTTTATCATTAGCTTCTACTAACTGCTGAGATGCTAAAGCATTAGCAGAACTAATGTTTATGGTTAGTGCTTCACGGACTGCGCGGCTAACATTTTCCAGCCATCACACATGAAAAAGTTAATGGAAACAGTAACATTTTGAAATAACTTCCTCAGTTTTTACGCTCGCTTGATATGTTCTTGGATTTTTCTGAAAAAGACTCAATGTGGCAAAGTGGAAATGGAAACACATTTGCAGAATAAGATCTGACGTAGCGAACTCCCATCCACGGGTGGATCTGCCGTTATGAGACACGAAGCTTGGAAACATTTCTAAGTCCCAACCTTCAGCTCGGAGGGGACGACTTTGCAAATCTCTGAGATGTGTTGATCATGCTAGTTAGAAATCTCTTTCTGTTTATTACAGCTACAGTTTGATTCAAGTCAGAATCTGATAAAATCTTGTTTCATGTGGCCTGGTTGATTTGGTCCAGAATCATAGATGGACGCACGTCTATTTCACATTTTCTTTTCTGCTTCATTTTAAAGTTCGCTCATGACGATTGGACAGAAACTTCTATGTTCAAAGCCGGTAGAAACAAACCTCCAAAACCTGCAGCTGTTTCTGCAGCAAAAGGTGGTTTCAAATTAGCATTTTCTTTCCACACAATTATACACTGTTGGTCACTTACCTAAAGGGTGAATAAAGTGGGTTTATCCTTGTCTAGTGAGAAAATGTTTATCATTTTTGCAAGGCTCTGTAAGTTTCACCTCCACTCAGACAGACAGGGTTTATGGATTAACCCTCCTGCCAGGACGGCAACATGTTTGACGGACTGTATCCTGGTCATTACTCTGTCCTGGTGTGGTAATGTAAGACCTGGCTGGGTGAGGATGTGTGAAGGTTGCAGGTCAAAAGGAAGGACGCAGCTTCCCCGGGCGTAGCGGATGATTTATAGCCAGGAGTCAAACTGTAGATAACAGCAAAACTACTCCAACTCCTGAATCCACAGAGAGAGGACAGCTGATGAAGGGCAGCAGAAACAGAGTTCTAGTTTCACCTGGTCCATCTCAGATGAAGAACGAACTGTACTGTCCCGGCTGGCCCGGTATCGGCGTATCTCTGTCTCTGTGCGGTGGTGTGGAACCAGACTCACATGTTCTCTAGGTTAAGGTGGTTAGAGCTGCTGTGCTGAGAGGCCAAAGGCGGCAACCCAGCAGCCTCAGTATCTCTGGTCAAACTTCAGCGTCTGGATCCTGTAATTACCCTCCAGCCTGCAGGCTGAGACTGGCTGCACGGTTCGGTGTATTCAGTGGCTCCGCTGTCTCCTCAGCTCCTCGGGCCTCCAGCTCCCATCATCCAGTGCTTCCAGATGTGCCCGGCTGGCACCAGTGTGAAGGGATCGTTTGAAGTGGATTCAAACATAAAATGTGATGTTTGCCAGAATAGAGACATCAATGTTCCCCTGACCCGGTCAGCCAATAACAGAATGAGTGAAGGTAGCACTGAGAGAAAGAGGCTCATGCATAAATTATATCAGCATGGATGCAACCAGCATCAAAAAACTCACAAATTATTAATTGGATGTTTTCTCCACTGATATAAATCTTTGAACAACATTCAACTCAATTTTGGCTTCTTGGATAAAAAGCTTAATTTTTTTAATCCTACAGTAAGAAAGCTTTATATTTCACCCGTGTTGAAAAATCAAGTTCTGTTGCAGGTTTAAATTAAAGGTGACGGATTTAGCAAAATTCACATTTTCTTTTACTTCCATTTGGGTTTTCTTCTTCTAAAAACAACCAGAGTGCTTAAAAAAATCCACCCAGTCAGTTTTTGGCATTAAGTTTATGTTTTTTAGTAACTGGAAAATGAGTCGTTTCAAAAACCAGAATGTTTAGTCACAAACCAGCAGGCACTGCCCGTCGCCTAGCAACTCCAGTGAAGCCCAGCCTGTTCCCTAGCAACTCCAGTAAAGCCCAGGATGTTCCCTAGCAACCCCAGCCCATTACTTAGTAAACCCAGCTGAGCTCCAGGTAAATTTTTCCAGTTGGTTTTAGCTGTATGTGCTGTACAATGGCTGCTGGAAAAGATAAATGTTTAGTTGTTGACTTTCAATCCAGAAACCACTTGCTTCGTTCTGGTTGGTTGTGCAGGAGGCTCTACTGATGCTTTTTAAAGATGTGCAGTTTTATAATTGTGCATCTGTTTGCAGGCATTTTCCTGTGTGAGTGTAAACGTTGAGTTAGGGGGCGTGGCCAAGAGTAGCTTAGTTTTATTTAAAGTGACAGAGGCCCTAAAACAGCTCATTCTGAAAGGAGCTTAAAATAGGCAGAATTGAGCGAACTAAAATCTCATTATCTAAGAATGATTTTGTGCAGAAAATGTAGAGATGTTTTGTGTCACCCATAGACCAATCCTAATCTGTTCAAGGAACCGTAACATGTCACATGTAAGACGCCTACAGATGTGATGTATCAGCGATGGGAGGATGGCATGAACATCCTCTCCCTCTGCTGCCCTCACTCTCAGAGGGAGTAACATCCTTTGGCAGAACAGAAATGAGTTCTGTTGGATTCTGTTCTGCAACACATCGACTCTGAGAGGAGGGGAGCATTCCCGAACGTCACACCAATTCACTTATGCTCTAGTTTGTAAATGTTCTGCAATGATTCCAATTTATAAAATAAAGCTATGAAATTTAGTAGTAAAATCAAAACATTTCTGGATGCTCTTTGCCCCAAACTTCTCTTTTTTCCCACAATGCCTTCAGGTCAAACTCACTGAAGACGAGACAAAGTCCACAAAACCATTTTTATTTAGGGTACGTTAAACCTTGGAAACTTGGTTCAAATTTGCATCATTTTCACCACAAATTGAAAGATCAGACATTTTAAAAGTTAATTGCTTAACAGAGTACAACTTGTGAGGAGTTTTAATGTTTGTGAGAATCTTAATTTGCTCAGAAAAATCTCACAAAATGTATTTTTGTTAGCAGAAAACTACTGACTTCTTATTCCAGTGACCAACTCCTTAAAATGTCTCAATCACTCAAAGTCTCCTAATGATCTCGCAGACAGCAGCAGAGTTTAGACATGTTGGCCTTTGTGCTGCTTTTTCTGTGGTGAGGAAAGATGTGGAAAATGTGCAAAACTAGTCTTGGTGTTTTATTGGCTGATTTCTGTGCTTGTAAAAAGTATGAAGACGTTCATTTTACAGGAATGTTTCATCCTTCCCACCTCACAGGAAGCGTCTTTTTCACCGTTTCATTCCCTGATGAATCATCTCCACAGGTTGCTTTGTGTTCTAGTCTGAGTTAACAGTTGATATTTATTTGATTTCTTTGAAAACCAGGTGACATACACAGGTATTAAAAATTAAGAGAGACCATTAAATATTTTGGCTCTTTAATATGGAATGACTCTATCAGCTGGACTGACCTCACTGAGGAGCGTCACCATCTCTGACATCGGTCTCAGGAAGATTTGTCCCTCTCCTCATCTCCAGGTTTTACATGTTTGAGGTGTTTTTTGTTCTGGGTTTTGACTAGGCCCCATTTCCCAATGCTTTGGTCATTTTACTCAAACATCATCTGGTACTTGGTAGAATGGATTGTTGGTAGAATGGTGGATTCTGTGATGTTAAGCTGGTCAGGTCCTGCTCCAGTAAATCAACCCCAAAGCATGACACTTCCACCTCCATGCTTTAGGTATGAGGTCAACTTCTCTCAGCTTTTGGCTCATCTGCCTAAAGAACATTATTCCAGACAAACCTCAGTCTGTCTCTCTGTTTGTCTCAGAGAGAAAAACACATTAATATTGTTTGTGACGTTTCCTTGCCTCCGTTTGCTTTGTTTACTTTGTTTGGTCCGTTTGCTCTGTCCTGTGGTGAACCATAGACCAGCCAAAGAATCAGATCCCTTTGATTTTCAGTCTCTGAAGCAGCTGAAGGATTTTTTTCAGTGCCCTTTCTCCTAGTGTAGAAGTAAAACTATTAGTTTTAGAATATTTAGTTTTAAAATCCAAACAAAAAGATTTATCATGAAATCCATAGGAAGATTTATTTTGATATTGCATGAAGAAAACAAAGCAGCAAAGTTCTGTTGATCCAAATAAAAGTAAAGCAGAAGCCGAGAGGTTGAGCTGACGGCTGTTGTGCTATCAGATATCCATATTAATGGGTTTTAATACAGCGTTGGGTTTATGGTTCTGTGAGACCCGTGGAAAATCTCAGAGGATCAGGTGTTTCTCAAGTCACAGTGGAGTTGGACAAAAATATAGAGATTATGTCCTGTTGATACTCTCACTATTTTATCCACAATAAATTCAGTCTATTTTCATGTTGCCGACATGTTGAACATTAGAAGAAAGAAGCTCCATTAGCTCCAGTTAAAGATCTGTGTTTGTCTTGTAATGAGCTTTTAGATTAGATTTTAAAGTTCTTTACTGAACAAATTGACCTTTGATTTATAATTAACTATACAGATCTAAAGAATAAATCTGCAGGAAATTTGATCTCAAAAAGCCTTTCAAGATATTTCTGTCCAGAGACAGAAATATATTCTGACCTGCAGCACCTGTTAATAATCACTAACAGCCAAACTGTTGTCACTTAAACCGCTGTAATGCTGAAGTCGTTTCACACAGAACCGGGTCCTTCCAAACTGCTGGAAACCAGTAAGCTGCAGGCCCAGAAACCAGTAATCTGCAGGGCCAGATGGCGTCTAGACTTCCTGCAGTCTGAAGGAACCGCTGAAGTCCAGTTGATCACACTGGATCAGCTTTCCAGGCTAATGACAGAAATCAGATTCATTCTAGTGAATTATGATCTTAGCTGGTTTTTTTAGGGCAACTTGATGTTCAAACAATACTGATTATGAATAACTCACATTTCTCTTACGTTTTCCCCCTTACTGCCAGGAAGATTTAAAGAGGAGCAGCAAAAGAAAAGGAGGTGGATTAGCAGAGCTCGTTAACAGATGTTATTGTGGAATATCTCCTCTGCTGCCCGGATGTTGAGCTGTTACCCAGAATTCACACAAAATGATTTTCATGCTGTTTCAGCCTGCTGACTGTGATGGTAGCCAATCAGAAACTAAAAATAAAAATGCTGCCGTGACACACCAGCAAATCAGGTGGATGTTGGAGACGTCTTAGTATCGTTTTTCTCTGTTAAATATTGTCCTTAAACTATCGCCATGGCTATTCCCAGTCGGCCAGGCTCGTTTAATCTGAATTCTAGGTTTTGTGAGATCTCCTGTCCAACATCTGAATATTTGTGAGTGAAATCGGTTCTTGTTGTTCCTGACATGTGAGTCCACGGCCCACTCTGTTCGGTCAAACCTTCGGTTTTCTAGCGGTTTGTGTGGAGCCTTTCAGGTTTTAAAAATCGACATTTTAAACGATACCTGGATGCTTTGAGTTATGACAACTTTTAGTTTCTTTTTGGGATTAATAAAGTATTTTTAAATTGAATCCAAACTGTTGCATCCTTAGTTCTTGAACTATAACTTCCAACCAAAGATGGCGTCCAAGCAGACCTTTGTGATGCTATGTCATACACTTTGAGCACTATTATATCTTTGGACTACCAAATGCTGCAGTGTAGGAGTCACCAGGGTCAGCGTTTCTGGAGTGGCCTCGCTGCCTGCTGGCCACGTTGGAGTAATCTGTTTTAAAGCTGCATTAATCAGGTTCTGATGCTCTGTAATCACTTGATTGGTCCTCAGTGAGACCAGAATCTGGCCATATGCGGCATGCATGTTGGGTTAGACGCTGTCTGGTAAAATGACGCTTTACTGATCGCCTCCAGTCTTCTTATATTTTCCTTCTTTTCTGTGTTAATTAAAAGCCAGCAGATTATCTTGCCTGAGACATCATGTGGTCATGGCAGCACACGGACTGACCACATGCTGCAGACAGTCAGAAACCTGCAGATAATTGCCTTAAATGGAAATAATTTGCCATGTTAAAGTGAGAGGTTCCTCCTCTCGGCTGGTTATTTGTGGCAGAGCTTCAGGACGGTGTTCAGTTATGTGAGAAAAGCATCAAAGCTGCCAAGAAATACACCGAGTTTAAAATGACGGATGGATCGGGTCGTTGCAGCAACAATAGAGGATTAGCCAAGACTCTGACTAAACGACATTAAACTTGTGTTGTGTGAGCAACAGTGTTTTGAAATGGTCCACCAATTAGCAACAGCTGGCTTCAGGTTTCGCCGCTGACACGGGTTTGAAATGATTTTTAACTCGCCAGACTAAGTTGTTAATGGGTCCCGACAAGGGTTTGGATTTCCTGGGCTAATGCCGACTGATGGCTCTTAAGCAGTGACCACTCTCAGGCTCTTGGCCCTCTTCATATTAATGGGATTACCAGCGCTGTTGATGAGAGGGAGCACGACGTGTGAGCAGAGAACCCCGAGCCATCAGACACAAAACCTCCCCAGTCCCCAGGATCCAGCAGGGACGCTTTAGTTCAGCCTGGAGACGGAAACGTCCTCCTCCCCTCTCCATCTCTGGGGCATTGTTCCCTATCGAGGAGCGCTGGCTCATTTGAAAAGGTTATGACACAAGCTGGCCCGTTCAGAGGCAGCGTCTTTGTGTATTGTCAGAAGAAGGGGTTGTGTGGTCCGTCTGTTCTGCCTGGACTCAGCGAGGGAAATCATTTGTCGCCAAATTGAGGAGAATTAATCTCCTGTTCTGTTGCCTCGTTGTTTATTAGGACCAAAAATGCGAGACCTCGGCATTCAGCAGAGGACCTGCAGTGCCGGGTGCCAGACCTGTCAGAACCGGCCGCGTAAACTTGATCCAGTCGTACGTGCTCCAGAACAGAGTTCTGGTTCTGTTTTAGTGGGACGAAGGATTCACAGATGATGAGCTCACAGATGTTGCGTCGTGGATCTGCCAGCTTGGCCCTGGTTCTGGGTGACACGGGTTAATTAGTGGGAACATCTGGAACCAGTTGAAACACACACCCTACAGTTAGTAAAGCAGATGGAAAAGTTTATTTACTGTATTTATTTCTCTTTCTTTGTTCAACGCTAAAGTCAGGAGTAACTAGAAAGCAGGATTGGAGCAGAAATGGTTGAATATTGTCTCGTTTTGAGCTCAGTACGACAACTTTGAATGAAACTGCAGCAGTTTCAGGATTTCTTGGTATGGAAGCACATTCCTGCCATAAAGGAACAAATTAAAAACCCAACAGGAAGTCATAATGACCAGTTTTATGTCTAGTTTGAAAATAACTTTTTAAAAACTCTTAATTTTGTCTATTGTTGTAGTTATAATATAATTAAAAGTCAAAATTATGACTTTAAAGCTCATGATTATGAATTGAACACTAGTAATTCTAACTTATTTTTATGAAAACTTTAAAATTTGTGGTTATTACTTATTTTTGTTATGACTTTACAACTCAAAATTATAACTTAAACTTGTAGCTGTGACTTTTATTTTAATGATTATGACTAAAACTCATAATTACAACTTTCTGTTTGGTTTTATTTTTTCTTTCATGGCAGTAATGGGATTCCATTTAATGGTTTTAATGCAAAGGTATAAAACAAATATATATATTTATAGCAGCTTCATTTTTTGGTGTTTGCTCTGTTTTCTCCGTCGGCTGTGGCAGACGGACGCTCTCACTGAGCTCGGTTCTGGTTCTGCTGGAGATTTCTTCTTGTTCAAACGGAAATATTTTTTTCCATTTTTCCACATGCTTTTTCAGGAGGACAGATTGTGTCAGAAATCCTAATATATTGCATTCATTCTAAAAATCAGACATTTGAACTATATAATTTGTGTGCCGTTAATTCCCTGGAGGAAACATGAAATGTTCTGTTGTAGTTGCGGTTCAGGCGGTTTCCACGTATGAAAGCAGGTATGCAGCGCTCTGTAGGTGGTGTTATAACTCAGGAGGGCCTGTGGTTTCTCAGCCTAACCTCTAACTCTGAGTCACTAAGATTTTCCTCCTGTAGGATTTGCTTTGGTACTTCGTCCGCCAGGATTATTGCTATTTGCTTTTAGTGGGAAAAAAACGAAAATTGGTAATTGGATGGTCTGGTTGCTTTTTATATGAGAAAACTAAAAGCAGAGGTTTAAAGGACCAGCTGGAAGAGCTGCTCCTCCCAGTCTCTCTCCTGATTCCCACCTTCTACTACGACCACAGCAGCAGAGGAAGCACATCTTCTCACAAGCTGCCTCTAATTGATACTGCTGAGCCTTGGGAACGCTCAGTGTGGTTTCAGTTCTTTGCAGAATGCGTGCAAAGCTCAACAGCCTGCCTGCCACCCTCTGCGACGCCGCAGCCTATTTACAACCAGACAACCAGTCTGGTCCAGGATGTGATGGGCTTTTTTAAGTGAGGATGCAGAACAACAAAAAGATTCACCACATGATGGGAAAGTCTTCAGCAAGCGTTTTTAAAGACTCTCAGCCTGGGGGGACGTAAAAACTCAACAGCAGTTTTTCACACAAAATTGCTTGTCTTAGTAGTTTGAGGTTTTTGCTTCTGTTCCTACTCATCCATTACCTCCTCTTCATCAGTCACATCTGCAGATACTTCACATGTGTTTCAGTAAAGTGTTTTATTTTGGGCATTTTACAGATTTGGGCTAAATGTTTGGGCACAGCTTCTCACTGAATCAAGTGAGAAGTTGTGTCCAAACCTTTGACTGTTGGCGTATTTAGTGAGTTTCTTGAAAGCTGTGGGTTTCACCAGGTGTAGCTCAGTTTCAGGTATCCAGGATCAAAAAAGTGAAATCTGGTTCGGTTCCAATACATAGCAGACCAGAGCAGAGCATTCTGGGTAAATAAAACCAAAACAAATGCATAAGTCTAGTAGGAGAAATGGTTTTCTTGTCTTTTAATAAAGACAAAAGAGAAATCCTCCAACTGCTAAAATCTGACGTCATTTTGTTTCCGTTTGGTGAAGGTGGAAGTTGAGTTCAGAGGTTTCTGTCTTGTTTCCTTCAGTGGTTTGAAGAACTTTTGTGCGTTTTAAAAAAAAAGCGATTCATTGCGTAAATATTTTTAATACATTATCATTTTAGCATTTTTTATCATTATCACCATAAATCACACAAAATATGATGAAATTTTACGTCTGTATCACCCACCTCAATTTACCAGAAGCAACTTTTTCAACGGTGGAAATTCAAATTAATATCTGTTTTTAAGCAGATTGTTTGTGGACGACTTGTGATCTGGACTCAGCAGATTTACATTAATCCTGCAACCAGCATCATCACATTACATGGTTTCCTAACATCACACAGCTCTCTAATAATGTTTACCACAATAAAATGTCACTTTATGAAATCCAATCAAATGCAGATTGAATAAATTCAGTCCAGGCTTGGTGAGTGTGACATTTCCACAAGGGGAACAGCTTGCTGTGTTTTATGCTTCACAGTCCGCCAGCTCTCTCAGCGGCCGTGTCATCATGAATAAAATCAACCAGTGACTGATTGATGGGATCATGCTTGATTATTGTAGCTGCGTGCGCTCCATCAGACTGAGGCTGAGCTGTTTCTCCATCTCTGTCCTTCTGATTTTCACCCTGACTTTTCCAGGAACTGAGCTCTTCCTCTCCCTCTCAGATGGATTCAGGTTTTTTGGGTTGCGAGAAACTGAGCATGATGCTTCAAACGCTCGAGAGGTTGTCATGTGTTGTCCTGACGATAAACTCCTGCAGCAGGAAACTTTACTGCCTCTACCTGATGAAAGGTTGGGAGTTGCACCAGATTCATCTTTCATCAATATTCGAAACATTTCCTCACTGCACATGGCAGAAACATCAGCAGCCGGTTTAATTAGAGCCGTTTCCGGGGGAACGTCCATTTTCACCTTTCCTGGCTTAAGAACTTTATTTTCATTTGAGTGAGTGACTGCTGGAGCCCCAGACGAAAAGCCTCACCTCTGTGCATCTCAGTTTAAACAAGCTGCCAGTCAGACACCTAAAACCTTTGTTTAATCTGCCAGAACACATTAGCCTCTAGAATCATGGACCGGTTTATTGTTTTAAGCTTTAGAAACTCGTTGCTCCGTGGTGGAAAAGGACAACGGAGCCGCTGAGGGCAGGACCGGCACAGCGCCGCACTTCTAAAGACAAATTGGTTTCGTATGAGAAGAAACAAACGAATCACAGCAGATTTTCTTCACTTCTGTCAAACATTGTTTAATATCACCTTGAAATATTTGCTGATGCAGCACAAAAGTCACTCCACCTGCCTGATGGAGCTGGTGACTAATGCTGCTCCACATCGCAGCATCAGGAAAGCAGACAGGCTGCGGTCGTCTTCCTCAGCAACCTGTCCGCTTCCTGGAAACGTGGCCTGACTCTGGACTGTGATTGGAGGATTGTTGGTGCCTGAACACCTTGTTCTTCTCATGAGTTTTCAGCTACAGTCAGCAGCTCATTGTGTGTGAGCACACAGATGATTGGCTCTTCTTAGCTGAAAAAGGTTTAGTGGAGAAACTCGATTAAAAAATGTCAACAAATTAATTGCAGGATCTGTAATTAATCAAAAAAACATCCATCAACAAAATTAGCAACATTCTCAATTCAAAAACTGCTTTTTGCTGCTAAATTACTGACTAAATGCAAACTTATAATCTTTGTAATGTCAGAGTTATGTTTCTGCTTGGACTTTTGTATGTAAAAAATAAAAAATAAACGTTAGTTTTGCTAGGCTTACGCTCTAATCATAAGCATTAGCTCTGCTAGCGCTACAGCTCTACACTAATACAGTGTTTAGCAGAAGCTAATGCTAGAGCGCTGACTTGAATTCAAAGTAAAACTTGAGATGTTTTAATGGTTTAGTAATATTTTTTCTGTCTGACCACCTGACTCGGCACAAATCACTGCACAAAGTTTTTCTGAGGTTCTGGGCAACGTTAGCATTCTGCCTCAGTTTTTATGTTTCTGAGCAATAATTTATTAGAAAACATTTTTCATTTGCAGTCGTATTTAATTGGGTGTGGACAAAACATACTCAAAGAGTTCCTTGCATACTTCATAAACTTTGAACATTGTAATTATTAATGTGTAGAAAATCAGCACTCAGGTCTAGTTTGACAGAGCTGGTTCTGAACGCGGCCAGAAAACATACGGATTGGACCCGGATTGACCTGCAGCTCAGTCCAGTTCTGGATCACATCCCCAAATTTTTTCTTTTATCTATTTCGTGTGGCCAGCAACTTAAAATCGCATCTGTCTAGAAGGCGTCTGCGTGTCAGAGTTGGAGATGTCTGGCTGTAAATCCAGAGGATGGATGATGGATGCTGCTTGTCATCCTGAACAGACGAGTTGGCAGGAGACAAACTGGCATCGTTCGCTTCCTCAATGAGCTTTTAATCTGCGGTAACAACTCCACATCAGGGAATTATTTGGGAATCAGAGAACCAAACCTCTGGGAAGGAATACAAGAGGAATAACTCAGACTGTTGAGATGCTTCAAGCTGCAGGTAAACCTGAATATTTACACGTAGCTTCAGGATCAGAAATAACATAAAATAAATAATAAATCAAACATTTGAGACCAAGCTAAGAGCTGGATAAGTAGGTGCAGCATTTTTTTTCCACTGTTTCTGAAGACTGTTTACTTCAGAGCTACTTTATTAAACCTGATTTAGTTTAAACATAACACTCTAATTATCCCTTATTCACATTTTGACTTTTGTCATCTGTTTGTTTTAACACGATTTGCTTTTGTTCTCTTGTTTTACACTAAACTTGGCTTTCATTCTCTACATTTACAATTATTCTTATCAGGGTTGTAATTTCATCCTGCTGAAAGAAAGCACCTTTTAAACCATCATTTTCTTTATGGAAATATGAATATTTCAAACAGAAATGGGTTTAAATGTTTTGTTTTTTTTCTTTTTTGGCTGATTTGTAATCTATGGTTTTTGGAATAACATAAAAAGATAAATAGTTACTTCATTTTCATAATTTAGAAAAAAATACTCCATTCTACAGAAACTTTGGCAGAAATAATGCACATTTTAGTTTTAGTTGTTTGAAAAGTTGAGACAAGCTGGAAACATTCAATGTTTTTATCAAATCTTTTTTGATGAAACTTTGTCATAATACCAAAACCAAACAAAACTTTTAAATTGTCTTTAATGACAAAAGTTCATTTGATGGTTTCATATTTTATTCAATTGCATTTAAAAGAAACGTAACTGAATGTGAATTCTTGAGGTTTAATTGTGACTCAAACTAAATCACATTTTATTTATATGACTAAAGTAAACTGTGCTGATGTGACATTGTGTAATACAAACATTCATCCGTTCTCTCCAACTGATTCTGAGAAACGTCTTTATAGAAACTCTTACAGATGTTGGGTTTCTTTTCAAAGTTTTTGCTGCAGGGAGTCAAAGCAGAACTTTTCTTCTTCATCCATCAGAAAGCAGATGGATGATGCTGCATCCTCTGTACAAGCCGTTGCTTTTTCTCCCATCTGACTTCTCAGGTTTACTGATCGTCAGTGAACTCCTGGGTTTCTGCACCTCCAGAGATCCTCAGTCTGAATCAGATTCATGCTGAAATCTTTCAGCCTGCGTTCATCTCCTCGTATGAATTCCTCCTGAGGGAGTGCTTTCATTTCATTTACTGGAGGGAGTTCCTAAAACAACACTTAAATGTTTGTATTTTTAACGTTGAAGTGATCTGCATCAGAGATTTCACCATAAAAATGATCACTGGGATCAAAGTGCCACCAGATGAAGCAAATATTACTTTCTTCTTGGAAAAGACGAGAGATCAAAGAATCCTAACATTGTTTTGATCCAAGCCAGAGAAAGAAAGAAGGAAAGATGAGAAGCAGTTTTCCAGCTGCTTCGACCTCAACGCAGCGAATGTCTGACGGCTCAAAACCACCAGTTCAAATATTCAGAAAAACATCTTGTTGAGTTTTGAATGTTTGCTGATGTTTTTCTGCTCTCATGTTCAGTGATTAAAAAGCAGCAGGCGCTGCAGTGCATCATCCCTGCAGTCCTTCACCTCGCAGGACCGTCCATTAAAACCTGGACTGCTGCAGGAAATAAATTAGGATTGAAGAGTTGGCACAGCTGAGAGCTTTCACCTTGACAATCTGTAGGGCTGCAGTGATGCAAGTTGAGCTGTAGGTGGCGCAGTCTTTGGCAGGTTTATGACTGTCCTCCTGCCAGCTTGAGCTTCAGTTTCACAGGAAAATCCACCTGAGGCTCCATCAACACGCCTGTGAGATGCTTTTCTCTACAAACTAACTATATCTACAGATTGTTAGGCGTAGGGCTGAAACAATGAATTGGTTTTATCATGATTAATCGATTACTAAAATGATCAACTATTAATCATTCATTGGAGTGTACAGACTCTAAAAAATCCCATTTGCTGAGAGGACAACACACATAAAGCAGCAATTAATCCAAAACTGAACAGAAAATAAAAACATTTTGCATTTAAGATGAAAAATCTCCACCGTTTTTCAGAGCTGAAAAACTCCAGATGTTGGTTGAAATATTTAGTCACTATTTGCATTTTTATTATAAAGTTTCACCAGAAGTGTAGGTGTAGTAAACAGACCGACGTGTTGAAGACCAGTTGAGGCGTTGAGGACTAGTTGAGGCGTTGAGGACTAGTTGAGGCATTGAGGACTAGTTAAGGCATTGAGGACTAGTTGAGGCATTGAAGACCAGTTGAGACGTTGAGGACTAGTTGAGACGTTGAGGACTAGTTGAGGCATTGAGGACTAGTTGAGGCGTTGAGGACCAGTTGAGGCGTTGAGGACTAGTTGAGGCGTTCAGGACTAGTTAAGGCGTTGAGGACTAGTTAAGGCGTCCCCTCATGACAGAGGGACTCCGTCCCTCCTGTAAGTGATTTGTGACTCCGTCCCTTCTGATGCTGAAACTAAACGACGGTCCAGTCCTGAAGGCAGCGGAGTCAGAACCAGCAGTCTGAAGATCGATACGACGTGACGAGGTTGTGAAAAACTGGGCCGCAGCTCTTAGACGGCATGTAACCTTCATCATCCAACCATTCAACAAACCTTCAACAGTTTGACCCAAAATAAGAGACAAGCAGTTTGATTAGATTTATATGGAAGCTTTTCACTGTCAGAGATTGAAAATAAATTCAGCCGCAATGTTTTTTTTAAACGAGGTTTAAAAAGACTTGATATATATCGTATTAAAACCAAAATATTTATTTTCTTTTAAATAAGAAAATAAAACAGCAACACCACTTGGAATTTAAAGACGTCAGCAAGAAGAAACAGCGAGTAGAAGGAGAATCATAAAGACTCTTTACGCTTTTATAATGAGTGTGATCTGTCAGAGGGACGTATTTTTATATATCCTTAAAACAAGAAACTATTTCCTTCTAATGAAATTTGTAACTTGATAGAATGACATACTGCTGTTGAATTGATCTTTTATTTCTTTCTTGTACCATTCTGGAACAAGAAAATAATATTTCTTTAGCTACTCGTCTTTGTTGGGAATCCTGATTAAATTTAAATCACTTTCAAAGACAGAAACTTCATAAAACAAAACTTACAAAGAATAATCTTCTGTTCTGTTGGTATTGCATAAAAAAAATTAGCAAAGAATTGTATGATATGAAGGCGTTAAAAAAAAGAAACACAAAAAATTTTGTCTTTGGCTTTGAAACCAGCCACTAAGACTTTTCAATATTTGCCTCTAAGTCAGCAATTTTCAGCCAAGAAAGGCGATCGGTCAATTGCAGGGGCACTTTTCAAGTCATAAACACCAGCACAGGAGTATTTTCAGAGAATAACTCGCCTGAGGAAAAGCAGCTGAACGCTTTCAGGGAGTAATACCTCACTTTGCACCTCATAAAAGCAGAGGAGCTCACCTCAAGTGCTGCTGCTGAAGATTCCCTACAATGATCTCTGGATTTAAAAAGAGGAGTGAAGGCTTTAAAGTGATACCGTCTGTCTACGCACAGCTTCATCTTTACCCTGAAATGCAGCTGATTTAAAAAAATAAACAAGCCTCCGTCCTGATGGGCTGAACATGCAGCTGCATCTCCCTGCTGGCTCTTGGCGAGTCCAGAGCTGCAGACTTTCTAAAACACTAAAAACTGCATTTTACGCCAGAAAGGCAGCAGTCTGGCACGAATCCTTTGCTGCTGAGCTAGACTAACTGTGTGCACGACGTGGCTTTTGTTTTTCCACCCAGTTTGCATGATTTTCTCTGGCAAACTCCATGAATTCTTTTCATAAAGTGAAAATGCAGAAACGGGCCCAACGGAGTACGAGCTCTTCATTCCTGAAGCACCTCGAACGTTAAAGTGTAACTAAACCCAGATAAACCGTCCAAATTGGTCCTGAAGGGAGAAATCTTTATGTTTCTGTGTAAATTATGACATTTTCATGTTAACTTGCTCAAGTCAGCAATGTTCTGCCTAAAACCGCCTCAGTGCTGCCCTCTTAGGGTGGAACGCTGGCTACTGCAGTTGAATTTTCCTCCTGGTTATAACGGTAGAGCTTCGTTGATGTGTCACTCGGACCAGTTCAGGTGTGAAGCCAAGTCACTCAGACACGCCCCCTGGTGGAGAGTCAGGAGTTGGAATAGCGAGCGTTGATCGATCGATTGATCGCTGATCGTTTCTCAGCTTTGCACATGTGACTCATTTGCAACGTGAACATGAAGTGGAACGGACCTGCTGTGGTTCGACTTCAGCCGCTTTGCTGCAGGACGACAGAGAGACTCAGGACAGCTACTGGACTAATTAAAGTAAAATGTCGTCATTTCTTTTTCTGCATAGAACAAGGCAACAAACTTCTGACCAATCACAGGACACGCTGCGGAGGAGGAGGATGGCTCTCTGTGAACAAAATAGTGGTTCTGGTCACCCGTCTACGTCAGTCATACCTGACATCAGGACTACAGATGAATTATGCCAGAACCTTAATCCCACGACTATGAGAAGGAGAAAATTCAGGCATTTTGAAATATTTCTAGGTGTGGTCACACATGGACAGTCATGTCCTGGAAACTAAAGATGTACTACACATCATATTGAGGTAAAACTATTTAAAAGTTGCCTATGAAGTATCTGACATGTAGTCAGGCTACATGTGCAGATAGCCTGACTAATAATAATTGTGTTGCTCTAAAACAACAAAAAGATATTCAATTCTTTAAAAACTATGTAAAAGTCCTGCTAAATGAAGATTCCATATTATTGTTAAGTTTATGGTGTTGGATGTAGAAAGATTATTTTATTATAATTAAGATTGAGATGAGGAATATAAGTGAAGCTTTAGTCTTTTCATGATACATTTTTGTTTTTAATGTTGTGAAGAAAAGTTTGAGCTTATCACCTCGGTGAAATACGCTGGTCATCCAGCAACACGACGTCCACTGATGCAAACGCTGTAATAACATTTAGATGGATGTCTCTGTCTGCACCTGGGCTGTAAGTCAAAATCCAAAAAGGGAGATGAATTAGAGTTTGCATCATGAGGCCAGAAAGTTTTGGCTGCAGCTGTAATTCAACATTATGAACGACTGCGAGGCTGAAAGGAATCCTCCCTCTTTCCTGACTTATTTCAGGTCAAACAGGCAGAAAATGTTTTCCTCTGAGAAAACTCGTCCTCCTCTGAACTCTCTTATCAAAGATCTTTTGTTCACAGCGTCATGTGATTAAATCAGCTCAGCGTTAATCACAGCTGCATGCGGCGGGCTTACAGGCTGTTTTCCGTCTTGATTTGAGGTCCATGTTTGTGGCGGACATGATTCCTCCGCAGCGGACAGAATGTAAACAGAGCGAGGCCACGCTGCTCTCTGAACCTGATTAGATCAGCAGAGGATTAATGGAGCTGCGCGGTTCAGTGACACTAAAACAACAGGAACACAAACACTTTGAGCATCTGCTACAACTCCACATGACATCACAGCACAGCCAGAAATAACTCAAGTTTCCAACAAGTCAAGGAAACTTTGCCCACTGATAATCCCCAGAGATTATCAGTGTAACAAATAAAAATCAGAAAATAATCTTTCTTTTCATTGATATTACTGTCCTTCAAAAAAACTTTGCATTTCTTTTTCTGTTTAATAAAATGTGTTTCCATTGTTGGACACATTCTGCTAATAATGGAGCGAATGTTTCGTTTAGCCCACTTAGCTTCCCCTAAACGAACCTTTCCAGATAAATTTGAAAACACAAAGTGTTGATGTGTCGATGTTTTGGTTATTAACTGTTAAGAACGTTTCGTGCATCCGTCCAAGAAATTTATCAAAAAAGTGTTTGGTAAAAAGTCTAGTCAAGAGTAACTGATCAAATAATAATAATAAAATTACAAAAGTAAAAAGTACAGCACAGTAAAAATACTCCAAAGTAAATGTAACTAGTTACTACCCAGCTCTGCCTGTAACCCATGTTGTGTCATTGACACATTGTGGGTATTAATATAGGTGAATTTAGTATTTTAGCATTAGCTTCTAGTAAATTCCATTAGTAGATCTAGTTTTTATTCTCCGCTGTGTGTTTCTATGATGCAGCTTCATCAGATATATTCATCATTTTGCTACAGAAGCTTTAATATGCGAGTCAGAGGATCACAAACCGCAGCCAGGACATTTCCTTCACACCTCTTTGTTTCATTGATGACCAAAACCCAAACCATGAGCTGAAAACAGCCGTTCTGTCAACATGTTCCCCTGCAGATTATGGCTTCCTCACTCCTTGACTGGGAAATGAGGTTGACACAGGAAATTTCTTTCCATTTAAGCCGCCTTAATAGTAAATGCTGTTTTGTCTGCCCCTGGGGCCCTCTGAGTGCACTTTTTCATGAGCTGGCACAGAATCTCATTACCTCTGGAAAAACTTCCCATGTTCATGTAAAACATTGCAACCTGAGCTTGTGAAGGGCTGCTGGGATTCTGGCTGACGTTCTCCTCCTGAGCAGCAAACACGGCGGCAGAAAACAACCCAGCAGGCCGGATCCATGCAAACACTCAGCTCAGGTGGATCTGAGATAAGAGTCATAAAATAGTAACAGTTTCCTGTTTGCAGTATTGAAATGGAAATATGATGAAAAAGTATTTACTCCTTGAACTTTGTCATGTTTTTCCACAGACTAAAGTGTATTTTACTGGGTTTTTAGGGACAAACAAGCGCAGAGTAGTGAATAATAATAGAAGGTAAGATGACTGTGCTTTTGATTCAGCATCCTTTCTGCAGCATCACGTTTTTGCTTCTACCAGCTTTACACAACAAGTCTGAAATTTTCCCCGTTCTTCAAAAAGAAAATGTGAGTCAGGCGTGTTTCCATC
The DNA here is from genome assembly GCF_002775205.1 of Xiphophorus maculatus. Taxonomy (NCBI): domain Eukaryota; kingdom Metazoa; phylum Chordata; class Actinopteri; order Cyprinodontiformes; family Poeciliidae; genus Xiphophorus; species Xiphophorus maculatus. The sequence continues at coordinate 1,703,024 of NC_036444.1, read as the reverse complement.
TGCTGGTGTGGAGCGACTCAACCAGGATGCATGAAGCGCGATTTCATCAGACGATGACGCTACGCGTGGCTGTAATAAGTAGAAGTTTTCGAATGTTGCCTTTTCCATCAACATTTTTAATGTAATGTGAAAAATGTGCAGAAGAAACTCTGATGGGAAAATGACCACTGTGTCCACCTGTCACAAAAACACATTCAAAAACATTAAACACAAAAAAATATGAACAAGTTCAAAAGGAATGAATGAATGAATTTAAATCAAAACATTTACAGACTAAAGATGTAATCTAGTTTAAATCAGTTAAAATGTCAAAACGTTTTAGGATAATGAGGCTGTGATTCCTCAGGGATCAATCATTTAAATGTAAAATGTTCATTTGGGTACATTGATGAGTTGTGTGTGTGTGTGTATGTGTGTGTGTGTGTGTGTAGGTGTGTGTGTGTGTGTAAATGTTGTGTACACTTTTATGATCCCATCTGAGTGTGTTTCCAGTTAGCCTTTAGTTTACAGCCAGTGGGACTTTTTGTCTGCGGCCTCCAGACTGATGAGCCTCTCATCATCAGACCAGTGACGACCAGTAGAACCAGTTAGACTCTAAAAACCAGTAGCAATGCTTCTCCCTTTCAATAAAAAGGTAACGTAGCATCTCCGGGATCAGCTCGGGTTTCACAGTCGCCTCCAGAGTGAATTTAGCATCTTTGACGTGACTGAGCTGGTTTTAACTGGGAGCTCTCGCGCTCACTGTGTGTTAACTGGGATTGCCTCCAGCACCATGCAAACGCAAACAGGATCAAGTTATTGCTAAATAAATTATCTAATGCACAGATGTGTGAAAGCCCACAGTTCACTGACTGATTTACACATATTGGCTTCGAGTAAAGAGCCTGTGATTTAAACCGTAAACAAATTAATTTGTTCATCCCAGTCTGAAGGCCTAATAAAACACAATTTACTCAGCTGAACAAAAAAGTGGATTGAAAAAGTGGTTTGACTGTTAATTGTTTCCATCTGCAGGTCCAGTTTATGTTATTCCACTCAACACAGATTTAGTACGTCTAACAAGAGAATCGTCTGCTTGAGGCAAACATTAATTCCTGCAGAAAGCCACTGATCCATGAATGTGTGGAGAGTTCGCAGCCACCCATGGAAATCCGTTTCAAACATCTTCATGTTGATTTTGTTGAATTAAAGTTAATCATATTCAGAAATGATTGTATTTGTTTCAATTGACACAAGTGGAAGCATGTGGGACTGCAGCGTAAACATTGTAATGATCTAAATCATCAGTGCAGACTGAGAGAAGGTCTAATGTGACTACAGTAAATCCAGTGTTGACAGAATGGAAATTTAATGCATAGAATCTAAAATATGCAGCACTTCGCTTTGCTTGTTCATAAATTTAACTTTTAATCTGACATCTTTTAGTTTTTAGTCTTGAAGATGTGAATAAACTCACAGTGTGGTGAAGAACTGAGGATGTTCCTCTTATCGTCACATCTTTTACTTTTTTTGTTCCATAATTCATCAACTCATCATCTCCGCTTTACTGCTCCGAGTTTTATCTATTAGCCGAATCCTTCAGTCTGTTGTGATCTTCTTCAGTGTAGACAGAGTTTCTGCAGAACTTAGAATGAGCCTTCCATTGTACTTAGCTTAGATTTTTCAGTGTTTATATGTATTTATGTTAAATTTATTACAATTGATTTGTCAAACTGCACAGCCATGCTGGTTTTCAAGATTGCTTTTTTAATAGCAATGTATTTGTGAGCTAATAAGAAGAGCGGATTGGTCAACATGTCCAGCAATGTAAAGTTTTCCATCTGAAAATATTAAACCACATAATGTCTGATGTTTCAGTGTATGCAGCCAGTGTCTGCAGACTCTCCTGCCTCATATGGTTTCATGTGGAAATGATTTGCATCCTGACTTCAGAGTGAACTGCATGGAGGTGAAGCTGAAGCATCATTGGCTTAAAACCGCAGAAACACATTCAGTCATGTTATGAAGGTTTTACTTTCCATCCTGTAAACAGCAAATGTCATATTTCTTCATCATTAATGCTACTCTGTGTTAATGCAATGAAGAAATATGAAGAAGATCTTTTTCCTTTTCCATTTTAGTAAATTCCAGATGGTATACATCTTTCTTCTACTTATTTCCTGTGGTTTTCTTCCAGCAGACATTGTTATCAATAACTGAAGTAATTAGCTGTCTGAGGTTAATTAGTTCAACTAAACTTAGATATAATTGTGCTGCAGAGATTCACCCAGAAAAATTGACAGCCTCAGGATCTGTTGGGGGTTTTTCTGCAGAAATGAGATCATGTTCTACTTCCTGTTTTCCTTCTTCATCTTTTGTTTGAGATGTTTGCTGACATCTTTTACTGCAGATCCATTAATGGATCTCTACGGGATGCCAGAAGCAGCGCCGTGTGCAGCTTGTCTTTCGTTTTAATCTGAGCTCGTTGGCTGATGTGATGTTAGAACGTATGGACTCTCCTGGGTTTGATCTGCTGCTGCTGCTGCTGCTGCTGAGGGTTTCCATGGAATCTGATCTGAAAGTTTGAGAATAATTCCCGTTGGGATGCGGTTTGTAGGTCATTGTTCTGATGCGATTTGTTTCTGGTTTGTTTGGGGCGGGATGCATGCATGTGTCTGAATGATTGTCTGGGTGGGGGAGGGGAGGCGTTCAGGGCTGACCCACAAATCCTTTCCTTTTGCCATCTGAGGGGGATTATGGAAAACTAGGGTTAGACTGATCTAATGCTGTTCATTTGCTCATGCAAAGTATTTGCTACAAAAGCAAAAAAAAAAACAGAAATGATTCATCATCAAAAGCTGAACCTTTTCTGTGAAATATCTGCACAGAGCAATTAAATCAAGTGCTGTACTTTCACCCTGAGAGGCTTTGTTTTCTTTTTTTCTTGGATACTTGAGAAGGAACGCTGGGTTTGTAAGGGCCCACCTGCAATAACAAATTACTCCCAAGTGTCCAAGAAACATCCAAAAACAGTTCTGTGGATGATTTCTATCCAGATTTATTCATGTTCTGCATGTCTGGGGGTTCCACGCGAAATCTAGACAAAGGTGTTGCAAGATGAGAAACCTACCTGAGGAGAACTTCCAAGCAAATTATATTCAGTAGCACTTACTGAAGCTGACAGTTTGTTGCTTGGAGAAATACTTGGAGAGAGACTCTCTGCTCAGAATGGTGTTTTTGGCAGGCGAGCTCTGAGCCGTCTTTGATCCGCTTCCTTGGGTTTATATCTGGGTGTCGGGTCTTTATCTGACGTGGAGGTGGGAGCCGAGTGATGACGAGCGAGGAAGGCTGAGTGAAGATAAACAGATCACCGTGTCGTTAGTCAGTTTGGATACAGTTGGCTCTTACCTGCACATGTTCCTGCACTCATAGTGTGACAAAGCATCAGTCAGCTGGAAATAAACTACAGGATCATTTTGCTGTAAAACATTTGGAGATTCTTAGATGATCACCTCATTACTGTTCCTCAGCATCACTGCGTTTGTTTCAGCCAACATTTGGCCTTCTGATGAAAGATGGTTTCTGTGTTGACTTGTGTTTGTTTTACACTAAAAATCCTTGAAGTTTTGTCTATATTTCATGTTACAAAGAACAGAGCGTTGTTGAACTGTGATGAATTCTGGATCTGAGATGATGCTGTTAGGTGGGTTTTTTCCCCGCGTTGTTATGCTTTGGGTTTGGTTTACAATTAGTCACACTGAACCACTAAACAGTCATGGATGTTTCTTTAGTCTCCAGGTTTCACTAGTTGACTAATACCTGATAGTCTGGTAGACCTGGTCCGATTAGGAACCAGAACTTCATCATCTGCTCTGTCTCCTGCTGCTGTGGTTCTCTTCCTCTTTGCTCTTAGTCAAACCAACCTGTTCCCCTCCTGGCCTGTGGGGGCGCTGCTCCACGAACCACTGAAGGAAACGACACTAAAACCTCTGAAGACACTGAGAGCAAATTCCTTCTTCACTCCGCTCTGTAAACACCACCTCTTTAAAACCTCCAGGCGTTTCTCCTGCTAGTGTTAGACTCACAAACCTGCGCTGGCTTTGGTTGGATTTTTTTACCCAGAATGCCCTGCGCTGTAGTCCATTTCCTGCTTTTGGCGTGGTCTCTGGTCCACTTAGTGTTTACAAGGTGACATTTATGCAGGTTTTTTTTTATATTAGTAATTGTTACAGTTACCGTGGTTACCGTTACTTATTGTAAACATCATTCTGTGTTTATTCCACAGACAGATCCGAACTGCAGTTTTCCAGAGGCAGCTGATGTTTCCTAATCCAGTCGGTTTGATTACAGACTGAGGCTGAAATCTGAGCAACAAACCAATAAAAACCTTTTTAAAATAGAAATGTGAGACTAATAAAATGATGTTTAATACCTGCTTAAATGTGATTTCCAAAAGCTACATTTAAGTATCTCATCAAAATCTATACTATAACTTATTGAATATTACTATAGCATTGTCTCTACTTATGTTGCTTTTAGCTGTTCACATGTGTTTTATGTAAATTGGCAGATTTTAGGAATGTTACCCGACGCCTCTTTGTTCTCTTTACGAGTTTCCCTTTTCTCCCTCTGGACTTCAGAAGACGTGAACGTTTCCTGAGTGCTTGAATGATTCATCTCAGAGCAAACAACATTGCAGGGATCAGTTGTTGTTTTGTGTCTTGCAATAATGAGAATAGATGTGTAACTGCATCGTTTTACAGCTAGAACACAAAGACCCTTGTCTAAGAACTAAAAGCATCCCAGCATGCTGCGGTTTATTTCTACTTCTCCCAGTTGAATCCAAATGGCTTAGTGAATGAAAACAGGAATACTTTAAAGTTTCTTGGCTACTTGCAGGCCTGGATCACTAAAAGCTGCAGACCGTTGCTTCAGTCTGCATGTTTGCTGCTATTTCTGCTCAATGTTGACAGATGTGAAGTGACAGTTAAGAGGGATGGCTGGTTGGTTGCCTCTGAATCCCTTTCTATCTTCTGTTAGCAGCAGATAATGCATCTCTAAATCTTCTTGTGTAAGAGACCTTGTCAACAAATGCAGGGCAGGAACAGATGACGAATGACGCAAGTGTCTGTTCAATCTTCCTTCCATTCCTTCCTGATTTTCTGATCCTGGACTCTTGGGAGGTCAGCAGCTCTTTCTCTTTGACTCTAATTCCTTCAGGAAAGGTATCCTGGGAAAAAGTGTTTCCTTTCCTCATCCTCATGTTGGCAGCTGACCTGGAAACGGTGCAAAGAGCAGGTGACGCAGGGAGTCGCTTAAGAAGAGACGCTAAGTGCCCTCTGTTTTATTTTAGATGCGATGAAGGACACAGCTCCATCTGCTTCCTGCCCCAAAGGCTGCAGCATTCACAGCTTGACTTTAGGAACAGAAGTGACTGAGCAGAAGAAAGAGTCACCACCTTTTCATGTTGTAACAAACGTTTCTGCTGAAATGCAAGAGGCTAAAAATAGTTACGCATGTGGTAGATTCATCTAAGGACAGGTTGAGCCAGACATGGTTACAAATGAAGAGGAGAAAATAAAAGGCAGTGGTTGGTACTTCACCGTTTCATACTTCGGTAATTTCCACAATGTTTTTGTTATAACAATTGTAAATTTTTTGATTATAGAAAAAAGCTGTTGTGTCAATTTGCATCTCCATCAGGGAAGTTTTGTGTCTTTAATGAAAGTCAGTGATTCAAAGTTTTTAAGTTAATTTTCTTTGCTCTGCACACAGTTTACAGTAAGGAAATACAGTTATGTAACTCCAGTGGTCGGCACTGTTAGCTGAAAGTTAGCTATGCTACCCCTAAATCAATATACCAACATGGTATTTAGCATAAGCTAATGCTAACATGCTATCTTCAGTTCAAATTATACCTGACTTGACAGACTGTGGCTGTTGAGCACCAATTTACATGTTTTATAATGCTTTATATATTGTTTTAATCTTTGTATTTCTGCGCTTCATTCTCTTCCTGTTTGTTGTTTGAAATAAAGTTGTTGGGAACAGAAGAGAGAAAACAGAAATGGAAATGCTGAATTTCACTACTTCAAAATAAGAGCATTAATATAAACATCTTCTTACCCATCAGTGACAAAACTTCAACATAGATGTTGAACTTTATTTAACTGAAAACTTGCAAAACAGCCAAGTAAATTAGAATGAATCCAGAAAAATGAATTTATGAGAAGCTAAGTGTGCTCAATGATTTCAAAGTTAGCAAAAACGCTAAAGCGCTTAACAGAAAACTAGCTCCGCTGTTAGCGCTTTAGCCCCTGGTCACTATAATTTGTGAAAATACTGAACCATCGTTAAAAATATATTCATCATTTCCTAATTACATTGATAAAAAGTACTGCATAGGTTCTACATGGGGGGCATTAAATGACCCACAGCCTTAGAAACAAGGTTAAGAATCGCCAAACGGACCCACTTCGCTCAGCAGGTTCCTGTTGTTAACTTCATCAGTCAATGAGCCAATTAGGAATGCATGGCACACCTATTTGTTGAACTCTCTCAGGAAGCCGTTAGTTTCTCAGGAGAGTCTTCCTTCTCTTCCCTCAGACCCATCCGTCTCCCTCCTCTTGTCTTTGGTTCTGCTGCACCTGTCAAGTCTATTGTCCTCCACAGAGGAAGAGTGGACCCAGGCAGACATGCTTCTGTGACCTTTTAATGCACATCCTCCTAGGAAGGGGGTGATGGGTTTTGTTCCTTGGACTTTTCTTACCAGGTTGCAGAGCAGTCAGAAAGAGGAAGGCGTGGTTCCCACCGCTCGCTGGATGTGATTGTGGACCACACATGGTCGTACTCCAGCGGCTCAGCAAAACCCTGAGCCTGGGTCGGCGGACACAGGCACCGGGTCCCCAGCACTGCCTCCTTCAAGCAGCCATAAAGAACCCTCCAACCCTTTTGTCTGCTGGCTTTCACTACGCCTGAGCTCCTCTGGGCCCTTTGTCCGGCATTCTGGGGGCCGGTGCCTCCGAGTCCACTCCCTCAGCTTTGTTCGCTGCACCTACAATATGCCACCAACAAGTATTTCAGAAATGTAATGAATGCATTTCTTTCTGTTAGCCTGAATGTGCCAAAGTAAAGAGCGAAGTGAGGAGGCTTGTGGTTCTCTGGGCCTCTCAAGGTTTTGCTAATGATTGTTGGTATTGAGCTCGGTTCATAATGTGGATTATTCATTGGCTAAAATTCAGCCAGAAAGATTTTTTTTAACAGTGTTTGCTTCAAGTTTAGTTAATTTCCGTCAGTTGTGGTGAAATTGTAATTTAACTAAAATGTCATGCTTGAGAAGGAAAGAGCAGACGTCAGAGTAATTGAAAAGTAGCATGCCTTGTGCCACTCTGTCTTCATTTTAAAGCTATAAATGTTTTCATGAGGGCTTATAAAGTTTGTTTCATTGATATGTTTTCTGTTTAATGTCTCACACATGTTCATGAGGTTTCTCCCTTCATTATGCTGCGGTACCAGTCCCACACTGACACTTTATTAAACACACTGGAAAAAATACATTCTATTAGAAATTCAGCATATTAATTTTAACAGAGCTTTTCATTTTGTTTATATCATAATGAGTTTTTTCCCCTTTTTTATCATATAAACAGTAGTTATGTTTGTGTCATGCCAGAGCTGCTGAATCATTAAAGAACAAAATATTGTTCTAAATGAAGGAAGGCTTGATTTGGTCGATATGTTGTCAGATCAATATCAGCCTCATTATTCTCACAGAGAAAACTTCACAGCTCTGAAGCAGCAGTTCAAACCGTATAACTGATTCAATGTCATTTGTTGTCTTACTGCACTTTAACCTTCCTGAATTTCCAGGCATCTCCCTGTTATTAGCTTTAAAGCGGTATCAGGGAGGGACGCCGTGTCATCAATTGCCTGATCTTTATCTTAAATTGGATCAGCATCTAGGACAAAACAATTCCCAGTTTTTCACTCGGTACTCATGACTCAAATTGGACTGATCTCCTTATGGAGTTGCTGAACACAGATCCTTCATACACACACTCAGGAACCAGAAAACAAGCAGCTGTGTGTTTAAACCACAGAGTTTCCCTGAGGAGAGCAGCTGATTAGATTACTATCGTGTGATTCCTACTTTTAGATGAGATGCCCATAAAGCACACTGATTTCTTCTTGTTTTATCCCAGTGGTTCTGTTTGGCTCATTCCACTGTAATTTGAATGATAGTCTCATCAGGATGAATAATTACTTTGCTACTGAGGTTTTTTAGTGTCTGACCTGTTGTAGGTAGGATTTTCTTTAGGTTCAGGACGGTCTGTGTTAAATGGTTTTAGAAAATCCAATACTGCTGACAGTTGCAGAATTGCTGCATCTTAGTGCAGAGTTCAATTTAGCCCCACAATGGGAACAGAAGAAAATTGCCTCTGAATGTTTTTGCTTGAAAGGAAAAAAGATTAGCTATGGGAAGCCTTTGTGGTGTTGTGACCAAATGGAGGATAAGTTACAGAGGAAAACTTTCTGTTGGAGGAGGATGACTCTTCTGTCTCCTCCGTCTTAAGACCTAAACTAACCTTAGCTACAGATATTCACATGTGACCTGTTTTCCCTCACTAGCTGTTGTTGTTGCGCAACACCCCCCCCCCTCCTCTCTGTCTCTACTCTCTCACTCTCGTACTTCCTCTTCTGAGAGGGGAGATGTGCTACCAGCTCTCCTTCTAACGGGTTAATTGAGTTTCCTAAATCTGCTGGGATTTACCCTGTCCAGAACTGAAGTAAACTCTGTTTAAGCTGGTTTCGAGAAACGATTCGCCTGGTTTCTGACGGCCAACATCCAGGTGTCCCACCCTTCTTCCCCCTGTGAATTAGCCAGACTGAGCAGCCTACAGCCAACTAGTTTCACAGAGCACACCTGTTAACGGTCGCTCGTTCTCTATTTTACAACTTGCATTTGTTATTGAACCAGGTAGGTTTTAGTGACTCGGGCGAGTCCCAAGGATGTTGTTTTACATTTGGGCTACCAGCAACCTATAAAACATTTTCCACCTCTTCCTCTCCAGAATAAAACATCACAGCTATTTTACAACCATCAAAGAACTTTAAGGTGACTCATTAACTGAATGTCCACAACATCTTTTAGATTTTCTTTATGCTAAATATTTTATTAGTAAGGCAGTTTTGCAAGGGTCAGTACAGCTTAATTCAGTAGCAGAAATAATCAAATAAGTAAAATCAATCATCTAGTCTATCTTTCCCTACTGCTGACACTGAGAACTAAAAAAGGGAACCTTTGAGAGAGACGGACGGAGCCTGGCGCCTCGAACCCCAGACCTGGCACGACGACGAAGAAGGTGCTGCAGCAGGAGGAAGACGCCGATCGATGAAGGCCAGGATCTCCGCAGGTCTGATGATGAAGAAGGTGTTGCAGCAGGAGGAAGATGTTGATCGGCGAAGGCAGGAATCTCTGTAGGTCTGATGAGCTTCTTCTCCGCATGGATGGTGAGGTCACACAGGACTTGGTGCTGGCAGGAAAAAAGGCACCAGTTCTTCTTCTTTGTCTTTGCCTTTGTCTTCATCTTTGTCTTTGGGGTCTGAACCCAGCCGATGAGAGAAGTGCGATTCGAAGCCACAGGTTGTAGGGCTGACGGGTTGGTCCCCATGGCCGGACAGTCTTCGGCTCCGTGGCCCCGGCTCTTCTTCAGCTGCAGAGTTCTTTGTCCATCTCGATCTTGGCTCGAAGCTGCCCGGAGGATCCAACAAAAGGTTCCTCTTTTGCACCCACCTTTTATAGGGTTTCTCCACCTTTTGGTGCGTTTTCATTGGCTGTCTGCTTAGACAGATGATCTCATATCCATCACTGTCTTACAGACATTTCCTGATGTCTGTGCTAATGTCTCAGGGTTGCTCAACCTCCTATCTCCGTTGTCTTCACAACCTTTCACCTAAATAAGGCGTTGATCATCTCTGCTCTCCTGTTAGTTCCTTGCCTTTCACCTTTCACCTACTCTCTACCTCCAACATATCAGTGATGTTTAATTGCAGTTACACCTTTTACACCATTTCAAGTTCAATGTCAAAATCACATTTATATCACATTTATTTTCTTTAGCTTCTCTGATTTAGCATTCATTTATAATTTTATAACCATAACTTATATCACATTTATTTTCTTCAGCTTCTCTGATTTATCATTCATTTATGATTTTATAACCATAACTTATTAATTATACTTATTATAATCCTAATGTGAGTTATTACAGATGTTTTTCTGAAAAGAAACCAAGAATAATACATGATTCTAATTATTTGATGCCAAAGTTACAGTTACTTGTTTTTCTTGTAAGTGTTCCCACAAATGTAAGTGTAAGTATTATTACAAGTAAACCAATATTAATATAAGTATTTTACTTTGAATCTTATCCAATTACTCAAAATGTTTAGATTTCATTCTTTAAAACTTTACCTTTGAAATAAAGAATAGTCTCAGCTATTTTTATAAATCTGCAGGCTGGAACTTACTTCCTCTTTTTCCAGGAAACCTGCTTTTCCTGTTTAATGACTCTCTCTGACTGACTATGATTTCTTATGATTAAATAGAGAAAAGTAGAATTAAAGCAAAGTTTGCATGAGACAAAAACAACACACACAACCAGATTTATTTTATTGACACTTAAGTCTACTGTTGGGCCTTGATGTCACTTGAGTGATTCAATTTAAAGATAACTTTATTTATTATTACTGTTAAACTAAAATCTCCAGCATGGGGAAGTGGGATGAGCTCGGATTTTCTTGACACTGTGTGCACAAAACGTCGATATTTTGTTAATCACTAAAAAAATACAAGTTTGCAATTTCGGGGTTTCCATTAAATAAGAAATGCAATTAAAACTTCATGTGAATAAGTCTGTTTTAACCTCCAAACTGGACCGCTCCGTTCCAGTTTCATGAGGACATGTCTCCAAAAACTAAACTCTTTATCCCTGCGAACATTTCCAAAGCCTTAATGGCTTCTTCCTCTAAACGGCCCTTCAGCCCATGTAGCCACAGCAGCTGGTGGACTTTGCTTCTCTGTGAATAACGAAACTCTTTGACCAGCTTCAGCAGCATCTTTGCTTTTTCTGTTCTGACTGATTCACACATTTCTCACCGTCCGTCTTGGAGAAATAAAACCCAAATGAAACATCCGCCTTCTGCATTGTACCACAGATAATAACAGTGAACTGTTCAGCAGCTCTCCAGGAATCATCTGAGCGCGTGGAGTTATCTTGTGTCAGGCCAGTGTTTACTGCCACTGATTTAAGATTCTGCTCTCTGCAAATGGAAAAGTCAGTGAAATACAGAGTCTGTAAAGAGCACAAGCCATGGTTTCAGGGGTGGTGCGGTTTGGGTGATTTGGTGGCTGTAAATTGTTAAATGGGCTCCTTTGCAAAAATGCAAATTGACACCATGTGGAAGACAAAGCATTTAAAAACACATAGGGGGCTATTTGTTCTCTTCTTGGACATGTTTATAGGTTTACGAGGCTTTGCTCTCACGCAACGGCAAGCTTTACTGGAGATATTTAGGTTAATTGTTTGTTTTCCTCTCCTCTGTTCAGCTGTCTTCCTGGTTTAAATGAACGCTGAAACTTTTTTTACCGAATGGAAGACAACGGTGGACTTCAGCTTTCATTTTCTTTTGCTGTAATAACATAATTAGAGACTCATATTTTAAGTTAAATATTATTTCTAAGTTTCTCTGATTGGCCTTTTTAAAAACGATTTGAGAGCAATAAAAAGTTAATCAGTGTTCAGGACGCTGATCAGCTGTTAAGGTCACAATGTGCTCCTGATCTGATCTGATCTGATGGGTCCAGTGTGAAAAGGAAATCAAAGTTGGGTTATTCATTCACACTTCCCAAAACAAACCGGACTTTCTGGCAAACAGACTAGAGTTGGATTAAAGCAAACTGAGCAGAACTGGTATGAATGCACCATTAAACAGTATCATTAAACAGCAGCAAAGGTTTGAAAAGTGCACCGTTGCTTAAGCCTCCTCTCTACAGGACACCAAGTGTCCCGTTACTTGGTTTCACTGAGGTATTAATATTAAAACAGAGATACTGCTGCAGTGAGAAGAACAAGTAGCAAACAGCTGGTTCAAATGTACCAGTCTGAGAAGTTCTGGCCATTAAAGATGACTTCTCCTCTTTCCATCACTGCTGTTTTCAGAGGTACTTCCTGCACTTTATCTCCCTGCAGTAAACCCCAGTGAGCGCAGGCCTCTGCTGATGTCCCATGACGCAGGCTCATGCTGCCGGCTGAGGCTCTTAAAACCTTTTCCTCACAAACAGGTCTAGGTAGAGCGACAAGCATAGCGCTCTGTCTCTGCCTCAGACATTATCTCTGCCTTACACAGGTCCTTCTGACCCGCTCTGCAGGTCAACATCCTCTGAACCCAAACTAGAATGTAAACAGGCCGCTGGTATGAAGGGCTGGATGGGTCTTGAATGAAACGCAAACACAAGAGTAACCTCCCCTCGCTTGATCTGCCTCTCCATGTGAAGAGAAGCAGCCTGAACACGAGAGGAGGAACGAATCAAACAAATTTATTACCATGTGGCCAGAAAGGTCAGACCGTGACAAAAGCCTCCTGTTGTGAGCAGGAGAGCTGCCCCCCCCCACGCCGGGCCTGAGTGACTACCTCAGCATTAGACATGGGTCAGGCTGGGAGGAAACACACACACGAGCTGGAACCAGTCCCACTACTAAAAACCTGCCTGGAATGGAACATTTACTCAATGGAAACCAGTTTGGTTGCATTTTCCAAATTTTACTTTTGCAGTTGGGACACAATTATGTAACCATTAATTATAAATTCAGTTAAATTTAATCATCTGAGTTTCAAACTGTATTTGTCCTTAAAGGCGAACACATCTTTCTTGTAAAGCTTTAGTTGTTCTGAAAGTGGTTAATAAGTGAATATTTTATTTTGAATTGGCAGTGGTAAATGCAAACCTCTTGAATTTATTCTAATAGATTATTCTGTAACTACTGTAGATTCACTGGTTTGGGTTTTTGTTTTAACTCTCTGACCTGCTGCTGCAGATTCTGATTGTTCATATATATATATATATATATATATATATATATGATTAAAAAAAGGATTAAAAGAGTCAGATAAGCTCAGCAGGATCAGAGAGGTTTCTACCAGGGTTCCAGATGTGCAGAGGTCTACTTTGTTTTATTCTGTTTGTAACATATATTACTTATATATAATTTTAGAATGATTGAGTAAATAATCACATTAAATCAGAAAAATTATTGAGTTCAACTGCTGGAGGGAGTGGCAAAACACACCGACAACAAAATGGTGCAAAACTAGTGAAATGTATTGATATTTACAATATATACAGACAAGTTATTCAAAATTATTCATGAGATCCAAGATATTTTTTCCTTTATCCAAGAAATGTAACCAGTTCAGCTCCATGATGGAGGTGAGAGAACTGATTGAAAAAAAAGGATCCAGTCCAGAGTGATGTGAATGTTTGGCTGTGGCATGAATCATAAATCATGAATCATAAATCATGAATCATAAATCATGAATCATGAATTATAAATCATGAATCATAAATCATGAATCATAAATCATGAATTATAAATCATGAATTATAAATCATGAATCATAAATCATGAATCATACCAGATGGGAAGGAGTTGACAGGATGTGACGTTTCTTTTTGGTTCTGTGTGGTTTAGCTTAGTCTGGCCCACTTGGCAACAGACAATCAGAATCCTGGATCTGGAAACGGAAACCTGGCCGATTATCAACCCTGGGTTTTGTCTATCAAAAAAAATAAAAATCATACATGTACATGTTGTTCTCATCACTGTAGTGAAATGAGTTTATAACAATTAAACTCATGCGAGTATTCATTCATTTCATTAACATACAATGGATTGTGTTTTACAGTTCAAAGTATTTTCAGTTTAAATGCGTCATCAAGGTGATAAAACATAATATCAGTTTATAGTGACCGGGGCTAATCAATAGCCAGGAGCTAGCGCTAGCATGCTAGCTCCGAACAAAACAACACAACTCACCAGTTCCCACTGGTCCAACCGTGAGATCATAGAAAGTTTTGAGCCACAATCGCGTATCTGAAGGTTGAGAGGCATATGAGTGAAAAACAGCACTACAGACATTTGCTAAAGGCTACGATCAGCTAGAAGCTTACCTACAGCAGCAGCCGGTCATGTGACCCTGAAACCACGCGAGAACAAACAGAATGGTGTTTGTTCTCGTTTGGTTTATTTTTGTGCTAAAGAAATTAAGGAAAAGAGGATTTTATTTTTAAATAAATCTGTAAATAAAGTAAATCTAACAAAAATGAAAAAAATGATCCTAGTTACATGTTCATCCTTCTTGTTATCTGCTGAATGTTTTGCTCTCTCTGTCTGGATTGAGCCAGCTATAGTGCTGTACAGGTTTTGTTGGCGTTAAATGCTTATGGGTGCAATTACAATTGAACTCGAGTTTGTTTGCCTAGAAAGTTCGAGACAAGAACTTTCCGGAAACACGAAGAGGGATATCCTGGTTTCTCCGTTTACACTCTAAAAATACGCCTGAGCCGCTTTGTGATATTAGATCTGGATGATGACATATAACTCACAGATGTTCAATCACTTTCACCAAACTTCCACCAGACTGAATTTTATTTTAACAGACGGAAACAAATGGAAATCTTTACATGCCTTGTATTTTAAAAGCATTAGAGCACACAGCGCCACTTCTAGATTGGATCAAATTAACGTTTTTTTGTGTGTTTTGAGATGTCATGTGTTGTGAATTGGAATTAAATAAACTATATGGAAATTCATCTAAACTGGACCTTCAATTGTGTTTACTGTTTTATTTCTCTTTGTGTTGGCTGGAAGGATGGAGGTGTTTTGCGCTGTACTGGTTTAACTGGACCCATAATAAATCTGCCTGGTGATCTTGTAATGCAGCAGTTTCACACGACTTAAGAGGATTTACGGTTAGGATTTGAAAATCAAATCTGTCTATTTCTTTCATGTCTGCTCCTTCCTCCATGTGTTTTCTGGTGCCAGATTATCAGGGACCCTCTCTATGCTTTTCCACAGTGCACCACTACAGATTTGCAGGTTTTCCGTAGACTAGATATAAAATATTCCAAAGAAAATACAGTTTAGGAAACTGAAATCTCTTGGAGCAACACTACTTGGCACTACTGACTGGCATTTGCAAAGTGGCCAATCCAGGAGCAGTATTTATTTTTATTGTTGCTGATTGGCTGAACAGCAGAGAAAAAGAAAGACTGTTAAGCTTCTACTTTAGTGATAAGACGGTTTCCAATGTGTGCCTTGATGCATATTAAGCTATATTTGGTGTTTGAACTATTAAAATAAGAAGAGCGTATATCAATGGCCTCTTCCACCCCTAAACTGGGCCGACCTTCTCTCTGTGTTTCGGAGGATATTAAAGTCACAGTTTGGTCATGCAGCTTTTTCTGCCTGGTTTCTCATCTCAGACTCTTTGAGTCGCTGAGTTTGGAAAATCCTGATGACGTGATGACTTGTCCTGGGCTTTCAGTCTTTTTCTAATATCCGGCCTGGCTTCGTGTTTGCTCTGGTTGGTTGGTTGCTGCACCACCAAATCAATCTTCGATCTTTTCCTTATTTGTTCTGCCTTTTTTTTAACCTCCATCCTAATACTGCATTCATCTCATGACTGAAACTTGCTTCACTGACAAAGTGGTTTGCTCTCTCTTGATTATTTCTCATCATAAATCTTACTGTGCATTTTTTATGGAATCTGCCTAAAAGCAAACTTTCTCAAATTAGTTTTTTATCGTGAACAAAGAAACGTCTCTTCATTCAATGAATAGTTCTTTATCAGTCAGTCGCCCTTTACTTAAAAAGCCCAAGCTTTTGGAAAGTTACCAACTGAAAAATGTTTCTGCCTCAGCCGTCATTGTGACAAGCTGAGCAGGAACGACAGACCGAGCCTTCTTGAAGCTTCAAGGCTGCAGCCTTGAAGCTTCAAGAAGAAGTAAAAGTTTTTCAGTGGCCTCCCTTGTTAGAGGCCACATGATCTTTTTGCTCCTCTGGGAGTCGATGTGAAGGCTGGCGGTTTGGGGAGGAATGTGCTCCCTGCTGGAAAACACTCGCAGTCCACACAGAGGTCCTTCCTGCTGCCAGTTCTGCTTAGAGACTGAGCCGAGCCAGTAGCCCAGAGCTGGCCTCCATTCTGGTACAGGAGCAGGAGATGGTGGTGACAATGATGATGATGATGATGATGAACATCCACATGGATTAATGATTTGCCTAATGGTGGGCACCAAAGTTAGCTACGCTAACCCTAAAGCACTTATCGTAAACATCAGTTCTGCTAACACTAAAGCGCCATATCAGCATAATATTTAGCAGAAGCTAATGCTAACGTGCCATACCAGCATAGTATTTATTGGAAGCTAATGCTAAAACGCTATCAGCATGGTATAAAGCAATATGTGAATATTGCATGTCTGTGGTTAATTAACACCCTGGTTGTTTCTGGTGTTAGTGATGAATTCCTCTGTCCAACTCATGTTTGTTTGGAACTGCTGGACAAACAGTCTTCACCCCCGTCAAAATAAGAGCATGAATATAAACACCTATTTCAAGAATTCCCAAACCAAAACTTCAACCCAGATATCAAACTTTACTTAACTGAAAGTTTACAAAACAGTCAAGTAAATTAGTGCTTTAGAATTTAAAATATGATTTCTTTATTAATTAGCTCTGCTATTAACGGATTAGCCGGAGTGGATCTACCACTGGATTAGCCATATTTTAAGAAAGCAGCCTGAAATCCCAGCTGTAGGTTATAATGCAAACAATTCTCATTTATCTGCTGAGTTAAAAACGTCCGTCTTTATACTCCGTTACTCGGCCGTCAGCCTGTCAGGTGCTGCTTGGATCTGCGACATGAGCAGAAGAAAGTCCAAGCAGTGAAACGTGTGCGTGGCAGCTCATCATGCCAGGATGTAAGAGCTGCTGGCTTCTGACAGCCTCACTCTGCCGATGTGTTCAGCTTGGCTGCCAGAAGAATCCGGTGTGGTTTTCCAGCAGCATTAATGCATCTAGCTGTAGCGGCTCGGCAGCACCGGGCCAAGCTGAGTCCAGAAAAGCTTTGACATGTCATGGAACCATTAGAGCCTCATATGAACCTCCTGGGCTGGAATAAAGACCTCACTTGACAAATAGACTGAGGAAAATGAAAGGGATGTCTGAGGATGGAGTAGAGAGCTGAGCTGCACCACCTCCGTCATTCTGACCAGGGAAAATGCAGAAACCCCATCGGTTGTGTGCTGAGGAGCTCAGCAGTTTGCTCCCATCTCTCTGCTGATTGTTGCAGCACTCTTCCAGGCTTCCTGCAGGCTGCTAATGTTCAAGAGCTGCAATTTCTACTATTTCACCGCATTTTATGATTTGATGAATGCTGCAATCTATGGTTGGAAATCTCTGCAGCATCCCAACAGTCTTAGAGGGATTTTACTTTCATTATGACCTAAGAAGACATCACTGGCATTTTGAAATGGGTCTGTAACCAAACAACGTCCATAAATTTAATAAGAAATATTTATGAATACATCAAAGTGCTGCAGTTTAAAGCTTTGCAGGTTCATAATTTTTACTGCTTTCCAAAATCTTAGAGTGAGCGCCATAAGATTGCTGTTTGTAAAGTTGTCATGGTGATGCTTGTTATAGAAAAATGATTGTGCTAAAGTCCTTATGACTGTGTTGAACTTTAGTTTCTGAAGTCACATGACCTTCTGCATTGGCCACACACATGGTTTATGATGAATCTTTATTTCTGCTGTGTTTTGAATGCCGCCTGCTGGAGCGGATCAGGTCTGCAGCTGCAGGCGTCAGATAAGCTGAATATGTTTCTTATGTCCTCGTATATTGTCTTATAAATATTGAAGTTTGTGTCTTTGGGACTAAAAGATGTTTTAAACTCTAAGTTAGAGCTAACACTATTGCTCTTGTCTTTTGCAAGATTCCTAATAAACATGGTGCTAAAATTAAGGCTATTTGATGCCCAGCAGTAGCTACTTCTTTGTCACAGGAAGCTAGATCTACTGATCTGACTAATGATAGGCCGGCACCGATAGCTGAGCGGTTCACACTGGGAAAGGAGAAGGAGACCAGTAACACACGTTAACTTTGGAGAAGCTGAAAACCCACTGGACTGACTTCTTCTTCTACTGATGGAAGTTCAATAAAGGGTCATTTTAGTGTGTTTACATTTTACAGACTAGGTTTGAAATATTCTGCTTTTAGGGTAGAATAATCCAGTCCATGTTGGAAGAGTCTTAGACTTACATTCTCAGTGTTGATGTTTTTAAAGTAGATCAAATTAAAGATGCTATTAGTAAAGTAGAGAAACAATAGCGGAAAACCTTTAGTCATCTGCTGATTCAGAAACCAACTTCATCTCTGTATGTTTATGGTTGGTGTTATGATAGAAACTTAGCCAAAAGGACACAACGTTTAATAGATGTCGTTACAGATATTGCATCTCAAACATTTTCCTTTCTAAAATTTGTGTTAAAGAAAAAAAAAGTCACTTTGGCTACCAAGGCTAATGCTAGCATATCTGAGCTAATTGCCAGAATAGGAAGGTAACCCAGAGGGTGACCAGCCTCAGCATGCTAGTCACTAGCTTCTCCAAAGTTAACGGTAGCAGTCTCCTTCTCATTTGCCAGCAGCCGTTGCTTAGTTACCAGAACCATCCCATCTTTATTCAAATATCTGGAATGGATCTGACCTCCTGCAGTAAGGAAGTAGCCACCACTGGATGTGCAGTAGTTCTAGTTTTGCCAATAATCCTTCGCTATGCTTTTAGTGTTTGATAAATAACATTTTTTCCACAACATGCTGCACAGAGAAACTTTTCACCCATCTTATGCACACCTTTCTGGTGACTCTCCACCACATTCCTGTTGTTTAGAGACGCAGCTGGTCTGTAGCAGCATCATGTGGAGCATCCTGGCTGCACAAAGCCAGAGTCAGGTGGCATGCTGCAGGTGGGGCAGACACGCCATGCTGCATCCGCAGAGGAAAATTTATGTTTGTTCACGTTTGGAAAAATTCAGAGTGTTCATATTTAGAGTTTCCACTCTTATCCTGGTAAGAAATCAGGATATTTCATTAAACTTGCACACTAGTTGGCGCTGTATTTACCTCACAACAATCTGATTCTTCTGGAATATGAAGCCAGCTGCACTGGACCGATGACCGATGTTGGATCTGCTGTCCTTTTAATGCAGGAGAGACACTGCTACAGAAGTTATAGCAGACAATGTAGCAGAAGAGAACAAGAGGAGTTTAATGAACAATTTAATTTTCTTCTTGACAAAGGATCATATTTTAAAAATCGATTTATATAGATTTAATTTAAAAACTGTCCTTCAGATCATGGCTGTCTTATTTCATGCATTCATACCTTTAAATGTGTTTAACTTCACTTCTCTTTCCTATGATTCAATTTTTGTCCCACATAATAAAAATGTGATGAATTGCATGAGGAGAACCCCCCCCCCCACACACACACACACACACACCCACACACACACTCATGCCTCCACCTTTTCTCCACCCATTTCTCCTTGAGCTAATTACGTGTGTAAATTGTGACTACCACAGGGAGATTACAACCTTGTTCGCTCGGTTTGTTATCACTGGTCATGTGTCATTTATCAAACTTGTAATTACAACACCTCCGCTCGACTTTTGCTGCAGCTTCTTTCTCACAGGGGGGCTCATTAAGCAAATTGTAGCCATCATTGTCTGAAAGGAGAGCATGATGGGGGTGCTGCTCTGTCAGAGGAGCAGGAAACGTTGGACAAGGCCTCGCCGTCTCTGTAAGGACTCCTGGAGAGACACACACCCTCCCTGACCCCTGACCCCTGCTGGTGGCCCCAGCAGCCATTCACACACACAGCTTGTGGCTGATGAAGCAGCATTGGGTTAAGTCACGCAGGCTCATCCCACACAAAGGGCTGGTCCAATTGTTCCTTTTGGCGAATGCTGCTGCCTACAAGGAGAAACCTAATGTCCACATGTGTTGTCCTTAAATACCTTTAAACATGGATGTATCGAACGCTTTGCCCTTCTGGCCTGATCCTGGCAGCAGGAGCAAACAGTCTCCCGGAGCCATCCTCTTTCTAAACTCTTCCTCCTCCTGTAGTGTTTTTTTCCTGACCGTCGATGTCGAGCCGTTCTCCAGTTCTAAAGGCAGCAACTCTTAGAGCTGTGATGACTGTCCTGCTCAGATCTTTCATTAAAATACAGATTTATTTGATTCAGTTCAGCTAAGAAATACTTTAAATTTCCCACAGGGACAGTAAATGTTCCCAATTAAATGTTGCAGCTCACATCATAAAAGTATCTACAGAGAGTTGTTGTGGATGATGATGCTAATCCAGTAACAGTCAGTTCTGCAACATATCTGAAGAGGCCCCTGACTGAAGACCATTTCTGTGTGACACTCTGAAGATTAATATTCCTAATTATCAATTGTTAGCTAGCCCTGCTAATCCACCTCTTTAGCTCTCTGTCTGGCTGTAGAGAACTACGGCTCCATGAATCCCAGAATCAGTTTTCTCTCTTGTGCTTTTGTGAATTCAGAAGTCTTTGGTTGTTGGAGCAAACTAGCTGTTTTAAATTTGGTCCATCCAGTAAATCCAGCTGCTCAGTAAAATGTGAAGTTGGCCAGTAACCAGACGGCTCTTCGCTCCTTTTCTGTTCTCACAGCAGGTCTTGATTCTCAATTAAAATTTGTTTTGCTGAAATAAATTCTTTTCCCGTTTGTCCATTCTAATGATTAGATGAATCAGACTTCTTTGTGACTCAGTATACTGTTGGTCCAGTTTGTGACGTGTTCACTGACTCAGACTGCTTTCATTACTTCATTATCATCATCTTCAAACATTGTTTAGATTTACAGTCTGGCTTCTCCTGGAGCAGAGTTCTGCTGCACGTCTCACATCAACCACGTAGAAGTCGGATAAAATGCAACATGACCTTCACGCTGCAGACGCTTTGAATACTATCAGGAACGATTTGGCTCCATGTGACACAAATTGGATTTTTTGGTGGTGAAAAGATCAGAATTGTTCCATTCAGACTAAATGAAAAGTCAGATTTGGTCTCGTCCTCCTGCTGTTCCAATTCGCCTTCATTTCTGGTTTGGGGTAGCCATGTGATCACGTTTTCTGACTGTTATTGGAAACAAAAATGAAATATTGTGTTTTCTGCTTGTAAAATGCAGAGGATCATATTTATGGACTGTGTTTTGCTCATTTAGCTACTGGTTTGTCATATATCAACGTTTTTCTGTTTGTCTCTTCTCAGCCGAGCCATTAAGACCAATCAGGACCTGCTTCCGGAGACGCCCTGGACCAACATCTTTTACGATGACTTCTGGGGAACCTTGCTGACCCACAGCGGCAGCCACAAGTCCTACCGGCCCCTCTGCACCCTGTCCTTCCGCCTGAACTACGCAGTGGGCGGCCTGGAGCCCTGGGGCTACCACGCCGTCAACGTGGCGCTGCACGGCGCCGTGACCGTCCTGTTCACCTCTCTGGCCCGCCTGCTGCTGGGCGGGGGGCCGTGGAGCCTGCTGGCCGGCCTGCTGTTCGCCTCCCACCCAGTCCACACCGAGGCGGTGGCGGGCGTGGTGGGGCGGGCCGACGAAGGCGCCGCCCTGTTCTTCCTGCTGTCCTTGCTGTGTTACGTCCGACACTGCGGGCTGCGGGGCCACGCCGGGCCCTGGCGGCTTGCAGCGTGGCTCCTGAGCAGCCTGGCCTGCGCCGCCTGCAGCATGCTGTGGAAGGAGCTGGGAGTCACAGTCCTGGCCGTAGCGGCTTTATACGACGTCTGCGTTTTCCACAGACTCAAACTGAGACAGACCATTCTGCTGCTTTACAAGGTAAAACTCTTTGCTTCTGCCTCAGAGGGAAGTTAGGTGGATCACACAGAGGTGTGTTTGCAGTGCTGGTTTGTTCTGAGTGTGTGAACAGCTGCGTCCTTCAGGGATCACTGAAACCAACCTGAACAAGCAGAACAGTGCTGATGGTTTACAGCTCTTCATTTGCTTCTGGTGGCTGATATGAGAGGAATATATTTATGTCTGGCATGCAAACAAACAAACAGCTTTTCATAATAAAAGCATGACAAAATTATATCTGAATATTTTCGGCACTTTATCTGCAGGACAAAACGTGGTGATGATATTTAGTGATATTTATCTGGATATGGTTTCTATCCAGGTTCAGTTTCTGTTTCAATATTCATATTAATGAAGGCAAAATATTGCCTTAATTACATCAGATTAATTAGAATCCAAACAAACAACACCACATGCAAAAATAACAGAACAGAAAGGCAATAAAATATTACAGGGTTGGGAAAAAGTATTTTAAGATATCAATATCAAAGGCCTCGTGTCTTTTGAGATGCTTATAAATTGATATTTGCCATGAAATATTCGCAAAAACAGTAAGTTCCTAAAAGGCACCTGATGTTCTTTAAGTTTCCTCTTGAAGCAGAGATAGGTGGCGCTCTATCTAACAGGTGATGTATTGCAGCTCTATATCCTGTACCTGATAAAACATTCTGTGAAAATGAATGTTTTCTGAAGCTCACAGTCTGCCCTGGAGCTCCACTGCGTCCCATTTATACAGCTTTGCTTTTAAAAAAAATCCTCAAAACAACACCTGATGGATTATTAACGACACTTTCTCAGTTAGCAACATAATGATGTAAAAATCCTATTTGCATTTATGTTTAAAAGTGTAAATATGTCTGAGGAAAACCAGAAAATAATGCAAATCAGGTTCACACTACGACTGAATCTTCAAATCATGGCTCCACCTCCGGCCTGTTGGGCCACATTATTGTCTCTTATTGTATTTTAAAAACTTCCCCTTAAAATGTTTCTTGCTAAATTATTAAAAATGTTTTATTATCCAGCACCAGATGTGACAACAAGACTTCAAACTTGAGTCAGCGTTCAGTCGTAAATATGAAAACTTTAGATTTGTTAGTAAAGTCTTTCTTTGACTTGAGAGTCAAATATTTACAATATTTAGAAAATATTCTAAAAATGTGTGTTGAATGATTGTAAATATTTCTCACTGTGGCCTTAGAAGAACATTTTAAAGATTTGCATTATTAAAATCATTCAGCAGATCTCAGAATATGAAGGATAACATGCAAAATAGCTGAAACTGAAGTGTGTCTGTTTTTAATGGTTGGTGCATATTTTAGATATATGTGTTGTAGAAGCTGCTCTTTGCACGAAGCTTGTGGCTTTTCCTATGTGTGTGTGTGTGTGTGTGTGTGTGTGTGTGTGTGTGTGTGTGTGTGTGTGTGTGTGTGTGTGTGTGTGTGTGTGTGTGTGTGTGTGTGTGCGTGTGTGTGTGTGTGTGTGTGTGTGCGTGCGTGCGTGTGTGTGTGTGTGTGTGTGTGTGTGTGTGTGGCTTCATGCTTTCACCACATGTTCAACAAAAGAAAGGAAAGAAAAGAAAGCAATATTCTGGAGAACTAGCTGAAATAACAAAATGTGATGGCCGTTTTATAACTCCTTGTTGCCGTAGCGCCCGGTCTGTACAGAAGACCTTTTCCCCATAAGCACCTGTCAGAAGCATTTTCCATTTTCTGCCTGTTTGTTGGGCCGTCCACATTTTCCCCCAACATATCAGATCCAACAAGATGGCTGCCCAGGCTGCTCTAAATCAGCCAATGGGAGCGAGCGCTGCTGAGGTTGGGAAAGGCTGAGAACAGAGCTGCACAATATCAGGAAAACAATCGCGATTAATCAATTATTGAAATAAAAAAAAACTAACTTAGCAATTGATGAATCATTTATTCGAATATACAAACTCTAAAAATGACCATTTGCTGAAAGAACAGGACAGTAATTCAACCAAAACTGTACAAAAAATCTATATTTTTTACATTTAAGATGAAAAACCTTAATATTTCATTTCTTAATCTAAATATTCCTCATTATTTTTTAGTATTTGCTCACTCGTGTTGCAACTCCTGAACTCTTGTGTCGTAATTTTGTAGATGTTTAACTAAAATGTTAAAAACTCAGTAGTTCATATCTTTAAAGTCGTATTTATGGTAGACGGTGATGATTGGTTATGACATCAACAAAGTTCACCAAGATTAGATCTCAAATGAAAGGGTGAATAAAATTACACCAAATCAGTCTGTTCTACTCAAAGACAAAACGTGAATTATGATCATCAGTTCTGCAAACACTGCTGCTCTCTTTCATAAAGGGGGAGATGACACACTGTGTGAGTTGTCCTTTCATTTTGGAGATCTTCCTCCTCCAATGGGAGAGAAAGTAGTTAAAGCAGAACATTTCTAAAGTTAAAATGTGATGCAGTTTGGTTCCAGTAACCTGACGTTTAGAAAACCTCCATCAGACGCAGTCATGCTAACTTCCTGTTCCGGTGAGCGAAGCAAAGAGACGCTGGTCACATGGAGGAGTGTTTCTGAACCAAACGGCTGATGATCCGTCACTGCTGCATATTCAGAGCGTTTTGCTTTCTGCCTGTCGGTGTGACGCCTGGCAGCCGATGAAGAGGAGCTGCTCTTCTGGAATCTAACTAGCTTCACTTAGTTAATTGTTTGATTAAAAAAAAAAAATTTGCATCAGGAAACGAGATACGCCTGGAGAACTTTGAGTAGATTTATCCTTTAAATGGTAATGTCAGGTCCTAAAGTATGAAAACATCCACATTATGTGATGCCTTGAAAAGAGTGTCATTATGTTGTTTACTCACAGACCTTTACTATTTTGATTCCCTCCAGTTTGCAGCTTATTAACCCCGTCATGGCCGCTTGCTGCTGCGAACTCAGGCAGAGAGTTGATGGAGTTCAAATGTAACATATTGATGCCATAATCATGCTTAATGTGGAAAACAGGCTCTTTATGAGGCTCTTTCCTGCACAGCGTTAGTTAATAGGCTCGTTTTCTGTGCAAGACACTGAAAGTCGATTAGAGTTCCTAATTTAGCTGAGGAACAAATGCAGTCAGATGGTGTTTAGCAGATACAGAGCTCTGTTCTGCATTTCTACTAAGCAGTAAAATGAATGTTAAACATGTGGAAATGACCCTGAAATGAAAGAGCTGTGATAGGAAAACAATTCCTGTTCGGCAGGCGGTCCAGTGTAAACGCCTCCGGAAAAACTCCGCTCTGTGCATCGCCTCTTTTCTCTGGAGTTTAGCATCCACTGTTCCTTTGTCTAAAGTCACATTTTTAACTGGGAGAGGAATATGTTTGTGATTTCTGGAGCGTTGAACATCAGCCGGAGAACTGAGGGGCCGACGCTTCCAACACGACCGCAGTGAAACTTCTGAAAACGCTTTACTGAAACGAAACACTCTGAAACCGTAAACTGGAGGAAGCAGATTTATCTTGTTGATGTCATGTCAGCTCCTTGCATCCATCCATTCCTGGAAAGGCTTCCATGGAAACTCCAAATATTCCTCTGTAATCATCAAAGTACACAGCAGAAAAATAATTCCCAGATCTGGGACGAGACGCAGCTGGCTCTGAGAGGAAGTCAGGCTGCATCTTTTCTCACCTCCTGTTTTCTGTTTGCACTTCTCCCGTTAGTTCAAGGTCACTGCTCAGGGTATCTGTGCGTGTGTGTGCGTGTGTGTGTGGGTGTGTGTGGGTGTGGGTGTGTGTGGGATGCAGCTGATGGAGTTTACGTAGGTGAAGAGCTCAGGTGTTTCAGAGCGGGTCGTGCCAGAGAGGCCAGACCTCAGGAACGCTGGAGAGTCTGAGAGCTGACGGAGTTCCAGATGTGAGATGTTGCAGTTTCTCTGCAATATATTTTCATTCCATGGATGTTAATCAACGGTGTCCAAAGTGTGGCTGGGGGGCTGAATGTGGCCCTCTGGATGATTTTGTGTGGCAGAGATGATCTGTAAGCAGAGGCAATGGTCAACCTTTTTTATTTCTTTTAGATCAACAAATTTTACAGACCAACTATACCATAAAATTACAAAAAAAGTTTGGTGCAACACAAGTTTCTTATTCTTTGACCAGAGTTATACATTTGTTGCTATTTTGTAATATTATATTACCACAAACATCCAGAAACTCTTTCTCAGATTTGGGCTGAGAAAACAATCACTCCCTAAAAAAATCAGCAAACTATTTTGTTTGCTTCAACAAAACCGTGCATCGTTTCAGCAGATAAAATAGTAAATATCATGAATTTTTGTGTTCAATAACAATAAACAGCCTGCAGTATCTTCCTAGAAGCCCAGAACAAATGACAACCAGCGCTAAAACACAGTTTCTGTGTTTTAGAAGCGGTAAAGGGAAACCCAGCCAGGCCGGGCGTTTTCCCTGCGACTCCACAGATGCTCCTCTGTGCTCTAATGGTTCCTGTCACTGCGTGATAGATTGAGCCCGGTGGGCTCGGCTCGCGCCCCCTGCCCTCACCCACCTGCCTCCCTCCTGGGATGCTGACTGTGTGGAAGACGCCTGCATGGTGTCAACCTGCTGAGTCTGGGTGGATCATGCAGGACAGCAGTTCACTGTCTGGAGGAACTTTATAAAAAACGACTCAATTTCAATCACACATCATTCCAGTTGATCCTAGTTATCAATCAGTTCATTAAGTTCATTTTATTATTCAAATTAGTTTAAAATGTTTCTGAGGAAACCCAGCAGAGCATCGAGTCGTTGACTTACAGCATTCACTCCTCCTGACCAGCAGGGGGCGATGGCAGACGATCAATATCGCTTACAGCAATCCCTCATACAGAGCATGCATGTGGCGACAGTAGAGAGGAAAAGCTTTCCTTTAACAGGAAGAAACCTCCTGCAGAACCAGAACCGGGCTCAGTACCAGGACCAGAACAGGGCTCAGTACCAGGACCAGAACCGGGCTCAGTACCAGGACCAGAGCCGGGCTCAGTACCAGGACCAGAGCCGGACTCAGTACCAGGACCAGAGCCGGGCTCAGTACCAGGACCAGAGCCGGGCTCAGTACCAGAACCAGTCTGCTGAGAAGACGGAGCTGAGACAAAAACAGAAACAGAAGAACTGAGAACTATTGATGTGAAAAGTATAAATTTAGCAGCAGGAGAGTGAGAGCGATTTGGTGTTGGCAGCATT
Organism: Xiphophorus maculatus; assembly: GCF_002775205.1. Classification (NCBI taxonomy): domain Eukaryota; kingdom Metazoa; phylum Chordata; class Actinopteri; order Cyprinodontiformes; family Poeciliidae; genus Xiphophorus; species Xiphophorus maculatus. The sequence continues at coordinate 1,675,825 of NC_036444.1, read as the reverse complement.
ATGCCAGCTGATGCAGTCCTCCAGGAAGGAACCACAGCCAAACAGAACCGGGTCAGTACTTGGTCTGGCATTAAAATCTTGATGACATCTTCAGAGGAAGATTTTTGTTGCTCCATGTTGGTTCATCATGTTGCAGCTTTTCTTACCCAGCAGTGACACTGAGGCAAAAACATGAATGTAGATTTTATCACAAGATAAAGGAAATCTGCTGATTATCGGTTCTGTTTTCCTTTTTTGTGTTGAAAGATGCTGAAAAGGAAATCACTGATGTGGCCATTAGTTCACTAAGACAACCTGACTACAGCAGGAACGATGTGCTGTTAGCTTCTATGACGCCTTTTTGCAATAAAATAGTCTTGAATCTAACCTTATAATCTGTCTTTTTAATAACAAACACACAGGGATGACATTCTCCGATGAGACGGTTCCAGCATTTCGTTTCTGCTCCAACACATTTTTCTTCCTGATTTTTTTCATTTCTTATTTAAATGATTTCTGAGCCTCTTCGTGTCACTTTAGATCTGCGGTTGCCTTCTCGCATTACATGCTCCGTTGGTATTCAGAGAGGAAGTGATGCATGAGCAGCCATGCGATGCTCTGAGGCTCACAGCAGCCTGTGTGAAGAAGCACAGCTGATTTTTTTTGGGCCACTCTGATGCAGCCGAGTGTCGCTCTTTGGCAGCTTTTCCCTTCATCTCAACGCTCACAGGACAACCTGATTGTTTTCTCTTCTTTCTTGTGAAGTTGCTGAGTTGCAGTTTTCTTCCTCAAACATTGGTTGGATTGCTCTGAGTGAAATGTGCGCTGGTCCACGCCCAGATCTAATTTCTGCTCTGTGACATGTTGGAATGATTATCACAGTGGTGAAACTAAACCACACGGGACGGTCAGGAGTCATAAACACGGACGCAGACGGTGGAAAGATCCTCCTGGAGAGAGAATCTGCAAAAAAATCATCTCAGAAGCAGCTTGTTGCGTCATCAAACATCGTACCTGTTAGCACGACATCCAGCCACGCCGGGGTGTATTATTTAGAAAAAAGTTGGAGTAATCACATTTAGTTTGTGTTTCGGCTTTCTGCTGCAGCTAAAGGAGATAACGGTGCTTTCTTTCTCTGCTTCCACATCTGGAAAATCTTCTCTCGGTCGTCAGACTCAGTGGTAATCTTTGGACACACCGGTTCAGCATAATAAGTGAGTTATTATGCCCTTGTGTGAATTTGAGTCTGCGTTTGCAGACTTGGAGAAACTTGGGTGGTGTGCCCAGAATACTCCCACAGCATTAAAGGTTTCTTTCATCTCTCGTTCTGTTCCTGTCTTTCTTTTTCCCCGACCTGCTCTGTGTTTTCTTACTGGAGCTTTTTTTTTCTCTGTGAACATCTTTGATTTACCGTCTAAACTGAAAACTGAGAATTAAAGCAATCCAGCGAGTCGTAAAAGGTTTCTGTGATACTGCAGTCACTTTTATGATGATGTTATCTTTTTATTAGCTTGTGCAGGAGCTAAAGGGAAGGTTGAATTATTTTCTTATCGTCACAAATGCCTCTTACTTTTCCACCTGGCACTGAGATTTTGTTTTGAGCAGTGGAGTGCGCTTATACAAATATTGTAGAAAAATCCTATTTAAAACTCAACATATTGAAGCAGTTAGTGAAAAAATTAAACTTGCAAAACACGTATTTTAAAAGATTTATGTCTCCACACTAGACCATGACGATGCGTCACACTGGGAATTCCACATCACTGATCCCAATAAATCTGAGCTATTCAGGAATAGAAATGCATCAAAAGCAACACACACACACACACACACACACACTTCACCAAATCTCCTCACTTTTCTCACATTTAAATGTTTTTTAATATATCAGCAAACTTGTCAAGATAAAAAACACAAGACAGTAGATTCATTTCTAAAAAATTTTGAAAAACAAATTTCTCTAGTAAACATTAGATTTTTAATTGGCACAGTAACTCTTCACATCCATCCAAGTGAGGATTTTCTTTGTCGATGTTCATAAGAAGGAAAATATCTGCTGACTTTTGTTTTTAAGCAGCTGATCTCAGGCTCTACTGGAGCAGATAGCTGGACTAGAATGCTACACAAGGTCAGTGGAGTCAGCACATTTACTTATGAAAACATAAATAAATTAATAAATTAATTATTATTAATAAATAAATCTTAGCAGGGTTTCTTTTGTAGTCTGGAAAAGTCTAGAATTTAATTTGATTTCCTTCCTTATCTTTATTATTTAATTTTTTTTTAACTTGAATAAAGTCATAGGATGATAACGAATAAATAACACCAAAATAAAGTAGTAATATTACGAGAATAAAGTCATAAAATATTAGTGGAAAAAAATTGTAATATCACAAGAATAAACTGATATTATGAAATTTAAGTAATAATGATAGAGACCAATTACCATAATTTTATATATTTATTTTACTAACATAATGACTTTGTTATTATAATGTTATTCCTGTTATGTTGATGAATGTTGCTTGGCGACGTTGCGGCAGCTGCAGGCTGCATCTTCTCCATCTTGGTTCTGATTTTTCTGCAGCCACTGGAAGCCATCACATCTCACCAGCAGCCATCTTTGTGCTGCTGGCAGAGTTCCAGTCACGTTCACCTCTCACCAGTAACAACAGCAACAAATGCTGTGGTGTCAGTGAGGCCTGGTGGTCACCCTGTAACCTGAGCCACCAGGGAAGAGAAGACGGAGGAGGATTTCGCCGTCGGACGGTCCATCAGCTCCAGCTTGGACTCATTCATGCTGCAGGAACTCACCGCCTCCACAGAGTAATCCCTGGAATCCCTGCATGCACAGGACAAACTTTTTCTGTTGACTTCTCCCCTCCATCCTGTGCTTCACAAAGCCAGCCCGCAGCACTAACCTGCTTCATCTTCCTCCTCCTCCTCCTCCTCCTCCTCCTCCTCCTCCTCCTCCTCCTCCTCCTCCTCCTCCTCCTCCTCCGCCTTGAAGCTTGAATCAGCATCCTGTCACAGTAAATTTGCAGTCGTGGTCACACAGTCTACTTGACCCTCAGAGTACAAATAAATGGGGGAAATGAAAGGCCAGAAACGAGACACACTGGGTTTATTTTTCAAACCATTACTGTGGTTTCACTCAATAAATAACTCCTCTGAAACGTCAAGGGGTTTGTGTCAACGTTGGTTTTCCATTGTCATTAAGCTCTTATTGCTCTGTCTGCTTGACTGATTTGGTTTTCAGAATAATTTAACCCCATAATCCCTGAATGTACATTAAATTGTACAAAAAATGTTAGCACTTGTATTTTTGCAGTCAAACCTACATTTAAATAAATTTGAGCATTACACCTACTGGTAGTAGAAAGCCAGGTATGGTGCACACATACCTGAATTCACAGGCATGTAAATTCATTCATAAGGAACGAAGCAGTGTTCAAACTTAGTATGTTTTTTTTTTTTTTTTAACATGTGTTATGTCTGGTATAATTATTGTCTGAGTGCTTAGATGAAGCCCAACAAATTTTCTCCGGGTTTATTTCAAATGTAATAAAGATGGAGATGGAAAAGAAAGGAATGTGGAAAAATGTTTGAAGGGGAAGAAAGAAGGAGATAAAAGTAGAGAGACAAAGAAGCTTGGAGAGAGCAAGTCTAGAATCTGCTTCTAGACCTGCAGAAAGAGAGAAAACAAAACTGAGGAACCATAGCAACAAACAACATATTCATATATAATAACTACAACACAGAGTTCATCCAACTCAGCTTTCCTGCGTCACCTCAGGTGTCCCCAGGGTTCTGTCCTGGTGCTCCTTTCCTTTCCTTTCTGACATCCTCCCCTTTGCCAATATTTTCCGTATATTTAGCATCCATTCTCATTGTTTGGAGGACGACACCCTGCTCTGCCGATCTGAAGGCTCACCTCAAACTTTCTCAAATCAATTTCTGACTAAACTACATTTTTCCTCATTGGTACAAAATCCATAAGATCAAAGGTTGACAAATTCTCTCTCACAGTCGACAGCTCCGTCGTGTTTCCCTCCCTCTGCCTGAACCTGGACTCAAACTCACCTGTTCAGGCAACATGCTCACTTTAATGCCATGTTTCATCCAATGTTGCACTGGGAGCAAATGAAGACAGATTTACAGTCTGTTTTGCATTTTTAAAGCTTTTCACTTGATTACTTTTTATATTTGACAATCTTGTAGCTTTGCAACTCAGCAGAAACCTTTGGAAAACTTTTCTCCTCACCCCTCCAGCTCAGCAGGTAGAAGGTCAACTCTTACAACAGCAGCTTCTACTTTCGGACATATTTGCCAAAAGTTTTGCTGCTCTTCCCCACATATTTCAAGCTCAGGTTTTACTAACCTCTGAGAACTTGGCAAAGTGGAGAATTTTCCATTGATCATGAGATTTTGTTCTCTTTTTTTCATGGGCTGCTCATATTTTTATCCTGCATACCTGTAGCAAACATTTTACATTCAACCAGACGTTTGTTTTTTTTCTCTCCACTGAGAGAAAAAAAACAGAATCGTTGCTCTTTTTCTTGTCGGTTCTACATCAGAAACCAGATGTTTACATACACAGTATCAAAAGATTCGTGATATTTTTATTTCTCATCAGAGTCAGGGACAGTGATCTGGATTTTTGGAGACATGTCCCTTGGTCTGATAAAATTAAAACTAAAGTTTTTGCTCATAATGATCATCTTTAGATTTAGAGGCAAAAAGAGAGAAGCTTGCCAGCCTGAAAATGTTTTCCCATCATGATGTGATTGTGTTTTGCTACAAGAGGGACTGGTGCGGGTCACAAACAAGCATGGACTTAAATGACTCTTCCAAACAGTTTCAGTGTCTCCAAGACGACCGAGTCCATGTTTTGATTCTCTCTGCATGGAGGAACGAACAAAAATTCCAGCAAACATTTGGCAACTCTTGAAAATGAGGGAAATTTTTTCTTATTATTTTAGCTTCACCAAACAGAAATATGTTTGCAAATCCCAATTGACCTAAAACCAGAAAAGCTTAGCCTGAATAAATGTTAAAATAGGAAAAAAAGTTAGTTTTTTCATACAGTTTACAGTCCATTAGAGGGAGGCCCCTGGTGACCCCTAAGTTAAAATCCCTTTGCTTAAACTTTAAGAGAGCAACTTTTACAGCATCACTCTGCGTCGTCCACAGAGTGTTTTAGGGTCGGAGGCTCAGTGAAGCGAAGCGGGAAGCTGGAATGTTGAGTGAAGGTTTTGAAAGAAATGAATCCCACGTTGGTCCAGTGATTATGGTTAATAAAATCTGACCAAGACAGCATAATCTGGCTTGTTTTACAACATCTCGGTTGGAAAGTTTCTTACTCAGATGTATTTGCTTTAGTCATTTGGGTGTAAGCTCTTCTGTTTTTTCCACTGTAGACCTTCAGACATCAGGGCAGCAGTAAAAAAACAACATTTACCAGTCAATTAAATAATTGGTTTTATTTCCAATAAACCTCTGGTGATTATTGGCTCTTTTCCAGTGATTTTCTCTTTCAGACTCGGCTGTTTGTGGACCAGCCAGATGAACTGACTGGACGGTTTCTGACGGGTTCACATGAGTTAAAAGTTTGGTCCTGAGCAGATCAAGAGGAGGTTTCTGAGGTTTCACCTCGTGACCTAAACTCAGCTTCGTATCCTAAACTGATCCATGTAGTTTCTCTGTTGCAACTGTAAATATTTGAGTTGAATTTTGGATAATTTTCTGTGGAATTTGTTCTACATTGTGCTTTCAATAGATTCTGAAAGATTTGTTCACTTTGAATATTTCAAATGTCTAAGTTGGCTTAAACACTTAAGCCAACTAAATGCACCCAGTTTAGTCTTGTGAGCTTGGTCATCCATTGATAAAGGAGAAAAGTGCTGCTCTCTGGTCATCGTGGCAACAAAATTCCACTTGGTTGAACCTGAAATTTCAGTCGGTAAAAGTTTGAGAGCCCTGTGTGATTCCATCAAGTCTGTGGCCTGTGATGGTGATGGTAGCATCAGCTAATGTAGAAACACTGAGAGTACTTTCTTTTTCTGTATGAAATTTGTAGGAAAATGTCACCAGACATAGCCAATGCCAACAGTCAGCACTGATACTGATGTTGCATGTGTTGCAGTGATGCTTAGATAATTTACTTTTAAAAATAACATATTCACAATGAAACACTGTGCTTGCAAAATCTGGCTTAAACTAATTTAATGGAAGTTTAAGCAGTGCCCAAGTTTTATTTGTGGCATTATAAAAACCAGCAAAAGGTCACATTGTTGAACCTGTTTAACAGTGAATTCAAAGCAGTTGAATAGAAATACTCTATATCACTCCTTACAACCAAAAACTGCTTTTTACTGCACTCATTAAATACTGAGGGAGAAGTGGAAGAGACAAAGGAACCAGGTGAGCTAATTGGAAGTGAGTGGGTGCAGCTGGAGAAGGGAGCAGGCAGAGGAAAATAGATGTGAAGCAGATGAGAAATATTCTGGTAAACGGAGGTGGGCACATCTCCACTAATCTGCTAAAAGTGGAGCTAGCTTTCCATCTAGTGCTTTTGCTAACTTTTAACACATTTGGCTTCCCCCTAATGCATTTTTCTAAATCAATTATAAATTGCTAAATTTCTCTGCTGTTTTCAGTTTCAGTTCAATAAAGTTCAACATCTTTATTGAAGTTTTGATGTCAATTGGAAAGAATTCTTCTAGCAGTTAAGTGTTTATATTCATGCTCTTATTTTTAAGAGTGTGAAGAGCCTTTAAGCAGCGGCTCGTTTCCTCTCTTCACGTTCTCTCTTTTTTCTCCCATAACTTAATTTAAAACAAGAAACATACCAGATCAAAATAAAACTCTGCTGGTAGAGAATAAGATATAAGCATAAATACAATATATACGGGTGCTATAAAACATGTAAATTATAATGTCAGAACTAAATTGGTGCTCAAGGATTATAGTCTTTCAAAGACGGATATAATTTGATAGGCATAAGCATTTAAATTTGATTTGTATGACTCTATATGGATATTCTATATAATTGAAGACAATTAAATATGGAAATTAGGTTTTTGTTGCAGATGCTGCTATGAATAAAGTGTCATTTTCTTCCAGATTATTCCTGTGTGACATTCTGTACCCAGAATGCCTTGCTGTAGGTCAACAGTAAACAGTTTAAAATCTACTGATATCCTGTGTGCTTGTGGTAGGTATCATTATTACCAAAGTTTGCATTTTAGCATGAGCTAAATGCCAAGTTAGTACAGTGTTTTACTATTAGCTCAAAACAATGTTGGTATAGCGCTTTAGCATTAGCTCAAAACAATGTTGGTATAGCGTGTTAGCGTTAGCTAAATACTATGCTCGTATAGCGCTTTACCGACGGCAGAACTAATGTTTATGATTATTGCTTTAGGGTTAGAGCTGCTAACCTTTTAGTTAGCCGTCCCCAGTACTGTCCAGATAGTTCCAGAGTCTGTGGTGTGTTGGACTGAAGCAGTGCAGCTGATAAAACTCCTCAGGTCCTGCGGGAAGTTAGTGCTTCCGCAACTCAGAGATGTTATGGCATCAAAAATTGGACCAACACGCTATTTTGCAGGTGATGATAATTTCCTGATGCGCGTACAGGCATATCTGGAATATTAATGACGTTTGTCAGAAATGCTATCCAGAACAAACTGTAAAATCTTATTAATGAGCGATTTTTTTATGTGCCAGCTGCTGGTAATCCTAAACACATGTTGGGAAATTAATAATTAGACTCTTATCTTGTTCAGCTTTTCCAGCCAAAGGTACTTTTCTGTGTTGGAGGATCACACCAGCTGTGTCTGATAAGGAGGAGAGATGGATGGAGAAGTTTCAGTTTGGGCTAGATTAGCTGTTCCAGCGGTTAGGGAGGAAGGACAAAAGCAGACTTCATATCCATCCATCACCTCCTCAGAAAGATTTATGCAGAGGTGGAGGGAATGTGGCGTGCTTACTAAACCTGAGCTTCCTTTGTGTTTATGTGTCCCTTCGTCTGAAGGCTTTGAAGGTGGTAATGCTGTTTGATTGGTTCCCTGAGCTCATTTTCACTTCCATTACAAGTCTATCAGTGGAAGGCAGGATCTTGATGAAAGAGCCTCTGTAGACAATTGATCTCAGTAATGATGAAGAGGAGGGGAAGGGTCAGACGTGCCATTTCTTTCTCAGGATTCCTGCTCAGGTGCTCACTGGAGTGTGAGCCAGACATGGCTTTGCACTTTGATGGGCTTGTTAGATGTGTTGTGTGATGGATTGCTCTTAGGAGACTCTTGAAAACCTGCTACATGTGTGGTGCACAGCACAGTGGCCAATTATCTGTAAAAAAAAACCTGTGCATGTTCTCTAAAATGTTTTCTAAACTAATTACATTTCCACTTTGCTGCAACCTTTGCTCAGAACAAACAAGGTGCTGTTGGAAAAAACACAGCCACAGCTAAAAGAGGCGGGAACGCGCTCAAAGCAGGGTTTCCCTTAATTAGCCTGTTTTGCATTTCTCCAAGGATTTTTTGTCCGCATGCCAAATAAAGCTTAAATTATATCAGTTTAGAACTGAATGTGCTGGAAGCATAGAAGAGATGAAAAAAGTGTGTTCTCAACCTCCCTGGGGTTTCGCTAAACCACTTATTTCAGGCTAAACTGGATTATTGACAAAAGACACAAAGCTGGACGTCTTGAGTTTTCATGCATAATGGGGGCTGAAGCTCCAGGCTGGTGGTTCAACTGATGGAAATTTAACTGGAAGATGCACAAGATTATTTATTCATGAGAAAATACACGTCTTGATTGTGTTGCCTCTGTAGTTTGTGCCTCATTACACTCCTGGAACAATGCAGGCAGTCTATTTTTTGCTGTCACCTTTTATTTTTCTTAGGAAGTCGGAGCGTTTGGTGATTTAAGCCTTGAGCAGCAGCACTGAGGTCACAGCTACGGACTGAAGTGCAATCACAGGGTTGTTTTATGTTTTCACTGAAGCCCAGAAATGTTCTTTTCCACAAAGAAAACCCAAACGTTGAAATGCAGAAGAAGAATTTTAAGCAAAACGTGACATGTGGATGCAGTTAGGATGGCAGCGTTTGAGTGTGCACAGAGTCTGGAAAGAGTGGGGATGACATATCTGTTCATCGCTGAGCCAAGTTGGAGTGAGCATGTCCTGGGGTGATTCCAGTGGATCACCAGTGGATCCCAAACAGGCAAACACGCTTAATTCAAATAAAAACGCTGGTTATGGCTTCTCTCATGGTTCTCATCACAGCGGCAGCTGAACAGACCTGCAGAAATGAGTCACAAACTCAACAGAGATCAGGGTGTTGTGTGATTCATGCTTGGTTTTAGAGAAACGTTCTCCAGACTGACTGGATTCCCCACAGTTGGGTTTCCTGTAAGCTGCTGTTTGGAGCTGCCAGAGGTCCTGAGATCCAGGTGAAAATCTCAGTAAATCTGAGGCGCAGCAGGACCTGGCGTCCAACGCTGTCCCATAAGCATCTTTGGTGAACTCTGACCAGCTTCAGGTCACGGCGTTCTGCCGATCGGCTCCAAGCTGCACAGACTCTCTGGTTTTCAACGTCTTTTCAAACGAACCGTTTAGATTTCATTTTAATTCTGAAACTTGACGTTTCAGGACATTTGTTTCTCCAGTCTTATTTTAATTATGCATCAACATTTCATCCTTCCTGTTTCTAAGACAGTTTTATTGTCTGAACAGAAATATGTCTTTTTTTCTTATTTTGTAACATTCAAATAATATTTGACTAAACCTGGAGTTTCCGTGTGAAATTCAGCAAAAACCAGATTTTTCTTTACTGACTTTGAACAAGCAGTTCATTTATTTACTCACTTCTGTTAACATATTGATTATTAAAATTTTCCACTGAATTCTTATTTTTTTCTGAGAAGAAATCAATGTGAAATGCTCATCTGGATTGAAAATATGACCTTCTGTTGCTAAGCAACGCGACAGCTTCCTTGCCCGTCTGCGTGAAACCCAGAATCACTTGGGGTCGTTTTCAGTCCTGACCTTTTTTCTGTGTGATGTTTGTCCTATTTCCATAAATCGTCATAGATACATTGGGCTCCAGCTCCAGAGATTTATCTTTCCGGTTCAGAAGTTGCAGAAACAGGCGGTTGGTTCAGGCTGTTGTCATGGCGTTTTCCGGATGTTTCTGGACTCGTTTCCTTCCAGGCATCAGATCCCGGCGCTGTCAGCGATCATTAGCAGACAGAAGCTGCATTCAAAGGTTAATGATGCCCCTTTTTACAGACTCAGTTTGTAAATGACAAAGCAATCAATAGTACAGCCCTGAAGCTGTGATGGTTAAAACATCACATCTTCTGGGCCAAACTTTGGAGTATTATAATGTTACGATCTTCTAAATGATTAAATATCAGAGAATGTGATGTTATGATCCCTCTGGAGATTTTTATTCCAGCATTCATTAACCTCCAGTTCATCTTTTTATATTCTGTATCTTCTTTTCCCTTGAGCTCTAAATGTAATATCTGAATGTAATTTTCAGAAAGTTAAAACTACGGAGGAGATTGGAAACTTTTGCACGTTTCCTAGTATTCTGGACACTTTAGGAAGGTCGCCTGGTCGGAACATCGGACATATCTTCTGCAGAAATATGTCGGGTCATTTTTCAGCTCTCCACCAACAAGTGATTGAACAGCCAAACACTTTACATATTTCATCAGTATTTCCACACATTGGAGAAAGTGTTGAATATCAACTCTGTTATGATGAATGGAGTTCATACAGCTGTGCTTGTTTCCTTTTGTCTGCGGAGGCCATGAAGTTTAGATGACAAATGATGTGTGTAAAGAAAAGTTCTGCTGTTCCCTTTTATTTTAAACAATCAGTGAATTAATTCATCATAAATGTTCTGGTTTCAATAAAGAGAAGCAGGCTGAGCTGAACGATCTGATCCGGACTGGAGCTGAACAGTTTGGACTGCAGAACTCTGGTTCTGTGAGTTAGAACCAGAGGAGGTTCTACCTCACACACAAACCTCTCATTTTGACAAAAGTAAAATGAAATATATTCTGTCTCTCATTTTTCTGGTGTTTAACAAATAGAAATAACTGACGATGACAAACTTAACCAACCATGTCATAAATAATCTGGAATCAATACAACAATTAATACAACAATTCAGTCCAACTTTCATTCTTATTTTGCCGTTTTCTCTCCTGTCCCAATATTTAACTGTTCTAATACCAGAAAAGATTATTCCTAAAACATATCTGAAAGAAAATGCAGCTATATCCATGCTCTGCTAGCTGATATGCTATTGGCTGGTGTTTGTTGCTTTGTGTGACCCAGTTTTGTGTTTTTGTGTCTGGCAGAGGAAGAACCAGCAGCTGCTGCTGAACGTGTTTCTGTTGGCCGTGTGGGGAGTCGTCTTACTGGCCTGCCGCTTCTCCTGGATGGGCAACAAGCCGCCCAACTTCTCCAACTCAGACAACCCGGCCGCTGACTCGCCTTCGCTCCTCTCCAGAACTTTGACCTTTTTCCACCTACCTGCTGTCAACTTCTGGCTCCTCCTCTGCCCGGACACGCTGAGCTTTGATTGGTCGATGGACGCCTTGCCTCTGATCAGGAGCCTGGCCGACTGGAGGAACGTCCACACGGTTCTCTTTTACCTCGGATTGCTTTTGCTGGTTTGGTTTGGCCTGTGGATGCACTCAGCAACCAGGACCAAGGAAACCAATGGGAAAAGCCACCATTACATTAACGGCAGGAATGGGAACAGTAATGGACACAGTTACCACGAACACACAAACAACTCTCACACAGACACCAATAATATTTTCACCCAGAACGGAACCAGCAGCCTCTCAGAGAGCAGGACTTCACTGCCGACCTCGGAGAATGTGGTTTCTTTCTCCCTGGGCCTTCTGGCCATCCCCTTTCTACCTGCTACAAACCTGTTTTTCTATGTTGGCTTTGTGATAGCAGAGAGAGTGCTATACATCCCCAGCATGGGCTTCTGCCTGCTTGTTGCTGTGGGGCTGCGGTCGCTGTGTGTGCGAGTGCGACGCAGGTCCTGCAGGAGGCTGTTGCTGCTCTGCAGCGGCGCCATGCTCCTTCTGTTTGGGATGAAAACTGTGGTGAGGAATCAGGACTGGCAGAACGAGGAGATGCTCTACAAGTCAGGGATCTACGTCAATCCTGCTAAAGGTAAGACTGTCCTGACTCTGCTGAAATGATTAGTTGTAATAATTGTGATTAATCGATTATTGAAATAACAGTCAACCTATACAGACTCTAAAAATGGCCGTCTGTTGAAAGAGTAATTAAACCAAAACTGTACAAAAAATATATATTTTTTACATTTAAGATGAAAAAACTTTTATCTGTGATTTTAGCTTCATCCTGTTCAAATTCTGTAAAGGAAAATATATTAAGCATATTTTGCTATTCAATCATTAACCCAAAATACAATCAACAGATCAGTAAACAGTATTTTTTTAGTTGCAGAATCATCTTTTGGTACAAATGAACCAGGAATGTGTTATTGCATTCTATGCAATAAAATGTTTATTTTCTTATTTTAAAGGAATTGAATTAGTTGATTATTTGCATCTTGGTTGAATTGAAAATCTGCCAATTTTTAAAAATCAGATTAATCATCAAAATGATCAAGTACTAAAACAGTCCTAATCCTTGCCTTTAATTGTTTAAAGTCGGTGTTTAAACTTAAGCTCATCCACAGTTAAGCAGACATCTCTGCGTCCAACACATCACATTTTATTACCTGAATAACTGGAGGAGGTCTTTCAGCTTTCAATGTGTTCTTGTCTCCATCGGTTTTCTGCAATACTAAATAATTTAAAGTGAATCTGCTTCAAAATGTCTCCTTCACTCAGGATCACCACAGATAGACGGAGACCTTAGTGCACAGAGTAAAAGTAGGATAAGTTAAATTCTGCATATGGTATTATTCACCTGCCTTCAGTACAGCTGTGAGTTAAAACGGAGTTGTCAGTCTTGATGACGTATTTTCTCCTACTTTCCTGCCGTTTCCTGCTCAGAACGCCGTCCTCGCCTGTCCCCGACTGTCACTACCAGCCGCCCATAAAATATTCAAAAGGCTTCAAACTAATCAGACGCAGATTTAAACCCATAGCTAAGTTTGCGGAGTTGCTGAGCAGTGCAGCAGGCGCAGGCCTCACGGCGCAGCAGAAGGACACGTTGAGTTTCTAATTTCCCTTTCAGATTCTGCAGCGGAGCTGAGGCATGACAGCTGTTTGCTTTGGCAGGCCGACACGGTAGCAGCAATGTCCCGCCTTACATTCAACAAAGCTAATATGAGATTTGAAGGGAGCCCAACATCAGACACACAAACTGTTTGGATTGCTGAAATCCACACAATCTTTTTTAAATAGAAAAAGTGATGCAGGCTGCTAAGAAAACAGATCAGTCTGGATTTGTAGCTCGAATTGTTTTAACTTCTCCTTATTGATGGTCAAAACGCTGATTAGATTCTAAAGACCAGGACAGATTAGCCCACATTTAATGACTGTTTACCATTATCTTGTCGTCTTTGTGAGAGTTAGCTTTTAAATTATGCATCAAATGTTGGCATAAAGATCAGTGGCAGTTTATCCAGCAGACCAAATATATTCATATCTTTCAGAATTTGCATGCTCACCTCTTGAAATATGATCTCCTTCCAAATATTCCATCCAACCAATTCGTTCCAATAGTTAAATAACATGCAATGATACTGAGTTTAATAAATGTAGTAAAAACTTGTTTGTCATGATTCTAGAAACAAATCCACCATGCTTTATGATTTTATTTCCCTTTCGGTTTCAGCTCTTCTGCTAATGCGCCAACAGCAGAGCTAACTTTTCATTTAGTCTTTCCACTAACTTTGAAACGTTAAGTACACTTAGTTTTCTCTAAATTAATTTTTCAGCTCTTTCTTCATTCCCCTGGGACATTTGTTTCCACTGAAGCTTCAATATAAACAAAGAATCATCAGAATTATATGCCTGGATTCTAAAAGTGATCAGAAAAATAAAAACCCATCATGCAAAACAAAATCCCGACACCAACAGCAGGTATTAGAGGCAGGATGTTCTGTGAAATGTTGTGATCTATTATTAATAACTTTGTGGAGTTTAGGTCTTATTGCCACATAAAATCAGAGTTCACATATAGTACATATACTACATCCATGATTATTGTGTTTTAATCTACATTTATTTTACACTAATCAAGGATCTTTTATAAACTTTTCTACTGTATTCAGTGGAAAAAGCGAACATCACCTGTCAGTCTCTGTTCCTTGCTGTTAACTGCAGTTCATTCGGCTCCTCAGTGGCGCTGCGGTGGTTTTCTTTCAGGCTCAGTCCCTGGAAAACCGTTTTTTCTTACATGGCGCTCCCCTACAGAGCCATTTGTTGTGTGAGATCACCAGCTGCAGCAGAACTGCATCGTTTTAGACGTTAAAAACTGCTTAACAAACTTAACATTATTACAAAAGGTCCTTCCTGTTTTTAACAAAGTCTTCATCATTTACCATTTAGCTAATCTTTTCCTCTGTAACCTGTCAGCTTGGGGCAACCTGGGAAATGTTTTGAAGAGCCAGGGGAAGATGGATGAGGCTGAGCAGGCCTACAGAAACGCTCTGTATTACCGCAGCAACATGGCCGACATGCTGTATAACCTGTGAGTATGTATTTTCATACTTGTGTGCCGTTTGGGTTTATTTTCCTCTGGCTCTTGTGGATGTCAGTGTTTCTGTAAAGTGGCTGCAGAACCAGAGACGCAGTGCTTTGATCCCAGCTGTTCTCTCTGAGAAACTGCCCTCTTGTCTCATATTCCCCATCGTGTTGTTGCTGACAGGAGTATTAATGATGCCGTTTTAGTCAAAGAGGAAATGTAGAACACCAGGATTCCTTTGATTCCCACTCTTATCAGCTGCTTTTGTCTTGATTTGGAGCTTTAGCTCTGCACACTGCCTGCGTTGAGCTGTAAACCGTCTCACATGTCGTCCTGGTTTCTCTTTGTCTGCTCCAGAGGTTTGCTGCTGCAGGAAAGCAACAAGTTCTCCCAGGCGCTCCACTACTATAAGCTGGCCATTGGGAGCCGGCCAACGCTGGCTTGTAAGTACAGCTCTTGTCTTTTTATTGACAGCCTCCAGCCCTGGTGGTTGTGGCTGTGCCGTGTCCAGGCAACAGTGAACAAAGGCTGTGGTTATGTAAAGGGAAGTAATGGATGGCAAAGGGCAGCGGGTCTACGGCGGAGCTGAACATTCGAGCACAGCTGTGTGACCAGCTCTCTGAGCCCGCGCATGTCAACAGATCAAGCGAATGCATGATGTCATTCACCATGAATTCGGGCCGCGGCGCTCTCTCTGCTTTCATTCCTCCTTCAGTCTTGATCTTTTTCAGTTTTCTCACCTTCTGCTCCGTTATTTCTTCCTCCCAGTTCCAGGCTTCGGTCAGAGACAGATAAACAGAGTCCTGAACGTCTCGTCCTTCCTCCACCGGAGTAATTGAACATCTAATCAAGCTTGCGATAAAACTGGGAAATTCTAATTCAGCAATTATCCAATCTGCAGCAGCCGATAGCAGTTAATTACTCCGAGCTGCTGACATTTTGAACGCAGAATGTTAATGCGACAGTGTTCTTTCCAAGGTTACACCATCACTCACTGCTTAATTGTGAGCTAACTAGGGCACATTGTTGGCTTTTTATTCAGCCCACATCTTATTCTCTGATTAGAAAAAACGTTTTGTTTGGCTGCTTGTAGGAGGGTTTGAAAATGACTTCCTTTTGTCAGGGTTTGCACAGGTGCTTGAAAGCCTTGAAAATACTTGAATTTTTCAAGCTTAAGAAAGTGTCTGATTTCTGTTTAAAGTCCTGGAAGGAGCTTAACATTCAAACTGCACAGTTTAGTTATGAAGTCTAATCTTTTTGATTAAAAGCTTAAATCTGAAAAATGTTATTTACAGTTGAACCAGATATTTTACAGACACATTTTTTTTCACACTGTCAGAAGTTAAATCACACTAAACTTTTCTTGTTTTATGTTTGTTAGAAATACCAAATTTATTTACATTTGCTAAATGCTAGAGAACTTAGTAAGAACATTTTTTATTTCGTTTTCAGAATATTTATTATTACTAATGGCTCAGTCACTTATTGATCTGTGTAAATAAAGTAAAGGTTGGCTTATGTTTTATACATTAAACAAAGTTATTACGTCATATAGTGAATTAAAACTTTGTTGTCACTCTGTGTTCATTTGTGTTTTGGTGCTGGAAAAGTATGAAAACTTACCTTGAAAATTCTGGAAAAGTGCTTAAATTTTACTGAAAGACTGTTTTGTCTTTCTGTGTTTTTTTTTCTTCCTTTTTTTCTCTGAAGAGTTTTTGCGGCGCTAGTGGCTCGTATTTTTTCTACAGTAGGCAGACAGGAAGGAGGGTGAGGAGAGGGGGGAAGACATGCGGCAAAGGTCGCCGGGACCGGGAGTCGAACCCGCGACGAGGACTAAGGCCTCCAAACGTGGGGCGTGCTAACCCCCTGCGCCACCACAGCACGCCCCGTCTTTCTGTGTTTTATTAATTCTTCACAAAGGAAAGTGTTTACTGCAGAATCAAGTGGAACAGATAAAAAATGTGCAGGATGAGATAAAAACAGCAGAAACTGTTTAATTCCCAACTCGTCTCCTTTACCTTCATAATGCTGTTACTGCCTTGAAGAGCCTGGCAGATTGATCCGATGCGTCCAGTTTATTTATTCTAACCACCAGGCTTTCTTTAAAGAGGAAGGTCCTCTGGGACTAATTACTCACCAGCAGGTATTGATCAGAAGATCCCATCTTTGTCAGTCCAGATAAGTCGGCATAATGCCTGCTGTCAACTAGAAAAGATGGAAAAACTTCAGCCAGATTTTAGAAAAACTCACACTAACAATGTTTTTGTTTTCACAAACAGGATTTCACAAGTTTAACAAAACCCATAAAGAGTTTGAAACATTCCAGCGTTGATCAGTTCTAATCTGATCCAGCTGCAACAAGAAGAATAGAAATTGATCCTTTCTTGTGTTTTCCCCAACAGAATAAAACTTCTGGGTTTCAATCTCAGACTGGGTTTCAAATAATATCTGTTGGGTGTAATTATGTGCAGCTCAGATGTAACTAGAGATGATCAAATGCAAAAAACATACAAACAACTGGATAATTCATCACAAAATATCGTCTTACTAAATAGATCGTGTTTTAATATCCACAATCTCAGAACCACCATGAAGTACTGAGTTATTTAAAAAAAAATGAATGAATCAATATTCAAGTCAGTCGACTGTTTCACATGATCATAGTTCAGAAAACTGGATTAGCTGAGGAGCATGCACACATTAAACCAATTCAGTTTATTTCCATAGAGCCAATTCACAACAAATTTGTTTTCAAACAAGTTGAGTTAATTATTCAAATTAGTTTAAAACGTTTCTGTCTAAAGAAAGCCAGCAGAGCACCGAGTCAGGTGTCGCTTCTGTAACTGAGAAAACATAAAGTTAACAGATGAAATGGCAAATAATACAAGTTGGAGAGTAGTAGGAGAAGAAAGTGAGGAAAATGGTCAGTTTTTTCTTAGCAGCAGCAGAGACAGATCAGGATAACCTCAGCTCTTAAACTGAGGCATCTTCAGGGAGATCAGACACCGAAACGTTTTTAGATCCCAGAAAATCGTCTGTTTCAAACAGAAATGCAGAAATTACCAGGAAAGAGATGGAAAAAAACCTTCATGACTTTATTTTAGTGTCTTCATCAAACATCTTGATCAAGCATCCAAACCTTCTGAGTCAGGACAGCTTTAATGGTTGTAAACATGCTTCTGCTGTCATGAAAGATAAAGGAATAAAACTCGTTTGACACAGAGAAACGGATGTTTCAGGCGACCACAAAGAAATGGATCTACAGCTGCGAGGGATGTAATATGATTATGGAAATCAATAAACAGCCATCACTGAGCTGAGTGCTGTCGGATCGATCTGTTTATGCGGCACCAGTCCACACAAGTCATGTACAAATGCCCAGGCAGATACATGCAATAATCCAGTTCAGTCTAATTCAATCCTGTAAATACCATTCAGTTGGTCACAGTCACATTTCTGTCCAGTCCTGTTGTAATGCAGTAAAAAGCATGGAGACCAAGTCCATTAGAATGATAAACGCCTGACGCCAGAGATCAGCCTGACCTTCACCTCCTGCTTGTTGGTTTTTTCTCCAGCCGCCTACTTGAACACGGGCATCATCCTCATGAATCAGGGCCGTCTGGACGAGGCCAAGCGGACCTTTCTGACCTGCGCCGACATCCCCGATGAGAACCTGAAGGACCCCCACGCCCACAAGAGTTCAGTCACCAGCTGCCTGTACAACCTGGGCAAGCTGCTGCATGAGCAGGGGCAGCAGGAGGTACCACACCCAAACGCCTTCAGCAAACCTGCCAGCACACCTTGTTTCCACTGAGCATGTAATCACACAATTTGACTATTAGAAAGTAAATTAGCTTCATGGAAACATCATTTTAAAGAAACTCTAGTTATTTGACAAAAGGTTTTGTCAGCAGGGTTTTTTTGGCCTTATCAGAATTGATCTGTTTTGCAAAACTGTAATGGAAGCAGTTTTTACGGATCAGATAATCAAACCACAAAGACGACAGGAAGTATTTGGAAGATCACAATATACTTTATAATGACTTATTGCATATTCACATGTGATTTTGAGCTTCTGATTTAATGGAAACGCTACTAATGACAAAGTTTTGCTCACATTTGTAATCAGAACCAGAATCTGCAGCCCTAATAAGCTGGATTTACGTTTTTTTTAAATGGTGAGAAATTTCTATTTCTAAAGTAAGATAAATTGTAACAATTTCTTATTAATTCTTCTAATTTTTTATGTAAATTACATTTAGCTTCTTTTTATTACCAGTTCAATATTGATGTTATACTTTATACAGCAGTGTAGATCAGTTTTAGTTTTTATACTTTTTCCTGATAAATGTCCTGCTGCTGTGGGAGTTGAATTGCTTTTCATTCCCTTCATAAAGGACGATTTCAAACCACAGTAAACTGAGATGAAGCGCAGGATGCTGCTGACGGAGCCTTCAGGGGACGCTGAGTAAAACACTTGCTTTTATACGGACATTTTTTAAATTGCTCATAAGGGACGTTGTGTTTGCACAGATAATCCTCAGGCTGTTCTGAACAAATTCACTCTATCTCATGCCCCTAAAGACCCAGTGGCCGTTTTTCCAATGTTGCACGTTTATATTGAGTATAAGCAGTGATGCTGTAGATTCGATCAAAGCTGCAGCTGTAGTTCTGCTGGTTCAGTACTTTATAAACTGTTTGCATGCTTGAACCTAAAACAGTCCCCATTTAAACTTGGGGTCCTCTGAGGTCAATTTTTTGACATGCACCACATCTAACCAGCACTGTTCTGGTTGTGCTAACAGCCGTGACGTGCAGGATAGAGGCTTTGTGCTCAGCTCTGTATGAACCACCCAACCGGAGACCCCCGATTCCACGCTGGGTATTCATATTGGCCGGACCCGGCCGCGCCGGAGCAGTTCCCCAAAGCCAGTTTTTTTTTTATCTGGGAGAGTCTATCTGCTTTTTCTTACACAAACAACCCTTACCTTCTTTTTCTCATTTCTTTGTTTCTTTCACAGGAGGCTATCTCCATGTTTAAAGAAGCAATACAGAAAATGCCAAGACAATTTGCACCGCAGAGCCTCTACAACATGCTGGGTGAGTGCTGCTTTTGTTTCCGGATCATGAGAATAAAACACTATTACTGTTCCTTTAAACAGTCTGAGAAAGATGATGGTAATTCACAATGTTTGGGTTGATACCTGTGAACATGCATTAAGGTAACACCTCAAACACTTTGCTTTCCTGTGTGCGATGGTGGACAAGCTAAACCCGGTATTTAGCAGAATATAATGCTAAAACCAGTATTTATTGGAAGCTAATGCTAAAGTGCTATACTGACACAGTATATCTGGATCTATTGCTAAAGCACAATATCAGTTCAGCGGAAACTAATGCTAAATGCTATACCAACATGGTATTTACCAGAAGCAAAGAAAAAACCCAGAAATGTTGAAATATTCAGGTCAATAACCGCCTCTCAAAAACCAAAACGTTATCTCATCTCACATTGTGAAATGAGAAGTTTGACCTGAATGGGGGTCTTCTGACAGAAAAGCCTGTTTTAACAAGGCAGTAATAGATTTTTGTTAACATGTTGAACAGATTTAATCTGCAGCTCTGGTTGTTGGACTACAGCTGTACACCAGCTGTTCTCAGACTCATTCCTCTGCTCTTGATTTCATTATCTTTCCTCTAACCTTCCCACTTCTTCCTTTCAAACCTTTGCTGTTTAATATTTACACAAAGAGACAAACAGTTGAAACCTGGGATGTCTGTAATGCCCGGGGCTTGTTTGTGTGTTGGCAGAATACAATATGACAGAGCTTTGGAGATTATGTCAAAACGTTGATTAAAGCTCCCGGCACCATTAAGGGGCGACATGCCGTTTCAAATGGAGGCGCTGGGCCAGAGATCTATGATTTCTGCTGCTTAGCGCCGCTTCCTCACTGGACTGATTTGCACATTTGGCTCTGGTGCTCATATCTGTTTCCAGTTTCGCTCACTTTGCTCCTCTCATGCTGTTTGTCAGACGCCAACGAGCAGCAGCTTTCATCAGAGGCAGACCTGGGTGGTAATCTGCACCCTGCTGGTCTCCCTCCAACGCTCTCTGGTGGGCTCAGGAATGCTGCTCACTCTCAAACCGGTTCGCAGCTCCTTGGACTCAGTGTCACTTCTAATTGCATGTTAGTTTTTGTGCTTATCTCAGACACAGAACCTCTGCCAGGGAGCAGACCCATCAATAAAACAGGAGGTCAGAGATAAAAACCTGTAAATAACAGAATCCAGATAAACCTCACTGTACAGACACTCAGATTAAAGTTACAGCAATAATTATTTATTGGAGTAACCGCAGGGCTCCCTTATTGAATTCAAAATGAGGTTAAGGACTCGGGTTGAGTTTCAAAACTTGCATAGTAGCAGTAGGAATATGAAAAAGAAATGACAGAATGGAAACCCTGTGGTTTCTGAAGAAACCGTTCATCTCCTATAAATCTCAGTTTCTCAGCAACCACATTCATGATAATGTAACATAAATAATTTATCTTCAACCTGATAAAAACAAGGCTGAATAGATGGAGCCATATTCTTAATTTTCCAATTCTAACCCGCTGTACATTTATATGAAATTATCAATTATTTCAATCAGCAGGTTTTAACACACTGCCTTCCAGACTGTAGCTCTATTCAATTCTATTCAATTTTATTTCTATAAAGCCATTTCAACAAAGTCAGTTCAATCACACATACTTTCAGTTCATTATTAAAATTATCTTAAAAATTTTCTAAGGAAACTCAGCAGCTCATCCAGTCGTTGACTTGCAGAATTCCTTCCTCTGGACCAGCAGGGGGCGACAGCACACAATCATATGTGTTGAGTCATTGACATGACTGAGGATGCATGTAGCAACAGTGGAGAGGAAAAACTACCCGTTAACAGGAAGAAACCTGATATCTGATCCAGAACGTGTCAAACAATTATTCAGGCTTTTATCTAATATCAGAAGAACTTTATGTATTTATATTTTTGTATTTGTCTGTGGAATGTAAAAATAATTAAGTCAGTCTTTGACTGGAATGAAACTTCCCTTTCAACTGAGTGCAGTGGCTGACACGTACAACACACATCAACAGTAAAACACATGGATGATCAAACTCCATAACACAAAAGCAGAAATGCAACAGAAAAACGCTGCAAATAAAAACTGTTTGAGTCACAAAACATAGAACCAAGCACCTGCAATTAACAAAACAAATGTGAATAAACAATCAGCAAACACAGGAAGGAGAAGCTAACGAGAAAACTGCAAACTGCCAAAAACAACTACATGTACAAAATGTTGCCAACTTGCTACATAATAAGGAAGTCCTCCAGACCACTAGGGGGAGTCTGGAATCAGTAATATTAGCTAAGTTAAGACGCTGATGTTCAGTAATATTGAAAAAGACATGAAGTATAACAATCTTTTCCTTCAGTGAGTTTGCAGCTTTTCATTTTTGCTGCTGCTTTTATGAATTTACGCATTTCCCGTCTAGCTCCTGTTTCCTGTTGCAGAATTTTGTTTGTGGTTGCATCGTTTTCCATTTGCATTTGTTTTGCTAGTTGTATGGGTGTTTTTCTATTTTCTGGGATTGCAGTGTTTTTTGGTTGCAGTGTTTTTCTGTTGTGTGTTTTGAAGCGTCTGGCTCTTCCGGCCCCTTGTTGCCGGTTGCAGCTGTCAGCCACCGTTTGAGGACTGTCACCAGAAGAAGAGCAGGAAGCAGTTTGGTGTCTTGGCCTGTGACTCTGTGACCCCTGATCTGACCTTGTGACCCCCAGGTGAAGCCTACATGCGCCTGAACAAGCTGCCTGAAGCGGAGCACTGGTACAGGGAGTCTCTGAGAGCCAAGCCAGACCACATTCCTGCTCACCTCACCTACGGAAAACTCCTGGCTATCACAGTAAGACTTCATTTGAAACATTTTGCACCGAAATAAGTAATCTGGATCATACTCAGCTTTCAGAACGTTCTCTAATTCAATGCAGCAACTAGCTTTAGCTCATTAGCTCTTATTTCACAGTTATGTTTCTGTGGAGAGGTTTTTCCCATCACAATATTGATACTGGTGGAATGAAGCTCCAATCCTCCAGATCTACTGTCCTGTGATTTTTCCACTTGTCTCTTCTCCAACATGCCAGCCTTTCATTCAGCCTGCAGAGCTGAATGAAAGGCTGCTGATGAGGGGATTCAGCTGCGCTGCAGCAGCCAAACGTTTCAGGATATAGTGACTGAAGAACCCGAACTCAGGTTTAGGCTTCAGCTCAACATTAAAACCTTCTTTCATTGAAATCTCATTCATGTTGCATATTTGATGAAACAGACAACCAACTTCCTAAAACATAGTAAAAAATAAAAAAGTAGTTGCTTGGCTTCCTTCTGCATCTCAATGAGCAGAAAAAGTTTCCAAAGATTCATCTTTTATTGAATCTCTTTCTCTGTCACTGTCTGGCCCTAAAGGAACAGACATGAATAAAAGACATTGTTTCTGTTCCTACGGAAAACTTCCTGAACTCAATTTCCCACCTAAACAGAAGTTAAAATTTGCTCCTTTGTACTTATTATGCTGCTCCTTAGAATACCAACAACCATGCAGCCTGTAGAGAGGGAGGGAACGATGATTCTGTTTGTTGTATGTATTTGTGACAAATGATGGGAATTATTAGTTTGATGCATTTAATGATTGAAAATAAAATCAGATTTTCAGTATTGATCACTGATCAAGTGTTTGATTGGTGCATCTCCAGTTTTCTCCTTGTTATTAATTCTTGTTCATCCTCACTTATCAGTCTTGGAATCTTTCAGGGAATCTTTGTTCTCAAAAACCTTAAAAGTTTCGGTTTATCATCAGTTCATGCAGAAACTGAGGAGTAAAACCTCAAGCTGGTCGTTCAGAGGTTCTGTTCAGAAAATAGTTTGGCATAAATTCAGGTTTTACTTCTTAGCAAAGCAAAAACAATAATTCCATTTCCATTTACATCATTGTAATAGCAAAAGAAAAATATTCTAATCTGAATATAAACCCTGATGTGTTCTTAAATAACCTGCATAATAAGTTTAAATTGGGTTTTGAGCATCAGGCTGGATGAGTTTTCGGTTCTGCACCCTGACTGTCTGAACAAACAGATGAGCTAAGAGTCGCTGTGTGAGCTGGTTTGAGGTGAAAACAGAGTTTCGATCATCTGAACCGTGTCTGGCCGCCGCTGCCCGTTCCTGCCGGCATGCAGCTCCTGATCGCTGCCGCCTCGCATGTCAGCAGCGTTTAAAATGATGAAACGCAGAGCAGGAAGTGGACCGGCCTGCAGCCCTCAGGCTTCGCTCCCTGTGGAACAACTCTTCATGATGAAGACACTTTAGATGCTGACCGGGTTTCAGGTTCACTTCCCCGCGAGCTGCAGGGAGGCTGCCGGATGGCGCTCTGCTGCAGGGTCACACAGAGGTCACGGAGGGGTCACACAGAGGTCACACAGGGGTCTGGTGAGGATGGTGGCGCTGAGCAGGTAGCTGACATCTGGAGCGATGAAGAAGTTAATGATGAAGATCAGTTCTGGGTTTCAGGTCATGATGGCGCCGCCGGCTGGGATGCATGTTGACATTTTTCCGTCACTTCCTCGGTAAGAGCCGACGTCAGAGTGGGAGCTACGTCTGCAGCTCGCCTGGTGCTATCAGGGATTTAAGGTGTGAGGAGTCTGCAGTGAGCTCGCCATGTTTGGAGCAAGAGGAAGAGCGCATACAGCTGCTTTTCTCATCCGTCTTTTCAACCCCCTCTTGGCTTTATTATGCTTTCGAGTTTCTCTCACAAGAGGAAGAGAAGCTAACAGCGGACTCATCTCAGGAACATTTATTTGCAAAAGTTTCTCTGTGCTTTTCTACCTCTGAGGATGTTGTTCTGTTTCTCTAAGTCTGTTGTTGTTAATGCGTTTGGGCCTTAAAGGCACCCATCCCTCCATCCAGACCAGAACAAAAATGCACAGATGTGATGCTGGTCAGACATGAACTTTGACCCAGACTGGTACACCACCACTCAGCGCCTCCTCTGGTAAACATGTACCTGATTTTCAGATTTTTACAGTAGAAGATGTGGTTTTTAAATGGACTGTAACTCACTGTATGAAGCTTTTAATTTCATTAATTGCAGGATCTGTAATTAATGACATTGTCATCAAAAACTATCGACAAACTAAGCAGCATTTTCTTTATGGCCGTACTAGAAACCGATGAATGCACGCCTTAATCCAACTCCAGTCCGCCTTAATCCAACTCCAGTCCGCCTTAATCCAACTCCAGTCCGCCTTAATCCAACTCCAGTCCGCCTTAATCCAACTCCAGTCCACCTTAATCCAACTCCAGTCCACCTTAATCCAACTCCAGTCCACATTAATCCAACTCCAGTCCACATTAATCCAACTCCAGTTCGCATTAATCTAACTCCAGTCCGTTTGTCTAGAAAGTCCGTTTCGGCTGGGGAGGTCTGAATGGAAACGTCGCTCTGGGTTTGGATGAAGTGAACTATGGTTCAGTTTGAATACATAATGTGAACGCCAGGGAGACTGGAGACCGCTCCAAAAGCAGGCAGTGGACTACAGCGCAGGGCATTCTGGGTAAATACAAACAAAACAAACACACTAGCCTAGCAGTAGTGGGAGAAATGTCTTTTACCAAAAAAAAAAAGAGAAATCCACCAAGTTCTAAAATCTGACTCCATTTTTGTTTCCATTTGTTGAAGAAGGAAGTTGCTCTTCAGAGGTTTTTGTCAGTGGTTCTCGGTGCAGCGCCCCCGCAGGGAAGGAGGGGAACAGGTTGGTTTGAGTCAGAGCAGAGAGAAAAAGAACCAGCTGGAGGTGGAACAAATGCTGCTGTTTTCGTCTCCAGTCGAACTGAGTCTACTGGGCTTTCAGGTGTTAAACATCCTCAGATTTTCTGCTTGCTCTGGTCAGTCTGAGCTGTGATTGGTTCCTTGTTCCAATCTGCAGAGAGTAAAGGAGCTCTCTGCATCTGAAGAGTTTTAAACCGGCTGTTCCAACTCGCCCAGCCTCCAGAATCGATTCGCTCGTCTCTCTAAAGGCCGGAGTAAATGTTCGATTGAATAAAACTTGTGTGATCCTTATAAATATGCGAGTCTCCAACTCCCTGCAGACCCATAAGGTTCTCTGTGGCTGCGCTCACACACTTTCCACACACTGTCCTGTTTCATCAGGCACACACACACACATGCTGGCCTCCGGTGCTTCTGCTCTGGAAGTGTTTCTCCCTCAGATTAAAGCGGTAATGAATGAGCCTTCTCTGGGCCAAACATGACACCGTGCACTTTTGACGGATGACACGTGAGGAGGAGAGAATAACACTTGTGGTTCCCATGTTTCATGTCCGTTTATTGGGATTTAATGTTGCAGCAGTCTGTGGTTGAGGTGGGGGGCATTCAGTTCATGCAGAGGTATCTGGGCTGCTGAGCAGACCTTGGTGTTTTCATAATGAGCAGCTTTGAGAAGTGGGTGCAGAAATAATGACGCAGCTTCTAATCCTTCTCTCTCAGGGGCAGAAAACAGAAGCTGAGCGCTACTTCCTGAAGGCCATCCAACTGGATCCCACTAAGGGCAACTGCTACATGCATTACGGTGAGATTTCTGTTTTTATTTCAAATTGACACATCCTGACTTCTTATTCTCACATCTCAGTTATTTGATTTGGCTGTTAAAGATGTTCTGCACAAAGGCAGGAATTTACACATTTTGAACGCCTGTCTGGACGCCTGTTTGTTGACCCTTTTGTCACGTCTTCCTCCAAACATCAAGAATCTCTTTCTGTGTGTGGTTAGAGAGTTTTATGAGAACAGAGGATGATTTCCTCTTATTGTTCACTTCAGTTTGATGCGGACATGGAACGTGACAATTTCAGCGTCTCTCTTGTCTTCAGTCATTTTTAAATCTCTTAAAAACATTCAATTTGATTATCATGTTAAATAAATCATATATTTCTTTAAAGATGTCAGCTGACTGTCATTGCAAAAGGCTTTTATTACAAAATATAAGAAAATGATGTGAATAAAGATGTTATAGGACAGGGTTTTTCAAAGTGGGAGCCACCATGAAGACTCAGTAGTCTCAGAAAGCTGCAGGGAAGATCAGAAAAAAATATAAAAATGTAAAAAATAAATACATTTTATTTTTTAGCGACGCTGGTGACATTCCAAACTTAAATGTATGCCTACAACTTCCATGATGTTTCACCTGCTGTCCTTCTTTTAATTTTATTTTCACTGCTGAAAAAGCTTTTTTAGAAACAGAAACATTTGAGTTAAGAAAAATATATTCTGTTTATCAAAAGCCTCTGAAGCTGCTGAGCTTTTTGTGACTTCAACCAGTTTTTTACAATCAGAAGTGGTTGAGAAACTTCCCTGAAGTCAATCAGGCGATCTGCTGAACTTCAGTGGGTGGTTCAGCGGTGATGGTGCTAACAAAGTCAAACAAGGTGATAATTCCTCTTTATTTTGGACCTTCCAAGGATCAATGAATCTGCAGCCTTGCTGGTCCTCCATGATCCCATCAGAGGTTCAGTGTAAGTCAGGTACGCCTATTAAAGTGCAAATCTTTTCCAATAAACACTTTCACCAAACATCCACTGACCTATCAGGGTCAGCTAATCTGCACTGACCAAACAGGGATGGTGTGTAAAGTTCCTATCTGGTGTTTCAGTGCAGGCCTGAGCCAAAGTAAACATTGTTACAGCGTGTCCCTCTGAGCCTTCAGGAGAACCTGCTCATGTTTTAACAGTACTGCTGTTTTCTCCTGCAGGTCAGTTTTTACTGGAAGAGTCGCGGCTCCTGGAAGCAGCGGAGATGGCGAAGACGGCCGCCCGCCTCGACGGCGGGGAGTTCGATGTGGTGTTCAGCGCCGCTCACATGCTCAGGTACGGCCTTCAACACAGACCTCTCTGTCTTATTTTTGATTTCCGCGGTCTAGGTGCACGCACATAGATGCTGCATAGTATTTCAGAACGGTTTTCCTTGGCTTGCCGAAAGCAGTGTGTCTGCACGCTTTATCCGAGGGCTTACTCCATTTCTCCGCCTGCGTGATTTTCTTGGCTGGACGTTGTAATCCCTCTCGCTGAACGGTGGTAGAATCCAGAACTGAAGCTTTAACTCATCGCAGCGAGAGATGTTCAAACTTCAGCTGTCTCTGGATCTGAGTCTCACTTGGAAGTGTATTTGTTTGATGAGGCTGAGCAGAAAAGCTCTGAGGCCGGAGAGTCGGTGAACATGAGTCATGATTGGAAAAAGTGTCAAAGCTGAACACAACTTCAACCAACGGAGACATCTTAGTTAAAACTTCTCATGCGTCATTGTTGGGATCCTGTGGGATCCACACCGCGAACAGACTTCAGCGTAGAGACCTTCAGCGTAGAGACCTCTGGAAGCCTAAGCGTTTCTCAGGCAATGCTTGGGTTGAACTCATCTCCGCCTGCTTGGCATGGGGTCCTGCTCTTCTGCAGCTCAGGCTCTTTATGTGTTTGTGTTGGACACGGACGTGGAAAGACCTCTACTTGATGCAGACAGAAGTGAATCTGCGCAGGAGAAGAGAAGAGATTAGAAGGAGAAGCAGATACTTACCAGTGTGTAAATGTTGTTTATGGCTCTCTGGGGTTTTCAGGTTGTCAGCATTTGGATTCTGAACTAATAATTCCCGCCTGCCTCCTTTAGCGCATCACTGAAAATGTGAATGTAGAAATGCTAGGGAAAATTTTTAAAGTTTTTGCCATGTTTTCCAGGTTATTTATTTGTATTATGACTGATATTCAAAACCGTTTCATGGTTAGGAGTTGGGTAAAGCCAAATATTACAAAGCAGTTGTCGTTTTAATTCAGAATAAAACAAAAACTTTTTGCTTTTCGTTACCATGTAGCCCTCCTTTTTTCTCTCAGGTGATTAAATCGGCCGTTCTTCTCAACATAAAACCCCCACTTCCTGTAAATCTTGAGCTGGTCGTTGGAAATCCAAAGTGACCCAAAGCTACTTCAAAATAAGAGCTTGAATGTAAGCTACTTTTTGACAGTCGGTAACCAAAATTTCAACACAGATGTCAAAATGTATTGAGCTGAAAGTTTACAAAACAGCAAAATAATTTAGAATTTATCTGTAAACATTCATTTAGGAGAAGCTAAGTGCACTAAGAGTTTCCACAGTTAGCAAAAACGTGCTAAATGAAAAATTAGCTGTGATTTTAGCACGTTAGTGGATTAGCGGAAGTGTGTCCAGCACTGTTAATTTGCATGTTCAAAGTGAAGACCCAGCCATCCATCCATCCATCCATCCATCCATCCATCCATCCATCCATCCATCCATCCATCCATCCATCCATCCTTCTTCTTCCGCTTATCCGTTCAAAGTGAAGACTTTAAATTAAAACCACAAGAAAGCTGATTGGTTATAAACCCACCAGGATTGAAGGAGTCTGACTCTGAAGTCTGACTCTGACCTGAATCCTCACTGACGTCGATTCGCTAACAGACTTTGACATCCTAAATGAAGCTGTGGGTCCAGACGGCCGCCGGCTTTGATCCAGGTAATATCAGGCGCTGCTCACTCAGCCGTCCAGCTGCTGTCCTTGACTTTGTCAGAGGGAAATTATTTGCAATTAGACGTTACTGCCATTAGGGAAAAAGCTGCAGCTGTGGATCCTGAAGGTGGTTCTGGAGAGAGCAGAGCATTAGTTCAGATAAAGGAAATGTTGCTGCTGTTTGAGAACGAGACGCCACAGACTTTAAATAAAACACAATATTTATGTCTTGACTGCAGATCTCATCTCAGGTGTCGCATTTTTAGGTAATAATTCTGACAAACGACCTTTCCTCAAATCCTGTTTGTCACAGTGAAACGAGACGTTTTCTTTGTTTTAATCTCATTACAAGGTAATCATATTTTCTTTTTTCAATATCTTTGAATATATCGAACTGCAATACACACTAACCAGTTATGACTCAGATTGTGTTTATTTGCTCCAATGAGCAGCTGCCTCCACCGTCGCAGCTAAACATTTCTGTTAAAAATACTTTTTCATTGATCTGATGTGATATTAAAATTTTTGAAGACTCTGAATTTGAGGTTTTTATTAAAATGAACTGAAATAAATGCTTGAAATCCATCAGTATGCTTTTATCCCCTTTAAGTGAATTTCTCTTAAATATCCAGTGAACCAAACATCCCAAATCAACTAGATGTGAATGACTTTACTGGACTAAAACTCCTCAAGTAATAAACCCTCAAGCCGTAATACGTAAATCTGATTTCCATCCTCAAACAGAGTCGAGTGATTTGCAGGTTTGAGCAGAAAGCAGAAAGTTCTGGTTGCGTTTCTTCATGCAGTTCCTCCATGTTATTTTCTCCGTGACCCCTGGGAACCGGTAAACACTCCGGGTTCAAGGCCTGGGCCAAAGCCAGCAGCAATAAAATTGACTAACGATCGCCTCTCCCTTTTTTTCCCTTTTCAGACAAGCCAAGCTCAACGAAGCAGCCGAGAAGTATTACGGACAAGCAGCGAGCCTAAGACCCAATGTGAGTAAAACCTTGACTCGCTATTCCTCCTCATTAC
This sequence comes from Xiphophorus maculatus, assembly GCF_002775205.1. Classification (NCBI taxonomy): domain Eukaryota; kingdom Metazoa; phylum Chordata; class Actinopteri; order Cyprinodontiformes; family Poeciliidae; genus Xiphophorus; species Xiphophorus maculatus. Next base: position 1,645,517 of record NC_036444.1, on the reverse strand, counting down.
CTTTTACTTTGATGGATGCGCTGCAATTACGGTCAGACTGACTTTCCAATATCATTACTGGCCGTTCTGCGTCTAACAACGGGATTCATTGTCAGTCCTGCTCAGAATAATGAGTTCTTGAGTTTTCCTGAGCTCAGAGGTTTGCTTGTGCAACATCCATCAACAAGTTCAAAGGAGGGGCCGGGGTAAGCAGATTGGAAAGAATAACGATACGAACACCGAGCCGGAGGACGGGGATCCTGAAACTGAATGGAGCCCTGACGGGACGGGTCCGCTTGTCTGAGGGGGGAGAGTGTTTAGCATGCGGTCATCCTGTTTGTTCCCCGGCACTGATTGGAAACAGACAGCTGTGGATTGATGATCAAATACATCTTTACAATGTTTTACAGGACTCATAGTTTGGCCTTTTCTGCACACAAACCCGGGTAAAATATGAAGAAAGGCTGTCAAACAAGAGCAGGCAGGACTCCACAGAAGTCACGGAGTTCAGATCTGAGTAGGTTTGGTGGCAAAAATGTGAACGTAAAGTCAGATTTCTCTCCAAACGTCTAATTAAAACCCAGAGAGCAAATGAGAGAAATCTGCCTCATCCTGAAGCTGCAAGAATTCAGCTGCAAAACTTTTGCAATGTTTTGATGTTTGTGGAAAAAACTATAAAGCACCAGGCTCCCAACATGAGGACATGTCATCCTGTTGTGTTAGTAGAGGCAATTATTATGAATAAAAAAACTAGAAAAACTGCTAAAACTTGCATTTATCTGATCATTAGTAACTTTTAGGCCAATTCAATAAGAACCACTGTGGAAGGTCCAAAGTTCCTCATGTGGCTCGAAAGCTGCAGGTGGAAGACCTGTGTGTAAAATGTCAGTAATAATGATTAAGAAACCAAAATAGGCAGATCATTTCTAAAAATAAAGATTTAGAAGGATTCAACAAGTTCAATGAAAAAAATTATTAGTTTTGAAACTGAAAAATGGAGGAGATTTCCTGTTTGACGTAGTTTATAGAGAATCCAGAGAATTCCCCTGATGCAGTGGATCTGAGCAGAACCTCCAGGCTGCACGGCGTTAAAAACAGACACAGTTCTGTTGTGAAAGTCGCTGCATGAGTCAGGAAGGTTTCGGTTCATCATATCAAAACAAGATGCGGTTCTTCCTCCGCCTCCTGCTGGCTCAGCCTCAGCTCAAGAAGTGGAAACAGATTGTTAAACAGTAAAACAACAGGATCTGTGATTTTAATCATGTTATTGATTATTAATGCAGTTTGTTGTCAGCCAACTCTTATACAGAAAGTATCCATGATGGTTTAGAGTTTTGTTAACTCTTTCTATGACTGAGTGAAAAACAGGCACAGCCAGCAACTGGCAGGACTATGAGATGAATATAAAAATGTTTATGTGGCACAAACAGAAACAGGGAAGAGAAAGTAAATTACTCTCTGAACAAAATCATGCGATTTTTATCATTTTGTTCTCCATTTCCTATCAACAAGAGTCGATTTCAGCACTTTGGATGTGAGAAGCTTCAGAAAGCTTTTGGCTCCGATATTTCTTCACCAGGTCATGCAGGCTGGGTCCATGATGTGTGTAGCTGTTACTGGACTCTCCTAGAAACAAAACACACATTTTGTTGACAAAATTGCGGCAAGTTGCCTCAAAGTTTTAATAAATCATTGTACACAAGATATATGTTGAAACAAGCTAATGTGATTGGCTTCTGATTAGCTAGAGCAGAGGTGTCAAACTCCAGTCCTCCAGGGCCGGAGTCCTGCAGGCTTTAGATGAGCCACAGGCACAAAACACTGGAATGAAACGGCTTCATTACCTCCTGCTTGTGTAGATCAGTTCTCCAGAACCTTAATGACCTAATTATTCTATTCAGGTGGTTCAGCAGAGGCTCGTCTAAATGTTGCAGGACAGCGGCCCTCCAGGGGCTAGAGCTAACACTATCAGCTAGCGCTAACATCATTAGCTAGAGCTAACACCTTTAGCTAGAGCTAACACCATCAGCCAGTGCTAACGCCTTTAGCTAGAGCTAACACCGTCAGGTAGTGCTAACACCATTAGCAGTAGCAAACGGCAAAACAAATGAAAAGATAATGAATGGATGCTTAAAGTGAGAGTCTTTGTAACAAACCATTCTAATATATTTGAGAAAATGTTTTGATCCCGATGCTAACTGTAAGCACAGTTAGCATAATCAGCGTTATGCAACGTTCGCTCTCCTTTCAGGTCGGCGTTTTCAAACTGCAGCAGCAGAAAAACCAACAAGACTCTCTCCTCTTCCTCTGTTTGGTTCTCATCTTGTCTCCTCTTTATTTCTCAATTTCCTTCTATTTCAAAGCATTCTAGTTCAAACTGGAAAGGCTGAAGGTTGCTAACTGAGCAATAAATACTGTTCTGGCTTGATACAGCTAGCTTCATAGCAACTAGCGCCATCTACCCAGGATACATTGCAGTAGGAATGACACGGCAATGTCTGTGTGTTTTATTTAAATTAATAAAAACTAGTTTATCTGTTGATAATGTGAATCAACAGATTCATATTATCTGTTGAATGTGTCTCAGATAAAGTTTTAAACTAACAGTGAATCCCTTTGTAGTCGTGGCAGTTTTCCTGTGATCAAATGATGAAATCTGAACTGTTAGATGTGTTACCAAACTTTTTTATTGCGGCTTCCCATCTTCCTGCACCACCCAGCAAAAGGAAGATACATGGTATAATTTACTCGGCTCTTAATCAGCGCAGCTGTTTTGCATTAATCACGTTGCATATGCGCACTGTCAGACTGAGAAAACCATTCCCAACCACGTCCTTCAGCAGGAGATAAATCCAGTTTGATTCTCGGTCAGAACCATCTGGTCTCTGCAACCTGCAGCCTTTTTCCCTCTTATGCCTTCAAATTCTTTCTAAAGTCATGAAGGTCAAGTCAAACTCAGTCAGTTTGCCATGTGGCCATGCTCTGCTGCTCTGTGCCCAAAGAGGCTGCAGCGCAGGAGGAAATGAGGGGATGAAGAGAAATAAAGGCTTCTGAAAACAGCAACTTTCTGCAGAATCTGGAGGAGCCAGGAAAAAAGGGTATAAGTAAAAGAAAACATCTCAGATATATGAAGTGAGAAAGGCAGAAGATTGTTTTAGACATGAAGGAAGATTTATAGAATTCAAATTAAGACAACTTGGTTTTGCAGATATTTTAAAATAAATCTTTTTGCTCAAATACTGTTTGTTTTGTATTTCATTTCAAAGTTTCAAACACAATAGCAGTAGATTTTACTTGTTATTCTTCTCTTTAAACTTCTAACTTTATTTAATTCACAAACATAGACAAGCCACCACCAGGCTGCTAATCTGAAGTTTCCTGCTTTGTACATATGGTTGCTCACTTCAGTTGCATTTGAGGTTTTAAACAAGAAAATGAAAACATTTTGAATTTAGTTGAATCTGCAAATTTTAAGTTGATTTCAATCTAAAAAAATGAGCATTTGTATTTGTTCAGTGGCCCTTTTCTTCCCTGTCTGCAGCGAAGCTTTAACTTACGGTGACGGTGTTGAGAGGAAAGTTATTATTTTGCCATTTCGTTGTCCAGGCAGGGCTTTTCACTCTCCTCATACAACCTAGAGTTTTGATTAATGCGCCATTTAAAACCACTTAGCTCACAAACTCAGAATAAAATGCGACTGCACTTTGAATCTTTAGTAAAACATTAAAGTTATAGTTATACAATAAACACCTAATTGTCACCTGGAGATGTTGGATGCAGTGTTTGTGTGAGGTCTGTTCATTACTACTATTACTTCAAATCATGTCCATGTGTATAAACAATCCATCTCCAAGCATTATTTTGTGATGTGGCCCTACAGCAGTGAGGTCAAGCTGAAGGTAATTTATTGCACAAACAGTCTCAGAATTACTGCGGCCATTACGTCACAGAGCTGCGGCTGCTGCTGCAGCTGCTGCAACTGCTGCAGCACGAAGGAAAGGCAGCGGAGATTCAGTCAGAGGAGATCGATCAGATCAGGCCACAGGGCAACCAGTAACAAAGTTTATCTTATTTGTTAGTTTGATTTTGAACTAGGAAAGGAGAATATATTATTCCTTTTCATTTTCCAATCATTAAGTCTCCCCACATCTCAGTTTTTTCATTTCTGGGAGGTAGAAATGTCTTGTAACCCAAATTTGACATATTTTTGATTATTTTTCTAATTATTCCACTCATACATACAGATACAGAGCTTTTCAAAAGTAATCACACCCCTTAGACGAGGGTTATTGTGTATTTTCCTGGCGCATTGTGACATTTTATAGCACAATGTAACTAAAGTTGTTTCCATCAACATTTTTTATTTTGAAGTATCTGATAAGGAAAGATTGATGGAAACAGTAAACTTAGTAAAACCTTGTGAGAGATGTAAAGATTCCTCAGACATGCATGACTGAATCAAAGCAACACTGCAGGTAGTTTTTTGGTGAGGGAAGAACATTATAACATGATGTAAAGCTTTAAAAAGTTGGTTTACATCATTCTGACCCTTAACTCATATTCTATTACAATCACAATCTGTAGAGTATGTTTATCTTTTTTTCTGATGATCTAAACAAAGCGCTCATCATTGTGACATGGAGAGGAAACAATGTTTGGTTTTAGGACTTTTTTACCTAGAAAAATCTGAAAAGTGTGGCTTGTATTTATATTTACTGAGTCCTTTGTGACCTACGCTTAGCTGCAGCTACAGCTGCTGCTGTATGTTTAGAGTTAAAGGTTTTAGTTTTCTGCTACCTGAGCTGTAGCTCTCTGCAGCTCCTCCAGAGTTACCAGGGATCTCTGTGCTGCTTTTCTGGTTATCGCTGTCCATCCTGTCAGTCCAGGTGGACGTCCTTGTCCCGGTAGATCTGCTTGTCTCCTCTGATGCTTGTTCTCTGACACCAGAACCAGAACAGCTGCATTTATTCAGAGATTGAATTTACCTCAGCTGATTAAAGAGACATCTCAAGGCAACTGGTTAATAATTACATAGAAAACACAGATTTCAAGGAACAAAATGATTTTTCTTCTATGAAAGGCAGAAATGCTGATAAACTCAGCAGCAGACCCGGAGCTTGTCTGCTGAATGAGGCATTTTTTCCACATCTCTAACCAAAATGGTGATCAGATGTTGCCCCTCCCTTGGCCTACATACTTCTTGGTCTTGACATGATTGCACCCGAGGCACTTTTCCTGTACTTATATCTCCATGACTCATCCGTCACACTGATTATGACTTTGCCCATTGGCACCAGCAGAAATAAACATCTCGAGCCACTTCAAAGCGCCGGCTGCTCCCTCTGACATCGATGGCCACAGACCAGACGCAGGGACAGGCTGTTCGGCCGATCTGACAACGGGGCGCTCGTATCGCTGAGGCTCTGCTGTGACGACTCAATGCTCCACTACGGCTAAAGAGCATATCATGTAACACTTTGAATCATCTGCAGGATCAGATGTTTGTAACAGAAGCTAAGATGACTGTGAGGAAATTCAGCGTTTGTGTTTTTTGGAGTTTTACTCCCTGCATGTCGTCACTCGATGAACCACAAATCATTCCCTGCTAAAATATTCAGTATGAACAGACAGGCTGCATTATTCATCAGCACTGATGTGGTGAAATGTGAATTTCTAATCTCATTACGTCTCCAGTCTAAACACATCAGCTTTAGACAGTATGTCAGCTCTTTCTCAGGAAGCTCCATTATGTGCTGTTAGCTGATCGGATCGATTCGTTTTCAGAATCCAGTCTTCTTCGGCAGAACTCAGTCAGCATCCAACATACTGAGTTAGTAATTAGGAAATCTTCCAAACGCTCAGATTTTTCAGGATTTTTCTACTCATCTCTTAAAGGGACCCAATAGAATTTCTGTCAGTTTTAGTTTTTGACTTTTGTTTCCAGTGTTGGATAAACATCCACTAATCTGCTAATTTGTTGTTTAGCGCTCTTGTGTTTTTGAAGCACACTTAGTTTCCCCTAAATTAATGTTTCAGGATAAATTCTAATCTGCTAATTTACTCAGTAGTTTCTTAATCTTTCAGTTGAATAAAGTTTGACATCTGTGATGAAGTTTTGGTTGTCGACTATTAGAGATGAACGTTTATGTAAAATTTGTGTTTTGCACATTGCTGTACAATTTAGGTCTCAACTGCTTCTAAAAACAACCAAAGGACTTTAAAGAAAACTCTGCCGTGTTTTTGGCAGTAAGTTTATGTTTTTTGGTGTCTGGAAAATGGACTGTTTCCAAAAGCTCCTGATTAAGTCACATTCAATAAGCACCATACCGTAACCTAGCAACCCAAACTGAGTTCCAGCACGTTTGATCAGCTGGTTTTACCGCTGTACAATGGCTGCTGGAAAAGGTCAATGTTTTGTTGTTGACTTGCCATCCAGAAACCACTTGCTGCATTGTTGTTAGTTGTGCAGAAGGTTCCACTTCTGCTTTTCAAAGATGTATGTTTATATAATTGCGTATCTGTTTGCAGCCATTTTCATGTGCAAATGTAAACGATGAGTTGGATTTAAAGTGACAGAGGCCCTAAAACAACTCACTCTATTGTTTTAGGCAGACTGAAATCTTATCATCTAAGAATGGTTTTGTGCAGAAAATGTCATGAACATGTTTTGTATAGTCCATAGGCTTGTCCTAACCTGTTCAAGGAAGCATAGTAGAAAACTTCAAGTAGTTAGTAGCTGCTGTGCACCAGCTAAATATCTCAATGATAGCTGATCGGGTCCTAAAATGGTCATTTGTGTTTGCTTCAGTACCCTGCAGCTCTGATGAACCTCGGAGCGATTCTCCACCTCAACGGGAAACTGCAAGAAGCCGAAGCCAATTACCTCCTGGCTCTTCAGCTGAAACCAGACGACACCATCACCCAGTCGAATCTGCGTAAGCTTTGGAACATCATGGAGAAGCAGGGCCTGAAGACCACGAGTCCCTGAGATCTCCCGCCCCGCCCACACGCCATCTGCACTCCAGACCCGGGGAGACGGGCGGCTTACGCGCCCTCGTTCTGTTTTCTCATCCAGGAGAGAAGGAAGAGACCGAGGGAGGACGTTTGGATAGACATTGTGCCGCTCAGCCTCCCCCACTAATCACCTCTGAGCTCTGCAAACACCTCAGGCCTGCAGCTTTGCTCAGGATTGCTTACAGTCAGGAAGACCCTGCGTGGTATCTGGATTTCTTTCTGCAGATTTACTGCTTTCGTTTTTTATTCAAGAATATTTCAAGTTAAAGTGAAGCCACAGGTTCATCGCTGCCGCAAAATGAGGTATGAAGAACACAGAGGGGAGCACTGAAGGACTTTCTGTCAAATTTTAGTTTCACTTTGTGTTTTTTCTTGAAAATGAAGGAAAGAAGGTACATATGAAGACATGGACACAATTTAACTTCTTAAAATTTAATTTATAGTCTCTGCTTTTAAACCTTCTCATTTGGTCACTTTAATCTGAAATTGCACCACATATTGATTCCTAAAGTAGCAACTGACCTGATATTCAGAGAAAAACATAAAAAGGGAATGCAGAGCAACTATTTCAGCACAATAAGAGTCTCTAACTAAGGCCTGCAAAGGGCTGCAGTTAATCTAACTAATCTGTTTTAGCAAGCTTTGAAATCGTCTTCATTACCAGTGGTATTTTTATTCTTCACTTCTAAATATTAAACGACCATCACCATTAAAAGCTGAAAGCTTCAGGTTGCAGATGGAAAGCCTTCCCAAAAGGAAATGCTAAGCTAACACTAAGCTAGTGTCCAACTTTTATCCTTACATGGATCAACACAGTCACGGCTCGATGAAAGGGAAATGTTTAAATGCCTTTATGCTTAGGTAAAGTTATGTCATTTGAATAAATATTAATATATAGCTGCCATGTTTTAGTACACAGAACAACACAGCAAACTGTAGCTCCTTAACTGAGTGAGTTTGGCTTGTTACTATACAGTAAAGGGTTTTTTGGTATCCTTACAGCTGTTCTCATCTGTATATATTTGTTTTCATATATTTGGTTGTTTATGTCAGTTTTTAGTAAAAGAAATACCACCTTCATAAAGGTTTGTACAGTATTTGTTATTATTTGTTGGCCCCAGTCCTACTCATACAGTTATTGCTCTGTTACCTGTGATTAGTGATATCCAGAACCAGAACCAGTGGTGGGTACTGTTGTTAGTAGCAGAGCTCATTTTTTGTTGAGCGTTTTAGCATTTTTGCTAACTTTGAAAACTCTTAGCACACTCAGCTTCCCTTAAATTAATATTTTCAGATACATCCTGAAGCGCTAATTTAGTTGCCTGTTTTGGAAACTTTCATTTAAATAAAGTTCATCATCTGAGTTGAAGTTTTTGTTATCGACTGTCAAGAATTCTTCAAGTAGTCAGACATTTCTCTTCTTGCTCTTATTTTGAAGTTTGTGAAGACTGTTCCACTTCCTGTCCTCACAATTGTTTTTCTCAAAACATCAAAAAATAAAATACAATGATTTCAGAGCAGTAATTAATATACATTTACCTTGAGGTGCATATATAAGGTGCATATATCCAGTGTTTTTGTATCCACTTATGTTCTTCACTCACGATGCAGTGCAGCAAATGACGTTCATTCTTTACCCAGAATGCATTGCTGTAGTTCTACAGTAAACAGTTTAAAATGTCCAGTGTTTTCTGACTGAAGCCCTACCTTTAGGCAAAATTAGCAACAGAGTTAGCAAATTCAACAACTATAAAACTGAAACCATGAGTGAAAAATAAAAATTCCTTTGTGAAGAGCAAACCGTACTGTTAGGCATGTAATGACAAACTTCACCCTGTTGAGGGCGATGTACTATGTTGTAACACATGTGTCATTGACACATGTTGGGTACCAACATGGTTGAATTTAGCGCTTAAGCATTAGCTTCTGCTCAATGCTTTGTCGGTGTAGCAAGTTACCAGAACTAATATTTATGATCAGTGCTTTGCGGTCAGTTCAGCTAACATTTTTAATTAGTGGTACCCACCACTGTCCAGAACTAAACCCAGGTACCAGATCGGACTCCAGAGAGAGGCGTTGTTAAATGATCGAGATCAAGACCTCAGATACTTCCTGTTGAGACTCTTCATCCAGCTGGACCATCGGTGGGGCGTGGGGCGGCGTTTTGTGCTGTCAGCTTTTAAATATCCCGATCTATTCTCATGTTTATTACAAGACTAATATAGCACATTTCCTTTTGATCTAGCAGGTCTGGGTTTCCCCCAATGAGGCCCTCTTTATGAAGGTGATTAGAGTTTACTGGGGAGGTTCCAGTCAGTCTGTTTAAAATAGACAGACTGGAAGCTGAATATTGTTCTCATTTGTCCCCACAAACAGCCGAATCACTTAAATATTCTAAGAAAATTTCTGAGTTTATAAAGCACAAAAACAACTGGAACAAGATTGAAATATGTTACAAAGTGAATTAAGAAATCTTTATCGAACTGAGAATAAACATGCTTGTGTTGTTTTTATTTTACTGCACTTTAAAGCTACTATTGAGGCTCATACAGTGCTCTGAAAAAGTATTTCCTTCAAAGATTTCTGTACTTTTTTTTAGATTTATTGTCACTTAAATGTTTCAGATTTATTAAACAGACAACCTTTCTTTCAGACAAAGATAACTGGACAAACATAAATAAAGTACAACTAAAATGATGATTTCACTCTGGTCTGCCATTTTGTAATTTGCAGATAGCGGAGATTTGATTAGCTTGTTACGCAAAAACTTTTTTCTGCCAAATTGATTAAAAGATGTCAACAACACATGACTTATCCATCCAGCCTTTCATTTTGGAGTCAGGAAATGTTGCCACATTATGAATGAACACGTGTTGTAAACAAGGCACAGTTAGAGTTAGCCAATGTTGGCACCAAGAATGTCACTGAATGCGTTTGGATCATGGGTTCCCCAAGACAAAATCTGCAAAAACAAAGGAAATCCATGACCTTGTTTAGTAGTTCTGCAGCAAATACTTTATAAACAGAATATAACGATATCTACGCAGCACCAGGAGAGACTAAATCCAACTTTCCTGCACAACAAAATGTATTTATGGGCTAAAAACAGCTTTTGCATATCTCCAATTTAATATACTGTGCTATGATAAACATTCGGTTCATACTCAAAAACCCTCCAATATGGCTGAAATGACACAATTTTTCAGTGATTCGAAATTTCTCCCCAGAGTTATTTCCACATAACCTTTAAATGCCTTCATTAATTGAAATAATCATTTATACTGTACACTCTGTTGTCTGCATGTATTCAGGTTATCTGTGCTGATTTTAAAATTAGTTTGATATTCTGAAACAGCAAACATGAAAGAACCTGTAAGAGAAACTTTTTATAGCACTGTATGCAGCGTTGATTCTAATGAAGGGTCCAACTGGGACGATTCTGATCCCAACTGTTAACAGAACCATCAGAACCAACAGTTGTGATCCTGATCCCAACTGTTAACAGAACCAGCTGGAACTGTGTTGTTTTTTTCACATGTAAAATGAAGGAAGATCATTTGATGGAGCTTCTGCGTGTTTCTGGTCGTTACTGAAGAAAATTCACAAACACGGCTAATGTAGCTATTTACACAACACCTGCTTCAGGAGGCTGAGACTTTGATATGTGGAGTTATATGAAGCAGTCATATTGTCGTCTGCACGGTGCTTTCTTTACTGTGATGGTGGAAAGGAAACGTTAAGAGTTCACGTTGATTTCTCATTACTAATTCCTGGTGTAAATATTTAAAGTGTTGAGGAAACAAGATTTTTAATGTCTGTAAAAGGTGTGAAAAGAAAAAGTGTTTCACTCTGTGTCTCTGCTCAGGGATCTCAAGCAGTGGGCTATTGCAGAAACTTGTTCACAGAGAATTTACTAAATTAAAATTTATTTTTGAAATGTGTTGTATTTGTATAAATTATCAGGATTTGTAGCCCTGTTCTCCTTTTTTGTAAAATAAAAACTGAACAATGTGCAAGAAGAAGTCTTTTCATCCTGTTTTTTACATTACATACATTTGATAGTTCTGCTCTCTGGTTTGGATGAGCGTCATAAAACCAGAGGCCTTCATCCTGGGATTAGCATGAAGACGAGCACAAGCATCAAAGTGTCTCCGTCTTACTTTTGTTTAATTACAGGTTGGTATTGTTCACCAAGCACATATGTATGATTACCATAAAGTTTTTATCATATGTTTTTGAGAGTGAAATAGTAATTCTACTGTGTTAGCATTTTGGAGCTAACATGCTAGTTTCCTCGCTAGCTCAGCGGCTAACTGCTAATCTGTTTGTGGCTACAGAGGCATAAATCATGTATTTCAGTTAGAAACGTATAAATTCAATGAGCAAAAATCTGCTCATTATGTTAAAAGTTATGCTTTTCATGCAAAATAATAGTTCAGGATTTTTAGGCCATATCACTCTTGTATTCAAACATGTAAAATAGAAACACAAAATAGGGAAGCGGAGTATTATTTTTATTGAGTGCACATTAACAAGACATGTTTTATGTACTAATAAGTCCAGTTTACTGTATGTGTGTGTTGGGGGTCCCTTGATAATATCGCTTATCAAAACAAAAACTACCTGCCAGGTTTTTAGTCCGCAGCTTCAGTGATGTAGCTTTTTATTCCTGTGGGATATTAGAGTTCATGTGGCGCTCTGCTGTGGAGCAGCGTTTACGGGCCATATAAAGTCTTCTCCTCGCAAATTTGCTAAAATGTGTCATAAAATCATCTCAGCTGCATCTCTGCCGCGCTTTGATCTTTCAACAACAAAGCCGACATGTAAATAATCCCATATGGAAACGGGGCAGCGCAGTGTGAACACATGGCGGCCCAGACCCTGCTGATCAGCACCGGGCCGTTCCTGCGAACAGAACAGTCTGCCGTGGTTCTGCTCCCCTGATCCGAACTCTCCACGGGGCCCGGCTTTCCTCATTGGACCGGACGCCGCTCACTCCGTCTCTTTTGCTTTGACTCTTCTTCTTATCACAACAAGAAACTGAGTCTGTGGAGAAACAAGAACACATTTCATCTTTCATGTTGTAGAAAGCAATTGAAAGATTAATTTAAGAGCCGCAAATCTATAAATTATGTGATTAAAACGTAAAATTCTAGAGCACCGGTGTCCAAGCGTTTTGTCACAGGGCCCAAAATCATCAAGGATAAAGTACTCAAGTTCATGGGCCAAAAAAAATGTCAAAAACCACAATAAACAGTATTTTTTATTATGGAGATAAATTAGGCTTAAACATGGTCAGTACTATAAAACCTGACTGGCACTCAGAATCCAAAAAGCTTTTTTTAAAAGGAAGAAAAGGAGCCGTTGAAGTTTCTCTAACTTTTTTTGCAACTGCATCAACAAACAGAACTGCAGATTTGACATATTAATCTGTAACTACGGGACACATTGGAAGGGATTCGGACAAACATAACCTTCCTTCTTGATCTGTTGTTGATCAGCAGATTGAAATTTCTCTTTGTTGTGTTGTCTGGTTTTATTATAAAATCCCTTTAAACACATGGCCTTTTCATTAGCATCATGACCAGTTCCATGTTTCAGGTTATTTTTGTTCATTCAGTAAAGTAAACCAGCATGTGTTGAATGCTGTTTCATATATAAGTGAAACTTGACCTCCAAGAGCCTAACAGATCCATCCTGGCAGAAAATTCTTCTTTAGGAAAACCAACGAAGCAGACACAAACTGTTCATATTTATTTATATTAATGTCAGGAAACTTTATTGAAGAAATTATGTTTCTGAGATTTCATGACCTGGTTTGCCTTCAATTCCTCCAAATCCTAAACGTTTGAGTGTTTGAGGTTAATGGTAATAATCATCCAGAAAGATCCTCATTCACTGCAGCAATTCAAACAAAATTGAAACAAAGACAATCTGCAGACCTGGTTTTAGTTTGTTTGTTCAAGATTAAAGGAGAATAAAAGCTGGATGCTGTTTCTCCATGTTTGGTTCTGCTGTCTAACTTTTTTACTCAGACCTGTGAAACACTGTTACAGTAATCAATGTGACTAAAGATCAAACATGGATGACTTTCTCTAGATCTTACTGAAACATTAGTCCTTTAATCCTTAAAATGGTCCTCAGCTCATAGAAGGCCGACTTTGTGACTGTGTTTATGTGGCTCTGAAGGTTCAGGTCAGAGGTCAATCCCTGATCTCCAGTTTCCAGCTGTAATAACTGAAGCTGTGCGCTGATCGTTCCTCTTTATATCCAAAGATAATAACTTCAGTTCTGTTTCTGTTTAGCTGGAGAAAGTTGCATTTAAATGAGTTGAAAAGAAACATAGTTCAGTCTGATTTAGTGCCATTGAGGAAAAATTTATAAAATTAATGTAAATATCTGGATTCTACTGAACATCAGAATGGAAATATATTCATTTTAACAGCATCAACATGTTACAAAATGTAAGATTTATGTTTCACATTTTGTTTCACTCTCCTGCTGGAAAAATCTGCCTTAGAGGGTAACAGATAAAGGAAAGTACAATTCTTGAAGGTTTTGTATTTTCTTTAATATACTGTCTTCATTTATTATCCTTCATGGCTTTAGATAAAACTTCTATTATCTGAGTCAGACACCCTAGGAAATAAACAGTCTGTCTTCCAGTTTTATAACGTTTTGCTTTTTGACCTTTTGTCTCCAAACACTTCAAACTGGGCAAAAGGATTTGATTTTATTATACTGTAATCTGGAAAATCGGCCAGACTAATATTTTTCAGTACAAGTTGATAAAGTGTCTTTACTTTGATCTGGTGGTGCTGAGCGCTGGGCTCAGCTCGGGCCGGCTCTGCGTGATACTGAGAAGTCCTTCCCTCTGGACTCAGAACAGGCTGTTATTGTTTGATAGAAAAGGCATTAAAATGAAGCTTCGGCATGAGACAGACTCACCTCAGGTTATTGGAGCATTTTCATGTCCAAGAAAGGAAATTTATTTTTGCCATTTTGCTCAGTGTGAGTCTTTTGTCAAAATACTGAGAAAAAGAAATCACAAAACAAGATTAAAAACTGAAACATTTTGAACAAAAACTGTTTGAGTTTGACACAAAGGAGGTGGATTAGCAGAGCTGCTAACAGCTGATGATGTCATCAGGACATTTTACTGTGAAATACCATCTGCTGCTGAATATTGAGCTGCTAGCATGTCACCATGAGGCTGTCATACAGCAACAGTCTTCAGTCAGAGGCCTCTTCACATTCGTTGCATGACTGACTGTTACCACGACTCTTTACGATACCTGGATGATATGAGTTATGACAATATTTTGGCCCTGTCCACAGTAAACGTTTGTAAATGATTAAGAAAAAATGTACATTGCAGCGCCATAGAAAATGATGCGATTGGTATGCCAGGCCACTGGGTGGCGCTGTGACTCTGCCAGAGCTCGACACACGGAGCATAGAATGGCGCCATATTTGATATTTGTGACAGTGAGGAGCATGTGGAATAGATGGACGGTGCTACAATGTCATCATTTTTAAAAAACGACAAGGCGAGCATGAGAACCGGAAACATGAAACCAGCGTTTTGAAATTCAGCCTCTTTGGAACCCGGTTTCAAAAATAATCGTTTCTCATTTCCCAAGAACGCCAGATCCATGTGGATCAGCCAAAACGAGAAAGACGTTTTCTGAATCCATCTACAATCTTCTCCATGTGGACGAAACCTTGGATTTAAAAAGTTTTGGATTTTTTAATTGAGTTGCATCCTGAAAGGAATAGGTAAAAATTAATCTTCCAGTAGGTGAACAATCCCGAACATACAGCTGGAACTACAATGAGATAAAAGCATATTCATGTTCATGGGGCACATTCATGGGGCGTGCTGTGGTGGCGCAGGGGTTAGCACGCCCCACATTTGGAGGCCTTCGACCTTTGCCGCATGTCCTCCTTCAAAAATGGCGCCGGCTCAGCTGGCTGCCTGCAGACGCAGCTCCCGTCGTGTGTGTGTTAATCTGTGTATAAAAAATTCTTGCTGTAACTGCGAAATAATTTCCCTGCTGGGATGAATAAAGTAATTCTTCTTCTTCTTCTAACACATGGCCTAGTCAAAGTCCAGACCTAAATCCAACTCAGGATGTACAGAGACTTGCAGCTGCAGTGAAAGTTGAAACGTATGAAAATAAATGAGTTTTATTATTATGTTCCTTCCACCAGAGAACTGTTCACCACTTCATGTGGCTCTTTCATATAAAATCTTTTTTTATGTTTTGCTGCCAAGAAAAAAGTTTGATGCATTACAAGAAATTAATATTCAATAACTCCCAGATTAAATCTCAGCAGTGCAGTAAGCATAATTTATCAAAACTCATTTCTCACAGTGACACTTGAGAAATGTGTCACTATGAGAAATTTGCTTTAATAAAGTAAGAATGTAAACTCATAACACCAGGTCTAAATGACTTTGGGACGTTATCACTGAAATTAGCATATATGTTGGGAATATTCTGACAAACGGCAGGAAATGAACACATTAAGGTTTTTTTTTTCCTCCAGGCAGTCAGCAGATAAACCCACACAGTGACACGTTTCATATGTGATTCCAAACATCCTGCGATCCGATTTAAAGTTCTAATGCCAAACTTTAGAAAAACCACCAGAATCCATTAAATGTTTGACTAATTGCTGGCGACCTGCTGCAGGACTTTTATTCCCCTCCTTGACTTTACTGCCTCGTTTAACCGGCAGCTCCTGTAATAAACAAGCTGCTGTTTGATCGTCCTGCCCGGCTGCCGGTGCTTACACAGGTGGCCCACGTCAGCAAAAAGCACCAGTAACCGAAACAAGCCAGGTCTCCTGAAAATGGCCGCCTCAGAGGATTTACAGACCTCTGTTTACAGCCAGAGCCTGGAGGGCCTTCTGGACACCCAACACATTGCAGAAAACAACGCTGTCCATGTTTTCTGTCCACATGGACAGCTTCAACTTTGTCATCCCTCTCGCTGATTCTTTTCCTGTGAAGCAGTAAACTTGCTAACTGGAAAGCTGCAGTGTTTGTGTAGTGGAGACATGACAGTGCGTCCATGGAGCAGGTGCCTCCTGTCCGTATCAGGAATGCAGAATTGATTCGTTCCAGAGGCGAGATGTGGAAAACATGGAGCAAAGTCAAAGGAACAGAGTCTTCCCATGACAGCTGGATTCCCAGTCAGACAAACGGACCGACTCCATGCTGAGAGGGAAATATCTGGAAAATATTTGAAGTTAATTCTTGTGAGAACCAGCTGAGTTTCTCAGTTCCTTTAAGGTTCTAACCTTGAGTCTCCAGGAGACTTGAAACACGACGATAAACATGAACCATTCAGCTTGCCGTAGAGGAGATTACCTCCGGTGATCCAACAGACAGGAAGGTGGCAGCCTTCCTGACCAGCCTGGATTACAGCAGATTATTACGGAAAAGGAAATTAACGAAGCAGCATTCAGTTTCTATGCACCACAAATCTGGAACAAACTTCTGGAAAATTGTAAAACAGCCGAAACGCTGAAGTTCCTTTAAATCTAGACTGAAATGCTCCTGCTTTGAGCTGCTTCTGAAACTTTCAAAATGAAACTTTAATCAACATTTTGATATGTAACAACGGCGCTGCACACTTGTTGTTTCTTCTATGACTTTTTTGTGCTTTTATGATTTAAGGCACTTTGAACGGCCTTGATGCTGAAATGATATATACAAATGAATTTGCTTGATTCTCATCTATTATGATACAGAATCTATTTGAAATGTCCCAAAATTGAGTTTACAAAATAAAACATCCGCCGACTGTCGTGGAAGGTTCTGACGTCGCCATGGAGACGGTACTGAATCGTAAGCACCAGAGCAAAGAGGAAACTACAAAAATGAGGGAGAGATCCAGCCGGCCCATATCTAGCAGTTACACTTAGAAAACATCCAGATGCTCATCTGAGTAATTTACTGTTTGGGTTTTATCTTGGTTCCTGCTCAGCTGCAGCTGCCCCTCGCCTCCTCCTTACCCCTCTGGGTATTTAAACCTTCCTGCTGCGCCGTTCGGATCTGGATGCTCCCCTCATGTGACTCTCTGAGGGTTTGGAACCTCCTCAGCTTGAGTTTTGTCACTTTTTGTTGCAAATTTCTGACTTTATAATCAGAAATAAGTAACTTCTTATAACTGTCAGAAATTTGGATTTAATCATAAAAGTTAAAAAGTTTTGTTTTTTTTGCAAACTCAATTTTTTAAGAGAATATCCGAGTTTTATTCTTCTAAATATTTAGAAGAAATCAGTGATTAGTCACATCAGAACTTTGTTGACATTTCTGAGATTTTGGCAGATTTTTTTGGTCCCAACCATAACCTACATGGAATAAATATAATAATGTGGGTCGGTTTCGTACCTGTAACCTTCACCTGACAGACATTTACAATAAAATCCTCTGTTACCTCTTTACTCTGAGCTAAAGGTTAACCAAGAAGACCGAATCCTGGAATTGAATTAAAAGATGTTTAAACTTTGCTTTCCTTTAGAAAATTAGTTTTAATCAAACTGTAATTGTCACATTAAAACTATAAAAAGGTCTGAAACAATTTACTTTTTAACATTCTGAGCCTGTTTGTTCATGTTGAAGGTTAAAGGTTAAATAAACGAGTGAAGTCTCATTGGATCTCACCAGCCGTCGTTTTATTGGAGAGGATTTGATGACAGCTGAACGTCTGATGACTGGAGCTGCTTCACTGTCTGTCTGTCTGTCTGTCTGTCTGTCTTTGCTCTGTTCATTTGAGCCTCAGATTGTGAAGGTGAATCTGCTGCCTGCTCAGTTATGGATTACTTGAAGAAGGAAAATATAATTTTTTATTCATTTGATTTCCTTTAAGGCTTCCTGCCTGCAGCTTCTGCAACAAGGAGTCACTAGAAAATGTTAACAATCATTTAAAGGTGAGTCTCTCTCTGGGTTTGATGACTCATTCATTTATTCTGGAGTCACTGAGTGTTTTTTTGTGTCATTTATCTCAAGATAAATACAAGATGTAAAAATCACCTTTATGATATTATAGGAAGGAACAAGGATTATACTGACCTAAAGTAGTTTCTTAATATCTCCACTTTACAGGTTTAATACTTCCTCCATTTTTCCATCCATCCATCCATCCATCCATTTTCTGTTCACCCTTTGTCCCTAATGGGGTCGGGAGGGTTGCTGGTGCCTATCTCCAGCTACGTTCCAGGCGGGAGGCGGGGTACACCCTGGACAGGTCGCCAGTCTGTCGCAGGGCAACACAAAGACATACAGGACAAACAACCATACACACACACACCCCTAGGGAGAATTTAGATAGACCAATTAACCTAACAGTCATGTTTTTGGACTGTGGGAGGAAGCCGGAGTATCCGGAGAGAACCCACGCATGCACAGGGAGAACATGCAAACTCCATGCAGAAAGACCCCGGCCGGGAATCGAACCCAGGACCTTCTTGCTGCAAGGCAACAGTGCTACCAACTGCGCCACCTCCATTTTTCCATGTTTCATAATCTAAATATAACTTGTAATGGTCAGCTATTGGATCTGACCATTTTGAACTACAATGAAGAATAAATGAACTTTTCAGATTTTTCAACCATTTTGAAAAGCATCAATTCATTTCTCCACTCACTTGTGTTGGTTTGTCATAAAATCCCAATAACACTGAAAATGGTTTCAATGTGTTTAAGGAACATGAAAAACTTTGTGAGACGAGACAGACTTGATTTAAAATCCGTCACGTTCCCGGCTCTCCGGCTCAGTCTGAGCCGTCTCAGCTGAAAGAGTCGTTTCTAAAAGCCGAACAGTAAATATGAGCCGGCGGAGCTCCGTGTTTACAGGCACGGCTGCTGTAGCTCTGTTTATCTCCAGGAGCTTCTGTGATTTCCTAAACACAGCTTGAGTTTGACATGTTTACAATATTTTGTCTCATGTTTATGGAAACAGCGCTGTGTGAAGGTTGGAGTCACTTCAGATGTCACATTTCTAACACAGTTGTCTGATGGGTTCTGCATGCATTCTGCAGCAAAACAACACAAACGGACATGAAGGCCGATGGAAACACAACAGGAATGATTTAGCCGCAGATCTCCATCTGGACGCCACGTCCTCTGGAAACGCTGCAGGACGTTGACATCTGTTTGGAAGCTGGAAAATCAAAATTAACAGAAATAATTTTGGATATTTAGATTCACAGGAGAAAAAAAGGCTTCATTTTTCAAAGTTATATTTTCATGTTATTCATTTATTTATAAATGTCACAGTTTCAAACTAAATATTTAGCATATCAGCTAAATATTTAACTCAGTATTTAGCCGAGAGCTAAATGCTAATATGCAAATTCACTTTCTGATAACCGGAAGTGGACTACCAAAATAAAAGCTGTCTAGCAAACCTGTATATAAACTCCTGCTGGTGAACTGCAGTTTAAATGGGAGTTTATTTCAATATGTTTGATTTTTAATACAAAGGTTTTATTTTGATAGCAACATGATTTTGCATCTTAGCTAAATATTGATCTGAAAACTAAACATTTTGTTTGATTATAAAATAGTTATACATTCTTGATGACTGTTGCAGCCATGTTTAGACCGGTTGCTGCCATGGCAACCGGTCTAAACATTTTGAGTAATTGAATAAGAACTGGTGCAAAATATTTGGATTAATGTTGTTTTGATGCTGAATTGGAGAAGCTGAAGAGGTTATAGATGTGATTTTGATAATGAACTTGAAATGATGTAAAATGTGTAACTGCAATCAAAGATCACTGATGTCGTGTTGGAGGGATGTTCTAGGTGGGAGTTTAGGAGAAAGGAGAACTGAAAAGCACAGCCCAGCACAAAAAAGAGGAACTACACCAAAACCAGACTGCTGAAGAGAAGGAAGGTTTGCAGGCTGAAGGATGGAGTGTGACCCTCGAACAGGCCGGGGACAAATACACAGACATGACATAATGTCTCCAAGTCGAGGGTGGAACTGAGATCATCTATTCATCTAGATAACCAATGGAAAAAGGAAGATGGTGACATGAGATGGACCTTTAAGCATCGGTCGGCTGCAGAAGAAGAGAAGTGGGTTTTTCCTTCTGTAAGGTCTGCACTGTCACCGAGACGGATCAACGATGCCTTGGATCTACGCAGCGGGGCCCTCTGAGCTGTGGGGCCCTCTGAGCTGTGGGGCCCTCTGAGCTGTGGGGCCCTCTGAGCTGTGGGGTCCTCTGAGCTGTGGGGCCCTCTGAGCTGTGGGGCCCTCTGAGTTGTGGGGCCCTCTGAGTTGTGGGGCCCTCTGAGTTGTGGGGCCCTCTGAGTTTTGGGGCTGCAGCAGAGCACCTGTACGCTCATGAGGAAATTCCCCACAAGCCAACTCCCGCAGCTCTGGATTAAGACCCCCTCTGGCATCTTAAGGCTTCCCGAGAACCGGGTCCCCCTCCCTCCACCAGGACTGATCCCAACAGACCAATCTGGAGCTTGTGGTTCAGTTCTCCATCTCACAAATTGTTCTCAGTGCAAGCAGTGATAGAGATCAGGGTGAGAGATGTTGAATTGAAGTTGATTTCATTACATAGTTGTCTCTGTAATTTGATGTTTGCATCTATTTTCTGCTATGTGCCGTATAATTCCCTATTCCTACCCATATTAAACAAGCATACAAAGACATGGTGGACATTCCTTGTGTCCCACTATAAAGTTCTCTGATAGGTGTAATTAATCATGGGGTTCATATGACATAATCGATACAAGGTGTACCTACTGATAGCTTAGCAAACCAATAGAGTTTATAAATACCTTCGCTGTGACTAGAAACTCAAGACACAAAAACTTAACCTGGGAAAACTTAAAGAACAAGTTTGAAAACGAGAACAACCATTAACGAGTGTGATCTGAGGGACTTGGTTTAACTCAGGCAGCTAGTCGGCTAACAGGAGGCAGAGGGTGGAGCGTCCAGAAGAAGGTTGATGGACCCAGGCGAATCTCCTCCCAGTGATTCCAGCTGAGATGCTCTGAGTGAACTCAGCTGATCACTGACTCTCCAGAGAAAAGTGCAGATTTTAGCACAACAGAATCAATCTGTAAAGGAAAACCTGACTCAGACACAGACTGGCCCAGTGGTCAGCCAATAATTACAGAAAAGTTTTACAATCATTTTTACCTTCATTTTAGTTGCAGTTGTGTCAAAATGTGTACAGTATTTAATTCCTCAACTAGTTAAACTGACTACACCATTACTCACAGATTTTTACCAGTCAGCTCCTTGGTGTCATCCTGGGAAGTGAACGTGTTTTATCCTGATCATAAATGTTAGATTCATACTCTTTTCATTCTTTATGTCAGCTGTTTTATGGCTGAGCTGCCCAGCTTGTTATTTATCTGCAGCTCAGTGAAAATGGCTGATGGAGTTCCTCAGGGAGCCGTTACAGCGGGCGACTTGTCCCACTCAGACACAACAACCATCCATCATGCAAATCCAGAACATGGACGCCACATTCAGGCGGCCATGATGGGCTTTAGGGCACCCAGATGTCAGAAACCAGTTAAAGGGTCTGCTGCTAACAGCAACAGACATTTCCTTTTTAAAAACTTTATTCAATGCAAACAGGTGGTTTCCTTTTTTATGCTATTTTGAAGCTACACAATGACATTTAGGAAAAAAGAAGAATTATTTTATTTATTTTTTGCAATGCCAGGATTCATTTTCACTGAAACTTTCTGGGTAATTAATCAACATGTAGCTTTAATCCAGATCAGGCATCATTACTGGCTGCAGGTTGTTGCTGCGAGAAGAGAAATCCCAGGATGCACTGCTGCTGTTAAAGGTTTCACCTCAGAGTTTGTAAACAGCTTCTAAACAGTTTCAACCACAAAGTTAACTTTCTGCAGCCCCTGAGAGCCGAACGTCTCGTGTCAGGGTAAACACGTCCCCCTTCCCCAGAGAAACTGGAACCGTTTTATTTATCTCATCAGTCGGCACATGAAAAGTTTTAGAGTGTTTTTGTGTTACGATCGTTCAGAAAGCAGCCAGAGAACATTTACATGTTTTGAAAATGATATTTGTTTAGAGGATAAACTGGAAGTGATGAAACTGATGGGTAACTGCTTACTGCTGAATCCATCGTTCTCCTTGAAATATGATTATTCTTCCTCCTGCAGTCCAAAAACATGACTGCTAGATATGTGTGTGTGTGTGTGTGTGTGTGTTTATCCTGTGTGTCTCTGTGTTGTCTTGTGATGGACAGGTGATCTGAAAAACCTAAATAACAGAAACCTGAACTTTACCTTTTAACTGATTTTGCTGTGTTTTTTTCTGTTACTCCATAAATGATGAATAAAGGTTTTAACGTATTTCTGTGAACAGTTTGAACTCTGGAGGTTTGTGGTTTTAAGCGGCTCAGTAGGATCTCAGGGTCTCGTTTTGTTTTAACATGAGGTTTTTAATGGGATGTGTTATGACTGAAAATGCTTCGTTTGTGAGGAGAAAATCAGTTCCACCCCCGGTCCGTTGGTTGTTAGTGGGAAAAACAGAAAAACACGATAACTGTTCCCATCAGGACCTGCTTCCATCAGCCCACTGGCCGTCGCCGCCTGAAGGAAGAGCCATGATGTTTTAATAACAGCAAAATGCATCAACGTTTCCTTACAGACTCCAAAACAATCTTTGACATTAAAATGCAACACATCTGCCTCTGCTTTGCTGCTGCAGCGTTTGTGGAGAAGACACTGCGATGCTTTTACTTTTTCTGATCCACAGTCAATCAGAAAAAAGTTACTTCTGATGTTGGGATGTTAATTTGTTTAAATGTTTTGGGTAAATTCAAGGAAACAAATTCACCAGCAATCTCTGAACTTCTGCTGCATCCGAAGAGCAGAACTGAGCGTCAGAGGAGATCCGTCCTCCCAGCTGCTGTCAGACTGGTTTTAGCACAAGCTTAAATTATCTGCACTTGTCGCAATAAGCAAGTAATCATATTATAAATTAAAACCAGTTTGATCAGTTCCATTCTGATTATTAGTATTTTTAAGGGCAATTTTGTTTACAGAGATATCATAATCCATCTTATTTGTGGTTTTGGTTGTGTGTTGTTTTTATTTCAGTTTTATATACAGTTATGTTTTATCTTTGATATTTAAAATATCCAATTCCAGTTCCAATAATTTTATTGGTTTCTGAGAACCAGGCATTCTGAGGCATTATTATGTTATTACCGTTATATTACTTGAAAATGATCTCAAAACAACAATATTATTGTTTATCCCAATAACTACCAGAACAATTTATTGTCCAGAAAATGTGTTATTATGACAGGCTTATTTCTATCTCATAATTATGACTTTAGAAGTCAAAATTATGCATTTTATTCTTGACATTGAAACTCATGACTTCCTGATGGGCTTTTATTTTTCTTTCATGGAGGAAATGTGCTTCTGTAGACATGCTGCTACCAAACCTGAATTTCCTATCTCATAATGATCCCGCGTTTTGGTTTGACTTACAAAAAAAATCTCCTTGTCCTCTATTAGTTATGGAAACAAGATTCTACTAATAAACCACGTTCACCAAGATTAACCAACAAAAACTGCTGCTGCATCAAGCAACGATTCTTTGTAATGTAAGTCCATATTGGTTGCCAGACCCTTGACCGCGTAGTGATGTCCAACGGCCTGCAAGGTGATAAAAATGTCCTCCTGCAATTACATGTTCACCGCAATATCCTGGAATTCTCCAGAGATCGTAAATCAGCGCCGGACCACTCGCCTAAAACATTTGTGTTGGTACAACATCAGGAGCCTTCAAATCAACATCTGTACGCCGTACTGGGGAGAACTTCGCATTAACGCCAGGGGCTGGGCGCCACATGGGAAAGGTGATGGTGATTCAGGGCTGACTTAACAACCCGGGACAGGTGAGATGGAAAAGCAGGAGAAAATGTTTCTGTGCCACTGTGGCAGCAGGCGGCTTGGTGTCATTACAGATGTTTGGTTTTCTCTGCTGTTTTTCTGGTTGGATGCAGAAGTTAATGCGGTAACGATTTGCTCGCTCTGTTAAAATCACCAGCATCAGCTCTATTTATGTTTGGAATAATGACGCTGGGCTCCAGGCAGGATGGCGGGGAAATTTGTTAAACTATATATAAACTGAAGCAAATGAAATAAAAATATACTCTTTTCCTCTTTTCCATTCTAGAGAGAGGGCTGTTTTGAAAAAAAGAAAAACATGCAAGCCACTGAAAAATTCAAGATGGCGACCATTCTTCAAGATGGCCAACAGGAAAAAAGCATGTTTTCACTACATTTGTGAACAGTTTGAACTCTGGAGGTTTGTGGTTTTAAGCAGCTCAGTGGGATCTGGGATCAAGTCATTCACAATGAGACCCAATGAAATCATATTTACGGATAATTTTTCAAGATGGCCGTGATGGTTGTCATGGAAAATAAATTTTTGGACTAAAATCAGCAATAAGAAGAATGTGTTTGATGTCAAATCATATGTATTGAACCATTGAAATCATATTTTCTTGATCTAGTTTTTCCTTTTTCTGATAAACAATTTTCAAAATGGCCACCGTGGTTGTAGTGGAGAATTGGCAAAATAAAAAGCTAGGTTCACTGCTAGGCAAAAATCTACTACTAAAGTTAAACAGCAGCACATGTAAATATAAAACATCAGCAGAAACTAACATTAAATCACTAGACACATGAGTAAAGTTCATCTGGTGATGATCAGTTTCAGACTCACACAGAGGAAAAGTCCTCAGCTTCTGACTCTGCTGCATTTTATTACTTTAGCTGAATGAGTCGGATGACCACAGTTGAAAACATGATATGACATAAAATTCATCCAAGTCATGAAAATGAGCAACATTTTATGACAATAATTGGTCTCAAAAATGGCAGCCATCTTGAAAAATGGCTGCCATCGTCCTGAAATTCAAGTGGCTAATGGGAAAAATGAAAGCAAACCTCAGGGTGAACATCTTAATTTTCATGCTTGTACTTCAAATATTAATATAAATATGCTTATATGGAGTCATGTCTTCTTAGGAAAAGGACATAAATCTTGTAAGAAGCATCAATATTATAACAGAAATCATAATCTTCTGTGTGGTCGTCATGCATATCTATGTTTACAAGTATAAAATGTTCTGGCTTCAGTCCAGGGGTGAGTCTGAAATTATGTCTGAGTCAGATTACATCATCTAGATTGCAGGTCAGCCGATGCATTAATCAAACATATTGGTTTCCAGTCGTTGCTCTTCTCATGTACCAAACTCCGTCGTCCGGACTCTCAAACTGACATCATGAAGAATCTGACGCTTCACCATCTGTGTTTTATCATAAACATCCTCTCCCTGGAGAATCCTCTCACTACTTCCACTTACTTTTCTTTTTCCCAAAGGTCAGGTTTGATGGAGGGGGGCAGGAATGCATGAAAAGTTCTGCTTTACTGCTCGGCTTTAACAGATGTTCTCAGAAGAACAGCCTTTTGGAAATAAACGCAGCTTATCACATAAAAAGCTGCCAGTGGGGAGGAAGCCCCATTTATTAGGAACATGTAACAGGAGAGCTGATTTTCATTGCAGGGAACTGGAAATTCATCATGGTCTGACATGCTGTAGCAGAGCCTATATATGACGGACCTCCTGTTTTCATCACAGTGGGAGTTATTTTCCTGAGAGCATATCAGAGGGTTCACTGCATGTTTTAACATCTCTGCAGCAAAGCAGCTCATTCAGAAAACTGAAAAAAACAACCTTCAAATAAGTCATCCACTGTCAGAAGTCCAAATAAACAAAAGCAAAAAACACACCTCCCTGTGGTTGCTTTCAAAGAAATACAAAAATACTCCAAAGAAAACAGTTTGAGATTTTTTTTTAAAGAATGGAGTCATTATTTAAACAAATGAAGTCTGATCCTTAAACATGTTTCAAAGACGCCTTTTACTCCTGCCAACATGTTTCATGGGGGAGTTGGACCTAAACACAGACAGGAAAATGGATTCTCATCATGCAAAAGATGATTTATTAAAAACTGAGCACAGCTGAAGAAAAGGAGAAGAACTGAACGACGGGCAAACTGATAATGGAAGGATCTGAGTGGGAAACAAACTGACTGACGTTCGTCTGTTGGGAGGTGATTACAGACATGGTAACCATGGAAACCAGGTGGGCACATCAGCAGATTAATTAAGATCAGGGGAAACACACACACGCCCACGCACACGCACACACACACACACACACACAACGAGAGATCCACCCGGGATGAAGCACCGAGTCAAAAACTGATGAGTAAGTCAGTGGTGACCAATGCTAGCTGTAGCGCTAACTGTAGCGCTAACTGTAGCGCTAACTGTAGCGCTAGCTGTAGCGCTAGCTGTAGCGCAAACTGTAGCGCTAGCTGTGCCAACCCTGAAGAATTAAACAGAAACATTAGCTCTGCTAATGCTACAGCGCTACACAAACATGGTATTTATCAGAACTACAGCAATTCATTCATAACATCTAATGAAATATTTAGGAAGGATGTCATCAGATTAAAAAAAAAATTATATAGTTATGGGAAAATTCTGGTATTTTAAAGGCTAAAATTGAACTTTTTTTTTTTTTACCAGTTTGTTAATTCTTACATTGTGTGTGAATTGTGACAGTCATTTTTTGTTTTTAAGCATATTCACTGACTGATGGCACTTTTTAAATTTCGTTGTCCTTGTGACAATGGCAATAAAGATTTAACTTATCTTATTTATACAAACAAATACGAATTACAAAGTAAGAAATTCAGGTAGAAAAAACACAAATAATCTTTTCTCTTTTTTTCCAATATAAAAATTTCATATAAAAATGAACATATTTGCTAGATCATGGTAAAGTGCTTTGTGATAACAAAGCTTGTGTATGAACAAGATGTTTCACTTTAACTGTAATTGGGGGCATAAATCTGTCTGGTGAATTTTTGGTTGAAATATATTTGTTCATCATTCAGTGAAGATACTTGCGAGGTGAAGTTGCAAGAACTTTTACTCAAGTAAAAATATCAATACTTCATAATAATATCCTTTAATAAAAGTAAAACATACAGCATATTAAAATATTCTTAAGAATAAATCGTTTCCAAAAGGTTACTCAGCTACATGTTTCTAGTTTCTACCCCCTCTGGTTCTACATATAGATCATTAGGTCACAAATCTGAATTTTGTTTGAGGTTTCTGTTCCAGGCTGGCTGGATAATTATCAATATTTTTAAATAACTTGTGTTGCAATGGAAAACAAATAAAAAACAATGATATAATTAAGCTAAAGAGTAAAAAGTGAAATGGTTCCTACAGAAGTGGAGCTTTGTGTCCTGACACCGCCTGCTGGGAATCATGTTCTGCCCCCTCACTAAGCTTCGCTCAGTGTTCAAATAAAGAGGGGGCTTCACACTTGTCATTCCTTTGCTAATTCAAGATCGGCCTTATAGTCCTAATTACTCTCTCATTCATCCCATTCACGCAGTCTTCCTCATGGCCACTTTCACAGCAGAGGAGCGCCAGGAGAGCGTCCTCATTATCGCAGGAACGCCACTTTGGGAAAACTCCTTCCAACACAAGTTCAGTAGCTGCTTTTCTTGGAGAGATACAATCAGCCTTGGAGAGTCCCGGTGGGGGGGAGGCGCTGAAGCCGAGTTATGCGACTGAGTGTGGGAAGAAAAGTGTAATAACTTTCACCTGAATGACTCCACTCTCCCAAACGCCCTGGGTTTGTCATTCACCGTCGTCAGGCCCCCCTTGTGTTCAGTGAAAGGGGCCTGCAGGGATCGCGCGCTAATGAGGCAGCAGGCATTTCTTTGGCTCGTTACAAACCAGTGTGTGTGGAGCTTTTCTCTTCTCTACAAGCTACAGCCGCTACCAGCTGCTATTTTTTAGAGTGAATGGGATTCACAATTAATGATGCAATTATGCTAATAGGGTTGCCAGGCTACTTGCTGGCCTCTCTTGCTAAGTATCAACCCTGTTTCAGAATGACTGAGTAAAACAATTGTTGCAGATGAGAGCATGAACTTCCTGAGTAAAAGGTTTCCTGAGAAATCCAATAACGACACATGAGAAATATTAAAACTGATCAGTTTTATTGCTGATCTCGTCCAGTTACTGGATGAACGAGGCTTGAATTTTCTTTTTAACAAGCTGGTCAGACTGAAAATCTAATGTACTGTAGAGTTATTTCCATTTCCATCCATCAAGTCAAAGCTAATCTTGAGATGCTGGGAATGACGCGTATAATGTGGATTTTTAGTGCTTTATGTGGTTTATTATAAAGCACAGAGTGGCAGCTCAACCAGGTCTTCTTGTCTTTCAGCTAAATGATCAGAGTTTCTGGTATTTTGGTGAAAATGAGAAAAGATGCAGCAGAGAATCTGGTCTGGGATCTGTAGCTTGTTTCATTTTCATGTATTTATAGTAATAATCCTGTGATCTGGTGCAACTGGCAGCTTTTAAACAAAACATTTGAACTAATGATTGTGCTTCGTTTCTTCTGGTTATCCTCCAAATGTTTCAAAGACAAAGTGCATCTGTTATTTTTACCTGTGAGGTGTAAAAGTTATGATATTCTTAAATGATTTTTATTTTTTCTGCAAAAAAAAACTGGTCCAGGCGCTTTGCACAAAACTCCTGTAAAGCATCATGGGATACAATCTGACTAAAGGCTTAAGATGAAATGTTTGAACTCTTGTTTTGTGTCAGAAATATGTAATTTGAGTTACATTTTCAACACAGGAAAGAAATGACTTCATTGCTACAGTAAAAACAGAAACAACTGTTTTGTTTGCAGTCAAGGCTCTGCAGCTGGGAATTATTTTATTCTGTAATGTGGTTCATCAAATGGTGACATTAATGTTTGAGCTGCACATCTTCCCATTTTATATGAAGTTCATTATTATTATAGCTGCTGAGTTAGAATCATTTTCTACACAGACGCTCCCATCTCTAAAAACAAAACTAATAAAACCTATAAGTAATTTCATTAATTCATTATAAACATTATAAAATAAAAAAATAGCCAACCAATGGGCGATGCAGCTGCTTCTCTCGGCCCACTGGGTTTAATTTCTGTTAATTTCACAACAATAGATCCATTTAGATCTATTGTTGTGTTGAAGCCACGCTGAAAGGAGTTAGCCTATCAGTGAAGCTATTCAAACATAAAATATCGTCTCAATGCTAAACAGCAGCAAATATTTACTCAATGATTTAGCATTTTAAATGAAAATGTTGCTTTTTTTTGTCGACTATATGATTTTAAATTAATTGCAATTAAAGTTTAATCAAGTTGCACCACTAATCCATTTCTAACACAGAGTCGCTAAACGGCTCCTTCAGTCTGATCAGAGTTTATAGGAGTTTAATAAATAGTGAAACTCTTCCAGGAGAATTATTCTCCCAGCGTTTTCCACAGAGCAGAGTTAAAGCATCGCCACGGCGGCAGCCAGCCGTCTCCTCTGTAATTTATGAACACCTACATGAAAATGCTCTGGGGTGGCTTTGTTTTGATTACCCTGAAAAATAACAGTTATTGGAGACGTTTCACCAGAGAGTTCCTCATAATTAAATCACGCCCCATGCCAACATCTCTCTACTTCTGCAAACAGGTTTTGCGGTCATCAAGACGTTTGTGTGATTGTTTTGTTCCTCTGAGTTTTGTCTCATGTGACTAAATAAAGGATAATTTCATAAACAATTCACCAAGGACTTCTGTGTGTCATTTTCAGATCAAATAAAATTACAGCATATTTACACAGACAGAAGCAGGGAATCTGTGCCAGTATCTGGGTTTTATACTCAAACTGGAACCATTTCATTCCAGTGACAAACGTAGTTATTTCTTTCCCTTTTTTTCAACCTTAATGCAAGCTTCCCGTCTGCTTCTCCGACAATAACCGTCACATCACACAACGGCTAAAACCACAGTACACAAACCGAACAATGGCCTCCCACCACCAGACAATCATGCAGAAGGAGAAATGAATACTAAGTATCGCTGGACAATCCTGTCTGTGTTTGTGAGGACTTGTTGAGGGACGTCTGCCAAAAGGCTCCCAGGAGACTTTCCTCCGGGGAACAATGGCGTTTCTGGTCGACTGTTTGTTCTTGTCAATCATCTGTCAGATGACAACAGAGAGCAACCAGCCCACAGCTTGAGTTACCTCCAGATTATGATGAAAAAACTGCTTGCCTCATTCCCGCTCCGCTCCCAAACTCTGTAGAGGCGAGGATGCCATTTTGTAACGTCTGATGACCATTATATTAACTTTAAACCAAAGATTTTTTTTATTTTGTGTACTTCCTGAAATGACAAACATGCCAATTATTCTGCATAAAAACTGTTGATGAGCAAAAGTTGATTGTGGTTGTATTTCTCTTTAAATGCTGATTTGACAAAGGGATTCTTATTTTTTAAACCAGCTTTAATTTTCTTCTTTTGTTATCAGAGTTCCTGCAACTAAACCCATATGCACTTTATTTCCTAAATGATCGAAAACCAATCAGAGAATTGATAAGGAATCAAATCAATATGTGAGATTAATCATGGAATTACCAATTCTGATCTCAAGTCACAGTACAAACAAGTTTTGCCAGTTTTACAGATTAACATGCTTCTGTTTTATTGTCAAAATTTTACATTTTAACTCAGTTTTATATAGCGGAAATTCACAACAGCAGTAGTCTCACTTTCAGGAAAAAGTAAATTCAGTTTAATTATATATCAGATTCTATCTGAGCCTGGAGCCTTAAGAAAACTGGCTGCAAATTTAGTCCTGATTACTTTTTATATCTGTCAATAAAAGTCACCATAATCTGAATTTTCAGTCACCTCTCACTAAATCTTCTGTTAATGAGATTTACAGACGCCTACGTCACAAAAATATTCTGGACTTTTGAACAATAAAACATGAAATTCAGAAGGAACTATATCGAAACAAAATGAAAAATATTCAAATCAAACTGAAAAAATGTGTTTTCAAAAGATTAAATTAGAGTTGAAGTGAATAACATTTAAACCAAGAGGAAACAGATTTCTAAGTTTTCTTTCAAAGGCATTAAAATGCACAACTTTATCAAATATGACGCTGTTTGATTTGCTACAGACAAAGTTAAGCAAGATGTCATCATCATAGGACCCAGGAGGGTAAATCATATTAATTAAATCATAATTAAAGAAATGAAAACAACCACAATAAAATCATAATGACGGTAAAATCTCTGATTGACTCCGACACCATGAGGAACGTTTCAGAGAGAGCTGATGGCAAACAGACAGTCGGCAGAAATCTGTTTCATATGAGCAAAGAGCTGGAGGAGGAAAACATGACACACACACACACACACACACACACACACACACACACACGCACGCACACACACACACACACACACACACCCACACACACACACACCCACACACACACACACACAGGCAGATAGTTGTGAATCTCACTGTTCCTGCTAAGCTAATAGTTACTTTACTCAGAATATCAACATATTTTTTATACAAAATTAGGAGGAAAATCACTACAATCATAAAATCATCAGTTATTTCTGGAGGCACAGCAGGTCTTCATGATTTTTTTAGTGAAGTCAGATTTTTGTTCTCATTCTACTATTGAATGACCAGCAGATTTCTCTATGAACAGTTTCTGACCCTGAAGCAAACGTAGCAGCGCTCCCATTACGGCAGTAAAGATGGCCGCCGTCTCTGGATGGATGGTAAAGTTGCTGATGAAGGAAGCTGATAAACAGAAAGCTAACAGCTAACTGCAACGACCTTTTCTGACCCGGTTCTGCTTGGATGTCGTTTGGGATGTGATGCGTTCACTGACTCAGACTAAATTATGTCTCATGTTAATGATGTAAAAGTCGGATAAAATGCGACATCAAAGTTTCAGATTGCAGATTCTTTGAAAACTGGATATGATTTAGTTCCACATATAGAAGTGGAACAGATCAGATTATTTGGGGTATGATAAGATCAGAACCGGGCCGTCCTCATAAAGACGTTGGATACGGGTCGCAGTCGCCTGCTGACACAGCAGGTCTTGATGATCAATTGTGATTCTTTTGCTTAAATTGGACCTTTTTTCCTGGTTGTCCATGTTACTAATTTAATGCGACCAGCAATCAGACTTCTGAGTGAACGGTTTACGAACCCAAAGCGACCCGCAGGCGTAGAAGAAGAAGGTCTGGACGTGGAGGTTCGACTCCCAGCAGGACAAACTTCCCTAACATAAAACTAAAGACATTATGGTTGAGTTCAAAGCACGTTCCAGTGATAGAAATGGCCTAGTCAAAGACTAAACCTATAGTATGATAGGATCAGATGGTTTTAATTCCCAGTGACCAGCTGAGTGTTCCTGTAAACAGAAGCTGTTCTCATGCATGGATTCATTCATCCATAAAAATCCCATTTTCTCCTCCATAATCAGCCTTTTATTATTCCCTCTGCGTCCCAGGAGCTGCACAATGACGCGTATGGATATAAATTTCACTTCCTGGAGGAAGGAAGGCTTCACTTTACCATCATCTCCAGAGCTTGTTACATATTTCTACAGAAAAGTCGATGCTATGAATAAAGTCTGGCTTTAAAATCAACTTTTTTTAGATGAAATAATGATGAAAGACCCTCCAGGTGCTCCGCTCTCCTTAGCAACAGAATGAAGTATTAAATCACTCCGTTCCCTTACCTCTTTCCTTTTCACATTTTCATATTTCTAACCTAACAGGTTCCTTTGACCGGCTCATTTACATTTCTGTGGCAGCTTTCATGGAAAGACTAATAGGAAGTCTTCCAAAGCTTCGCCCGGGGCTTCCATTCAGATGTGGTCCGCTGTTTGACAGATGAAGCTCCGCTCATTCCCGAATCCATTCCGCCTTTCTTCCTTTGCAGGGAGGCACTTTGGGTTCAGACCTTCTGAATGAGCTGCTCTGTTACAGCTTCACAGCGGCTGCTCACCTTGTCTGATCCGACAGACTGATGACGTTTAGTCTGCTTTTCCAGACTGACTTCACGCTCCGATTTCTAATTATTTTTCTTAATCTGTAGGCCGTCCAGCTTTAGACTTTGCTTTTCATGTCACAATTAAAGTTTAACAGGTAAAGAGAAGTTGTGTGAAATATTTGTTAAAGTTTCTATCACTAGATGATAGCAGACAATCGGCTACGTTGAGTCACTTGCTTTAAAGCAATCCCTCATTCTGAGCATGTATGTGGTGACAGTGGAGAGGAAAGACTAACAAGAAGAAACCTCCAACAGAACCAGAACCTGTTTGTGTTGGGCATTATGAGCATCACACATCCTTTCAGCATTTTTCCTGAAATCTGCTTTTTTAAAATTTTATTCAGTTTATTTTTTATAACATTGTACAACTATTGTCGATTTGAGGCAATTTACAAAAGAAGTGATTTCAGTTCAGTCACACATCCGTTCCAGTTGATCCCAATCAATCAATCAATCAATCAATCAATCAATCAATCAGCCCTTTAAGTTCAATTCATTTATAAAGGAGCGTTCACTCCTCCTGGACCAGCAGGGGGCAACGATCGCTTGTGTTGAATCATTGATTTTCCAGCAGTCTCTCATATTGAGGATACACGTGGCGACAGTGGAGAGGAAAAACTTCCCTTTAATAGGAAGAAACCTCCAGCAGAACCAGAACCAGAACCTGGATCAGTACCAGCGGCCGTCAGCCACGACCGACTGGTGGTTTGAAAAGCACAAACAGAAACAGAAGAACTTTTTATGATAAAAAAAATATAACAATAAGCAGGAGAGGAAGTGGGACTGGACGACATTTTAAATATCCCAAATAAATAAAAAAAAGAACTGAAACAACAAATAAAATAGATGATGTTGTTTCTGGAAACAAGAGAACAAAGTGGTCAATAGACCAAAGTACCAGAATGAAGACTTCAGTCATCCAGTCTTTGGTAGAAAGAGAGGCAGCAGAAAACTAAATCAAATAGACATGATCTAAATAGTTTTCATTTATCATATAATTAATTCATGTATTGCTTATTGCGACAGGCTTATGCCAGACCAGGCATGCATACTTTTAACTACAAGTTTAATCAAAAAAGTGTTAAATCTACTATTAGTCAAAGTTCATTAACGACAAATCCAGAAGGTCACAAACAGAAAGTTTTGAAGCTCAAAGCCTCTGCTGACCAAGTCACAGAAATACTTTGTCACAAAGGACTTGGTTGATTTGGAAATTTTTATCTTTCTAATCTCTAAAATTTAAAAGTCATAAAATCCTGTTAACAGAGCTGCTTTGTGGCAGTAAAGTCAGGTAAATCAAGCTAACCCTGATAAAGAGCTCAGTGTGGATCGTCTTCATGTGTCCAATGCAAATGAGTCTCTTGTCTGTCATTTCAAACTGTGACATTTTAGTCCCCTGAAACCTAACGTCAACCTGTGAGGCGGACTCCGTCTCATCAATCTGCTTAACTGAATAAACATGAAGTGAAACCGTTGAGATGCGAAAGGGCAGAAGAGTACCGCCGGCGTGATTTAATGAGCGGCGTGATTTATAACCCAGAATAATACCCCGACCCCCGGCATATTTCCTCACAACACACAGAACTACAGATCCAAATGCAGATTTCTTATATCTGTAACAATGTTCAATGGATTTCATAAAAAGCAAATAAACCACGATTCAGTAATTAATCTAAATTTACTTTTACATTTCAAAACAAAACACCAAAATACAAAGTTTTCTTAGGTTTCTTATTAGAGAACTTAGGAATGTGAAGACATAAAAGTTGTGGTTCAAGAAAAGGGGAATTAATTCATATTTCATCCAGAAAACAGAGACACGGGGAAGCATGCAGATTAATAACTGTACTGGACTGAGACTAGAGCCCTGAGGCACTCCTGGTACGGAGCGAAGCTTTAGAACGGGACCACGCTACAGCAGAAGTGCTAATTCTGGCACAATTCAGACAAAACAAACTACTGTCATCTGCGCTGTGAAAAGTGACAAATATCCTCTAGTGTGCTAATAGTGGAGCTAATTTTTAGCTTAGAGCTTTGAAAATGTTTACTGCATTTTGCTTTTCCTCAACTTAATGTCCCAGATAAATTCTAAAGTGCTAATTTACTTGACTGTTTTGTTTTGTTCAACAGCTGTCTTAAAGTTTTGGTAATTGACTGTTAATTAAACAAATACATGCAAAAATTCAGTTCTGAATTGTTTTGTGAGCCTTGTGGTTTGTGTCAACATGACTGAATTTAGCGCTTTAGCATTAGCGTCTTAAATACCATGTGGGGGTAGCGCTTTAATAGCTTTACTTTTTATGACTTGTGTTTTAGAGTTAGAACAAGTAAGATTTTAGCTAGCAGGTTAGCATAAGTACAATTTTAGCTAGCAGGTTAGCATAAGTACAATTTTAGCTAGCGGGTTAGCATAAGTACAATTTTAGCTAGCAGGTTAGCATAAGTACAATTTTAGCTAGCAGGTTAGCATAAGTACAATTTTAGCTAGCGGGTTAGCATAAGTACAATTTTAGCTAGCAGGTTAGCATAAGTACAATTTTAGCTAGCGGGTTAGCATAAGTATAATTTTAGCTAGCGGTGCCGACCGCTGGTCAGAAGCAACTGTATCTAAAAACATGAGATAAAAAATGAGCAAATTGGCTCATTAAAGCCAAACTGAAATATTTTCAGTGTCTGAAGAATGTTGAAGTAACAAAGCAAAGTAAAACGCTGTTGGTTGTGAGGTCTGGCCTTTTGGGGCTTTTTCTGTTAAATGCAGCACTCCTTTGACAAATTACAGTCTAACCTCAGATGAATATGCTCTTTCCAAAGGCTCATTATTGTGCAATTATAGGCTGTTTCAGTGCACCACTGTGAATATTCTGTTTTATTAAGACCTCAGGACAAGATTCATGAATAAGAAACATTAAACTCTACCTGCAGCCGGGCGTTCTTTGATGATTGATTTTATGAGCATTACAAAGAGAAGGGGAACATTGCAGTCATTAGTACAAACCCTAACTTTTTACATATGAGGACCAAACCAGCACACCTGCTTTTAGGAGCCGGTCCTGCATCGTCCTGCTTGGCGTATTTCAAAGGAGGAACACTAATGGCATTTCCAGAGCAGCCTGATCCGATGGCATGTTAACGCTCCTGAACACGGCCATGTCCCAGGCTTAGGGGGAAATTTATTTAACAGCGGGGGCCGCCTGACACAGATGTTAACAGAATCCCCGTCTGCCTGGAGGTGGCGAGCTCCACTCTCCCTCCTGGTTAGTCATGCCAACTATGTGCAGAGTCACACTGCGCCGTCGGCTGCAGGGTCATCCGTAATGAGCGAGTGTTAAATCTTAACACCGGCGTGCCGACACACACCGACATGAGGCTTCTCTTTGTCGTTGTTCGCCGTCCTCTCGCTGCCATCAATCATCAGAAAACGGAGGGACTGCAGGTTGTTGATTAATGAGCTTTATGAGACGTCTGAGCCTCCGGCTGCCTTCCCACCATGCAGCTGAGTAAAAATTAGATCTCACACACCAGAGACTCTGCGAAGCTTCTTCCTGGAGTATTATTAGACAGGCCCTCCGGCTGACTGTACAAGTTGTTTTAATATCTGCGAATTTGCCTTTAATTCATTTATTGTTTCCTTCGTTCCAGCCTGGAGAAATCTGGGGAAACACTAAAACAGAATGGGCTCTTCCTCTTTGAAATGATCTAACCCTACTTTTAGAGAAACTTCAGTCCCAACAGAGATTCGTGGACCTGGGATGCAGCAGCAGTTTTATTTGATGAAGCTGGTCGTCCTGACAAAAAGACGCCAAACAGCTGCAACTTTAAGAATCTAGCAGGATAACATTCTGAGTTAAAAACACACCTGACATGTGTTAAAAGTTAAAAAGAAGATTTCAATAAAAATGAATGAAACAGACTTTAAGTAAGGCGTCCAAAATTGAAACAGATTTACCAAAACCACCAAGGTTGTTATGTCTCCATCATTACACCGCTTTCTTGCAGGAGGGAAGTCATATAATGTTCACATTGGGCCAGTTTTACAGGAGCTTCTTTGATGTCTCATCAAACATCTCAAAGCCAGAATCACATCAAGCCCTGAACTTCTTCACAAGAGCAGAATCAAACTTCAGAGACAGTTTCTCTCCATCTGATGACTTTCTGCCACATTTACAGAAGCTGTGGAGACGAGTGGAAAATTAGACCAGAAAAACGTTTCAACAAGAGACTGCCAGAGAAATGCATAAAAATGTATTTTTTTTCTACGTTCAATAGTTGTTTTTTGGGGGGTTAATTTCAGCTTCAAATGATCTGATTGGATGCTGGAAAACACTGCTGTTGTGTCCAAGTTGTGCTAAAAGGAGTTAACCTATCAGAAGCCATTATAGCATAAAATAGCATCTCAGTGCTAAAAATGTAGCAGCTAGCGCTGATGTCAGTCCAAATACAAAAATTTAAAAAAAGAAATTTTTGTTGCTGAGCTCATGTGTTTATTTATTCAGCAATTTAACAACAACACAGGTTTTGGAATTGAAAATGCTGTTTATTTTGTTGATATGTGGTTTGAAATACGATTAATTAATTAAAGAGCCACCAATAATTTATATGCATTTTTAATACATATAATTTAGTGGACACCCCATAAACCTCCCGTAAATATTTTTACCCTCCGCCCTGACTTGGTGTCTTCCAGTCCCTTTGGAGGTCGCGACCCCCACTTTGGGAACCGCTGCTTTAGATTTCTAGGTGAAAATCTGGAGAGTAGTTCATGAGGATTTTATGAAGCTTATTAATGTAAAAAGAACCAAAAAAAAACTTTCATTCTGTGGACAAAACGTCTTAAAAGCTTCACATATTTACAAAAATATCGTATTTTATTGGAATGTTTCGGTTTTAATCATTTTTCAACAGGTAAACAAACAGAGATCATAAAACCGTGTAAATTTGTGTTTTAGCTGAACTGTAAGGGAGTCACATTAAAGTTGCATCAACATGATCGTATTTAAGCTGGGGGGTGTGAAGGTGAGCCTCACTGCCTGTGATCTCAACTTTAAATCCTACTTTAGTTCTAAAATTACTAAGGTGTTATTTTAAATTACAGTTTTTAACCTGATGATGCACAGACCTTCCCTCCTCCCAGTTACCTGACTGAAAGCAGCCGCGTCAAATTAAAAAAAGAAAAAACACTCCAGGAAGTGCTTCTCCATGTTGCTTCCACCGCGCCCTTCATCTCCTCTGGTTTTTCCCATAAACAGTTCAAAGCTGAACCTTTGAGTCTCTATGAAGTCCACATTTACTTCTGATGTTGCAGATCTAAGGCTGAGCCAAACATCAAAACAAAGCGTGTAGGTGGCAGCCATTACTGCGCCAAATGACAGATGTGTCTGTGCATAAGTGTGTGTGTTTTTGTGCATAAATGTGTGTTTTTGTACATAAATGTGTGTGTTTTTGTGCATAAATGTGTGTGTTTTTGTGCATAAATGTGTGTGTTTTTGTGCATAAATGTGTGTGTTTTTGTGCAGAGCACAGCTGCGAGTCTGCAGAATGATTTGCGGCACACATGACCCCCCACCTCTTTCATGGCGTCCCTGTGGGGATTTTGGTACGACGACGTTTAAATAATTAGAATAGCTTCTTATTAGAAACGGGCTTTGAACCAAATTGCACTTTTATCCCTCATTAGATTATGGCTTGTTCTCGTTTCAGTTTTGGCAGAGAAGGGTCGTTTTTGGTGCGGCTCTCCCTGCCTGGGCAGCGACGATGGATCCTCCTGGAATAATTTAACGTTATTTGACTGCCAGTCCCAGCAGCAGAGGAGTCATCAGGACACTAATGGAACTTCTTGAAGCATAATCTCTAAAATAACCTCAGCAGATGTCGCTGATGGAAAACATATTCCAACTTTTTACACTGTGAAAAGACTTCAAATAAACTCATTTGTGATATTTTGTTAACCCGATCTTCTCCTGCAGTCACTTTCACAGAATATTTTCCATCTGTAACTGGTTTCTTTTAAACGGTAACAGAAAAATCTAACAACAAAATCTATCAATTTCAGCGATCACAAGTCACACTCCTGACCACTTCGTGCAACAAGTGCAGACATTTTCAACTTTATGCACACAGTACCAGTAAATCAATCAAAAATCAACTAAAATAAATTTCCATCCACTTCCTCTGACCTGGACTCGATGCATATTGCTGTCCTCATAGCTAATGGTGTGTTGGAGTCTCTGCTGCAGCTGCTGAAGCGACAAGCAGAAAGTAAACTTTTCATAATAGAACAAATAAATAATTGAAAAGTTTATTTATTTCAGGAAACATTCAGTATTTGAAACACATCATGTCAGGGGCGTCAAACTCACTTTCAGTTTGGGCCTTAAAGGACCAGTTGTGGCAAAATATATTGATGAAACTATTAAAGTGTTAAAATATTATTAAATATCTGTGCATTTACTTAAAATACAGATTTTAAGTAAAATCTGTGCCTTACCTTAAACTTAAGTTTAATGTTCTAAACTTAAGTTTAGATACATGAAATCTTAAGTTTCATGTATCTAAACTTAAGGTCTGAAAATGTCTTAAATTCATTAGAAAACATGCAAAAAGGCCTTTAATATGTTAATCACGAGTCTTAAATTTTGTCTGGCAGGACTTTTAAATCTGGTTTTTCTCATGGGACTTTTCTATCAGGCATACAGAAATATGATCTTAATGCAAAGTTTAATTTTCTTTGTTATTTTCTAAACATGCTTTAAATCTGACCAATGACCTTCGTTAGGATTGTATTTTGTTGAATTTCTGATCAGGAGTTCCTTCCCAACAGCAGCTCCTCTTGCTGAAGCTGTGATTTCTGCTGCAGTCTGAGTGGGAGCGCTGTCGGTAAATATTTGTCCCTGCGGAGGTTTTATGACCGTAAAGTTTGGAAAAGCGGAACAAACAAACCATCTGTTTAGCAGTGAGGACCAGTAATCTTCTGGGTGATGAGTGAGATGATTTATCAAACTTCAACGTTTGATCCAAACAGTTAAAAGCGTAATTTAATGGTTTTAGTTAACCCATATTTGTGTGTTTGCCTGGATAAAACCGCCGGCAGCGGGACGGTTCGGTCGGAAGCCTGTCTGCCAGGAAGAAGCTTTCAAATATTAGGATGAGTCGGATGGAGAGGATGCAGGATCCACATAATCCTGCTTCCCACAGACAACAATCCATCACCGACTGAAATGATTCATGAAGCTGGAATCCTGCTCTTCTCTTCTCTCTCACCCGAAAATTATGTTCTTTTTATGAAAACTCACAAAACTTCCTAACCAACCGTTGATGTTGAGGCGTCTACAGCGGCTGGACCTCACAAATAGAGAATCTTCTAAATAATAGATCCATTAATTACATTTATTATCTAATCTGTGTAAAGTTTTATGTTTAGAAAAGATAGTTATGCACTGGTTAGTACATTCCAAATAGAGAGCTGAGTCTGTTTTAAAACTTCCTCTTATTTGGATCAGAGTCGTGATTCCACATTAAAAAGATCCCAACTTATCTGATCAAATCAATTTACAAAGAGATTTTTGTAACTTCAGATATTTGAGAGCTTTCATGTCTTTGCACATTAGGTACTTTTTTTGTTATGTGCCGTGAAACATCCAAGTCACCAGGGCAGAAAAAGACAAAGTTTCACAGAAAACAGGGATTTTTGTTTCTTTTTCTTTCAGCTAAATCTACTGGCTGAAGTCATGGAGAAAGCATCCCAGGATTCAAATAACAGTTTTAAAATGGTAAACTTTGAGTTTAGAGGATGTAGAGTAAACTCACAGCTGGTTAACATACCGGCGTTTGTTTAGCTGTTCACATCTTTCTGTTATTTTTTCCGATAATTTTTCTTCTGAAACTCTGAAGCCTCTTTCCTCACTAATCTGGCTTGCAGAGTTCTAACATATCTAACATATCTTCTTCAGATTTGTTTTAGAAAGATGAGAATCCACTCTGAATCAACTCCAAACATCCCAAGGCAACACTTGTTCCGGGTTTTGTCACATATTTCACTGATAAATGGTCAGATTTTCTTGTCTCTGCTGAAGGAGTTTGTATCAAGACGAGTATTTTTCATTTTTCATCTCTTCCAGCAGTTATTCTTTGCAGGGATAAAGATGAAGATGGATTCCTTTATTATCTTTGTCTGTCATGAGACAGTCGGCCTGCTCTTCTCCTGTCAGAGCTGATCATCGTCCTGCGGGCAGAAACCCGGTGGGTCCAAATGTTTGGCTGCAACAGGAGGAGATAGAAACTCTAAAGATGCTTTTAAATCCCCAGAGACTCCAAACATTCATTCATTGTTAATTCGTCGCTTTTATGACAGAATCATAATAAATTAATAATATATGGCAAGCATAATTTTTGTGGAACAGAAAGCAATACTTATATTTTATTTATATCCTGCAAATAGGATATAACTAACACATGGAGTATTAAAGCTAATATACAAAGCAAAAAATAAAAAATAAAATCAAAAATAGTTTAAGGGATGGACAATATAAGACAGAAATCCAACTAAAATCAACCAATTATAAATATGTTAAAATGTGTCTCTGTTGTCGAGTTAAACTGTGGAATAATTCACCTGAAAATCTTTAACACCAAAACAGTTTAAACCATAAATAAAACCAGAAAAGAATATTTGAAATCTGATGGAATCCTTCATGATGAAGATTTATTTTTTTTAATCTGTTTCTTTTTTCTCTTGTCTTGTTTGGATTTAATTGTTGATTCTGTGTTTTTTGTTGATATGTGTTTTGCCATATTAACAGAAACTGTTTATTTGTAGTAAACAAGATTAGAAATGTATAAGCTGAATGGCTTCAGTCTGCAACTTTTCAATCTATGCAACAAATAAATTATTTAGGATTTTTTTAATTTAATTGATTGCAGTTGGAGTATTGATTGACAACTATTATGGCTGTGTGTGTTTCTGGGTTTTACATCCAATAAGCTATCTAAATATTTGGCAATGTGACTTAAACAGATATCTTACATGACTCAGCGTTTATGTTTGTGAATGTATGAACTCTGTGATGAAGTGGTGAATGGTGACTGCTTGTTCATTGTTTCAGCTGCAGCTTAACATCAGGAAAAGGAGGACAATCCTCCTGCACTGAGGATAAACAATGAGCAAGTGGAGAGAGTCTGCAGCGTGAGAGGAGCAGCTGAATGTTTCTGCTGAACAATAAGAGTTCACACTGACCGCTGCCGCACAGCGGGGAGCTCAACCTGCGCCGGCGGACAGGAAGCGGCCGCGGCGAGCGACTGAAACGGCCCAAAGGATCGTCAGTTCCCCACCGACCCATTTAGAGGACGATCTACTCAGCATCCAGTAGAACCCAACACCTCAGCCCAACCGCTCAAAAACCTCTGGATGCTCAAACATCCACTCTGAAAAGGGAAGGACAGGAAACAGCAGCTCCTGCTGTAAATATGGTCATTTATAGAGCAGATATGACTGGATGAACACGGAGCTTATGGATCCAATTCATTCTGTCTAGAAGGTTAAACATGGAGTTTAGCCTTATAAATTTAAAGGAGTTTAAATCATGTTTGCACCAGTTTCCCATAAACTTCAGCACAATGGAAACCTGAGGGAACTGAACTGAGACACAAAATGATTTTACTAATCACAACAGAAT
This sequence comes from Xiphophorus maculatus, assembly GCF_002775205.1. Lineage (NCBI taxonomy): Eukaryota > Metazoa > Chordata > Actinopteri > Cyprinodontiformes > Poeciliidae > Xiphophorus > Xiphophorus maculatus. The sequence goes on along the minus strand of NC_036444.1, from coordinate 1,602,801 downwards.
AAACCACAACAGGAAATCAGAAACAACACAAAGAGCAATAATCTAATATGGCAAGACATTAACAGCAGTAATGAGCAATGTAGAGAAATTAACAGTAGCAAAAATATCAAAGTTGTTAGCTAATGTGATTCAGTTCTACCAGAGCCTGACATGTTCCTTACAGGATGTATTTTCTAAATTGTATCTATTTTCTAAATTTATGTGAATGTTTTTGTATTTAAGACCTCTGTTACCCTGTCACTGCATGGAATCGGACACAATACCAAACACAAAGACTCTATGTATATATGCTATGTTTCAATGTCAAGGTATCATAAAAAACTTCAGTGATCTGTTACTCAATATGACTAAATCTTTAGTTTTCTTAAAACATTTTGAACAAAACATAAAACTCAATACATCGAATTTGAGCTAATGTCAAAGTTCAGCGTTGGTGCTGTGGCTAAAAGCATCCTAAAGATGTTTGCAGCCGACTGGACAATCTGATTCCTTCACCATAATTCATGTGTGACCCGCCCACATGGGGCTAAAACAGAGAGGCTAACATCTGAAAACACGCCTCCTCCCAGCCACAAGAATGCATGAGAGCAGTGTGTTTTCAATCACATGAATCCAGCTCAAACATAGCTTACTACATTTAGCTTCTCTATAAAGACTGACAAAAAGCTGCTCATGTCAGTCTTTGTCTTTTTACTGCTAAGTTTTTCAGACCAGAAATCCTAGAGAATAAGATGAACAACAATCCTTTCAAAGTGATTGAAATAAAAAATCATGTCAGAGTTGAAGGTAATGTGATAAAGTGTAAAGGTTCGGTTTTGCTGCTGCTCTTCCCACCCCAGTGTTTTCAGACTCTGTCATTTCCCCAGAGAAACATGGCTGTCAGTTTGACTCTGGCTCAGGGGGGGAGAGTGGCAGCTTTCTGGTACCCACTCGCCTTGGATGGGAGACAGTGGGCTCCCCGGCCCGGCCCAGCTTCCTGCTCTCTGCAGAGGGGAACGGGGACCGGGCCGTGGACCAGGGGACACGCTGGGGACCGGGGGCCAGGCAGGGAACCAGGAGCCAGGCTGAGGACTGGGGGCCAGGCTGGGGACCGGGGGCCAGGCTGAGGGCCAGGCTGGGGACCGGGGGCCAGGCTGAGGACTGGGGGCCAGGCTGGGAACAAGGAGCCACATTGGAAGCGATATTTCCTTTCAGAGCTTCCGCTCCCCTCAGTTTCTCCTCATTATCAGAACAAGTGGTGCCAGACGAACATTTTGGTCCAGCGGAGTGAGTGAAGAGTTACAAAGTGCAGACAGAAAACTGAAAGTGGCTCATGATCACTTCTGGATGGGAAGAGAAACTCGCTCATGTTCTGCTTTTGATTAAACGTGTCCAGAGCAGCAGAATCAGTCACCATGACCACCAACAGGTGAGGTGAATTTAGCTGTTTATCTCTGCATCAAGTTTATTTTTTAAATTATATTTCTCACAGGAAACATAAGTTCAAAACAAACAAATCAAGAGTTAAACATCAGAAAAATGAATTTAAAACAAAAGCAGCAACATTAAATGATTCTTTCTAATCTTGTATTGTAATAAATTTTGTAGAATATTTTCATTGTACTTTAATTCATTTATTTTGATTTATGGCCTCTATTTTGTATTTGTTTATTGTTGTAGTTACTTTTATTTTTTATTTATTTTGAATGTGATCTATGTATATTATTTATTTTTAGGAGGTGCACCAAAGAACCAGTGATGAGAAAAAACGCAAAAATAAAATGACTTGATTGTTTTAATCATACATTTTAATTATAAGGTCTTTTTATATTACATAATTCAATGTGTTGTTTTTATAGAGCCTCTAAAGGGACATGGAAGAGGAAAATTCAAAAGAGAGTATTTTATGAACCCTTCAGGCGCTCCGTAGTTTTTCAATCATTATTGTAAAACATAAGTTAAAATAACTTACTGAAATGTTTTTTGTCACACTCATCTTTCTGATTGGCTGCCAGGTAAATTCATCAAGCTGTTTCTCATCAAGCTAGCACAGCTAGCAAGTGCAAAACATTAAAGTTTCTGACAAGAAAAAGACTGAAGGAACTGCCTTCCTGTAGGGGGCGCTGCTGCAAAGTGAATAAAAGTAAAACATTCTAAAAGTTGATGCTTCTTTACAGATTTTGTAGCATCGTCTTTGGGTTTTACTTTGTCCAGAACCTGCAGAGCAATCCCAAACCTAACCCTGATCACGTCTCAGCATGTGGTCCTGGCCCGACCCGTTAGGCCTCTGCACCGCCACCATCACAGCGCAAGGAGAAATGAAAAGTTTCATTAATGGCTTTTACAGTGCGCTACGCTGCTGCCTCCTCAACCAGGCCACAAAGCGTTGGCAGCTGGATCAGGCTGTGCAGCCACAGCAAAGAGCTGCTGGTACAGAATCTGGAGGAGAATAAAAACCAAAGTGTGCAGGGTCACCGAGAGACCAAACGGTTTCCCTGGGGAGTCGGGGGAGGGGAGGATATAGGAGACTTGTACACAAGCATTCCAGCCATTGCAGTGTTTAGATGTAGAAACCACTCATCCATCTTCTCAGGTTTAATTTTGCACAATGTTTACAATGAGAGTTATAGATGCATGTTTTTCTTACCACCCAGCATGATCTTATAGCTGAGGATTTACAGCGTCTCTCTGCTGCTGCGTGTTTACAGTTCAGACGAATAAACTCCACCTGTTGACTGAAGTTACATACAGCTGCAGACAGAAACACTCAGGAAATATTCAGTTCTTCACAACATGTTCACATGTCTAATATATTTTTCATATCTGTAGAGAAGAAACCATTGGGTCACAATTTTTAAAGAAAGGTTACACTCAAAATGGGACGACTGAAAATACTTCAACTAGTGTGAAAGATGGAGGTGGCAGCATCATGATCTGTGGTCGTTTTCTCCTGAGGTTCAACCTCCACGCGTCGCTGGAAATGACTAAATATATTACTTTATTAGCCAGAATATTTTAGGCTAAATATTGAATTAGTAAGTTAAATATTTAGCTTATATTTGTAAGACCCAGCTTTTATTTTGATAGTCCACTTCCGGTTATCAGCAAGTGAAATTGAATATTAGCTACATATTATTTACATCATATTTAGTTCTGAATAAATACTCAGCTTCAAACTAAATATTTAGCTTGCCAACAGATAGCTAACTAAATATTTAGATAGTGAATTAAAATTATAAATGAATAAATAATGTGGTGAAAACATGACTGAAAAATGAAGCCAAATGTTTTGACAGGTCTAATTAACCCAAATAATAACTGCTCATTTTTGACTGTGTAACTTTCCACCTGTTTATATGTTTATATGTAGTAACCATCATCATCTCTTTTAGCAGATTGTCACATTATCTGTGAGAAACTTTTTCACATATTTTATCACCAAAAGCTGTTTTTTTACCAAACCTGTGTGCAGCAGGGGGAGAAAATAGAAGTGTGTTATAAATGATGACGTCTGTCTCTTGGTGATGTTTTGACCACTGCAAACAGTTTTCTTTTGAGAACAAGCATTAAAATGGATTACGCTCTAAATCAAAAGTGACTCAGGAAAACAACATGGAGGACCTGCTCACTGCCTGCATGCAGACAGACAGACACATAAAGACCTTACGGATCTCACCTTCCACTTTCCACATCCTGCTAATAAGTAAAGCTTTACTATGTCACCCAAAGGGGAAGATGGAGGAAAAATGGAGACGTAATAAAGTCTTTGGAATAAGGCGTCAGTCTCAGCACAGCATGTTTTTGTTGCACAGTCCAACGCATTAACCCAGAGGACAATGATATATTACTGTTTCAGAGCTGGCTAACGGCTGAGCTGCGTGTTTCTGTTGATAATAATCAGAGATATTTCTGCAGCTCCTCCACCATAAGTCAGTGTCGTACCTGCTTTGGTCCCTGAGTTTCCACTCGAGTGGAAACCTCACACCCACTGGGCCAGGCCGAAGCAACAGAGGAGAAACAATGCAGAGACTGTGATTTTTCGCAAGATACTCGGTGACAGGACAGCAGAGGGGCGAAGGAGAAACCTGAGACGGAGCTCATTACGCCTCGGTGACCCTAAAGGTCAGGGACAGGAAGGAAGCAGGAGGACACAGACCCAAACGGGAACAAGACTCTGTTGTGCTTTTAAACAGGCTGCAGGCCATAAAATCTGTTGCTTGTGTTGGAATTAATAAGACAAAAATATCCTTAAAATAATAAATCTGATGTATGGTTCAGGCGAGGATAGAAACCAATTAATAAATAATCTGTTAAATCAACATATTTCTAATGTAAATAAATACAACTGCAAAGAAACTTAAATTGTACAGGATTATAATACAATACAAAAACAATCCTATTATTTTTTTAATTTGTCAATTTCTGAAATAAATATTTAAAATTGTAGTTCATAGTGTCTTTATTTCATATTTCCTGTCTTTATGTCTGATCAGGTCCTAAATCTGCATAGCGACTCGGCTGTCGACCAATCAGATCGTCTACAGCAGTGTGAGCCCCGCCCTCTGACTTTCACAAGCTCGGCTAACAGAATACAATAAAAAATACATAAATATGTAACAAATCAAGATAGTTAAAAATTAAACACATTATGTTCAATTCATTTTATTTAATTGTGGATAAAAAATTATTTTAACAATTGGCAGGTTTTTTATTATTAAATATCATTATTAGTTATTATACTGCAAGCCCTAAATATCCAACAAGGTCAAAGGTCGGAGCTTTGAGTCAGCCTGTATAAAGTCTTACAGGTACAGTCTGCTTTACCCATTCCAAAATCTTATTTAAAATGCATTTTCTTATAATAAATTACTACTGACATTTGATCTGTATCACTATTAAACAAATATGTTTTTTAAAGTGGATGCAGATAAATGGACAGAGAAATTAAAACTGGAAAACTGAATCAAAAAGAGGGATGGAGGATCCACAGACAAGAGAAGCCACATTAGTCTTAATTAAGTCTAATTAGGACTAATTAAGAGTAATGTGACTATCCGGTTTTGGAAGAAATGTGTAACTGAGTTCAGCACAGCAGAGGAAGATTACTGCAGAATATCACAAAACCTGAAAAACAATTGGCTGCAGAAATGATTATGTTTATTCTGAGAGAGAAGATGAAGTAACTGTCAGAAACAAGAAGGAGCTTTAGGAGCAGGAGTTCGCTTCAGTAAATGACCTTAAATCATGCGGCTGCAACAAAAACTGAATCAAAACCTTTTGATGATAAAACTTAACAATAAAAAACTGCATATTTATCCACATTCCTCATGCTGCAGTTAGCTTGTCTCTGTTAGCTTCATGACATCATTCATCCTTTTTAACACATTTAGAAACTTTTAATTTGTCTGTTTCTCTTTTATTATCACCTCTGCAGATTTATGTTCAGAGAGAGAAAATAAATGACTTTATTAATAGTGCAGAGCAGCGACGAACTTTTTCATGCCACGAACCCCAAACAGCTTCTGGGCTGCGACTCCATTTGAAACTCACACAATATGTAAATATTTATCCCTATGTAACAATGAGCCACTGCTTATTCATATTTCATGCACGGACAGTTAAAAAACATGTCAATCAATTAATCAATCAATCGATCCTATTTATTCAGACACAATCATGGTCAAGAAAAAACAAGAAAAAACATCATCTGAGTTTTCATTCCAGTTTGTTTTTTATTATTATTATTTTCAATGTAGGAGTTTATTAGTCCTCACCTTGCTATTTTTTGTGACAAAGTAAACTTATTAACTTTTCAGTATTTAATTAAAATATTTTGATAATAATTGTGTAAAATCAAAACATTTTAAAGGAGAGAAATATGACCGTTCAGTTTGTGTGAATGCTTACCTCTGCCATTTCCCTCTCCCAGCAGGTGTGCGCAGGCAAAACATTCCCCAGGGCCTTGTGCACATTTTATTAGTTCCCCCCTTCAACCAGGAAATGGATGAAGGCGGAAGGATCTGTTTTCACATTATGGCGTTTTCCTTGTTAAATGTTCAGTAATTATTGGGATTAAATTAAAATATGATCTGATTTTCTTGGTTTCTTCATTTAATGTAAATTATTTTGTTATGCTTATCATTTTTCAGTTTGTAATATTTTCTCCTAATTTAGTTCCAGTTTTCTTTAAGCAGCCGGTCAGATGTTCATGTTGGTGTTTTCTTACTGCTACAGTAAGGAGCTGATATCAATCTGAGCTTTTCATGCAAACATGACAAGCATATGACATAATATTCAATTATTATTACTTTTGGTTATCATAATGCTTCTCCAAACCTTCTGATTTTAACTGAGTGCAATTGTAATGTTGTTATAATTAGAAATGACTAAGGAGATGAAAACATGATGTAAGGAGGGAACTTTGTGTTTTCAGGGGATCCAGGCGGCTTCAGCTGCAGTGGAGACGGTTAGCAGGCGTTGATTAATGTTGTTAGCAGCAGTTCTGTCACTGAGTAATTGGTCTAAAGTAGTTTAACTTGTTGGTATTGAATTAAGTGTCTGTAATGAAATGAGACCCAGACAGACTCAGGCTGGATCACAGCAGAGCCATGAGCTCAGTGTCTGTGGGAGGGAGATTAAATATTCTGACAGAGAACTACAGCCAGACTAAGAGCTCAGCATATTTCAATTATGAAACAGTTCAATAAAAAGCAAAGTTACCAGAAGAAAGTTATTCAATTACAATAAAAAATTCATTCTGATGGCAAAAAGCTTGAAAAGATTTAGATTTAGAAACAGCTGTTTGCTCCGTCGTTTCAAAGTTCTGCTGCTGATGATCATTTGAAGTTGAATTGTTAAAAGATGAATTATTTCCTTTTCATTTTTTGTGGAAGAATTCTCATAAGACGACTACTTTATTCCCAAATGTTACGGCTTTATTCTGATAATATTCTAACTTTATTCTCATTTTAATCCAGCTTTTTTCATAAAATTATGAATTTATTCCCATTTATTTGTTCACCTTTTTTCATTATAATAGTTTTATTCTGGTATTACTTCAACTTCATTGTTGTACCTTTTTATTCTTGTAGCATTGCAGCTTTTCCTCATAATGTTTCAATATTTTGTCGTACAATTTTATTCTCACAATATTATAATCTTATTCTGGTCATATTTTGACTTTATTTTAGTACAGTTTACTCTTATCATATTTTGACTTATCTTTTACTATGTTATATAATAATAATAATAATAATAATAATAATAATAATAATAATAATAATAATAATAATAATAATAATAATAATAATAATAATAATAATAATAATATTCTTGGCATACATTTCATTTAATGGTATGGTATTCTTTTGGTTTACTGTTTAAGTGCAAAATATTTTAATAATATTAAAGATTAAACTGTAGAACTGAAGATAGATGCAGATTCCAGATTTAATCAGGTCCAATTAGAAATTTATGGTGAATAAAAAGCGTTCAGATTACTCCTGTATAAATGCTCCGTTCAGTAAAACCTCCCAGATTCAGAAAGTTTCCAGCAAACATGACTAATGAAGGAAATCCTGCATACAGATGACTGCATGGCTCTCATGCCAGAATGCAGCGTTTTACTGGAAGAAAGTTTAAACAGTGACTGGAAAAACTTCAGCCTCTCATGCAACACAAGTTCAATCAAAACAGGCTCCCTGCATGTGGGAACGCTGCATGGCTCACTTGTTTTTGTGGTTTAACCAATGATTTGTCATCAAATTAAATAAAATGTGGGTCACTTTGTGAAACAATTTTTTGAATTCCATTTGGAGTATGAGTTAAATTAACGTTTATTTTCTGTTTCCACAAGTTAAAGAATGTAAATGATGTTAGTTGTTTTTAAGAACATGTTTTAGGTGTGTAATATTTACTGTAACAGATTCAGTCTCCAGGTGAAAGGTCAGCAGCGTGACTGATGGCGTGTCAAAGATACAAACCAGGATATGAGCAGAGCTGACTGTGTGACCCCTGCTCCCCGTTTTCCTCCTGTGTTGGACAGAAACGGATCATTCAATTACAATAAAAACTTCATTCTGATGACAAAAAGCTTGAAAAGATTTAGATTTAGAATCTGTGATTCTTTAAATAAACATAGTTGTTTGCTCCGTCGTTTCAAAGTTCTGCTGCTGATGATAATTTGAAGCTGATTTGTTAAAAGATGAATTATTTCCTTTTTATTTTTTGTGGAAGAATTCTCATAAGACGACTACTTTATTCTCCAAATGTTACGGCTTTATTCTGATAATATTCTAACTTTATTCTCAAGTTAGAATCTCTCACTGATTTCCATTCATCAAGACATCAGACTGAAACTTCGCTGGAAACGGGACGTTTGAGCTGCAGCTGTCAGGCATTTATAGCAAAAATATACTGTGTGTAGAACCATACATCAAGAATAACTTAGCATCACTTTGCATTGTAATTGAATATTACAGAAAAATTCTGGAAGAATCAGAATTGACTGAATCTGTTGATATGATTGGACTAAACCTGCCAGACGTTTCTGAATAAAAACTGGATCTGTTTGTTTTGTAAAACACCTTCAGATGATATTTGCTGTGAAATGATGATAACTGCTTCTATCTGATGTGTTAGTTCATCCTGATATCTCTGTGTTTACGACCAACTGACCACTTTTCTTCACTTTCTTCTCCTACTACTCTCCAGTTTACATTATTTGTTGTTATTTTAAATGCTAACGTCATGTTCTTGTTTTCTCTCAGTTTTCTCGTCCCAGTAGAACCTGAACCTGGTCTGGCGTTCTGATTGGCCGAGATTCCTTCCTGGAAGAGCAAATCAGCTGAGATAACAAATGAACTTTTTACTTTTCATGAAAATAGAAAGTTCTCCTGGTTCAGTTCTTCTGTTTCTTCTTCTTGAACATCCAGTTGGTCATGGCAGAGGCCCTGGTACTGACCCAGGTTCTGGTTCTGGGGATTCTCTCCAGGTACTCCGGCTTCTTCCAGGTGTAGAAAAATAATCAGGCTCTTTAGATTCCAACTATTTTACTGATGATTAATAATCTACATTTTCGATACACAAACATTATTAAAGTAAATTGGCCTGTTAGAAACTATTCCAATAATTAGCGACTTCACCAAACTAAACTATTTTACTTGTTTTGTTTTTTTGTATTATCAGAGTTTATTTTCCATGTAGTGATCTGAAGGAATTCCTTTGTGTCGGGTTGTGAAGGATACTTGATGAGGCCGGTGAGGATCCCAGGGGGAACTGTGACATTTCCTCTCTGTTGTGCTTGTTCTGGTTCTGGAGAGCGAAAACTGATCTGAGAGCAGCTGGTTGGTCTCTGCAGCCTCTGAGCAGCTGATGCTTCTCCTCAGTGTAAATATGTGGCTCTGTTTGGGAAAAACAAGACTCACCCTGCTGCAGCTGACTCAAGCTGCATGTCAGCTTCATGTTTTTGCACAGATTCACTAAGAAACAGTGTTTGGTTTAGGCTGGTGGTGCCGCGGTTCTGAGGTTTGGGAGTTTTGGGGGTTTGTTTTAGTTCTTTTTCAGCTCAGCAGCTGGTTTCCACCTGTTGAGGGCGGGGCCAAGCGAGCTGCACCTGAACCTCCTCATGCTGTCAGGATATAAGGAGCTTCATGGCGCTTTGCTCATATTTCACTCTTGTTGCTCCATCAAACCCAACTTGAACACATAAAAACCCACCAGAACTCCTCAGAACTGATCCATAGAAAACAATATAACACCATTTTTATCACCTCTCCTTCACAGACGCCCTCAAAGAAACATCAACATCTTTTATTTCAATCCTCTCCTGAACTTAGAAAATTTCCACCTAACATGACAGAAAATATTGAGACAGGGACGTTAACTCAGTGATTTCAACTAATTACTAACAAATATTTTAACACATTAATTTATTTTTTACATACTTAAGAACCTTTTGTTTGCAGGTAAATTTGACACAACAGCTTCATCCGCTAAGCGCGATGGACGACAAGGTTGCTTCTCTTTTCCTCTGGGAGTTCATTTCTGTTTCTAAACGATCTGATTGGACCCTGGAAAAGACTATTGTGTTCAAGTTATGCTAAAGAGACTTCGCCTATCAGCAAAGCTATGCTAGCCTAAACTAGCATCTCAATGCTAAATATGTAGCTGTTAATGTTAATGAATGATCAGGCCTTCCTAAAACTGGAAGTCTGAATGTATTTAGGTGGAATTCAATCTGAGCGGCGCAGTGTCACTGATGCCTTGCAGAAAAAAGGTTCTGGGTTTGAATCCCGACCCAATGACCCATTTTGTAACAACAG